>NC_066621.1:123117628-123774405 GCF_025201925.1 Gopherus flavomarginatus | reverse complement strand
CAGGCCGGGACGGTTTGTTTACCTGCAAAATCTGCAGGTTCAGCCGATCGCAGCTCCCACTGGCCACGGTTCGCTGTTCCAGGCCAATGGGGGCTTTGGAACGGCAAACTGCAACCAGTGGGAGTTGTGATCAGCCGAACCTGTGGACACAGCAGGTAAACAAACTGGCCCGGCCCGCCAGCGGATTTCCCTGACTGGCCACGTGCCTAAGATTGCTGATCCCTGAACTAGACAGTGATTTTGTCAGTTTTAACAGGCTAGCAGGATTGGATGTGTTCAGTGTAAACTGAATCAGTGTGCTTCCACAACCAGTGCTGTTAAATTGGTAGATTTAGTCACTCTTCCCTGTGAGTCAGATCATAACTGATATCCCAGCATAGTTACTGTGGGATACTATACTGCCAAAGGTGATGTTATCTTTCAGATAAGGCAGAACCCTGAGGTTCTAGTTCTTTGCACTCATTAAAAATCCCTATGGCATATTTTGTGGGAGCAGAGTTGTTAACTCCAAGAACATGTTCAAATCTCCATTTGGAAAATCATAATCTGCCTACTGCAGTTCTGTATGTTTCAGTTGTCTAGTGCAGTGCTTCTCAAAGCCAGTCTGCCTCTTGTTCAGGGAAAGCCCCTGGTGGTTCGAGCCGGTTTGTTTACCTGCTGCGTCCGCAGTTCAGCCAATTGTGGCTCCTGCTGGGTGCGGTTCGCTGTCCCAAGCCAATGGGGGCTGCAGGAAGGGCAGCCAGCACATTCCTCAGCCCACGGCACTTCCAGCAGCCCCCATTGGCCTGGGATGGTGAACCCCGGCCAGTGGGAGTCACGATTGGCCGAACCTGCAGACGCAGCAGGTAAACAAACTGGTCCGGACTGCCAGGGGTTTTCCTTGAACAAGCGGTGGCCCGACTTTCAGAAGCACTGGTCTAGTGTTCTTCTTCACTTCCTGTCCCAAACTAACTGCTATGTCGTACCGCACAGGTAGCTGCATGAGGGGTAGGGGTAGAGGTAGGGGAGGTAGGTGAAATATTTTCTATAGTCACAGCATCAGTAATTCTGTACAGCAGTTTAAAGATGTAGGTATGCTACATAAATCAGTGAACGATAAAAAGAAAAAAGGAGGAAAGAAAAAGAAATTTAAGTCATGATGGTTTAGGGAATGCTTTTCCTATCCTCATTGTGCTTAGTGCCTTAGAAGAAAGTCCAGGATCTACAGTGTTCCTTCATGTGCCACTTCTGCCCCTACTTCACATCCAGTCCTTCCTACCTTGTTCTCAACAAAGATCACCCCATATCCTCCTTTACCTGAACTGTTGGTCTGTGTCTGCAGAAGAGAAGACTGAGGGGGGATTTGATAGCAGCCTTCAACTACCTGAAGGAGGGTTTCAAAGAGGATGGAGCTCGGCTGCTCTCAGCAGTGGCAGAAGACAGAACAAGGAGCAATGGTCTTAAGCAGCAGTAGGGAAGGTCTAGATTGGATATTAAGGAAAACTATTTCACTAGGAGGGTGGTGAAGCACTGGAATGGGTTACCTAGAGAGTGATGCTTAGAGGTTTTTAAGCCATGGCGGGGATGATTTAGTTGGGATTGGTTCTGTTTTGAGCAGGGGGTTGGACTAAATGACCTCCTGAGGTCTCTTCCAATCCTAATCATCTATGATTCTATGATTTCTTACTATATGTTTTCTGGGCATTATCTATGTCTGCAAAGGACAGCTGTAAAATAGTATAAGACATTTGTGCTAGATAAATCATTGCTAATTAAAAGTTGTAAGAATTGAAAGTTACTGGGTGGGCTCCGTAAATTCCCTAGAAGTTGGTTATCTAATTGTCTAGATCAAAAACCCCTCCTTGTCCTGATTTTATAGGGACAGTCTCAACATTTGGCGCTTTGTCTTACATAGGCATAGAGGTGAAAGTAAACCGGTAAGGCATACCGGCAAGAGCCCGTACACAGTCAACTGTATCGGCAGAAGGCAGCTTCCCAAGGCTGGCAATTTAAAAGGGCCCTGGGCTCCCAGCAGCAGCCACAGCCCCTGGCTCTTTAAATCACTGCCAGAGCACCGGGGCTCCCAGCTGCTGCTACTGCTACCCTGGTACTGGCGGTGATTTAAAGGGCATGAGGCTCTCAGCTGCCACTACCACAGCCAGAGCCCCAGGCCCTTTAAATCGTTGCTGGAGCCCCGAGGTAGTGCTAGTGGCAGAAGTGGCCAGGAGCCTGGGCCCTTTAAATTGCCATCAGGCCACATTGAAGGGCTGGCTGAGGGACTCTGATCCCAGCCCTACCCCTTCCATCTTCCGGTTGAGCCCACCCACACACACATACACCTTGCTTAGGATGCTGACAGCCCTGTATACCGGTAAGTCCCTTAAGTTACTTTCACCCCTGCATAGGCACGTATTACCCACCACCCCCTGTCCCAATTTTTCACCGGTTACCCATCATCACACCTGGTAGCCTTGTTTGCAATCTCAGACTACTGAAAGCCTGACTGGAGCTGGAGAACAAACTATGCTCTCTCTCCTACAGCTAAGACTTTATTGTATTAATTTAAATTAAAAATATAGGCCCAATGAGTCAAAGGTGTTAACATGTCCCTGTAATTGCCAATATCAAACAGTTTTAAGCAGGATCTGGGTTTGATATATAGAAACCTCAGCCAACCTAGTACCATGGAAAACACATCATTAAACATCTTCTTAACCTTTTGTTAAAAATATGGAAAAGAGGAAAAACAGTTAAATCACTTGAAACGCAAAGTATTAAGTGAGGCTTTCATAGAATCAGAGGGTTGGAAGGGATCGCAAGGGTCATCTAGTCTAACCCCAGCCAAGATGCAGGATTTGTTGTATCTAAACCATCCAAGACAGACGGATATTCAGCCTCCTTTTGAAAACCTCCAGAGAAGACGCTTCCACAACCTTCCTAGTCAATCTGTTCCATTGTCCTACTGTTCTTACAGTTAGGACGTTTCTCCTGAGATTTAATCCAAATCTACTGGGCTGTAGTTTGAACCCATTGCCTTTCATTGTGCTTTCTGTGGAAAAAGAGAACAACTATTCTCCATCTTTTTTGTGGCAGCCTTTCAAGTATTTGAAGACCATTATCATATTGCCCCTTAATCTCCTGTTTTCCACATTAAACATACCCAGTTCCTTCAGCCTTTGCTCATCTGGCTTACATTTTATCCCTTTGCTTATCTTTGTCGCTCAGCTCTGGATCCTTTCCAGTTTCTCCACATCCTTTCTATACATTGCTGATCAAAATGGGACACAGTACTCCAGCTGAGGCCTAACCAGCGCAGACTAGAGGAGTACTATCGCTTCCCCTGATTGCATGCTATGCCTTTGTTAATGCAATCTAAAATTGGATTTGCGTTTTTTTTGCAACAGCATCACATTGCTGACTCATGTTGTGGTTGTGATCCACCAAAACTCCCAGATCCTTCTCAGCAGTGCTGCTGCCAAGCCAGTTTTCCCCTATTCTGTAATTGTGCATTTGCTTTTTCTTCCCTAAGCGTAGCACCTTATATTTGTCTTTGTTGAATTTCACTTTGTTGTCTATAGCCAAGTTCTTCATCCTCCAAAGTATTGGTAACCTCCTCTAACTTTGTGTCATCTGCAAACTTGATTGGTATGCTCTCTAGTCCTATAGCTAAGTCATTTATAAAGATGTTAAATAATATCCCTTGTTTCCTTTCCCTCTTTGCTTGAAACAGTTTTTAGAAGGAAGCCCCTATCTTACTCCCTTAGTTGGTATTAAAAATGGTAATAACTGTTTTATTTAGGAAAACAAAGAAAAGTTAGTTGAGATGGGCTGGAATGAGTGTAATTGCTCTTGTTCCTAAAAGCCAAAACAAGACAAATGCACACAAGAGGGAAGAAAAAAGAACAATAAATGCAGAAAATACAGTTTCTGTCTCAGGTGTTGACTTTCACTTGCAATCTCACTTCTGGAGAAACATAGGCCAAGCACACAGTACAATCAGCCACTCTGACACCTCACAAACATGCCCCAACATTGAGCTGTTTATCTGACTCTTTCTGGTCACAGGGTGACAGCCGTGTTGCAAAGTAGTCAGTCATTGCTGGTTAAGACAGATTCTTATTCGACAGAAGGAAAAAGGAAAGAGAGAGATAGGAAAGAAAACATGAAAGATGCGGAAGGAAAAGGACATATGGTATGGATGTGTGTGTGTGACAAAGTCTGACATCCCAAATGGTGTTTGGGACTTAGCTGAAGCAAGTGGGGCTATCAGTGTCATCTGTGTCCCACTCCTGACCTGTTCTGGTCAGGACACCTCTCAAGATCAGGATGTCAAAGGCCTAACAATGTTATAGTAGATCCCAGAGGATGAGGGGGGTGGCAGCCATGATGGTGAAGTTCACTCCTTTCCCTTCTTTCAGCAAGTCACTGTTGCAGTCCATTCCCCCACAGTATTCTTGAGGACCACAAACGGGAGCGATAGGCAGCATAATAGCTCATCCCATTCATTATTTTGTCCATCAGTTAGACCTAATTTCCAACAAATCAGTTTTGGTTCATTGCTTTCCAATCCCACACTTCTCTTGTTTAGCGGGCATGATCTTAAAGTTTTTGAATTATATCAGTAGAGCTTTTCTTTTACATTAATTCAGTATTTCTCTCTCCATTTTGCACCTTTTCCCATGAGCATTTGTTGTTATAGGTTATTGCGACATTTTATGAACTTTCACTCACTTTTCACAGTTGAGTTTACAATTAGGGTAAATCTACAGGCCTAGTTATCACAACTACCCTCCAGGATAGGGCTGAGAAATTGGCCAGGATTGATGTATGTATGTGAAGGGAAGTGTGTACTGCTATTGCTTGTGCTGTACCTATTTAATGGATAAATAAAAAAATTTACTGTCCAGGGTGTTAATATGATACCATTCACCAGCAGTACATTTATTTAATTGTGAAAAAAAAAGAGAAGATCTATATCAATACATTTGTTAAAGTTTTCCATGAAGCCTTGGCATCTCCTTTGAATATGAAAAGAAAGCACTATAAGGGGAAACTATTTAAAGATTATATTGAGCAAAAGGTTTCTCTGAGCTGGAGTTTGGAAAGTAATTTCCTCCTGTGCATCAGAATATTTTTAGGTTTGCCCACACATTCATTATGATAAATCCTTTGTGCTGGGATCAGAATTGAGTCAGAACAGTCCATTTTTAAATCAGCAAAATCTAGCCAGTCTCAGAATTCAGCTGGCTCTTTTTAAAATATGTTATGATTATTTTATATCTAAATCATTTAGTTTTTGTCCTTCCGTATAGTTTCATCATTATCTTCCCACCACAGGCCACAGTTCTTCCCTTTGTGAGTCTGCCCACAACGCCAGTGGCTTTTTCCTGATCACGCTGATAAGATGCAGGCTTCCCCACTGCTAATTCTGATTCCAATTAAGCAATACAGAAGGAGACTCCAGAGCCTCAGACAAAGGTCCCTTAAGACCACGATCTTTACAATACATACTTTATGTCAGTGAAGCATTTTGTTATTTTTGAAACTGACTATTCTGGACCAATTCGCTGCACATCATCATCACCTCTTCTCCTCCTCCCCATATTTCTAACAGTTCAACAAGAGGCCAGGGGAAAAAAAAAGAAGCTGAGAAAGAATGGCAATGAGGCTCAGAGAAACTCAGGAGCTGGTTTAACAAGCAACTTACTGTGACTGGATGAAGAAACAGAAGGTGACTACAATATTATGACCATTGATGACATTTGCAGTTAAACTACATTAAGAGAAATCAGATCTCATACCTCGGGGCAGAAAATGATCATATGAAGGAGTCAGGATTGAAATTAATTCTACCTTAACTTTGAATAAGGGCTGGGGTGGAGTATCTTCCATGCACAGTAATTTCATTGCACAGGAGGAATTTAGGAGAATCAGGCCAAACACATTTTAGGAGAGTTTCTTCTAAAGAATCAGGGACAGTAATGGCCAATATCCATGGTTTGGTGTTGTATAACATTAAATATTTGTCATTTGTAGCTCTCAAAGTGCTTAATGCTAGTAACAAGTATCAGAGGGGTAGCCATGTTAGTCTGGATCTGTAAAAGCAGCAAAGAATCCTGTGGCACCTTATAGACTAACAGAAGTTTTGGAGCATGAGCTTTCATGGGTGAATACCCACTTCATCAGATGCAACTGACGAAGTGGGTATTCACCCACGAAAGCTCATGCTCCAAAATGTCTGTTAGTCTATAAGGTGCCACAGGATTCTTTGCTGCTAATGCTGGTAGGTAAATGTTATTACCTCCATTTTACAGGTGGGAACACAGAGGCACAGACAAACTGCTCAAAGAAAAACCCACTGCGCTGAGTCTGGCTTGTTCAATGGACTCAGACTTGTGGGGCTTAAGGTGGGGCAAAAAAAGTGTAGACATACCCCTAGCGAACATATGATTTGTTCTACAGAAGAAGTGTGGCATGACCTCGTGAACAGGGTGCAGGACTGGGAGTCAGGTATCCTGGGTTATATTCTCAGATTTGTTGATGACTTATTGTGTGACCTTGAGCAATCTGCCTTTGCGTCATCTGAAACTAGGTGACAAGATAGCAAGTATGAAAAATTGGGATGGGGGAGGGGATTATAGGCTCCGATATAAGAAAAAGCCACAAAAAACAGGACTATCTGAAAGCAGGCTAGTGGGGAGGGTCTTGGAGCCTGGGCTCCAGCCCAAGCCTCAATGTCGACACAGCTATTTTTAGCCCTGCAGCTTGAGCCCTGTAAACCCAAGTCATTTGAATTGCACTCCGAGACTCAGTGCCAGGGGTTTTTCTTTACAGAGTAGGCATACACTATATGTTCCTAATAATTAGAGATAATAAAATAAAATGAATAATCCATTATCTTTCATAGGCTTGTTACCTGCAGGTTTAAATCCGGCTGGTCTAGGTGTAAAGTGATTAAACCTATATTAAAGAAAAGTCGTGCTGAATTTTCTATATCTTTCTGAATGGAAAAGCATATCGGTGACTAGCAAGAGGCTCTTCTGGGCAATAGTTCTGGATGGCTTCTTTACTGCCTGAATACTAAAAAAAACACGACTTCTCCCCCTACCCCGCTTCATAGGGAAAATGGGATTTTTCATCATCCAGCTCAAGCCAATTTTCTTCTACATTTTTCTGAAAGTGCGATTTAATAATTATTTATTTGGTAATGCTCTGAAAGCTCCCTGTGGTTGAGGGCTAATCATGGCCGAATCAAGAATCATCTCACACCGGCTGCTGAAAAAGAGGATACAAAAGGCTGGCAAAATGGAATATTGTATTAGATGGTAGGGAAAAGAGTTGCCTTTGCTGCAATCAGGAATGGAGTTTTCAAATCACACTTGCTTACACAGCAAGAAGATTTTTTGTCTCCTTTTATTCTTCGTAAATCTTCCCATTTGTTTATTTACTTTTCTATTCTTAGAATTGCTTGCTAAATCCTTTGGATCAGGAGCTTACAGGGCACAAGCAGTCAGCGACCAAGGGATGGAGGGTGTTTGTCTGTTTCCTTTTCCGAATATACACCATGGAGAGGTATTTAAACACAGGGGAGGGCGGGGGTCTTTGTGGATTTTGGAACCAGTTTTCATTGAACCTCATTTCACTGATCAAGTTTGAATTTATTTTGATTCCTGTCCTTTTGCTGAAGATAAGGTATGTGCTGATGGAAGCAATAACATCTGATGCAAATAAGGCTAATGTGTGGATATTTTATTTTCAGCCATGCTCGCACTTATGAAAATCTGATGCCTGGATTCATCAAGAATGGCACAGACTTTTAAACAAGTCCATGAGACTCCTTCCAAATACTTCTGAATCTTCCACTCGATTAGTTTTAGAAGTGAATTGGGCAGTTGTTCTGATGACTGAAAACATATTAAAAAACTCTTTTTGTGGATTTAAAATAGTACACACTGTAGAGAGAAGCCCTGAAACAGCAAAGGAGAAGAAGTAGCTAGCAATCTTGGTTTATATGCATTGTATAAATGCATACACTTAGACAGCATTAGGTCAGCATGTAGCCAGAAAGGACCTGCTCTTGCTCCTATTCGAGTCAATCTTAAAGGTCCCATTGACTTTCATAGTTCAGGATCAGAACCTCAGAGACAGTCAGGCAGAGATGTGATAAACTGCAGAGCCAGATGATAAATTGCATTTATTGTGCACTTTTGACCAACTCTCCTGCACTCTGCCCACTAATCCATCTCCCTCGGGGCTTATTCTTACATTCGAAACCTCTGAGGAGCTTCCAAACTTCAATTTTATTTTCTAAATCAACATGCCAAGAACAAATGTCCTACTCTGACTAAAATTACCCTGTCCCAAGACCTAGAACAGGCAATATTCCATTCTGCACCAAGGACAAATTTAAGGCCCAGTATCTTATTAGTGGGAAAAGGGAGCGCAGGGAATTTTACATCTTTGGAAAACGGAAATTTCCAATGAGACACAAGCACTTGCTTCTAGCCCTAGAAGTCCCAAGATACCATATAGGGCTTTAAGCCCTGTAAAACTGTGGGAATTCTTGAAAACTAAAACATCTTTTTTGATAAAGGCAGGTTAAAAAAGGAAGAGGAAGAAATCCCCCCCAAATAGGTTTTACAACTCTCTAAAACATTTGCACTGCCTACTATACAAAATATATGATAGTGTGTTGTGGTATAAAGCTTTGATTAGCGTGCATTTGAGATGAACTGCAGTTATGAGTAAATCAATGCTGATAAAATCATCAGTTCATACCACAGCACATTTCCTATATTTAAAATACACTAATGCACAAGCTGCTGTGCATATGTAATACTGCCCTCCATTGGAGGGAACCATAATTGCACAGTCATGTGTCATAGACCCTACATTGTTAACAGCTAAAGGAGAGTCTACTCTAGCCAGATAAGGAAGCATATGCCTTTGAAGTGGGACGATATGTGTTCTATCGCTGAGGTTGTTGGGAACAATTGAGTGACCAGTGTGTGCAACATAGGAACTTCACAGTTGTCACTATATAGCCATATAGATTTGTTACACTATTGTACATATCTATATCCAGATCCTTTGCATTTACATAGTTCCTTTCCTGGGGGGCATGGATCAGCATTCATGTCGCACTCCCTGTCAGTACCTGGCCAGGCTGGGTAAGCTAATGATCCGACCAGCAGACCAAATTCGGTGATGAATCCTGGCCTTGTGTTACCAAAGGCATACTGCACATATGCTAAGAAGAAGTTCCTTTCATCTGAGCATCTGCAAAATGTTTTACAAAGGTGAGTTTAATTAAAGCCATCATTTCACGACAGCATTTATTTCTCTGTGGAGCCATTTCTACAGATTGCTCTGATGCTGTTTTAAATCAGCATGTTTTGAATCCTATGGTTTTTTTTAGATGAATCAATATCTGAAAAAGAATCATCCCTATATCACATGAAAGGTTAATCTTTCCTTAGAAACAAAAGCCACTAACAGTTAATCCATGAGAGCCTGAAAATTAAACCTGGATTCTTTGGCTTCAAAAGCTGTAAACCTAGGGTCGAAATACACTGTCTATCTGCATTTGTGCCTTTGATATTCAGAGACCCTTTCGAGCCCCTCTCAGATATTGTCTCTGCCTAGACAGCTGAGTGATGTCTCTGTTTTCACTTCAAAGTTCAGTGGGAACTTATTTTTTGGAATGTTAAAGAGCATTTTGATGGCCACATTACATAAATAAGCTGTAATGAGTAAGCACGTGAAGTGCACTGTCTGGATTTTTGGATGGCTATAGAGAAAATACAATTAACCCACACAGAAAAAAATGCATTTTTTACATACTGTCCAGTTGTTGCATAATGTTGTATGCACACTATGAGCTAGATCCTCAGCTGGTATAAGCTGACATTGGTCTATCAAAGTCAATGAGACAATGCCAATTTACACCAGCTGAGGATCTGGCCATAAAATCCTGTCTTCATTCTCTTTTTCCACATTTGTACTAACTGTGGCAATGTATTGTGTGTGTATGTGTGTGTGAGAGAGAGAGATGGATTGACAGCATCAACCTTTTTTATATAGGAAATCTAACTCCTGTCTCATGGCTCCAGTGACCTTGAGGAGAAAAGGACATATCCCAGTTTCTTGAAGCCTCTAGTTCATCCTTCTTAACACTGCATTGATATTAGAATCCGTGACCAAGTTCAGCCTGCAAGAAACACATGATTGCAGACCCAGTAAACACCAAGATAAATATTTCTGGAAGGTAGCTGTTCTGAGGGATAGAGCCATTTGTCAGCACAGGTGCAGCAGGGTGAGTTGATAGAGAGGCACTGATTTTCAGCAATGAGCTCATGCAACAAAGAATAGCTGCTGTCTATTTGCAAGGCACTGACGAAGGTTGGCATCTGGGTACAGAAGAGAATTAAGCATGAAATTAACCAGCTGTGCCACTGAAGAAACTACTGGATAGGTTTCCAATCCACTCTATTGATAGTCACACAAGTCTGGAGACCTACAGATGTGTCTCCATTTATGACTATATACACACACACGCCATGGTGTTCTATTTCAGAATCCACCTTCCATTTGTGCCATGGAAACTGAGATTTCTATTTTTGACACAGATCTGTCACACAATAGAGGTTCTACCACTAGAACATCTTGGATATTGTCCAACAAAAGAAAAATAAAATATAAAACCAGAGTAAAACACTTGCATCTCTATCCTAATGCTATGCACCACTCAAATTTAATACAAAAACGTAATACAAAATCTCTTATACATGAGGTATTCTTTTGGTCAGCTGTTCTGGTACCCATGGCTATGTAGAGAGGTCTAAAGCAGCAAGAGCAAGAAAAAAGACTACTTAAAGTGGCTTGTAACAACACAATATAGTACGAATAATCACTTTCAAAAGTGTCCTTAAATAATAAATGTACGTAGAGCTAAGATGAGTAACAGGGACACCTAAAATGTTAGACTACAGTTGCCACTTCTCTCAAATATGCTTTGATCCCATATCCAGATAGTCTCACCTATGAGGTTCAGCCTGAAGCTATCAATGCCCAAAAGTTTTCTGTAGTGGTTCCCCCTTCACTTTCTGCTGTGTTTGAAGAAGGCAGAGGACCTATGCCCATAAAGTGTCAAGATTTCTGTTGCTTGAAAGCAATGATGGTTGATGTTTCAAAAACCAATCTGGGCTAAGTAAAGTGGGTACCTCTTATATAAACCTTTTTCTTCTTTTCCCGCCTCTAATTATTCTTCTTAACCCTCCCTTTAAACAGATTCTCTTCCCCTTAATGAGCTTTTGCTAGGCCTGGTATGGGCTCTCTACACTGGCATTCCCCTGGCAGCTGAGACGTTCAGCGCAATCAAGCAGGACTTGTACAAATTGATCTATTGTTGAGTATATAGATTTAACCTTGCCATATCCACCAGTGCCCCAACATTGAAGCACCATCAAAAATAAATGGTTGAATGACAGTCTTCTCAGTAAAATCCTCTGACTAAGCTTCCAATCACTGGCACCATCCATAAATTCAAAAGTGTAAAATTGGATCATTTCATTCCAGTGAATTAGTGTCCCTGTTATTAGAGTTCTAAATATATAATCACATAAATGGAAAAATTAAAATCTTAAGTAGGCCTTCGCTGTGCAGTTATTCCCAGTTCAGACCAGGGAAACTGGCCAGGCCCGTTCACCTTTGGGAACAATATCTTTGATTCCCCCACTGTTGAGTGTTCTGGCTAACACTTACTGCAGTAAAACAGGCAGGCCATGGTTTTGTCAAGCTCTGTCAGATCTCAAAAGGATCATGGGATTCCCCTAGCTCACTTTTTTCCTCCTCTTGGTTTTTGGTATAATGCAGATGCCAAACATGAGGTCTTCAGGGGATGTTTAATTTGGATCTGGGCCAGCTTCTCCAACTTGTTAGCACAACAATCTCATCTGGAGAAAGACACTGTTCTATACAGGTAGGCTACAGAAGCGCTAGTATTCAAAGTTACTTGAATTTCTGCCAGATCTGTCTGTGAATACCTTGCTCAGCAGACCGGAGTTTCTTCTCAAGCAATGCACTTTAGAAAATCACAGCCTTTGATTGCTATGGGTTTTGATGCACTAAGAAGGACTCTAAAACAGTGTTGTATCATGAAAGACTATCTGAGCCTGTAAGTTGTTAGCATCTGTGCGACAGTTAGTTGAGCCCTTTTGAGGTTACTGAAATGCTAATGTGCATTAAACTCTGCAGTGTTGTGTTCCAACATGGCTAAGAATCTGATTTCAGCCCTCAAGAGCACAGCAGTTCAGACAAGGGCTAGAACTCTTCTACACTTGCTCTTCATTGTGTCTAGGCATTGTCACACATATGCTACAGTGGTTACAATAAAAAGTCAGTATTTACCAACAGTTACCTCACAGTGATATGTGAGATTATTATTCTAATTAGTGAACTAGTCTCTGTGAAGTACTTAAGTATTATTTGATCCATTCTATACGTGAATAAAGATGAAGTGACTGCTCAGGGTCATAAAGTAAATTGGTAGCAGAATGGGGAAGAGAACCAAAACTCTTCTTGATTTCAGATTAGAACTGGGAAACTAATGCACAAAATTTTCCATATATAATTGTTCAAATTGTCAAGAAGTCTGTTCCAGCAGGACTTGTGTCCATGGTATGGTCGCTTTCCGTGAATATTCTAGCGAATGTGTTTATTGCCAGAAACATTCATAGGAGGAGGAAATTGTAAGCACATATTGGAGAATATTTGCAGAAAGAATTCTGAGCTATTAACTGAATTATTTTAGGAGAAATCCAAGCTTAACACTTTACACTCATCCAAACAGGGAAACAACACATCATTGTGACCTCTGTGTCCAACCAAAATTATCCCACATAGTTCACATGGGCCCCAATTCAGCAAGCAATCCTGATTCAGTGAACAAATTAAACATGCTTAACTTTAGTCACAGATATTTCATATTCACTATTGGCAGCTCACAAACAAGCTATTGATTAAGCACTATTTACTAAAGATATAATTCTGAATAATGAAGAAAACTCTAACCCTTGAACAGAATCAACCACAAAAGGCTAGATTTGTGCCAATTAATAAGGTAAAAATCTTCAAATAAATTAATGGCTATGAATTATATAACCTAGTTAGTGCATAATTCACATTAACTAATTAAGTCCCCGGCATTAACCACTAAACAAACTACAGCTGTTTGCCTACATGATGATTCGTTCACATATTTAAAACACTTGTATTATCTTTTTCCAAGAGGTTTCACTCAAAACGTCTAATCACAGATCTTGGAATTATACCCACTGTTTCCACTGCAATGCAGTATTAGGGAACATGCAGCCTTTCAAATGTACTGTCCTTGAGATAGGATTGTTACACTAGGAAGGTTCCATTGGCCCATTTCTGCTCGCTGTCTTTGTTTATGGTACACGTCACATTGCATCCTAGTTTCCTGTTCAAGACTCCCTCTAAAAGTGGTGCAAGATTGTCATAAAAAAAGGCAAAACTTACCGAAAGTTTAATGGTCTTAGAGTCCAGCAAGCCCAAGGCTAAATGTAAGCCCAAGCCAGGACTGAGTTTCAAAATCAATGGGAGTTTTACCTGTGTAAGAAATGACAGACATATAGTGGGTCTGATTCTGACCTTATAGACATGAGATTAACACTCGCATAATTTCATTGACTTCAGTGGACTTAAATCCTGAGTTGCACCAGTGTAAGTGAAATCAGAATCAGCCCTGTTGTGCTTAAATTTATATTTTATTTTAAATTTATAAAATATAAAATGTGCTGTACTGGTTATGGGTTTTACAGTTGATCATCAAGACAGACTCTCTTTAGAAAATTTGAAAGAAAAAAATATTTCAGGCTAACACTTTATATGCCAAGTGGTAAAATAGTGGAATATATTAGAACAGAAAGACTAACAGTCTTCACCAGGAGCAGTGTTATCAGACACCACTACACAGTACTTATTAAATAACCTTGACCAGTGTTTCACAAACAGGGGTCGTCTCTTTTGTAGGGAAAGCCCCTGGCTGGCCCGGCCAGTTTGTTTACCTGCCCCATCCTCAGGTCTGGCAGATCACAGCTCCCACTGGCTGCAGTTCATGGCCGCAGGCCAATGGGGCTGCTGAAAGCGGCAGCCAGTAAGTTCGTTGGCCCGCGCCACTTCCAGCAGCTCCCATTGGCCTGGAGCAGTGAACCGCGGCCAGTGGGAGCCATGACTGGCCGGACCGGCGAATGGGGCAGGTAAACAAACCAGCCTGGCCCACCAGGGGCTCTCCCTACACAAGTGGCGACCCCAATTAGAGAAACACTGGCTTTGACCAAGTAATTGCATTCTCTCAGACACAAATTTGGGTCTCAGTGTGTCCTAGCAAGCATTTCATTTTAAGGAAGATTTACTTTGGCAAAATGTTCTCAATGAAATCATCTTTAACTGGTCTGAATCCTAATAGTAGTTAAAAAACAGTAGCCGCAGCATCAGCATTAAAATCCATTAGCACATTTTTCGATTCAGTAGGCTCCAGATCTTTTTTCATCAGTAGGACACTATGGGGGTCCATTCTCCCCTTTAGCCACATGTATAACTCATATTCACAATTATATGAATAGACTAAGAGGAAACTCTCCCAAAGTATGGAGAGTTTGTGAAAGCTTTTACTGTTCCTTTCTGTAACCCTGTGACACTGCAGCACTAGGTGAAAACACAATTTTTTTAATGCTCATGCTGCAGCTCCTGTTTTTTAACTACTATTAGGATCATATGTACATTGCTGGTGTATATTGTTTTTCTAGCCAGATGTAAAACATGAGGTCTTGACTAATGCTGGGCCAACTTCGTAAAGATTCAGTTTGGATTAAAGAAAGCATGCAAAAGTTTAGAAAAACATCTCTTAACTTCTTGAGGATGCAAAATTGAGGATGCAAAATCCTCCCATATGAGGAAAGATTAAAGATGCTAGGACTCTTCAGCTTGGAAAAGAGGAGACTAAGGAGGAATATGATAGAGGTGTATAAAATCATGAGTGATGTTGAGAAAGTGGATAAGGAAAAGATATTTACTTATTCCCATAATATAAGAACTAGGGGTCACCAAATGAAATTAATAGGCAGCAGGTTTAAAACAAATAAAAGGAAGTTCTCCTTCACGCAGCGCACAGTCAACCTGTGGAACTCCTTACCTGAGGAGATTGTGAAGGCTAGGACTATAACAGTGTTTAAAAAAGAACTGGATAAATTCATGGTGGTAAAGTCCATAAATGGCTATTAGCCAGGATGGGTAAAGAATGGTGTCCCTAGCCTCTGTTCGTCAGAGGATGGAGATGGATGGCAGGAGAGAGATCACTTGATCATTGCCTTTTAGGTTCACTCCCTCTGGGGCACCTGGCATCGGTCACTGTCGGTAGACAGATACTGGGCTAGATGGACCTTTGGTCTGACACGGTATGGCCGTTCTTATGTTCTTAATTTTGCATTATGCTACACTATGTGCAACAGAATAACCACACACAATACAAGAGTTAAAATACAGGAGAAATCTCATGAAAGGGGCTGCTTCTGGGAGATTTCCAGGCCAATTTTGCATCCTCAAGAAGTTAAGAGATGTTTTTCTAAACTTTTGCATGCTTTCTTTAATCCAAACTGAATCGTTACAAAGTTGGCCCAGTATTAGTCAAGACCTCATGTTTTACATCTGCCTAGAAAAACAATATACACCAGCAATGTACATATGATAATTAAAATATCCAGGTTTTATAGCATGTCAAGAAAAAGATTCCCCCATTGTTTAATATGTTCCATAGGAAATTGCCCTGTCACTGACAATTGTAAGGAGATTGCAATGTTTCAGTCAAGCTTTCTTGTTCTAGGTGCTGCATATAACATATGGAATCTGAAGAAGTTCACTGAGCTGAAATTCAGGGGAAGAGATGCTTTAAAATTAGATGAGATATGACAAGACTTATAAAACAGAACCTGCCATACTGAGTCATGATAGCAATGAAACATTGCTCACAGTAAGGCTTCCAGACACACATAATTTTTCTCTTTGTCTCTGCCTTCCTTTAGGTCTTCTCTAGAGAAAACTGGCCAGCCCCTTCCTGTCCTCACAAATGTACTCTTCGCACAGATGCACACAGAAAAAGTCAGTGATAGATTAAGATTAAACAGACCAGCAATCTTGTCGGTGAGCTCCAAATTAGCCTTTTACTCCCAGGCAAGTTTCTAGGGATGGTGTCAAATTCTCTTTTCAGTTGAAGCAGTCTAAATGCAGAGTAACTTCACTGAAGTTAGTGGAGTTGCTGTTGATTTATATTAGTGTGAACATTTATACATGGAAGATAGGATCTCTTGCCTGAACAGAACTGTTGTGTCTTTCTCTGTACACAATACAGTAAAAACTTTGGTATTTGGCATATTGGGGGAATGGAGGATGCAGCTTAGTCAACATTCTAGTTAACTAAGAGTTATACTTAAAAATGGAGGGGGATCAGGGCAGGTCATAGGAGGGGTTTTGGGGTGCTGGATCCGGGTGGTTCTCACCGTGGGCAGCTCCCCACAAGCGGTGACAAGTCCTTGCTGCTCCTAAGCGGAGATGCGGACAGGTGGCTCTGTGCACTGCCTCCATCTGCAGGTGCCACCCCCGCAGCTCCCTTTGGCCACTGCTCTTGGCCAACGGGAGCTGCAGAACCAGTGCTCAGAGCGGGAAAGCACACAGAGCCCCTGTGGCTGTTCCTCTGCCTAGGAACAGCAGGGAGATGTTGCTGCTTCTGAGAAGCTACACTGAGCCAGGTAGGGATTCTGCTGGCCCAGTTCCAACTGGACTTTTCATTTGTATTGGATGATATCAGAAATGCTGTTTTCTAGAGCTTTCTGATTGGTAAGGTGCTGGATAACACTGCTTTTACTGTATCACGAATATGAGAAAGCCACCTGGACACAGTTGGGTTCCAAATAACCATGTTTGCTAACTATATACAAGCATACAAGGCCTTGCTACGTATGCACCCTGCCGCTCTGTTATATTCTGGTGGCTCTGGAGTTAGATGATTTTGTAGCATTTCCATAATGTCAGCAAATGTTAAGTTACACAGCAGGTTATAGATTTTAGCCACCATTATAGTCAGTAAAACTGCAACCTCTTTCTCATCACATATATCATTAGATCTCGCATACTATGCCAGCTTTTTGACATAGGTGGCCAAGTCCTCTACTGCAGTGCTTCTCAAAGCTGGTCCACCAGTAGTTCAGGGAAAGCCCCTGGCGGTTTGAGCCAGTTTGCTTACCTGCCGCATCCACATGATCGGCCGATTGTGGCTCCCACTGACCGTGGTTCGTCGCTCCTGGACAATGGGGGCTGCGGAAAGGGCGGCCAGCTCATCCCTTGGTTCATGCCACTTCCCGCAGCCCCCATTGGCCTGGAGTGGCGAACCGTGGCCAGTGGGAGCCACAATCAGCCGAATCTGCGGACGCAGCAGATAAACAAACCGGCCCGGACCACCAGGGCTGTCCCTGAACAAGCAGCGGCCGGACTTTGAGAAGCACTTCT
The DNA here is from genome assembly GCF_025201925.1 of Gopherus flavomarginatus. Classification (NCBI taxonomy): domain Eukaryota; kingdom Metazoa; phylum Chordata; order Testudines; family Testudinidae; genus Gopherus; species Gopherus flavomarginatus. Next base: position 123,756,843 of record NC_066621.1, on the reverse strand, counting down.
CTACTAAGCTATTAAACAAGCCCATTTCCCCAAACTGCCAGACATTTTTTGTCCCTTTTCTTTACTCACAGGAACAAATCCTAAGCAGCTAGCTTACTGGAATGTATTTCTTTACATTCACCCTGCCAATCAATTCAGACTTCTCCCCCAACTACAGATAGGAGCTCACAATCAAAACTGAATCAAAGTTCTATTATTAGGTAACTCCTTAGCTTGGACAATAAAGTTTAAGGATTCTTCCAAAACAAAGGCTGGTCTCTCATATTTATATGGGTGCAAATCCAGAGAATGCTAATTGAATTTACTAGGTGACTCTAGATTTATACCTCTGAATAGCTCCTTGTTATCAGAAACTTCAGGCTAGTTCCATAGTGGATTGAAGGACAAAATCAGCTCATTCCCATTCAAGGCCTATTTGGAGTGGATAATGGACTAGGAATGTCCCATAGTGATTCCTACTCCCATCTTTGAATTTCAGAGATCCTTCTGAGAAAGTTGTGGGACCCAGATGAATTTAAGAATTTGGGCTGGAATCTGCCCTTATGTACACCTATATAAATATAGAGCAGGGGTTCCCAAACTTGGTCTGTGGCTTGTTCAGGGTAAGCCCCTGGCAGACCGTGAGACGCTTTGTTTACCTGAGCATCCGCAGGTATGGCCGCTCGCAGCTCCCAGGAGCCTCAGTTCGCCATTCCCAGCCAATGGGAGCTGTGGGAAGCAGTGGGAGGTGAGGCCTCCGGCTGGGGGTGCAGGATATGAGGTGGGGCTGGGGATGAGAGGTTTTGGGTGCAGGAGGGTGCTCCGGACTGGGACTGAGGAGTTTGGAGAGCATGAAAGAGATCAGGCTGGGGCAGAGGGTTGAAGATCTGCGGGAGGGGAGGGGAGTGAGGGCTCTGGCTGGGGGTTCTTGGGTAGAGCTGGATGAGGGATTTGGGGTGCAGGAGGGTGCTCCGGGCTGGGATTGAGAGGTTTGCAGGGCAGGAGAGGGCTCAGGGCTCAGGCAAGGGGCTGGGGCACAGAGGGGACTCAGGGGTACAGGCTCTGGGTGGTGCTTACCTCAAGCAACTCCCAGAAGCAGCAGCATGTCCCCCCTCTAGCTCCTATGCGTGTTGCCCTGTCTGCAGGCACCGGCCCCGCAGCTCCCTTTGGCAGCAGTTCCTGGCCAATGGGAGCTGCACAGGCAGCACTTGGGGTGGGGACAGAGCCCCCTGGCTGACCCTATGCATAGGAGCCGGGGTAGGGGACAGGGAGACATGCCGTCTGCTTCCCAGGAGCCACTCAGAGGCTAGCAGGGCGTCCGCCAGCCCCGCCAGCCCCGCTGCCAATGAGACAGTCAACTGCGCTGACCGGAGCTGCCAGGATCTCTTCATGATAGGGTGTTCCGGTTGAAAACCAGACACCTGGTCACCCTAATCTCTCCATGAACATACCTATAACACACACATACATATCTCTTCCTGATCAGGTGTTTCCGCTTCTTGTAGCTGGTTCCCTGGTCCCCAAATCTGTCTGCCTATATAGTGGCTACTTAACTGCTCTCAAGAAAGACTGTAAATGGTTTAAGTTTTGCTTTCGGAGAAGAAAAAAGCACAACGAAGACCAATTGAGAACAAAATTATACTATATGACACAAGGGGGATTTATTACATTGTAAGCAAATGAATTCTATTTGTTTTCCTTTCTGCTGATGTATTTTTAATGGAAGTGTCCTGTGAGGTAGCAGACATTAAGTGACAGACAGCACTAGCTACTACATTTAGTTATGAAGGGAGTCGAGAGGCTCAGATGCAACCAATCAGAAAGGAAGCAGTCTGGATGGCAGGGGGTACAGAAATGAGATTAAAAAGAAAAAACACAGCATAAACATATATATACTTCCATTGCTCATTTTGATCGCAATCCCCTCCTGTGCTCTTGAAAGAGATTTGAAAATGGTTATGAGGTAGGAGCCACCAGCATCATGCTGAAGGGATGAAATAATAACAGAGAGAGGGAGAGAATATGAATAACGAGCTGCAAAGAATGGGATAGAGAGATACTGAGGAAGGAAGACGGAGTTCCTCAGGCAATGGATGCAGCAGAGAACAGAGGACAAGGAGAGCAGAGAAATTACAGGGAAAGGGTGGAAATCTGCAGGATGCTCAAAGAAAATCAGAGAGGGGAAGAACTGAAGAGCACTACAGGTTAAAAAAGTTAAAATTAAATCAAATTGATTTTTCACTACTTCCTTTCCCTCCAAATCAGTGATGAAAAACCATTAAGGCACCAAATCCTCAGTTGGTATAAATCAATGAGGGCTGAATTCAATTTAGCTCTGCTGGTTTACACCAGCAGAGGATCTGACCCTAAGATCTTTGAAAGGAAGTAAGAAGCTGAGAATTACCAAATAAGGACAGCAGTCAATTTGGATTTTCTTATTGAAGCCATCTGTGATAGAAGAATTGGAGGGCTAAGGGCCTAGTGATTAGTGCACTTGACCTCCAACTCCTTGTCTCTCCATCAGGGGGCAGTAACAATGACTGGTTCCTGATCCCAAGCCGGGAGTTTTTGAGTGTCCGATCAGCATCTGGGCCTTTGCTCTTAAGTGGGGCATGGTAGGGGGACCTAGACCCATCTTCTCCACCAGATCCCCGCCCAGGGCCCTGTGGGAAGTAACTTCAGCAAGGTCTTCTCTGTAGAGTCTAAGTCCACTGCCTCAAGCTACTTCCTGCCTATGTGCACCTTCAGTTTGGAGTGTGACGCCTATAGTCAAAATAGTCAGCTTCACAGACAAAGTCCAAATGACCAGGGCCCTGCAAGACCTGCTAATTTTCAAAGTATGTAGTGGCTGGAGAAGGTACAGCTTGGGAGCCTTACCTACTCTGTAGTCCCCTCTCAGGCTCCACCTTCTGTCTGATTTTCTGTAGAAGGATTCTCCTCTCCTGCACCTTGTCCACCACCCCTTGTCTGGGCTTGCAATCTCCTTTTAACCTGTTTCACCAAATGGAGCATGTTTCAGGCTTGTAGAGGCGGGGTTACCTGGGCCCAGCATTGTCTTTTAACCTCTTTGGGCCACATGTGGGGTTTGTATATCCCATCACACCATCATTTAAAAAAGTGTACCTCAGAATTCTCCTGTCTGAAGAGTGTTCTTTCCTCTGAAAAGCTCCTGACTGCACCAGTTGTAGAAAGAGAAGGCATCTAATTGTGAGGGAAGATGACCAGGGATACTTCCCTTGGTTCCAGACCTCTTTTAATGGAAATAGTTCGATAAATTCTGACTGAAGAGAAAGTGTGAGCAGCCACCTTGCTTTTTTACCTTACATTGCATGTCCTCTTATTTGAATGTGTTATACCCTGATATGTGAAAAGAGTAGAAAAGACAGGTTAAAAAGTGGTAATGTTGCTACACGGAGCTTTGTAACATTTGTTCTATCAAGCCTGAGGCATTATTTCAACAAACTGTTTCATCCTCCTTTATTACATTTTTATGAACAATGACAGTCACAGAAGCTAGAGAAGGCCTATTAGATTATCAAGTCCATCTCTTCACTAAAGCAGGATTATTCCTTATGGTACATTTCAGAGTGTTTTATACAGCACAGTTTTCAAATTATTCAGATGATAGGGCTTCCATGTCTTCCTTAGAGAGGCTATTCCATATAAATCACACTTAGGGAAATGTTTCTGAGATTCAGTCAAAATATTCCTCTGCTCAACTACACACTAACTGGGAGGACAGAATCTCTGGAATTCTGTAAACTTGGAAATACATTTCATTAGAGTTTCTTCTAACTCTTTTCCTAAATGTTCTTCCACAAGGCTGTTAAGGACCTTGATTAAATGTAGCCCAGAGGTTTTTTCATTCACAAGTGGACAGAAACCAGAATATTTCCTGAGAGGAGACCACAGACTAGACCATAGTGATTCCTTAATATAAATACATCAGTAACAAATCTTGCTATCCATACCTGATTCTCTCACAAATTAATCTCCTCTGGGAGGAGGGCACATTTGTAATAATTAATCCAAACCTTTACCCAAAGTTCAAACCCTTTTGAGGTTTTGTAAGAAGTTTGACTAACTTAGTTTCCTTTTTGTACTTTTCAATTACTAACTACCATCTAGGAATAAAGATATTATTTTCAGACCAGGTTTCCAACCTCAAGATTTTGGATATTCTGGATTAATATCTAATTTGTCAGATGCTTATCCGAACCACAGTGAATCTCCAAACTTTTCGCAGTATACCTATCAAAATCTGCCAGTGCTTTGTAGGTGAAGGATTAAAGAGATTTGAATGCACTCCAACACGTTGTGGTTAAACTGACTCTTTTCCAAATCCAGATGTTTCGATCATTCATTGGTGGAGATGTGCAGGATAATAAATGTATCTGCCATCTGCTCCTACCATCTGCCAGCCTGTGGAAAATATAAAACCATCTATAGTTTTACTCTTGGGTATTGGTACCAGTTTAAGTCCACACCGAAAAAAAGCATTTACAAATGCTGAACTTGGACTTTTTCCATGATTAGGCGGTCTCACAGCAGAGATCCAAAATTAATACGGAAAATACTTCTTTAATGGGTCGGTGGGGAAATAAGGACTGAATAATATGTTATTGTCTAAGACAGTGGTGGGCAACCTGTGCCCCGCAGGCGGCCCATCAGGGTAAGCTGATTGCGGGTCGTGAGACATTATGCGGACATTGACCGTCTGCAGGCACAGCCCCCTGAAGCTCCCAGCTGCTGTAGTTCATCGTTCCTGGGCAATGGGAGCTTCATTAAGTGGCAGGCTGCAGGGATGTGATGACCGCCACTTCCCACACCTCCCATTCGCTGGGAATGGAGAACCGCGGCAACAGGGAACTGCAGGGGGCCATGCCTGCAGACAGTTAACATCTGCAAAATATCTTGCAGCCCATAATCATCCTACCCCGATGGGCAGCAGGTTGCCCATCACTAGTCTAACACAAACACTTACCTTAACTCTATCCTACCCTATCTAAATAGGTATTTCTGCTCTATACTGAGCACCTGTTCAGCATCTGCAGCTCCCATTGTGTATACTATGAGACATAGATGGTCATTGTGATATTACACCCCATATTATCTATGGAAATATGCTTATGATATCAATATGGCATAACTGAGATATATTTTATGCAAGATGGGTCTTGTAAGGTATTATTGGAAAGGTTATAATTTACTGAAATTGATTATCCAATTTGTATGCAAGTATCATTTCTGTATCTAAAGTTAGAAATACTGACTATGTAACTCTGTGTGTATTTGAGAGACACTCACCAGAAACCAAGCCATCAGCTGTGATGTTCATTGGAAGAAAGAATAACACTTTGAAGAGACTAATCTCTTTCCTTCCTGAGAGGTGTCCTGGGATGTAACTGTGACTCTACTAGGTCAGGTGGTCCTGTCACCTGGTATTAAACACCATCTTGGACTTCAAGTAATTTTCCACTAAAAGGAGGTGGAGTCAAGAACTGGGAAACAAAAGATTCCCACCTTATGTAAATCTTAGTTAAGGCTCAGGAGTAAGGCAAACAGGGCTCTTCTCCATTGTCTTCCTGCCCAAGAAGAAAGACTGCTGACAGTACCTGAAGAGACAAAGGAACTGATCTGTGGGAAAGGCCAGAGCCGAGTCCAGACTAAGGAAGGAGTCTAGTCTGCAAAGAGAAAAATCTTGAACTCTAAGCTACAGAAACTCTGAAACTTGCCTAAAACAACATTTAGGGTGGGAAATTACTCTTGAAACCAGTCTCTTTAAGATCTTAATCTTACTGTGTGTGTTTTGTTTTATTTGTTTAGTAATCTGCCTTGTTCTGTTGACTATCCTTTATAATCACTTAAAATCTGCCTTTTATAGTTAATAAACTTGTTTTTGTTTATTATTAAACCCAGTTTGTGCAATGTATAACTGGGGAATGGGGGGAAGTTGTGCATATCTTCCTCCACATTGAGGGAAGGGGCGAATTTATGAGCTTACGTTGTATAGATTTTTCTACAGCGCAAGACAATATTACTTTGGGTGTACTTTCCAGAGGGGAGCTACACTTGAGTACTGGCTGATTCTTCTCATAGAGAACTGTATGCAGACACTGTGTGATTCTACAGCTGATGCATCCCTACCTATGTGTGTGTGTGCTGCAAGAGGCTGGTGAGCCTAATTCAGTAAAACATGGAGAGGGAGGCCAGGTTAGTGGAGTAGGCAAGTTTAGTGAAATCCCAGTACATCAGGTGGCATCCCAGAAGGGGGCTCCAACCCATCACAGTCATAAGCTCTTGGGATTTGGCCACATTGCACCCGTTCTCTAAAGAAAGCAGACAATGGAGACAAGAAGTTTGGGAGGTGGCAATCAGCTACCAGACATGATGCCATATGACTGATGTCTGGTCCTGTAGTTCAAGAAGTGGATTCTCACTCAGGTGATCTGGCTTCAAGTCCTGTAGATACATAAATGGTCTTCTCTGCTTCAGCTCCATATAGCCTTACTTATTTAAATACTTCATCTCTTGAGTGAACATTGTGCCACAACCTGTTCTTTAGATCTTTGTCCTCTCTGCTACATGAAGGTTAGCGGAGAAACTCTGGAGATTACCATGTCATACCTGAGAAGACGAGGTACTATTTGGTTCAAGAGAAGCAGGTATTTGGCCTCTGCTCAGAAATCCATTTCTTGAAGCGGACAACCTATCCAGCTACTGACCCCAAACTTCAACTATTGGTTAGTATTATGGAAAAGGTAAATCTCATGGTGTTTGGTTGGCTCTGACTTTCTTGATCATTATTAATTAAGATCCAATCCTTGATCCACCCTCCAGGTTAGGGTTGAGGAACATTGGCAGGGAAGCTTGCACCAATACCCTTGCTGTAACTGTATAGTGGATTCACGAACGAGTGCAGTAACAGGGCTACCAATCTGACATTCACTACCTCTACATTTACATGAAATAGCAGCTCAGAAGGGACTTTCACTTCTCATATCAGTCCTTTATCAGAAGGAAGTGTGGTAAACTACTGGAAAAGATATCCAGAAACCTTCTTCTCTCCGTATATATGTTAAGGCCATCACTTTATTTATCCAAACAGAATCCCTCAAACTCAGCTATTCCATCACCAGATGAGCTTACCTACATCTCTATCAGCTGAAAAAATATTCCTGAGAAGCATATTAACTCCTTCAGTGCTGACCCATGTGCTGAATTCATATACCGCACTGCATTAAGGGACTAGTCTACTGGGCAACTTATAGATGTCAATATATCCAAAGATCTGAAAGCATTTGTTAAATATGATGTGTATATATATATTTTTTCGCCTCATGCTGAACACACCTCTCATTTTACTACTTTCAACATTTCTGCACATAAATTAATCTCCATGGGAACTAATTACGAGTCTTTGCAATGGTTCTCCTTTTTTATTAGGTGGAAGAAATGTCACACCTGGCACTGCAAGACTCCTCATATCAGTAGTCCGTAAATCACTTTTACAGCATGCAATATGATACATGATTTTTGTGTATCATGCTAACAATTCTTAAATAACCTAAGCCTTGGACCAACTAATAAATGCAAAATGACTTCACCAAAGAGCTATTTCATAATGAAAGTGTACCTAGTCCCTCAACCAGGCTTACTCTACATTCATATACATTTGGTTTTTTCTATTTATTTTTACCCTAGTACTCATTTACTCAGGAGCAAATATGTCATTTAAAAAAAGATTTCCATTTGCCTGTCAGTGCTCAGAGCCTTCCCAAACATGCAAACTAAAAACCTTCATCTCTAAAAACTTGAAAATACACTCAACCAAAATATAACCAAATAAAAACAAAATCATAAAAAAATTAGGAAAACAGAACTGGCATATTTAAGGTAATATCTCCCATATCATATTCCCAGACCTTCTTAACTCTGCTCCCTTTGAGCACCATTCTAAGGAATGCCTCTGAAAGATCACAGTAACATATCCTTCTCTGAGATGTGTGTAGTTCAGTGACTAAAGCAAAAACCGCTTTGGGGGCAAATCATTTTACATGTTTGAAATCCTCCAACCCCAGCCCTCAGAAGTTCCTCAAAGAGATAGCTTTACCGTATCCCTCACTGAGCCTTATTATTTCGGGTGAGGACTGCCAACCCACTGCTTGGTCTCTGGTTCAATAGTGATATTCAGAGGACAGCCAGAGTTCACAAGTGTGTTTAAATAAAAATGCATACTTGGAGCTGTTGTTGGCACTTAGAAACTGGAGTTTTGTTAGTATGGCTAAGGTAATGTTTTATTCCCCAGGCCTATTGACTTCTCCTGAGAGGCAGAGTTAAGATTGTGGTGGGGAGTAATCTAGGAGGAATACATATTTTATTATATACTAACTAGACAATGTGTTCCTGTAAGCTGTTCACCAGCTTATAGGAGGGAAATAAAGATGCAGACATTAAGACCTTTCCTCAAGGCTGTTTGTTCACACACAAAAAAGCAAATAAACTGGACAACACTGGGCAATAATCTACACAGGCTTTCCTTGCTTTAACCAACCAGAAGAAGAAATGACACATCCTTTCTCTTCTGCCCTTTTTGATCCAGGTTCTCCTTTCTTTTATACTCTGTCCCAAATAGCCATGCGACAGCCAGGAGCCTGTTAAAACTTTACAGACTGCAGAGCTCTTACCTTGTCACATGGGCTTTGTGCTTACCTCCAGAATGCAGCTGTTGGCCATATTTCAAGGTTCCAGAGACTGCTTTTGTCCCTAAAACTGTCCTTCACACACACTTTGACTAAGCAATCTAAACCAATGATGGGGCTGAAGCACAATGCTTGAATTCAGGTTCAAAGCTAGATCCATACTCTCCTGAAGATTAGAGTATTCAGATCCATAGTTTGGGTTCAATGCCATCTCTGGCCTAAATCAAGCTGTTTCACAGAGTTCTGGTGATTTTATTCTTTTTCAGCCTACTGGAAGGAAAACTGGCAGTTGTCACGCTAAAATGTTATCTTAAAGCAGTTTTCCATCAGAAATTCCTCTAATGTAAGCCCAAATGTTTCCACAAAAAGGGTGAACTACAGAAATTATGCACTCAGACAAAAATGGTACACAAATTAAAATTCATTACATTTAAAAAGTGTCTGCTAAAGTTTGCATGTCTCAGATAATGATTCCATAGCAGATCTTGTGCCATGGATGGCTGATACATCAACCTCTTTCCTCCAGAGGGTTGGGTTCAGCAATGGAATACATTAAGTTGGCACAAATCTTTCTGTTTTAACTTATTCATTTTATATTTGTCCATATGGTGGACAAATCACAAAACCTGGCTCAGTGATGATAAACTACTGGCAGCCTCTGCTCGGTAGAAAGGCACATGCATGGAATATGTAGCAGGTGTGCGTTGAAGGTCAGAGAAATGGGATGCACTGGTGGAGCAAACTGAAGCTTACTCTGAATCTATCTATATGATGTCTAACTTCAGTCTCTTATATTTGATGGCACACTCATTGCAGAGTTCATAAAAATGAAGTGAATAAAATAGTAAGAAATAATAAAATAACCATGAAAAAGGAAAAGCTCTCCATTATTTGAATGATGTGGATCATAAAGAGCAAGACAAAGTGTGTGAGAGCTAGAGGTAATGCATTATGGTTCAAAGGGGTCCAGCTGTAGAAGAAGCTTCCAGAGAACATTAGATCAATCCAGAATCTGACCACTTTTAGGAAATGCTGCAAGACCTACCTCTTCAAAATGGCTTTTCTGGCATAATCAAAGTGACATTTACAACAATTACCTCTTCTCAGAAGAGAACAAGCCTCCAGAAAACCACAAACTATTAATAGTGTGATCACCAGGATGGTGTACTGCTTTATTGTTTTCAGTCAGATCCTACCCACAAAGAGCAATTTCAATGCTTATTCCTTGTTAATCAAAGGGAGCTAAATAGTAGCATCTTTGGTGCAACATTCCACTGACATCAATGGAGTTATAATGGGAACTAATTTTGTCTTATGTGTTCACTTGGTGGCATTTTAACCATTGGTCTATCATCAGTTTTTTACTGGTATCCACATGATCTGAACACTCCTCATTTTAAATAGGTTAGCAAACTAAGGTCTCTAGTGGACTTCTTGAACTCACTGCTTTAATTATGGGGCCTATACTTGGGGTGGGGTTTTAAGTTCGTTGATCTAGTTTATTTTTGGTTTTCTTGGTTTCATTAGATGATGTAAACGTCATTTGCATTCTGATGGAAAAGCTTTTTTTAAAGTGGAAGGTCTTGCAGCATTTCCTAAAGCTTTCCAAATATTAGCAGCCAGTACGTTAAAAAAAAAAAAGTGGCCACATAATGAGTCATACTATAACTGTTTTGTGAATTACCTAAAAAGTGTCTAATATGAATGAATACTAGGATTATTATTGCCAATAATATTATGACAATACCAGAATCAGATTCAAAGCCTTATATTTAAATGGATAACATCATAAAAGAATTAAGCTTTATATGAGAAAAAAATGGAAGGGATTATGAAGCAATGAATACCAGTTTGATTGTATGTATGGAAACCATTTTCTGCTTTATTTTCCTATTTGACCCCAATTCTGCATCCTCACTAATGTCTTATCCGACTTCAGATATCTACAGTGATGGAGCCTGCATTACTTCCCATGGAAATTGCCTCTTGCAGTTCACAACCTTTCCTTAATGTGTAGCCTAAACATTTTCTTCCTTAGTTTCAGGCCACTGATCCTTGTCCTATCACCTTCTGAGACTGTGGATAATTCACTGCCTTCAATTTCCATTGTTACCTTGAAGGTATGTAAAAAAAGACGTGGTTGACTAAACAAATAACCCTAAGTAATATTTAAAACAAGGACAATGCAAGATATTAACACTTTCACTGCTAAAAGATAAACTCTACTCAAATTCCTTGATTATATGGTTCAAGCAGCATTATTCTAGGTTTTAAAAATAGCAGTAGAGCTTTGACACTGTCAAAGAGAATCTTCCTCTCTCTGATTACTGTAGGGGAACTGGTCTTCACATTGCACTGTGGCCTAAAATAGTTTATAATGGGAAATTCCTGTAATGTTAGCTCAAACATTTCTGCTAATAAGCTAAAGGGAAAAAGTAAGGAGGATAAAGTATTTGGTCATAAAGTTCTGCAATGCCAGTTAAAATGCAGTCCCGTGTTGCATATGCAGCTGCCAAACTGCAAACATTTTCAGACCGTAATCCTAGGGAAGAGCTGAGCTACACATGGCTTAAAGCATTAACCTTTTGGAGAGGGAGATGGGACTTTGACACTGAAGGCCCTGTAACCTAACATTCACTGGATTTATTTTCATAAAAAAACTGAAAGCTGAAAAGTTTTTGGTTAAAACCCAAAACATCAATTTGAAAAATTCCACTGTAGTGCCTCCTGGGAGCTGTAGTTTGGGAAGCTCATACCTTCTAGTCTCCCCTATAGCCCAGGCTCCCCAGCTAGACAATATATTCAACAAAGCATTACATTCTCTCTTCTTGCTGATCTACTATGTGCATCATGAGAGTTCCTCACTGTGGTGCATAATGGGGGAGGTGGGGAGGCCAGCAGCCTGGCCCACAGAGGAGAATGCAGAAATGACACACCTGAAATACAGTTGATGGACTGTGGCAGAATTTCTTAATCACATTTTCTTCTGTTTTCAGCCACAATGTTCATTTTGGCCAAAAATGGAAAACGTTTTGGTTTTTCAATGTTTGGTTATGAGATTGCTAATTTAAATTTTCCACAGAAAGCAGACACTTTTTGTAATAAAATAATAAGAATAAAATTTAAGCCAATTTTCTATTGAAAAAAAAAGAGGCTTGATAGAAAATTTTCAGCTAGCACTAACTGTACCTCCTCTCCCCCCACTTTTTTTTTTGAGATTGTACCAGGACATACCTGTCACTTCCCACCTCACTGCTTTCAACTGACATCATTGCAAGTATGTGCCCTTAGACAAACCATTACGATATCATGCCATTTCAGTAGGTCCTCCTGTGCTTAAGGATCCACATGTTTTCCTCTATAGGCTTTATATTAGCCATCTCTAAGTTCCTCTAAAAAGGTCTAATTCACCTGACATTACATTCATGGTCTGTGATAGGAGGAACAGCTTTTGGCAAATTTTGAGGTGAATTACACTAGTAATTTCTAAAGTATCAAACTTCGAAAAGACAGATGTAAAGGAAACAAAGGGGGGACATTTTAATGCTTTTTTGGAGGAAATTTATCTCCACCTCAAAAACGTCTAAACCTAAACATTTCTTATTGAATGTATTCACCCATCTTTGCCAAGATCTGCTGTAAAGGACAACTTATGGAGAGTGGGATTGTTTATTTGGGGAGTTGTTTATTTTGGAAAAAGAGAAACATCAGAAAGTTCCATTGGGTTCAGGAAACCTTTAGAAGACCACAAAAAGTATGATGGAACTCTGCATACCCTGAGACTAATCAGGGGCTGGTACTCAGGAAATCTCAAATTCTATTCCCAGCTCTTAATTAAATGGCTTTGCATCCTATCATGAAGGAGCTGGGAATAAGTACATTATATCAAAGCTCTTAATTAAATGGTTTTGCATTTCCATAGCATCTTTCAACCAAACTGCAACATTTACAAACATTAATTATCCCTTGCCCATGTCTGAGGCAGGTAGAAGGAATCATCTCTATTCTTCAGAGATATAAACAGAGGCTCTGAGAGATTACAGGCCTTGACTATGCAGAAACTTGCACACATAAATAAGTTTACAGAGGAGTAGCTGGCTCACTCTCTCTGAGCAATTTAACCCTGTACAATGGGTGAGTGCAAGCCATATTATGAGGACATAAATGGTTCTTAGGCTCTGTAACCCAAAAATGTAACCTTTCTGCCAGGTGGAGCCAGCAGCAACCAGAGCTGGATTAAATATCTAGGGGTTCTTTTCCATTGATACAACACAGAACCAGTTCGAGACACAACTCAGTAACCTGGGAAATTTACACGCCACCCCTAGCCACCTCTGAGAGGCAGTACTTCCCCACCCACAAGCACAGCATCTGAGTGTAGAAAAGATACTTCCCTCCTTTACTTAAAAATAGCTCAGTGTTAATTTGGGCAAACATCACAAACAGGGTTCATAAACATAAGCCATGAGGAAAAGACCCACCCTCAAGTAGGTTGGGCAGTGTCCTGTTCCACTCAGGTTCTTAAGTCTAGCAACCTAAAAATCCTTTTCAGGTGCTGACCCTTCTCTGCACCCCATTCAGGGCAGATGTAGACTTCAGAGGTGCATCTGCAGAGCTCACTTCCCACCCTCAGTGGAATAAAGAGGTACCTTACTAGCTCCACTGCTCAGGCACTCTCTCATCTCCCCTCTCTGCCAGCCACCCTGTTGGCTGCTCATAGCACTTCTTTGCTGCCGCCCTGCTGGTCACCTGCTTACTGCTATCACTGTGCCTCTCCACCAGTGGCCTTGCTGGACACTCATTGCACCTCTCTGCCACACCAGCCACTCATTCACTAGCTGACTGTCAGTTTCCTTATGCTGCCACTGCTTCTCTGTTGTCACCTCTGCACAGTTTCTCAGTGATTTTTTTAGCTCTTTGCAGGCTAGGCAAAAACACAGTCCTACCACAACTGATTTCAGCTCTGATTGGGCATTTAACATAACAAAGAGGCTTTTTAGCTCTATTCTTTAACCAGTGAAGAGGAACAGGTTAAACCACTCTAGGGAAGACCTTTAACTGTGTGTAGCCTCCTGGCTGGGATACCTGTCTCCACTCCTCTTACTTTCACTGTGCTCTGACATTCTAGCCCCTGGCTTAACGAGGTTCTTTTAACTGAGGGTGGCCCCCCTCATTTGGGACAGGTTAAGCACAGTCCTGCTTTCCTGTATTCCTACAATAATTACAGCATTGGTAACCATATTTCACTACCCTTGCATTCAGTACTAAGGTGATTTCTACCCAACACCAGACAGAGTTGATCACTTTGACACTGCTATATGTGCTGAATATGTAAGCAGGGCAACAGTAAACTGTATTACATAAAAACACCCAAGTCTCTTCACTTCCCAGCTAGCTGTCAGGGAAGCATTCATTCAGACCCTGCTGGTCTTCTGCACAGGACAAATTACATCCTTATTGCAGAAATAATCTTCATAAAGGTGCAAAGGCAGATGTATCTGTATATCTAAAGTTGTCCATTGTTACCTAATCCCCCACTCCATGGAAATGCAGTTCCTCCAGGATGGAAAATGACAGAGGTTTCACAATATGCAATACTATCAGAGAATCTTTAAAACAGAAAGTGAAAACTACTTCATCCATCTCTCTCAAATGTTTCTCATTTCAAGGATGTCATTTCAAGGTTGTCTCATTTCAATAGCTTGTTCTCTTTCACCAATAAAAGTTAGTCCAATAAAAGATATTACCTCACCCTCCTTGTCTCTCTAATAACCTGGGACCAACATGGCTACAACAACACTGCAAACCTCTTTTCAAGGGGGCATCACTCATTTTAGTCCCAAAAATAAAGCTACGTTCCAAGCAAATTCAATGTCTCCTAAATATCATTTCTGAACAATTTTACATAAGAAATAAAAATTCATGAAACTGATGTTACAGGAAAAGTAATTCACACTAAAGGAAGGAATCCCACAGAACTTTACATTTTCTGCATGAGTAATTTTTTGCATCCGTCATTTTGAGCCTATGTGACACATTGCATCCTACATGCCTTGGCATGTTGAGAGTTATGACTGAATCTAAATGAAACAGGAAAATTTAAGCAGAAAACATTTACATTCCCAAAGCCATGATGCCCAGGCTAACATCTCCACTCTTGAAAAAAGTAACAATGGGACAGTGCCACCTCCTGGAGGTGTGACAGATTTTCCCCTCTAAGATGCCACCTGATGTGCTGAGATATCACAGAGCCTGCCTGTTGCGCCAGCCTTGGTCCCCTTTACATCCCTTGCTAGGTTAGTTTCACAAGCCTCTTCCAGCCAAGCTCACAGGCAGGGCCATACCAAGCTGCACAGAGAGACAGAGATCCACTCTGGAAAGACTCAGTCTTAGGGGCTTGCCCCAGCACTCTGGTGCACACTCCCTCTAAGGGGTACAAACCCAAAGAGTTTATGAAATTCACCCCCTCCCTCAATGTGGAAGGAGATATGCACAACTTCTTGCTTCCCCAGTTGGAAATTACATAAACTGGGTTGTATTATAAACAAAAAATAGGTTTATTAACTACAAAAGGTGAATTTTAAGTGAATATAAGGGATAATAGAACAAAGCAGATTACTGAGCAAATAAAACAAAGTCTGTAAGCTAAAATCAATATCCTTAGGAAATAGGTTATTTTAGGCAAGTTGCAAAGTTTCTGTTGTTCAGAGTTCCAATTATATTTCTTTTCAGACAGGACCCCTGTCTCAGTTCGGACTCTCCCCAGTCCCGCCTTTCCTTCAGGTGGCTTTAGCAGTATCTTCTTGGACAGACAGGCCATGGAGAGGACGAGTCCAGTTTCCCTTCTTCTCCACCATAAATAGGCTTTACATAAGGCAGGAATCCTGTGTTTCCCAAACTTGACCCCCCTTCCCCTCCATTGGAAACTTACAAGAAGTCAAGTTTCAGAGTAGCAGCCATGTTAGTCTGTATCCGCAAAAAGAACAGGAGTACTTGTGGCACCTTAGAGACTAAGAAATTTATTTGAGCATAAGCTTTCATGGGCTACAGCCCTCTTCTTCAGATGCATAGAATGGAACATATATTGAGGAGATATATATACACATACAGAGAGCATGGAAAGGTGGGAGCTCTCTTACCAACTCTGAGAGGCCAATTAAGTAAGAAAAAAACTTTTGAAGTGATAATCAAGATAGCCCAGTACAGACAGTTTGATAAGAAGTGTGAGACAGGGGAGATAGATTCAATGTTTGTAATGGCTCAACCATTCCCAGTCCCTATTCAAGCCTAACAGACTCCAACGAGAAACTGCTGAGCTGGAATTGATATGCAAACTAGATACAATCAACTTAGGTTTGAATAGGGACTGGGAATGGTTGAGCCATTACAAACATTGAATCTATCTCCCCTGTCTCACACTTCTTATCAAACTGTCTGTACTGGGCTATCTTGATTATCACTTCAAAAGTGTTTTTCTTACTTAATTGGCATCTCAGAGTTCGTAAGAGAACTCCCACCTTTCCATGCTCTCTGTATGTGTATATATATCTCCTCAATATATGTTCCATTCTATGCATCTGAAGAAGTGAGCTGTAGCCCACGAAAGCTTATGCTCAAATAAATTTGTTAGTCTCTACGGTGCCAAAAGTACTCCTGTTCTTTTTACAAGAAATCCCAGCTAATGTTTAGTAACAGGTGACAAGACCACCTATCTGTAGTATCACGGCATCCGTAAGTCCACAAGCCTTTTCACAGTCCATTGTCCTCACTGATGAGCCATCAGGCTGGCTTTTCCATTGTTGTACCTGAAGTGTTAGTAGTGGACATCACCCAAAGTAGCATAGTTGAAATACAGATACATATTCAATATTCCTAACTTCAGATAGAGAAATGATACAGGCATACAAACTGGACAGTCACATTCAGTAAATTGTAACCTTTTCATTGATATCTTACAAGACCTATCTTGCATAAAGTACATCTCAGTTATGTCATATTCATATCATAAGCATATTTTTCATAAAGAATATGGAGTGAAACATCAGAGGTGATTCTTGGGGATTAGCTCTGCCAGCCCGATTACCCCTTCTGACAGTCTCACTCCATCACTCTGTCTCTTCCTCTCTCTGTATCCCAGTGGTTCTCAAACTCTTGTACTGATGACCCCTTTCATATAGCAAGCCTCTGAGTGTGAACCCCCTTATAAATTAAAACACTCATATATTTAACACCATTATAAATGCTGGCTGCAAAGCGGGGTTTGTGGTGGAGGCTGACAGCTTGCAATTCCTCATGTAATAACCTCATGACCCCCTGAGGGGTCCCAACCCCGAATTTGAGAACCCCTGCTGCAGCCCCTCTCTACTTCCAAGAACTGCGGCTTTCTCTTTGTGACTTGGACCTCCAGCCAGGTCACCACATTGTTTCTCCTTCTAGGGATACTGTACACGAGTGCAGCCAGGGCTCGACCCTCTCTGGGGGGAGGAGAGGAGCCACACTGGCTCACTACACTCCGATTGGCCCAGGGAAGTAGCCCGGCAGTCCGCGCGGCAATCGTCTGCCCTGTGGAGGCAAGGGGCTCACGTCCTTCGGCAGGGCTGAGCAACAATAACAGTTAAGGCCCTGGCCCTAGGTCAGGGCGGGGCAGCAAACACTGAGTCAGGAAGCTCAGGCCCTTGGGCAGGGCTGAGCAACAATAACCATTAAGGCCCTGGCCATAGGTCAGGGCGGGGCAGCAAACACTTAGTCAAGTAGCTCAGGCCCTTCGGCAGGGCTAAGCAACAATAACAGTTAAGGCTCGGCCCTAGGTCAGGGCGGGGCAGCAAACACTGGCTTTGACCTCATCAGGCCAGGGAGAGAGGGAGTCTGCCACCCCAGACTGGGGTGGCAGAGTGGACGCAGGCCCTCCCACTTCACTGCATCCCAGCTTGGGGCCCTAGCAGTGGCTGATGACCTGCTGCTTAGTCAGTGGGGATCCTGGCCGCAACACATTGACATAGGTTCCGGTAAGGCTGCAGCCAGACTGGGGTCGGCTGCCCCCGGGCTACTTTCGAACTCCCCCTCGGGACCTACCTGGGTCCTAACGTCAGCCTCTGCAGGGTCCACGAGCATGGGCTCATCACGGGCGGGGCTGGGTGGTAGGTCCAGCAACTCCTCCGGATAATTGGGCCAGGGCAGCTCCGGGGGCTCCTCCGGGTAGCAGGCGCGGGGAAGTTCCAAGGGCTCCTCCGGGTAGCAGGCGCGGGGAAGCTCAGGCCAGTCTGTGCAGCCAGCTTGGGCCACAGGAGTTTCCCAGTCTCGAGCTCCCTGCGGGCCGTCTTCTCTCTCCGGCTGCTGGGGCCTGACTGAGCTCTGAGAGCCGGCCTTTATAGTTCTGGGTTGGCATCTGACCCTTTGAGGGGCGGGCTCAGAGCTCTTTAGTCCCGCCCACTCTGGCCTCCGGCTGGGCTCAACCTCCTCTGGGCCGGAGGGGAGCCACACGGCTTCACTACTGATTCAAAAATCCTTCCACATAAACGGTCTCAGGCAGTTTTCTCTCATACTTCCCTAATGGTACCAGTTCTCCAGTGGACGATAAGGAAACCCAGGCCCGCTCACTGCTCTTGGTTCCAGTTCAGGGACGCTATACATGGCAACTGTGTTGCTCCTTCCCAAGACTCCTTCCTAGAGTTTCTGGTCCCCTGTGGGTGAGCCAGCTCCAACTCCCTCCTCCCAAGGAGTAACTACAGACTGCTGAACCCTGTAGCCTCAAACACATCTCCCCTACTCTCAGGCAGTGATTACAAACTACTTCCCTGGAGCCCCTTTCTATTGTCACTGGCTTTCTGGCGTTATAAACCTGGCTCAGGTCCTCCCCAGCTGGATTTCATCAGCCAGTTAAGCCTTAGCACTCCCTGGCTTTTCTCCAAGTGCAGACTATAGGTTAATTGACCTCATTTATCCCATTAAGCCTTGTGTGGGCCCAGCCACCCCATCACAGGATTATTTAAATATTACAATTTCACATACTGTCTAAAAGTCAGTTCCTGTGGCATGATAGTGAAGCACTGGCTCAGTACTGAAGCCGAATAGAGAGTGCTTCCTATTTCCTATGAGCTGAGTGTTCCCAATTCTAACAGGGTCTAGAGACACTCAGTATCAAACCAGGTGTGTTATTTGTGCAGGAATGAGACCTTTATCACCAACACCACTCCAGTTTCCGTTAGAGCTCTCCCATCCAAATACTTCCCTGGTGAGCTCTCTGGAAGTCACAGCAAAAAATGACATCTTTTCCTCTGTAAACATGTGTGTGCTGTTGAGTTCTGCAGTTAAGCTGTTAGTTGTGTGGGCTTTGCAGGGAATAAGTTAAGCCTGTATTCTAAAACATTCAATTTTCCTAGAGGTAGTCAAACCCACAGGAAGATCTTTTATGTTTTGATAGTTTGTTGTTGACTTTTGTGACAGAATTACATAACTGTTTAAGTTCCAATCTAGAAGTTTTCTTAGTGATCTGCAAATTACACTAATAAAACTAAAAAGACAAGTGGGGTGAGGTAATATCTTTTATTGGACCAACTTCTGTTGGTGAGAGAAACGTTACTAAAACTACTACTACTACTAATTAATAATAAAATGAAACATAAGGGAAAAAATTCTACACTCAACTACATATCTGTACAGCTCCATTGAAAGCCAGTGTGGTAATGGTATAAATGACAGATACATTTAGCCCATTAAGTTGTCGCCAGTGAAAGTGATGGAAGTAACATCAGTTCACAATTAACTTTAAACTATTTCTCTTGTTTCGTTGGAGATCCCAAAAGCAAAAGGAAAACTTGCACTGTCATGATCAGTGAAGGCTTAATCACAAACAAAGAGGATTTCAAACATGTTCTTCCCTCCTGTTGTAGCTTAGCCTATCATGGTTGATCAAGACGACATCATCAGTAATTGAAACTGATGAAGCAGCTAAGATAACATTCCCCAACCCAATGTAAACACCGATGGATGCTCCAGAGGATGTTTTACATTTCCTAGTCTGAGATTTGTTTTATTACACTGACAAGGGTGACCTTTAAAATAATGTATTTGCTATATAAAAAAAGGAAGGAAAGCCTTTATAACCTGAATTTATTGGCTACAAAATCACTTCCCAGTAACTGATCTGATTACAATCAAAATAACCCACCAAAATGAAACAGTTTACCTGTGATCACTTTAATGTGGTAGTAAAATGCTAATTGTGGAGAAAAAAACATTCAAGGTTTGTGGTATTGTCTATAAAACCCGCACTGAAACTAACATTCAATGATGTGTAGCACATATGGGTAAGCAGATGGCTGAAGGATTATTTTTAAAATCAGGACTTTTGCTGACAAAATATAGAACTGGTAGGGTGTGATCGGAAAGCTAAGAAGAAGTTATTTATGGGGCAGTAAACACATGTGCAGTAATTGGATTCTTGCTAAGCAGAAGATAAAAAAGGATCACTTTAAAAAGTCTTGTGCATGGAGTGAGGAAGAAATAGACAGGCTTTTTCCTAGATACAGATACAACTTCCAACTTATTCTGTTCACTTTCTGCTGAGTATTAAGAGTAAGTGCCTTTTTAGATCAAGCTGCTTAAGAGAACGAGTTAACATGACTCGGTTAATTTATAAAACCTCCACTCCCCCAGAGTGACATAAGTTTTGTCATCATAAGGGCTTGTGTGCATAGCGCTTTGTGGGCGAGAGATGTCCTCCCATCGACATAGCTAACACCACTCATTGGGCTGGTTTTATTATGTCAGTTGGAGAGCTCTCTTGGTTAGCATAATTACATGAGTGATTTTACAGCAGCACAGCTGTATCAGTACAGCTGTGCTGTAAGCTTGTAAGTGTAGACATGACCAAATTTGAAAAGTGAGGCTCAATACTGCAGTGAAATTAGTGGGCTAATGCAGTGTAGTTGTAGCGATGTTGGTCCCAGGATATTAGAGAGAGAAGATGAGTGAGGTTATATCTTTTATTGAACCAACTTTTGTTGGAGAGCAAGATAAACTTTCAAGCCAGAAAGAGTTCTTCTTCATATCTGGGAAATGTACTCCCAGTGTCACAGTAAAATGCAAGGTGGAATAGATTGTTTTGCATAAGTAGATAGCACATATTGTAAGGGATCATTTAAGGTAGAGTGACCCATTAACACCTGTGCAATCATAGGACCAAAAATTAGGGTTGGTGAGTTACAGGTTATTGTAATAAGCCATAAATTCAGTGTCTTTGGTCTGTCCATAATTTTTAGTGTCTAGCATAGTAATGAAGTTAAGCTACCAGGTTTGTTTTTTGAAAGTGTTGTGCAGGTTTCCTTTGAGGATGAGGACTAACCCTATTTTTGTGTCCTGTGACTGCAGAAGTGTTGATGGAAATTCTATTTTCAATGGTTCCTTACAATACGTGATAACTACTTTTGCTAAACACTCTGTACTATCTTGCATTTTTCTGTGAACCTGGGAATAATTTCTCCAGACTTGAAGAAGAGCTCTATGTGGCTCAAAAGCTTGTCTCTCACCAACAGAAGTTGGCCCTATAAAAGATATTATCTCATCCACCTTGTTTTCCTAATTAGTGGGCTAAAGCTTTCATTCTTGAATGTCTGAAGTAGTAGAGAGTAGGGACAGACAAACAGTGATAGCTGTGGAGATAAGTTATGGGTTTGGGTGGATCTGGAGCTGTGAGGGGGTCAAGTGCATGAAAAGAAAGGAGAGTGGGATAAAGCAGTGCTTTGGAACTAGTGGGTTAAGCAAAATGTAGCCCATGATAAGACAATTCTGTAACAGGCTTTGGGCCTATAAGATATTTCACTTGGGGCTGGTCTATACTATGGGGGAAAATCGATCTCAGATACGTGAATAACGTAGCTGAAGTGGAAGTATCTAAGATAGAATTACTCACCATCCTCACGGTGCGGGATCGATGTCCGCAGCTCCCCATGTCGACTCCGCAACTCCGTTGGGGTTGGTGGAGTTCCGGAATCGATATAAGCACGTTCGGGGATCGATATATCGCGTCTAGATGAGACGCGATATATCGATCCCCGAGGAATTGATTGCTACCCGCCGATACAGTGGGTAGTGAAGACATAGCCTTGGTCAAACAGAGCCTCAGGCTGAGCAATAAGTTGACAGAACTAGTTGCCAGGCGTCTGGTTTTTCAACTGGAAAACGGACCCTCCTCAGCCTGATTAAAATGAGTGAGTGAGTGAGTGAGGGTGGGGGAGAGGGAGCAACAGAGAGAGTGGAGGGAGTGAGCAGGGCAGGGCCTCAGAGAAGGTAGGGGCAAGGGTGTTCGGTTTTCTATTATTAGAAAGTTGGCAACCCTTGGAAAACTGTAAGATTATAATAACAGTTCTGTCAACTGCTGTTATTTTGGAAAATATGTTGCAATATATCAGTTAACACCACAATATGACAGTAGTAACATCTTGGGGAATTTCTAAATTGCTATGGTAACTATATGACATAAATGTTATAAATACAAAAGGGACTAATGAGGAGCCTATAAAAAATGGGGAAACCCTAAATTAGTGTGGTGTGGAAGTATGGATAAGGAAGAAGGAGTTGGAATCCTTATGCATATAACTGAGCCTTAGTGGGCATAAGAATAACTCAGGAAAAAGGGTGTTGCCCAGTCTGTGTGCTGGGAGGGAATGCACAAGGAGACACCAGGATAACAGTCACTCATGATAATGATGGTAATGAAAATGATGATAAAGAAGATAATGACTAGCAATCCAGGGTTCCCCAGCATCACATCTCCCCAGAGATGTGTGATCTAAGTGATGCTAATCATAGGGCTAAAAAACTCTGCACTACCTATCTATCTTCTTTCATATTTTGGTGTTTGTGAAATTGTTTATCTGCTTAGTGGATTGTTAAAGAGACCTGTGATATATCACAATTGTTTCTTATCTGCTTCTCAGATCTCTTGTTCTAATAATACTGATAATAATATTCCTGATACTGTAGCCTTCATGAGATTGAACCGTTATTGACCAGTACAGTTTAACAAAATAATTAACATAATTAATGCATCAGTCCATCAATAAGGCTACAAACAAAACTCATCTCTATGGAAACTTGTTCTTCCTTCCATAAGGTACAAAAGGCTTTCCTAGCAATCCTGTGTCCTCCCAGTTACATTTATTCTTCCAGAAAGGTAGGAATTGTTTCTCCTGATATTCTTTTGACTGAATCTCAGGAAATCTTGTCTGTGTTCTTTGCTAAAATATTTGCCCATACACACACTTCTGTCCTTCTAGTCTTTCCAGTTCTGTTCTAGTTCATTGATGAATGAGACAAGTTTTAGGGTGATAGTTATTTCACTAAGAACAAGAAAGAACAAATTACAAAGTAAAAACAGCTCTGATGCTGCAGTAAACTACTTTGTCTTGGAATCATAGAATATCAGGGTTGGAAGGAACCAGAGAAGGTCATCTAGTTCAACTCCTTGCTCAAAGCAGGACCAATTCCCAACTAAATCTTATATGACCTCTCACAGCTCCTGCTGCTGCTTCCTTCCTGTATGCATGAGGAAGTCAACAGGAAGTGTGGCACTGCATAGAGTCCTGAGAATATGTGGCAATTTTATGCTGAAGCTTCTCCCTTGATAGCACAAGACCTTCCCAACCTTTTGCCACACTTTTTTTGTCCCAGGAGATCACACACATACACATTTAAAGAGGCAGACACCATTTACACAAAAGAGGACACACTAAGACTTCATTTTGCTGTTAGTTTTTCTATCCTTCACTTATTTTCTATACATACTTCACTTAAGATTCCTGAGGCTTTAAGTAGCCATAGAAAGACATAGTGTCAGTCACGAGCATTTTCCCTTCTGAATGGAATCAGAACTGCTCCTTTGCATCATAGGCCTTACCTTGTTAACAGCTAAAGCCTCCTCTACCACTAATGAAAAGGGCCTCATTTTTGGGAGATGAAGGAAGCTGAGTTCTAGCCTTCCTGTCTCTGTGGCATTCCTACTGACCACAAAATGACAAGTGTGATATCCTAGGTAACCAGAGATTTATGATAAAATGTGTTGAACAAAGGTAAGAATTCCTGTGCTGAAGGGTTTATAATCAAAAGGGGAAAGTTGTTGCAACACAATGGCCAAAAACAATGTGGTACACAGTCACAACAGGGAAGACTCTCAAAGGCACAATAATGTAACTAGGTGCTCCACTCCATGGAAACCTAATGGAAGCTGGGCATCTAACTCCATCTTGTGCCTTTCAAAATCTTACCTCAGAACTGGAAGACCCACTATTATTGTAAGTAAATAATGATTAAGCATAGAATGAGGTGCAGAGCAGGTGATTTTTCTAATAGAAACACAGGGGCAAGGTTGCTATGTTTCAGTGAAATCAGACAATGCTTCTCCTTGAGTTAAGTCAGCAATGTCTCAACAGTAACAAAGACCATTTTTTCCTCAGGGTCTTGATGGATTACATCCTGATAATAGAGAACAACATAGTGTCTCTCTCGTCCATTTGTATGGCAAAATGGGAATAAATTCCAGACTGCAGTGAAACTTCAATGGGATATCTGCTATCTCATTTAGGGCAGTGAATGAATTGAGTTGTGGTATGTATTAAAGTTCTCATATTCATTTAAAAAAATTATTCACTGTTTTGCCTGAAGTCAAGTTATTATTTTAAAAAATATGCTCATTTATTATTAACACAAATGTAGATAATCTTCAGTAAGCAAGTCTCTGCTCATCTTTTCATGCCCTTGGCCAGATCCTCAACTAGTGTAAAATAGTGTATCTCCATGCTTCAGATTAGGTGTCTGGCCTTATAGTTTAGTGTAACTACTCCTGCCATGAATACGGTAGAAAGGATTTGGTCCAATATCTAGAATATGCTGCTAATTATTGTTCTTTCCATTTAAATCTACATCAGGGCTACATTTGAGATGTTTCATTAAGGATGTGATCCAGCAGAATTTAGTTCCTATACTTGCTGGTGCTCAAAATATTAAACCAAAGAGGTTAATCTTTCCAGGCCAAGGTAAGCACGTCAGTATTGCTGTTAGTATACATGCTGTACTGGTAGCTGTTCTGAAGATAAGCAGACATCTTCTGTCTCTATCTCTGCCAGCTTGACTCCTTTCATCAGCAATAAATTCATGTTTCAAAAATCCTATTAAGAGAAAAGGAAAGCCATGCAGGCAGGTTTAAACCAAGGACCATGATCTCTGACTCACATTAAACTTAAATCACACTTGATGTTTCTACTGCCAGTGCCACATGGTATCTGAGAGTCAAGTGGCTGAAACACTGCTGAATTCCTCATCCTTATTCTTTCAAGGTTCTGTTTGCACTGGCCTTGAGTCAGCTTCGAATCATAAAGGTGAACAGAGCTAGGAAAGTTTCATAAAGAATGCCAAATTGGCAAAGAGTATATTTCTGATGTTTCTATGAAAAAGCAGTAGGTACTGCTGCTTATCCTGGAACACCTGCCTTTGGTGATCATATGCCCTGGGCTTGTAGGTAGGGCCCTGGGTACTCCCAAGCATAGTGTGACCAAATTCTGCAGCAGCATTCATGTATTGAATTTTGTCTATTGCTATGAGACAATTTTCATTCTCATCCTTCCACACTAACACACATAGGGATGACTCTTAAATGACAATACGAATTGATGTAAAACCATATCTGATTATTCTCACATGTACCAGGGAAGTGGAAACTTGTAGCTGGCTTCACTTGCTCATGTCCCCAGCTCTCCAGACTTCTTCATGCAGCCCAGCTCACCAGCCTACACTTCCATCTTCCCCTGTTCCCAAAATGCAAACTGGATGCCAACTCTGGAACCTGGACACCTTACTATGTGTTTCATGGAATGTTGTAGGGAGTACAGGCTGTAATCCATTGAACTCCCCTGTGTGGGGAAATGGAAGAGCAACAGACACCTTCAGACTGGTCCAAGCATGGCAAGGTGACAGAAAACAAAACATTGGGTGCTGGCTGCAGCAAAATGACAAATTCTACTTCAAAAAAAGTGAACTCCATGACATCCAGGCCAAGGTCCATATGGCTTTGATTGCAATGAATGCAGCAGTTTCACGCTTCTGAGAGCTGGTATTTCAGGCTCGGTGTAGACTTAGATTTATGTTACCCAGGAACACAGTGTCCATCCACTGCACAAGGGGCAGAAGGAGGAAGGGAAGCTTCTTAACTCCTTCTTCTTCCTTGTGCACGCCAAGGAGTGACTGGGCACAAAATGGCCTTCAGTGTCTTTGTAATGTGTTTTTGTAATATTTGTTTATAAATTATTAATAGTCCAATGCAAGTTGGCGAGATAGTACTTTATAAAGTCAAATTAATTGTGACAATAATATGAAGCATAATGCCAAAAATGGGGGGCTCTGAGTGAAATAATTTGTTCCTCAGTAAAATCTATATGGCATGAATTCTCCTCAGTCAAATAGTTTGAATTTATGAAGTGAAGAGGTATCATTTCATAAGCTCAGCTAAAAAAAAATTCATCTTTAATAGAGTGCATTTAAGAAAGGATAGAATGTTCTCACTTGAAGGAAACTCCCCTACACTTGGGATTCAAGGGGAGAAAAGAGCCTATTAACCAAGTGAATATTGCTTTAACAGCACCAGTTATGTATACATTATTCTCAGAAACACTGCCACTGATTTCATAAGGAACCAGACAATTAAGGGAATTCAGCAAAAACTCAATAGGGCCCCTTAGCAGAGACAAAATTGAATTTCTATGAAGGATTGAGTCACAACTCCCCCAGCTGGTTCCATTTTACTAAATCAAAGAAAGAAAGAAAGAAAGAAAGAAAGAAAGAAAGAAAAAAGAAAGAAAGAAAATTTGCCTTACTTGAAGACATTCTTTAGTCAGACACAAGTTATTGGGCTAAATATAGAAGTAAGTGGGTGAAGTTCTACTGCCTGTGATATACAGGAGGTCAGAATAGAAACCGCCGAGATCTCGATCCACAGCAGCGTGAAGCAAGGCTGCCCCCTCAGCCCAATCATCTTCAACCTCGCCATGGAGCCGCTCTTGCGGGCCATCTTAGACTGCGCTGACGGCCTCGACCTGCATGGCTAGAGGGTGAGCATCTTGGCCTATGCGGATGACCTGGTCCTAATCGCGGATGACCCCGAGAGGCTCCAGAGCATGCTCAACACTATCGGGGGAGTCGCGGACTGGACGGGACTCCGCTTTAACGCCAAGAAGTGCGCGTCCCTCCATGTTGACGGGAGCAAGAGAGACTCGGTGCAGACGACGGAGTTCCAGATCCAGGGCGAGTCTGTCGTTCCCCTCGCAGAAGGACAGGCGTACCAACACCTCGGCACGCCGACTGGTGTCCGCATCCGGCAGACCCCTGAGGACACCATCCGGGAGATCCTACAGGACGCTGCCAAGATCGACGCATCCCTGCTGGCGCCGTGGCAGAAGATCAACGCCCTCAACACTTTCCTGATCCCCCGCATCACCTTCGTCTTAAGAGGTTCTGCCGTGGCAAAGGTGCCCCTCAACAAGGCAGACAACACCATCCGGCAGCTGGTTAAGCAGTGGCTGTCCCTGCCCCAGAGAGCCAGCAATGAGCTCATATACATTGCCCACAGGCACGGTGGTGCCAACGTCCCCCGCGTGGGTGACCTCTGCGACATTGCGGTCGTCACGCATGCCTTCTGCCTCCTGACGTGCCCGGACGCCATGGTAAAGAACGTCGCAGCGGCCGCCCTACACACCATCATCGAGAAGCGAATTGGCAGGCCTCCCTCCGGCCCGGATGTAGCCACTTTCCTGAGCAGCTCCCTGGACAGCGAATTCGCCTGGGACAGGGGCGACATTACTTCGCTGTGGTCCCGTGCCCGCAATGCCACGCGCCGGCTGGGAAAACGACTGGGCTGCCACTGGATATGGAGCGAGGAATGACAGGAGCTGGGAGTCTTGGTGCCAGGGATCGAGACAGAGGGCAACACCATCGTCAGCCCCGGAGCCAGAGGCGTGCTGGAGAAGTCACTGAAGGCCGCTGTCCACGCGCTCTACGTGGACACCCTGAGGAAAAAACCCGACCAGGGCAAGGCCTTTGAGGTGACCAGCAAGTGGGACTCCAGCAACCACTTTCTCCTCGCGGGCAGTTTCACCCGTTTCGCCGACTGGCAGTTCATACACCGCGCCCGCCTGAACTGCGTCCCGCTCAATGGAGCCATCCGCCACGGGAACCGAGACAAGCGCTGCAGGAAGTGTGGGTACACCCTGGAGACCTTGCCCCACGTCCTGTGCAGCTGCAAGCCCCACGCCAGAGCCTGGCAGCTGCGCCACAACGCCATCCAGGACCGGCTGGTGAAGGCCATTGCCCCACACCTGGGTGAGATCGCAGTCAACCACACCATCCCCGACACCGACAGCCTGCTGCGCCCGGACATCGTCATCACGGACGAGGAGCGGAAAAAGATCATCCTCGTCGACGTGACGATCCCGTTTGAGAACAGGACCCCAGCCTTCCATGAAGCCCGAGCCCGTAAACTCGAAAAATATGCCCCCTGGCGGACACCCTGCGGGCAAAGGGCTATGAGGTTTACACCGATGCCCTGATTGTCGGGGCCCTGGGTGCTTGGGATCCCTGTAATGAACGTGTACTTAGGACCTGTGGGGTGGGCCGTCGCTATGCACGGCTCATGAGACGTTTGATGGTCTCGGACACTATCCGGTGGTCTAGGGACATTTACATAGAGCACATCACCGGCCACTGCCAATACCAAGAGTGAGCCGGCATGGCTCTGTGCACCCACGGGGGGAGGAGGCCTATAAACCCCCCCTACTGAACCATATCCCCTAAGCCCTAAAGCCACCGAACTAGATTCCACCATGCGAGGGTCATCCTGTCCCCATTACCCAGCCCACTTACTTATACCCATGACTGCGTGTAACCCACTGTATGAGCGATGTACCCTCACTGCTTCCTTACTGCTTCTTGATCCCACCCACCATACACCCCGCATTGGGGGATCTTGCAGACTGTATATGTTAAGTGCTAACCAATTCCCACATACCAACATCCCCCTATACTCTGTATGTTGCCCCCAATGACCAACAACTGACGCTTTGAACTCTTTATATAATTTTTACTTAAACATTCTCTAATAAACTTTAAATATGACCTAATGGTCCTGTCTGCTCTTAAGTAGTTAGATGGTTAAGAAGCTGCCTGGAAATAATTTACATGTCAAACAAAACAAACAAACAAACAAAAACCAGTCTCACCTTTCTTCCTTTTCACTTTCATGATGGTTTATTCTCTTTCTACCACTATAGACAACAGAAAGCGATTCACTCTCTCTCTGTGTTTGTAAAAATAACAATGTTATGTGATTGATGGTTGCTGTAATGCCGGGGTTAAGTGTTTGCCGTTATCACTCCTGAACCATTCAGGCCACTGGAGATGTATGTTTTATATGTTGAATTTCAGGTGATGCAGTGTTATGGTCCCTTTCTCACAAGAGATAACTCCAAAGAGCTGCCACACAGGACTCAGTGCTGCTAATACCAAGTAACAGGAAATGGTTCCCTGTTCTACAGATTGTGACACTGGAGATGACAATGACAAAACAGAATGGAAAAATAGTGTGAAATAACAATTAGTAAGAGGACTAAAAAAATGCCACCATGGCTAAATAGAGTAAAGAAGGAAGTGAGAGGCAAAAAGGCATCCTTTAAAAATTGGAAGTTAAATTCTACGGAGGAAAATAGAAAGGAGCATAAACTCTGGCAAGTCAAGTGTAATTAGACAGGCCAAAAAAAGAATTTGAAGAGCAACTATCAAAAGATTCAATAACTAACCCCAATTTTTGTTAACTACATCAGAAGAAGGAAGTCTGCCAAACAATCAGTGGGGCAACTGGATGATAGAGGTGTATAAAGGAGCATTCAATGAAGACAAGCTACATGCAGAGAAGCTGCAGGAATTCTTTTCATCCGTCTTCACAGCAGAGGATGTGAGGGAAATTACCACACCTGAGCCATTCATTTTAGGTGACAAATCTGAGGAACTGTCCCAGATAAAGGTGTCCACATAGGAGGTTTTGAAACAAATTGATAAATGAAACAGTAATAAATCAGCAGAACTAAATTAGCTCTGCAAGACCGACACCCCTTCTGCATATACTTTGTCACTCTGTCTCTTTCTCTTGGGTTGCAGCCCCTCTTTCTCTCCAGGAACTGCAGCTTCCTTTTTGTGACTTAGTACTCTTGCCAGGTCACTATGGTCCTCCCCTTCCAAGGTTCAAAGTCTTCAAGCACATACCGTCTCAAGCATTCTGCTCTCCACTGCTTGGTCAGTGCCACTCTGCAATGGCTGGTAGGGAAACCCAGGCCTGCCCTCTACTCTGGGTCCCAGCTCAGGGTCCCTCTCTTCAGCAGCCAAGGTCTGCTCTTCCCCTGAGCCTTTTCTACTTTTCTGGTTCTTTCCTGCTCTTGGGGTTTGCCATCACAAACTCCCTTGTCCCAGGGAATAACTTTAGATTATCATCTATACTCCCAAATGCACCTCCCTTCTCCCAGAGCATGATTTCACAGTACTTCCCTGAAGCCCCCTTTTCTGATCTCAGCTCCTGGGATTATACAGGCCACTCCTGTTCCTGTCCAGCTGAACCTCAGGTCTAATTAATCCTTGCTCCCTGGCTTCTCCTCCAGGTGCATCCTACCTGGCCACCTTAACCCCTACAGGTCTTGTGTGAGGTAGACACCCCATCACAACATAACCCAAGAATGAGGGTGTGACATTGCACCCAATGTTCTTAAAAGTGATATTATTATGATACAATTATAGCATAATTATGATGCATTTTATGCAAGATGGGTCATGTAAGATGTCATTGGAAAAGTTATGATTTGCTGAATATGATTATCTTGTTTGTATTCGTGTATCATTTTTGTATCTGAAGTTATGAATATTGACTATGTATCCGTATTTCAAAAGTAGTTATACCTGGGTGACCCCCACTAGGCAAGATGCTTTCAGTCTAGATAGGTGGTGGGGAAGGGCAAATTCAGTGTAATGAACCATTAGGGAAAAGAACAGGTCTTAGGACAAGCTTATCCATCACTTGGTGAGCTTTCCTGAAAACTTTCCAGACAGCCTGTAAGTAATGGCTGCAATGACTCAGCAAGGTATGCAAGGGCCTTTGACCAGGCCACATGACCCTGGACTCCTTCTTGGGGACAAAGGATTCCTGGCATATGCTAAAGTTATATAAGGCAGGGAGTGACACACTCTGTGGTTCTTCATTCCCTACACAAGAATACTACTGGAAAGACCTGAGGAACAAAGACTGAACTGAGGGAAGGGCTGGACCCAGGGTAAAGGGATTTCTAGACTGTGTATGAAAATCCTGGGCATTCCAAGCTGAAAAGCAAGTGCAGCTTGTATTCTGAGAATCTGCTAGTCTCCTTGTACAATCACTCATGGTGAGAAACTACTAATTCAAATCCTATCTTTCTAGTATGTTAAGATCAGTTTGCGGTTTTGTTTATTTACTAAGTAATCTGCTTTAAGATGTTTGCTATCATTTATAATCTATCTTTTTATAGTTAATAAACTTGTTTTCTTGTTTTAATTTAAAGACAGTGTGCCACAGGCACCAACTTTCCAAACTGCCGGGAGGTGCTCGACCCCTGGCTCTGATCCAGGCCCCACTTTCACTCCACCCCTTCTCCCAAGGTCTCACCCCTGCCCTGCCTCTTCCCACCCCTGCTCCATCCTCACCCTGCCTCTTCCCATCCAGTTCTGATCCCTCCCCCGAGCACACCATGTCCTCACTCCTCTGCCTTCCTCCCAGCCTCCTGCATGCCATGAAACAGCTGTTCATGGTGGGTGGGAGGTGCTGGGAGGAAGGGGGAGGCACTGGCCAGTGGTCAGGAGGTGCTTGGAGGAGGGGGAGATTCTGATGGGGGGCTACCGGTGGATGCTCAGCACCCACCATTTCCCCTCATGGGTGCTCCAGCCCAGGAGCACCCACGGAGTCGGTGCCTATGCAGCATGCCCATTAAGTGAAGCATCTGGGGAAAAATCTCAGCTTGATCTAGCAAAGGCTGTTGCATTTCTTCTCTACACTGAGTCGGAGGAAAACTAGACAATAAATTCATACTGGGTTTTGACCAGGGCAGGACAGTACTCTGAGGTCCTAGATTGGGAAGCTGGTAGTTCTTTTGGCCGTAGCCTCTCTATTGTTAGTTTATGTGGTGGCTGATCAGAGAGCATGCATGTAACTGCAGCTGGGTGTGTTCCTACCTGTGTGAATGCTAGTGGAGGTGTAGGACCAGGACTGAATCTGGTCACAGCAGCACAGTGTGAGAGGGATCCCAGGCTGGTGGGTCAGAGGACTCAGTGATACCTCAGTTCCAGGGTGAAACCCCGGGTGGGGGGAGGAGGAGGGCGGACCCATCACAGGGGAGGTTAACCAATGAAATTAACTGGCAGCAGGTTTAAAACAAAAGGATGTACTTCTTTCCGCTGTACACAGTCAACCTGTGGTACTCATTGCCAGGGTATACTGTGAGGGACAAAAGTATAATTGGGTTAAAAAAAGAACTAGATAAATTAACAGAGGATAAGTCCATCAATGGCTATGAGCCAAGATGGTCAGGAGCACAACACCATGTTCTTGGTGTTCCTAAACCTCTGACTAGGTGTAAATCATCTGGTATGTCCCCACTGACTTCCATGTATTGATGCCAATTTACACCAGCTCTGGATCTGTTTCGGAAACTCTAGCAAGTGATCCTGATAATGTTCATAAATTCTACCTGCCATTTACCTAGGTGCATGTGCATTATTCCTCATCATAGGTCTGAATGTCGGCTTTAAGCTTTGACTATAAAGCCACGGAATATGGAAAATCAATAGGCCACTACAGACAAACTCTTATTGTTCTCTAGTGCATACATCAGCGTGCTTTACCTGCTGAGACATATGATTGTGGTAAACAAAAGGTCTCTCTGCATAAAGTTCTCATTGTCAGCTCATGGGTTTGTATTTGTGTGTGGCTGGTTAGCTTTACTGATGACTTTCTTAGATCTTAGAACACATGCCTCTACCCTAATGCCGGCCAAATGAAAGGCATAAGAAGATAAGGAAAACATTTAACAAGCCTCTCTTTCTTGCCCTATTCATCAGTTGCAGGATTTTTCAACATGAAGCAAAAGCACAGAGTGTTGAATGGATGCCGAGCTGTTTACAGACATTCTGGAAGACTAGAAAGTGTATAGTGCAGTACTGGCATGAGGGTTAAAGTTACAGATATTCTCCCTGTGGGGGAACTTAACTATAAGAAATTAATATGGCATGGCCTGGGCTTGCAGCAGTACTTACAGATGCATTAACAACACATTTTATTAAATTTCAGTCTAACATTTCCATTTCTCTCCTAGTCGGTATCAGTTTGGGTGTTGTTGGGTAAGTTCAGATCAGTCAAACCCACTAATGACTAAGTATGGCGTTGGAGAAGTATGGAGTTGGTTGACAGGGTTGAAAGTATACAGGCTGATGTAAGGTGGTATAAATGCCGCACATATCAATAGAAAAAGCTGCAATCCTAGATCTTTGCTGGGATAAAGCTTGTAATTCAGCTTCAGTGGTTCATGAGATATTAGACAGTATGTGCGTCTGAGGTCTGGCAGAGAGGAGACTTATGGGGAGAATGCAAGCATAGAGGTAAAAAGTGAAAAATTCTGTAGCCTCCTCAGTGCTGCTGAAATGAGTGTGGAAAGCCAAAGTGGTGAAGGGAGTCCTGAGAGAATTTATTCAGAGCAGATTCCAAGTATGTTTTGATCTTGTGAGATGCCAAACAACCTCAATTCCCAAGGTGACATCAGCAGGAACTATCTGCCCTCAGCACCTCACAGGGAATTGCCCTTACTGTGGAAAAAATGAACAGGTGTGCACAAACCTCCCTCCATACTCACAGTGGACTGATGAGTCCAGGTGCTTATATACTCCCAGCAAACGCCTATGGTGTGTGATATAGTCCTTTTGGAGGTTCTTAGTTACAATTGCTGACCATCAGAACTAACAACTCACTAAGATGCTCTCAAAAGCAGCACTAAGAAGAAAGTTAAAACAGAGATAGTTCTGAGGACCCGATACTGACACTGAAAATGGGCCACCGAGTTCCCCAAGAAAAGTGAACTTCGTGGTGTATGCATCACACAGTGTTCTTGATGACACACCATCCTCAGCTCATTTTCTCATATTGGACTGTATATAGCTGTCATAAACAGATAGTCAAGGGTTAATAGAACAGAAGTACTTCATGTCTCTTTTGCCTGTAAAGGGTTAAGTTCAGTGAGGCAGGCTGTCACCTGACCAGAGGACCAATCAGGAGACAGGATACTTTCAAATCTTGAGGGAGGGAAGTCTTTGTGTGTGTGCTGTTAGATTTTGGTTGTTGTTCACTCTGGGGACTCAGAGGGACCAGATGTGCAACCAGGTTTCTCTCCAATCTCTCTGATACAGGCTTTTTTAAGTTGAGAATAGTGAGTACTAGGTAGATAAAGTGAGTTAGGCTTATGGTTGTTTTCTTTATTTGCAAATGTGTATTTGGTTGGAAGGAATTCAAATGTGTATTTGGCTGGAAGGAGTTAAAATTTATATTTTGCTGAAAGGATTTTAATTTGTACTGGTATACTTAGGCTGGGAGGGTATTCCCAGTGTCTATAGCTGGAAGACCCTGTACCTATTCCATTTTAAATTTACAAAGATAATTTGTACTGTTTTTCTCTCTTTAATTAAAAGCTTTTCTTGTTTAAGAACCTAATTGCTTTTTTTATTCTGGTGAAACCCCAGGGAACTGGGTCTGGATTCACCAGGGAATTGGTGGGAAGAAAGGAGGGAAGGGGGAGAGAGAGGCTAATTTCTCTCTGTGTTAGGATTACTTTCTCTCTCAGGGAGAATCTGGGAGGGGAAAGAGAAGGAGGGGGGAAGGTGAATTTTCCTCTCTGTTTAAGATTCAAGGAGTTTGAATCACAGTGATCTTCCAGGGTAACCCAGGGAGGGGAAGCCTGGGAGAGGCAACGGTGAGTGAAAGGGTTTACTTTCCTTGTGTTAAGATCCAGAGGGACTGGGTCTTGGGGGTCCCCGGACAAGGTTTTGGGGGGACCAGAGTGTACCAGGCACTGGAATTCCTGGTTGGTGGCAGCACTACAGGTACTAAGTTGGTAATTGAGCTTAGAGGAATTCATGCTGGTACCCCATCTTTTGGACGCTAAGGTTCAGAGTGGGGAATTATACCATGACAATAGCAAAATATTATGGTCAGTCTCCCTGTTGATTGTTCAGCCTCTTTTCCACAGCCCTCTGTCACCAGGGTGCACAATAGAGCCAACATTTCAGTTTATCACACGGTTACAGTAAATAATTAATTTCAAATATCTCAGAAGCCCATGTGCAGTATAAAGTACATGCATTCATGCAATGTAAATGTAGTCATGCAATACAGATGCACTCACATGCATAAGGTGTACTCGTGCAAACTAAATGCACCTATGCACACAAAGTATACTCACACAATATAAATATACTCACACACAGAGTGAACTCATATGGTGTAAATGCACAACAATTCAAGATGGCTGGAATAAGCAAGTCACACAATTTTCATGACTCTACCCCATCCTTAAAACATTGCAAAGACCGGGCATGCCTGTGTTTGTCTTTTGGGCAGCTTCCCTCCTGTGAGACTTTCAAAGATAGAGCTAAGTGACTGCAGGCAGAGATAGCGTGAGGGAGACTGGAACTGGTTTTGTTTTTCTTTTCAAAATGTGTGAAAGATAATGGGAAGGAGAGAAAAGGAGTGTGACTGCAAAGTGAACTCAGACCCAAGTCTGTAGAGCCACTTCTGTAGATCCTAGGTGAGTTACTGTAGGAAGTAGCAGACGTAGATCACCCTTTCTATGCATTTTTAAAATACATAAAGCACCTAAGAAACTGAATAAGGAAAGAGAAGTTGCACTAAGCCCTAAAATAGTATTTTAAATGTTCTCTAGGTGAGCACCTTCTGTTCTCAGTCTGAAATGGGCACACATGTACTACCAGATTTGTTGCCCGCTGCTTGCAGTATACTCGTAATTCCCAAAATAGATGTGTCATTACACAGAGCACAATCAGCAATACAGCAGGTGCACTTAGAGAAAGAGCTCCAGCAACAAGTTAATAAAAGACCTAGCGAAGACAGAAAAAAAGAAACTGCTAGTCGCCATTATAAAAGTCCCCTCTGTGGAAATGGAAAACATTGTTCTATGTTGTGTATATATATGACATGTCTAGCCATAATTATGGGCCATATATTTTGCTGGTGTAACTCCATTATCTTCCATAGAGTTCTGGCAGGAGAGAATTTGGTACATTGTCCTCCCAACCTCCTTGCAAAGAATCAGATTGAGTGAGAGCAAGAGAAAAGGAAATTGGTGGATGTAGGCTGAGGCCTTCCAAAAATCCCTCATAACTGTGTTTGTATTTTCCCCACAAAATGTATCCAAGACAGAGACAAAGAGGATGACATGTGAGAAAAGAGCGTAGACCAGTCCTTAAAACTGTCTTCTAGGGTGCCATTTATGCCTCCAAAAGCATCTGGAAGGCGGAGAGAAGAAATGGAATGTTCTGATTGAGCTATGGGTCTCAGATTTGACAGTGTAATATGTAATATTCTACAGAACTAATTTTGTTGTTTACTATGTAATGACTATTAACAGGAAATAGCTGGGTCAACATAGTCTCTTCTTCATCCTCCTCCTAACATAAATGTGAAATATTCTCTTTAAAATACATATGGATTGTTATACTTCAAAAAAGTCACCTGGATTTAATTTAAAGTTAGATAATATAATATTAAAATGTTTATTTTTTTCAATCAAAAATATTGTTCCACTGTTTCTTAGTTTACATGTATTTATTATGAATTATTTATTAGAAATTAACAATCTTAAATATTTGCTTTTAAGTTATCATTATTTTTATTAATCATAAAGTCTTTAAGACCCCAGTTCAGCAAGGTACTTCAGCATGTTCCTAATTTTAAATATATGAAGAGTCCCATTGATGTGTGTTTAAAGTAAAGGATGTGCTTATGTACCTTGCTGAATCAGGGACTAATTATACAAATAGCTAGTGATACATTAGTACTCAGTAATGTAATAACCAAAAGGATCTGCTTTTCTAAAGCACCTATCACCTAAACTAAAAAAGTGTAATCAAACTCCATTCTTCAGGGCATAAACTGTTGTGCATTAAATCAAGATTGGATGGTTTGGGTTTTTTTTCTAAAAGATCTGCTCTAGTTTGAACAAGAACTAATTTAGAGAAGTTCATTGTCCTATGTTATTCAGATCAGCCTAGATGATCACAAGGGTCCCTTCCGGTCTTAATCTATAAATCTATGAAAACAAATATTTGCCAGAGTTCAGAAGGAACATTCCCTCCATGTAGAGTATTGCTTGACTGGTTGGGAGTAGAGCTGGCTGGAAACCAGAATTTCTGTTCTGCAGGGATTTCTGGAATTTTGAAATACATTCTGGAATTGGAACAAAAAATTGAAATTTTGAAATTCTCTATGGAACAAAATTTCTGCCTTTTTAAAATTTGGAACCATCAAAATGTATTGTTTTGATGTTGAAATATTGCACCTTCTTTCTCTGGCAGCTCTACTCTTCTGCTCTTCCTGACTGAGCCAGTGTGCTCTAACTCATCACAGGAAAATAAGAATATAAGAATGGCCCTACTGGGTCAGACCAATGATCTATCTATTCCAGTATCTACCAGCAGTGGTCAATGCCAGGTGCTTCCAAGGAAATGAACAGAACAGGCAATCATCAAGTGATCCATCTTCTCTCATCCACTCCTAGCTTCTGGCAATCAGAGGCTAGGGACACTCAGAGCATGGGATTGTTTCCCTGATCATCTTGGATTTATCCTCCATGAATTTATGTAATTCTTTTTTGAACCCAGTTATAGTTTTGGTCTTCACAGCATCCATTGGCAATGAGTTCCACGGGTTGATTGTACTCCCTTTTGTTTGTTTTAAACTTGCTGTCTATTAATTTCATTGGGTGTCCCCTGGTTCTTGTGTTATGTGAAGTGGTAAATAACACTTCTCTACACACTGTCTCCACATCTTTCATGACTTTATAGACCTCTGTATTTGTCTCTTTCCCAGGATGAATAATCCTAGTCTTTTTAATCTCTTCTCATATGGACACTGTTCCAGACCCTTAATCATTTTTGTTGCCTTCCTCTGTAACCTTTCCAGTTCTAATCTATCTTTATGGAGATGGAGTGACCAGAACAGCACAAAGTTTGCAAAATGTGGGTGTACCATGGATTTATAAAGAGGTGATGTGATATTTTTGTTAGTTTATCCATTTCCTAATGGTTCCTAATGTTCTGTTAGCTTTTTTGACTGCAGCTGCACATTGAGCAGATGTTTTCAGAGAACTATCCACGGTGTCTCCAAGATCTTGCTTGAGTGATAACAACTAATTTAGACCCCATCATTTTGAATATAGAGTTAGGATTATGTTTTCCAATGAGCACTACTTTGCATTTATCAACATTGAATTTCATCTGTTATTTTGTTGTCCAGTCACCCATACAGTTGTACCACCTGCAAACTTTGCCACCTCACTGTTTAATCCTTTTTCCAAATTATTTACCAGATCATCACCATCAAGTGCCCAGGTGCTGCCCCACCCTCATAATTGGTCCAAATAG
Source organism: Gopherus flavomarginatus (assembly GCF_025201925.1). NCBI lineage: Eukaryota > Metazoa > Chordata > Testudines > Testudinidae > Gopherus > Gopherus flavomarginatus. The sequence goes on along the minus strand of NC_066621.1, from coordinate 123,718,405 downwards.
GAGCACCTGAACAGGAACAGGAGCATTGAGCCCAGTTTCATTTAATGGATCAGCTATCCTGTTACACCAGTACTAAAATTAATGTTATATTCAAGTCTAAATTAAACTAATCAAATTGAAAATGTTGAAATGAAACATTTTTTTATCTTACTGAAACAACATGTGAACATTTTCCCATCAAGAATTTAGTCTAATTCAATGCACTCCTGTTATACAGTTTGATTTCAACAAAACTGCATTTTCCAAGGAAAATTGTCCCATTGAGATTTTTTTTGTTTGTTTTCTGATTGTTTTTTACAGCTCTGTTTAGGCATATTGTAAAGGTTTTGATGATACTAGCCACTGCCAGGATGACAAACTCTATGAATGAACTGGTGAAACTGTATTGCACATCCTGTCAGCATCAGATTTTGATTGGATAAGAATTAGAGAAGGGAAAGGTAATGCAACTGATAGGTTTTAAGAGCCTGATTAATAACTTCATTGGTTTGTTATGGATGCTGTGGATGATGTCTCAAACTGAATACCAGTTGAGCAGTTTTAGAAGGGGTCAGATAGTTCTACCACCAATAATAACATTTGTACTGTAACCATAGGCACTCAGATATGAGCAGTCTAAATTCAATTCACAATTAAAAAGATGATCTTCATAAGGACCATGAAAGAATTATTTCCTTGTGTGTAACATTGCACATTTTGCCAGCTGCATTATGGGTGAAATTTGCTTCCACTTGAGGCATCAACATATAGCATAAACCATTGCTCAAAGTTGGATGTACAGTTTTATGGGTCACTGATCAAGTGTGCCTAGGAGTAAATAATGTGTTCTGACAAACAGATGGGTTCTTAAAATAGATATATATTTAAATCCTATTGTCATGCAGTAAACATAAGAAAGACACAATAAAAAAAATGACAGAAACTTGCAGAACTGATTTCAGCTAGAACATTCTTCATACTTTTCCATAAGTCATTATTTTACCTTTAATGGATTGCTCTTTCAAAGGGCATTTAAAGTGGGATCCATTTTCAAAAACCAGAAAACTGCCATTTGACACAGTTTGAGTCTCATTATAAGTGGCTACAATTTAAAATTAAACAACCCAATTCTTTAAAGAGAAGCACATGTAAAGCAACTAGTTTATAGGATGATTTCAGGGCTCAGTCAGAGGAATAATGTGAAAGACTCTAAAGGTGTTATGAGGAGGGTGGTGTAAAGTACTTTATTTTCCCGACACTGCAAGTGTCAATGTCAAACTAATCTAAATTATGTGCTTTCATGCACAGCCCTGGACGATCCTGTAATTTGTGCTTTTCTCAACCTAGTTCTCACAAGGTTTCATCTTGAATTTCTGCTTGAGGGTTACCAAATGTTCCTTTCCTCAAAAGCACTAGCAGGGGGATAAGTTTTCTCAAAGAATTAGTAATCTAGTACAGAAATATTCTTTTGGGGGTCACCAGTTCAAATCCAGCTCAGACTGTTTGGGACTACACATTTTAACCATTTGAAATCTATTCATTGGTGTATGAGAAATCCGTTCAGGGTCTGAGTCCAGTTCCTAGTGGACAAGGGTTCATCACACAAAATATATTGCCTTGAAGCATTAGGGAAAATAAGCTCTTCACTGGGACATAAATCTTCAAACTAGCACCCAGCATTGAGCACCTTCGAGGTGCTCAGAGGAGGTGTACAGGAATTTTTCAATGAAATGTTTTTTTCATCAGAAAATGCCAATTTGTGAAAACAAACTGTTCACAGTAAAGGCTTGGTTTCATTGAATTTCCCATGTTGAAATTTTTTTGGAAAAAAAAAGCTTCTAAATTCTTGAAATATTGTGTTTCAACATTTTCCAAATGGAAGTACCACTTTGGGGGTCAAAATGACTTTTTGTTTAGAAATTTTAAGTTAATTTATGGTTTAAAATGTATTTTTTTAAAAAAGTCAACATCAAAACAAACCATTTCAAAATTATCAAATTGAAATATTTGATTGATTCAATCTGACGTTTTGGGGAGGGATTTTCAGTTTATGAAGATTTTTAAGATTTTAATTTTCTGTCCCTATTAGGGATGGGAATTTTTTTCAAGATCCCACAAATTATCACACAAATGGGAAAACAGTTTCCTGCCCAGTTCTGGTGCTTAGATATCATGATAAGGTGCTCACATACCATGAAGATGGGTAACTTTATAGAAGTGCAGATAACTAGCAGGGTAACATAGCCACTACAGCCCTAACATGGAAAGGAGTAGAGGATGGGAGAATCCAGAATAGCAGAAAGGACAGATAAATTATTCCAAGGAACATAGATAACAGAAACATTGAAAGACAATGGTGTAATAAGATTCAGGCTTGAAACTTTTCATCTAGTACATCTAGGGAAAAGTAATGTAAAAGACATATTCACTGGGAGGGAGAATCCTAGTAAATGTGACGCTGAAAGAGACTTCAGGATGAAAACAGAGACCAAATTAAACATGTGTTTGAAGTGCAATATTGTAGCAGAAAAGGACAATATAATTTTATCCTTGACAGGCAAATACTTCATATTATATAGTAACATGTCAATAGTCCCTTTCTGAATTGCTCTGGATATTGAGTTAGTTTCTGGATACTTCATTACTAGAAATATATTAGTGAACTGGAAGCCCTTTGCAGAAAAGTAACAAAGAAAGCGTAAGAGACTAATTGATGAAGGAACACAAAATTAAATATGTGTTTCGGTTAATGAAGACTGTGCGGAACTTTAGAATTACTTATCCAACGTAGATGAATAGGCACAAAAGCAAATGAAATTCTGTACTGAACCATTCCACGTAATGCATATTGGAGGGAGTAATTTGGACTACCCATACATCTTACAGGGTTTTAAATTTGCTGGGCAATTCAGGAAAGAGATATGGGACAGATCTTCACCTACATAAATGCTCATAAACACAATGTCCTAGGCAAACTTTTGTGATAACTTTTACCATTTCAGAGTCCAAAACCTGCTAACAAATGTGAAGGATTTCTTTTGAGAGATAGGTGGAATTATGGTCACAGGAGACAGAAAGAGAGAGTGTGTGCAAGATATGGCAGCAGTATTCTTCACTGCCACTTTGGGCATGAAATGTCGCCGTGAGACTTTACACCATCTGACGATCTGCCCATCAGGCATGTGCCCAGTTTAATGAAGACCTCTGCACCATGTGCAGCAACAATCACAAAAGAAAAGAAACTGTTAGGATACATAAGGAACAGGGTGGGGAATAATACAGAAAATATCATTATGCCACTATATAAATCAAAGGTTTGACCTCATCTGGAACATTAGGTTCAGTTCTGGTAATCCCTTCCCAGGAAGAAAATAGCAGCAATAAAAGGGGTTCAGAGATGATCTGAGAATGTTTAGGACATGGAAAAACTCTCCTGTTACAGTCTGCTCTAGGTTTTCTTGCACCTGCCTCTGAGGCATCTGGACATTGTTGGAGATAAGATACTAAATTGGAGGGACCAATGGTCTGATTCTGTATGACAATTCCTGTATTCCTATATTTTTTCCCATATAAAGCTAGACTGTGAAATAACTAAGGGGAGACTTGATAATAGGCTACAAATATTTGAAAGGTGTTCTGGTGTATGTAGCATCTGCATGTAGCTGATATGATTGTTTCTATGTTCTGCACCTTTATATGTTCAAGAACTCTGCTGTCTGCAGGGGCAGGCAGCCTTTTTGAGTTCATGGGGAGATCTGTCCTAGATTCTCAGTCATACCCAGTACTCTCTGGGCACCCAGCAGAGGTTGCAGTTCCATGGCAGAACTGTTTATGGCATAGATCAGAGAAGCTTTGGGGCTACTGTAAAGTACCATGGCTGGTTTTGACCCCCTCAAGGCCCAGTCTACCTTCTAGCATACCAGAAATGCCCTTTCTGCCCCTCACACTGGAGCTGTAGTGGAATGTAGGAGCCAGCTATAGTGGCTCTATGTTGGGTATGGACTCTAGGTAGAGTGACCAAGCATCCCGTTTTGGCTGGGACAGTCAATTTTTGAAGTCCTGTCCCAGCCATCACGACTTTTTGATGAAACTGGGCATTTGTCCCATTTGCTCTTACCACTGATGGAGGAGGAACTTGCGTGGGGAGGAGGGATGTATGCGGGGGGGAAAGGGGAACTAGGGAGAGTGGCTTGGGCCCACCAAGGGGGGGGCCTCAGGCTACCCAAACATGTGGATGAGAAGGGGGCTACAGGCGGCCCGTGCAGGAGTGCAGCAGGGGGGCTCAGAGGAGCAGCCCCACTCGCAGGCAGGCAGCGGGGGAGCTTGGGTGACTGGCCCCATGCAAGGGGGAAGGAGGATGGGAGGTTGTGGGCAGGTGGCTCAGAGGACCAGCCCTGCACATGGGCAGGCAGTGGGTGGAAGTCAGAGGACCATCCCCTCATGTGGGGGGAGGGGAGTTGTGGGTGGGTGGCCGGGAGACTCAGGCTAACCCTGTGTGCCAGTGAGGAGGGGGATCTCAGCCCAGCCCTGCAGCAGTAAGAGGCAGGGAGTGCTTGGACCAGCCCTGCATGAGGGAGAGAAGGGGGCATGGGCTGGCCGGCCTGGAGGTGTCCTGTTTTCCCTTTGGGAAAATATGGCCACCCTAACTCTAGAGAAATCCTAGACATATGGGACATCTGGCAGCTTTGCCACTTCTTTGCACCTTCTGCTGGAATAGTGCCAAGGCATCGGATGAAAAGAGAGCCAGTTCTTTACTGAAGTTGCAATTGCAGCTATAACTGAAAGGTATCACGTAGGCCTAATGTTGACATCAGAAAATAAACTGGCCATGCAGAGCTCAGATTCTGTTTCCTGGACCAGACAGTTTCCCAATCTCTCTCTTTAGCAAGAAGTGTCTTTATTTAATCCCTGATATCATGACTCCCACCTGAATCTAAAACTCATATTTACATATCATTTTTCTTTCTCTTTCTCATAACTCCTGCATAAATATTCCCACTGAAGGACTTGCTGTGATACAGGGAGAATTTTATCAAATGGGTAAAGTGTCATATGGGCTCTTCAGGAAAATTAGAGGCAAAAGGGAGCTGCTAGTTTAGTGCTGAAGATTATATGCCTTCCATCAACAGTCTATGTCTTGCAACCATATCTGATTGTATAACCCATGCTAGGAGAGTATAATTGTTTGTCCTTCTCTAGTGGCTGATTCACATAATAGATTTAGGAGTCTACTATTGCTTCCAAACTGGAGATTAAGTCCTTTGTAGTGGTGACACTTTTAGCTTTGAAGATCCCAAGTTCAAATTCCTCTATCAGGCCAAGATATGTTGGTTACAATTTCTCTAGCAAAAAATGCTAAGAATATATACTGTCCTGCATTTACTGCTTACCAGAAACCACATTATTGCCCTACCCAGGAACAGATCACCCAGTAGTTCTGGGGAAGAGAAAAAACTCTCAGCAGAAAAAGAAACATACAGAAGTTCAGCCACAGACTCAAACAGATCATGACCTTATTTTTTAAATTACTTTTAAAACAGACACAATGTACTATGTTCCTAATAATGATATTTGTTCTCGGCAAACCCTTTGTGATAGTATTTATCTTTTCAGAGACTGACACTTGCTAACAAAAGGTGAAGGATACCATCTGTGAGATAAGTAGAGTTATAGCCAGAGTAGACAAAGAGAGTGTGGGTGTGTGAGAGATGTGACAGCTGCCTTCTTCTTTACTGCTGCTTTGGGAACATGCAGAACTCCTGTGAACCAATGTGCACACTACTAACAATTGGCCATGTCACCAGGAGTTCTAAACTACTGCTTGGAAACTATGCTAATGCACATGAGACATGCCTAAAGTAGGTGGGTACATTATTCAGAGAGAGACAGAGAGAGATCTTCCTAAGTCTATTTCTTGACCAAACCATTTAGCATCATATCTTTATATTGATCCATTGCACCAGGGAATAATATTTGAGATCTTCTTAGGAACTAATAATAAAAGATCCGGCCTAACAGCTCCATAGATAGTATAGCTGGGCTAATAGCTAATCTTGAGTTTTAGATATTGGTTGAGTAAGGTGTAGGAGATGATGTGCTCTTGTCTTCCTGGGAATTACAGCTGTTCAGCTCACTACCCACATACACTAAGTGAGGTTTACAAAAAGGCCCCGAGTTGCCCTGACTCTGTGTCTATTAAAATAAATCAATGGTAGCAGAGATAGGCCAACTCTGAGAGGTTTAGAATATCAACCTGCCAATATGACTGATTCGTGGACCTCCTTGGTATATTGTTTGTGTACTGTATGTTTAATCTTAATAAGAGTTGTTATATCAAACCGAATAGCAAATATAAATTATAATACACAATGCAGGACTAAGTACAATATGTTCACTATTCATTTAAAAGCTTGTGATATCCTTATAGTCACATCTTAATCCCAACTCCCCTCCAGGGATTCACAGATATGCATTCACTCTGAGGCTTCCTTTCAACTCTGTATTTTTCCATAGCAGCTAAAAGCTTATCATCATTGAAAACTTTCATTGCTAACAGCTACCTAGTCAGTATATGTTTCTTCCTGAAGGAAGGCAGAGAGCTGTTTGCCACCACTACCCAGTCAACTCAAAATAAAGTGTAGCTAGCATGACACATTCATATACTTTTATTTATCCTGTACCCTTTGCTATTTTGCTATGGGGAACAATAACAATGTTTAAATAAATAGTTTAGCTTGCTTTCCAAAATGAGAATTATTTTTTTCATTAATATAGAAGAAAATGGGAGTAGGGAATGAACCTATTTAAACGCAAATGTTCTCTTTCCATTCCCAGAGGTTTATTCTTTCTCTCTCCCTCTTATTTTTTTTTTATTTTTGTTGATCCCATTACAATATTTATTTATTGCAGCAGAGCAGGTAGAAAATGTCTACTCCCCACCAGGACAATGACATTCAGGAGCTGAACAACACATGGACCACTCTTAGACCACTCCAGTCAGAACTGAATCCCTTGAAATCTCCCTTGTAGGCATATCCAGAGTGCTGTAGGAAATGTGGTTCATGATTCACCAGTGAGTTCTTTCCTTTTAAAACAATGTCTTTGCACAGTGCTAGGAGAAGCTGTGTTACTGGAGGGATGAGCCGTAAAAACGAAGCCTCAGGCATTTTTCATAACAAAAACAGGGCCGCCCGGGGGGGGGGGCAAGAGGGGCAATTTGCCCCAGGCCCCAGACTCCGCAGGGGCCCCCACGAGAGTTTTTCGGGGCCCCTGGAGCGGGGTCCTTCACTCGCTCCGGGGGGCCGGAAAACTCTTGTGGGACCGGGCCCAGGAGCTTCTTCCGCTCCCGGTCTTCGCAGGCGGAGGGGGGGGAGCGGAAGGACCCCCCGCCAGCGAATTACCGCCGAAGAACGGTCTGCACTCCGGCGGCGGGTCCTGCTGCGGCTGTAATTCGCCGGCGGGGGGCTCCCGCCGCGGGTCTTCGGGGCACTTCGGTGGCGGGTCCCGAAACGGAAGGGCCCTCGGCCGCCGAACAGGCCCGGCTCTAGACATTTCGCCGTGCGAGGGGCGCCCTGCAGCTTGCCGGTCCCGCGGCTCCCGTGGACCTGGACCTCCCGCAGGCGTGGCTGCGGAGGGTCCACCAGAGCCGCCTGCCGCCGACGGCCCCAGGCCCCCGGAATCCTCTGGGCGGCCCTGGACAAAAACACATTCTCTGGAGAGTTTTTTTTTTAAGGGGGATGGTGGACAGGGCTGCAGAGTAGGGGTGTCAACCACAGTGTTCCTGCCACATTCCAAGTTGCAAAATTATATTATATCTAATTGAATTCTCCTTGCATTATTATTACTAGATGGTGGTGGTGGTGATGATGATGAGGATAATGATTGATGATGAAAAAGAAGAGAATGAATAATTAATACCTAATGTTTGTCACACTAGCTTCCCTCCCCCCACACAAACACACACCCTTTAAAACTTCCCACCACCGCTGCTTCAGTACAGCATGGGAAGCAGGGAGGAAGAGCCAATGACAGGAATACTAGTGTTGACAGGTCTCCAGCTGGTCACTGGGATTTTAACCATCATGCTGTGTAACCGTGCTTAGAGCAGGTCTATGCAACATAATGGTCAAAACACTGACACCTACCAGAGTCTTTTCTATACTAGAACTCCAAAAATTGCTCCTATCAGTGGAGATGAACAGGTGGTGCCACTTGGGAAATTGTAGGGAACAAAAGGCTGGAGTACTTAATGCTCATGGTGTGCTTTATGTTCAAAGTACAGAATAAACTAATTAGCTAATTTTCACTTATTGTGCCAGATCTTCAGCTGTTGTAAATCAGTGTAGTGCCATGGAAGCCCATTGACAATGGAATTGCACCAATTTACACCAAATGAGGATATGGTCCCCTATCTTTAAAATGATGTATAATGTTTTGTGTGCTTGTTATATTAGATCTGTCATATTTCATCGCAGAGTTGGCTGCATAAGAAGAGGGGATCCTTATATGTTTAAAGTTTGGTGCAAACCTTCAATCCAACCTAAAGTATTATGTTAACTCAGCACAAAAACGAAGATTGATGCAGGTTCTCCTACAGAATACAGATTTCAGTTCTAACTGCATTACAGCTTTATTAATTTCACTACGTTCCCAGCATGGTTTTACTAACATCCTTTTACAAGTCATTAATTGTTCATTCTGCCACTCTAGCTTTAATGACATTGTAATTTATTCCCAGATTGCTGCAGAAATGAACTGTTAACTACTGTTTCCACTAAATGACCTAAAAAACTGAAAAGTAATAAGCATACACATAAATACTTACTAATAAAAGGATTATTCACAGTCATTTCAGAACCTGAGTCAAACTCTTTATATACAAGGGACAGAAAGATGTAACACTGTAGCAAGAAATGACACTGTGGGCAAGATAAGCTATTATGTAGTTTACTAAGGAATTCAATCACATTGTTTTTACCTTGCATTAGAAATGTATCATCATTTGAAACATGTACTTAACTTTGTCACTAGCTCTATTCTTTCCAAGTTTTACCTGCCATTTGTTCTCAGCAAGAACTCAAAGGGGGGTGGGAGGAGGCATAAAATGGTTTAAACTAATTTTATTTTCCAGTTGTTCAAATCAAACAATGGACAGAGAAAATGAATTACTCCTAGTGGTCCTTCTAAGGAAGTAATTAGGTACATTGATGGAGGAAGCTTGCTCTGATGCTGCCCAAACTGTACTTGCCCTGTGGACTAATGGAGGATTTTAGTCTCTAGGGCTGTCAAATAGACTGGCACTCTTCACCAGCATTAAAGCATTCTTTTTAATTAATCCCAGTCTAAAACCTTGTGTGATGGATTTAATCTCATAGTGAGACCTGTGTGGGCCAGATTGGTCCTACACTCCCTATTGAAAACAGGGTTTACAGTGGAATATGTCAATTTAAAACACGAATGGAGATCCTGTAAGATTGAAAACTCTGGAAATCTATCATCACAAAAACAAATATTCTGTTTGCCATAGAGGACAATAGGGGCAGGAAGGGGTGAGGGAGAGAAATAGTTCATTACTTCCAAGGAAGGGTGATGTTACAGTGAACATATTTATTTCTATGTCCTCCTCTCCCCGCAGCCCCCACATCTGCCCTCCAATCATCGTGAGGATGAGTGGAAGGAAATCATCTCCTTGATGGGCTTTGTCCAACCTAATTTGTGACCGTTCCATTTCAGAGCCATCACTTGGGATACTGTCTTCCAGTCACATGACCTTTTTAGTTTTCCCTCAGCCAAAAAGAAGCCAGCTTGAATATTGATAAAGAGGAGAAAGAAAGGTGGAAAGAGTTTCTCTCCATGATTACCTAGTGTTTGAATATCATGTATAGAACTCAAACTGGGTGCAGTCATGGTCTCTACCCCTGGCAAGAGAGGCCTTGGCCAGCTGCTGTGTGGAAATCACCAAATAAGTGAACTAATTGCAGTAATGATTAACTGTACTAATGGTTCACATTTCCCTCATGACCAGGCACATATATCTCTATTGCTCTCTCTTGAATCGATAGTTTAGCTCTCCATCTAAACCATAACTCCACATACTTTTTTTTTGGGGGGGGGGTAGGGAAACAAAGTAACAGTCCCAGGCCCTTAGATTGGAGAAACCTAGAGCTCTTTCTTCCTCATAGACTCTCTCATCAGAGAGCAACTCACAGCAAACCTTACTTATTCTCTACTCTCTCATATCTTATGAGCACAAGGAGCTTATTTATATCCCTGCCTCCTTTCCCAGATTCCTTCCTGTAGCCTACAGTTGTCATGGCTCTCTGGGAATTACAGTCTTCCCAAATGCCTTGGTTCTGGTCTGAACCTAGGACAGGGCTGTATTAGCCCACCTTTAAAGACTAGCCTACCCTTTATTTTCTGTCCAACTCTCTCTTTCATATGTAGATGTCAAAGCTCAATATCAAGAGTTTGTAACCAGAGCATGGCCTTTGTAACAAGAGAGGCTATGTATCATAGACTTCCCTGCAGATGTCAACTTGGGCACTCTTCCACCACATGAGCTACTGTAGGTGACACTGCCCCACTGTCACAACATGGGGAGGAGACCAACCCAAGAAAGTGCATGGTGCAGCAACTCTGGTCAAGCCAGAGAGTAATCTGTTAAGCCTGGTCTGGGATTTATGGTCCAGGGGACAAAGAGGCAGGTGCCACGGTGAACTCCTGAATTTGTTTAGTATATTATACACTCTTTCCCACTGATGCTTTCACTTGTAAAGAAGTAATTTTTGACTCTCTGGTGATGTTAATCATTCAGGGCCAGTAGCATTCTTCTCTATGAGTGTAAGAGCTGCCATAGCAAAGGGGTGTGGAAAGACACCCTGGACCACAGGAGTGGGATTCCTCCCCAAATATGAGCAGACCTTTGAGTTGGGACAGCGTGTTGCTCCCTATTTGAGAATGGGGCATCAGTCAACCAAAGATGTAACTGATTGGTTTTACCTGCCACTGGTCTCCAACTAGACTTAACAGTAATGGTGTCTTGTTGAAAGTGTTGAGGAGTTATGTGTTTAAGCATCTAAAGACTGGAGGTTGGTGTATAGTTCAAGCAGACCCTAATAATAAGAGTGGCCAAATTCAGTTCCATGTCAACAAACTAAGTGTAGTAAGCCCTGGAGATAACACCAGGGCCAGTACAGATATAACAAGAGTCTTTTTTACAGAAGGTTCCTGATAGTCAGTAGGGAATAAATCTTCATTTTCAAGTGTTTCAGGTGAGACTGGTATGTCAGACTACAGTCAAGATTTACTCACCATTACATCATAACTGCCTGCCTGGAATAACCATGTTTTTCTCTACACTGTATCTGCTTCTTACTAGGGCTGTCAAGCGATTAAAAAAATTAATTGTGATTAATCGCACGATTAATCATGTTGTTAAACAACAATAATATACCATTTATTTTAAATATTTTTTGGATGTTTACTACATTTTCAAATATATTAATTTCAATTACAACACAGAATACAAAGTGTACAGTGCATACTTTATATTATTTTATTACAAATATTTGCACTTCAAAAAACAAAAAGAATGTATTTTTCAATTCACTTCATACAAGTACTGTAATGCAATCTCTTTATCATGAAAGTTGAACTTTAAAATGTAGAATTATGTAAAAAAACCTGCACTCAAAAATAAAACAATGTAAAACTTTAGAGCCTACAAGTCCACTCAGACCTACTTCTTGGTCAGCAAATCACTCAGACAAACAAGGTTGATTACAATTTGCAGGAGATAATGCTGCCTGCTCCTTGTTTACAATGTCACCTGAAAGTGAGAACAGACATTTGCATGGCACGGTTGTAGCTGGCGTTGTAAGATATTTACACGCCAGATGCGCTAAAGATTCCTATGTCCCTTAATGCTTCAACCACCATTCCAGAGGACATGGAAATGGTGACTGTAACCAAAAAATATTTGCCTTTGTAAATTACACTTTCACGATAAAGAGATTGCACTTCAGTACTTGTATGAGGTGAATTGAAAAATACTATTTCTTTTGTTTATCATTTTTACAGTGCATATATTTGCAATAAAAATAATAATGTAAAATCAGCACTGTGCGCTTTGTATTCTGTGTTATAATTGAAATCAATATTGAAAATGTACAAAAACATCCACAAATATTTAATACATTTCAATTGGTATTCTATTGTTATGAGTGACTAATAGCAATTATTTTTTTGATCACGATTAATTTTTTTGAGTTGATCACATAAGTTAACTGCAATTAATTGATAACCCTACTTCTTACTACTGAATGTTTAAAGAATTCCCTTTCCATTACTGAACCCTGCCAGTCCCTCCCTCTCATTATCCTCGTCCTTTCATTTCAGTGCCTTCTCCTTTATGCATCTCCACCTCTGTTGACACTTTGGGTATGTCTACACTATAGGATTATTCCGATTTTACATAAACTGGTTTTGTAAAACAGATTGTATAAAGTCGAGTGCACTCGTTTTTCTCCCTTTTTGTATTCTAACACTTCTAATTACCTAATACTTTCTGCCTCTAAGTGGAAAGCATTTTGTAAGCCTTTGTGCAAAAGATGCATTATAAATTCCAATATTATTTATACTTTTCTTCCTTGTTTTATGCATACACCAACTTCTGTTCTTGTGAATAGAAGTATTAGGTAATTACCTAATTTTAAACCCACAGTATTCGAACAAGAGAAGAAAACCCCAAATGGAAGTGGGTGCCTAATAATTATAAATGATTACTAATAGCATTGATTATTAAGAGACCTAAGCTCTCGGGCTGGATTTTTTTCAGAATTTGTAGATGAATGAATTAATAAAGGGATTTTATATTTGATGAATTGTGTAATAATATTCCTGGGAGATTTTAAAGGGCTGATTTCCATATCTCTTTGAATTGATTTAGTTGCAGCTGTCCCCCTCCTTTACAACATCTACACTCTAATTTGTTCCTATAAATTCTACACTTACAAGGGTGACTTTATTTTTGTTTTCAGGAACATTATCTCATTTGGTGGTGGAGGGGCACATCTTAGAATTGTCTGAAGATTCAGCTCATATAATTCTTTCCTTGTTTTATATTTACCACTTACGCTTCCAGAAAGGAAACCATTACCAGACATTTTAGGATTAAAAGATCTAGTTATTTTTAAGTCAGTGCCAAAACGCCTTTCAATTGTCATGTTTTGTCTTCATAAAAGGCTTTCAGGTTTAGTGAAAAATTTCAATTTCACAATATTCACTGAAGTGCTTTTGAGAGGGACAACATCCTGCAAATATAAATCCAATTATTTAGTTTCCATTAAATTAGCATAGTTTAAGTTATTTTGATTCCTGCTGGGAGCCTTCGCATCTTTTCCGAGAGCGGAAGCAGAACATGATACAATGAATCTTACAATAAATTAGAGGAGGGCACAAAGCAAACTCTGGGAGTATGGAAAAGTTTGCAACCACAAGCACATTTTGCAGCTGATCCAATCCTTAAAATGGACTGAACTAAACCTCCAGACCCAAACACCCCCTAAACTTTGCAGAACTTCTGAACCAAACCCCAAATTCTTAGCTGGACTCCAGTTCAGTGTTTCAGTTTGGCATCTTCTATAAAGAAACAGTCTCAAACCTCCCCAGAATTTGTGGCCCATTTCTAAATGATGTATATATGAAAGTCTTCCCATTTCAGCGATATCTGAAACTTTATCGCTGGCATCCTATTCATTCTCCACATGCACTTGGGGAACAAAAAGCAGCATGACCAATCACACCATGCATACTGCTGAAAGACCAAAACAACAAATCACACTGATCTCAGTCCCAGTTCCAGCATCAGCCTAAGCCTGACATCCCATGCAAAATATAGAAATTAATCCACAGCACAGCACATGAACAGCCCTATCTTCTTTACTCAAAAGATACAAAGGAGGAGCCAGGAGGATCCTTAAATACAAATAATCAGAATGAAAATCAATGAACCAGCTGAAAGACACATATCAAAATAAGGAATCAAAATGCCTGGAACAAATAAGACTTACACACAGACAAGAAACACACTCAATGTATAAACTAGAGAGAGAGTGAATGTATATCTTAGTAAAGGAATGACAGAAGAATCTCTAGACTGGAATTTCATTGGATGGGAATCCCACGTTTAAATTCCTTTAAATGTTGGGCCATTCATGAGTCTTGTCAACATAATACTTCAGATTACATAAGGATGTGATGCAAAATCAAAAATATCAGGACATGCTGCATTTCTGTCTTTTGCACAAACTTTATAAGAAAGTAATGTGTAGCTGACGGTCTTGGACTCGCTTAGTCCATAAAAGTAGCAGGAGCAACAGGACAGGGATTGCTGATGGGCAGTCACCAGCCAAAAGAGAAAAGATTAAAATGAGCAAGAAGGGAACATACACTATGGTAATTCTGCTCATGCTTCCCTGTAAATGATAGCATGTGACTCACCAACGCTAGCTTCCTGAACTCCATTATTTTGGCCTGTACTTTAGTTCATTGAAGTCCTGGGTGGGAATAGTGTGTAGTATGGTAATTATAGAAATCCTTGGACATATCTGTTGTTTCAGAATATAAAGTAAGCACTTTTTCTATTCACTGCAGTATAGACAATAATCCAGCTTTAATCTGAAACACACTTGACATTTTAGTCTAATTACTTTGTGCACATATTGAACATCATGTGGTTCCTTGTAAATGTTCCTTGTTCACGTTGAAGCTAAAAATCTTTCTTTTCTTCCATTTTACATAGCCAACAGGGAAAAAAAATGTGGTTCTGCTGCAATCCATGCTTTTCGGTTCCCCAGAACTCAGACAACAGCACTGAGAGTTCCAGGAAAATGTGTTAGGTACAGATATGTACAGGGCCGCCCAGAGGATTCAGGGGCCTGTGGCAAAGCAATTTTGGGGGCCTCTTCCATTAAAAAAAATGTCAATACTATAGAATACTATATACTTGTGGGGGCCCCTGTGGGGCCTGGGGCAAATTGCCCTACTTGCCCCCTCCCCAGGCAGCCCTGGATATGTAACTGAGCAATTCAGATAATGCACTCTGGTTCACAATTATAGCTTCTAAGAGAATGAGGAGTCCTTGTGGCACCTTTGAGACTAACAAATGTATTTGGGCATAAGCTTTCGTGGGATATAACCCACTTAATCAGATGCATGAAGTGGAAAATATAGTAAGTAGATATAAGTATACAGCATATGAAAAGATGCCTTCAAAAAGGTAAACTTAAACAGAGATCGGGAAAAACCCAACACTCCACGTCCAAACACTTCTGGGTTTCGAGGTATTCAAAATCCAGATCTAAAGGTGAACCTGTGAGGCGAAGTTCATATACAGATCCAAACTTCTCCAAAAGCTGAGAACATCTCTCTCTCTCTCCTGACATTCATTCATGTATTTATCTGTCTAACCTCCCTTATTTAGCACCTAAACTATTTATAGCATGCCAGTCAGGGTAGTATATAGGTGTATGGTGTTCAGTAAGTTCAGGGTTCCAGTTTGGATTCATTATTGAGGAAGGCAGCTCAGTTTAGATTCAGAGCAAATGCTCCCAGAGATATGAGGAGTTAGGATTTGTTCCATTACAGAGATAGGCTTGGCCCTGTCATTTACATCAGGAACTATCCAAAAGTGCTCAGTGTTCAGAAGTGTTGGGGAGTTTCAAATCCAGTGTTCTGCTTCAGGTGCCTTTCTAATATATGAGCTATAAAGGTGATGAGTCTAAGCATGAATTTTTCACACACACTGCACATTTTATTAGTATTTGTGGCCATTTTGGCATATATTTTCGTGATATTAAATAGGTACAACCCGCTTTATGTAGTGTCCATAATATGGTCTATGAATAAGTTACAGCCAGACTTAAAGAAAGCAACCTATCTCGGTTCATGAGAGACTGCATCAACTATATGTCAAGTTTGTATTTATAATTCCATCTTGTATCTGATTTTTCTTCAGAAAACACTGTCAACCACAGACAATGAATGTAACAGTGACTATTGAGGTTACTAATTATTTTTTGCATATAATGGTTGTATTTTCAAGGAAAGAGGTAACTTTTATTATCCTTCTCTAGTTCGTTTCAATGAGTATTTCAATAATCACACATCTCAAATTATTATTGGCTGTGTAATGCCCACTTGATTTTGTCTCATTAATTGATACAGAGTTATAGCTGCCTTTGTACCATTGTTCTGCTTCTTTCCTTTGTCTCACAGAATGCTCTTTTGAAATTGAGTTTCTGCAACTCCAAAGAGCTTTATTCCTCTTGAAACAGTTTTGCAAATAATAAATCATTCAATGGTAATTGCTCTGTTAACAATGGGTTTTCCTCAAAATAGACTGTCAAAACTTATTTCAAAATATTGAGCATGATTCTCAGAATTTATGAACATTTAAATTATTCTGAAAATTCTGCCCCCAAAATGTAGAGATAAGAGAATGGGTTTAGGTAGAATAATAAATGAACCAAATGATAACTCAAATTAAACACTATCTGTTCAGAAGGAAAAAAACACTTGAAAAGTTCTAACAAGTTTGTGTTGCGGGGGAGGGGAAAGGAGGGACGTGTTATGGAGAAAAGGGGTGGTGGTTGTTTTTTTTTCACAAATTTCTTCTATTTTTGCTTTAAAGGAAAACAGGAAGAGGAAACATTGGAAACCTCACAAGAAAACAGTCTTGAGATTTTCAGAATGCTTTAAAGACAAAAAAGCTTCAGATACATTTAACTGAATAAATGAGGATGCAGGTGCTTCTCCAACCCCACACATCTTATTTATGAACAATTTGAGACTCATCTTGCTCTCTCTCTCCACTGGATTCACAACCAGGCATTTCCACTGACTTCCTAAATAGTCATGATTTGAAGAACTATGACAACCAAGAATTAATGAGTACTAGCCACAGATTTGTTATACTGGTGTCAGAGTGAGATATTAAGTCCACTGGCCATGATTTTGTGAGGCCAAGTTATTTCTAACTAGGTGTATAAGTAATGAACTGATTATTTGGTGTTGGATTATATGTATTTTCTCTATTGTATAGAATCAGAACTTCTCAACTATGTATCATAAATCCTAGACTCCTAACAGCTAAGAAAGATTCTTCTTTATCTTAAGTAGTGCAGTCTTGTCTATTTGGGAATGAGGATTTAAATTTTCTGACTGCTGCTGCCATGAAGATCTGAGTGGCCATGGTGTGCAGATTAGCAAAGAACCGATCATTTAGTTATTACAGGATTATTATTCTGAAGCACTCCCCTCCAAACTGCTTATTAGACTGACACTGAAAATAGTGGTACCACTCATAAGGACATAAGAACATAAGAACGCCATACCGGGTCAGACCAAAGGTCCATCTAGCCCAGTATCTGTCTACCGACAGTGGTCAATGCCAGATGCCCCAGAGGGAATGAAGCTAACAGGCAATGATCAAGTGATCTCTCTCCTGCCATTCATCTCCATTCTCTGACGAACAGAGGCTAGGGACACCATTCTATACCCTTCATGTCTAATAGCCATTTATGGACTTAGCCACCAAGAATTTATCCAGTTCCCTTTTAAACATTGTTATAGTCCCAGCCTTCACAACCTCCTCAGGTAAGGAGTTCCACAAGTTGACTGTGCACTGTGTGAAGAAGAACTTCCTTTTATTTGTTTTAAACCTGCTACCTGTTAATTTCATTTGGTGACCCCTAGTTCTTGTATTATGGGAATAAGTAAATAACTTTTCCTTATCCACTTTTTCCACATCACTCATGATTTTATATACCTCTATCATATCCCCTCTTAGTCTCCTCTTTTCCAAGCTGAAGAGGCCTAGCCTCTTTAATCGTTCTTCATATGGGACCCTCTCCAAACTCCTAATCATTTTAGTTGCCCTTTTCGGAACCTTTTCTACTGCTAGAATATCTTTTTTGAGGTGAGGAGACCACATCTGTACACAGTATTCGAGATGTGGGTGTACCATGGATTTATATAAGGGCAATAATATATTCTCAGTCTTATTCTCTATCCCCTTTTTAATGATTCCTAACATCTTATTTGCTTTTTTGACCGCCTCTGTGCACTGCGTGGACATCTTCAGAGAACTATCCACGATGACGCCAAGATCTTTTTCCTGACTCGTTGTAGCTAAATTAGCCCCCATCATATTGTATGTATAGTTGGGGTTATTTTTTCCAAAGTGCATTACTTTACATTTATCCACATTAAATTTCATTTCCCATTTTGTTGCCCAGTCACTTAGTTTTGTGAGATCTTTTTGAAGTTCTTCACAATCTGCTTTGGTCTTAACTATCTTGAGTAGTTTAGTATCATCTGCAAACTTTGCCACCTCACTGTTTACCCCTTTCTCCAGATCATTTATGAATAAATTGAATAGGATTGGTCCTAGGACTCACCCTTGGGGAACACCACTAGTCACCCCTCTCCATTCTGAGAATTTACCATTAATTCCTACCCTTTGTTCCCTATCTTTTAACCAGTTCTCAATCCATGAAAGGACCTTCCCTTTTATCCCATGACAGCTTAATTTACGTAAGAGCCTTTGATGAGGGACCCTGCCAAAGGCTTTCTGGAAATCTAAGTACACTATGTCTACTGGATCCCCCTTGTCCACATTTGTTGACCCCTTCAAAGAACTCTAATAGATTAGTAAGACAGTAAGACACGATTTCCCTTTACAGAAACCATGTTGACTATTGCTCAACAGTTTATGTTTTTCTATGTGTCTGACAATTTTATTCTTAACTATTGTTTCGACTAATTTGCCCAGTACTGACGTTAGACATACCGGTCTGTAATTGCCTGGATCACCTCTAGAGCCCTTTTTAAATATTGGCGTTACATTAGCTAACTTCTAGTCATTGGGTACCGTAGCTGATTTAAAGGACAGGTTACAAACCTTAGTTAATAGTTCACCAACTTCACATTTGAGTTCTTTCAGAACTCTTGGGTGAATGCCATCTGGTCCCAGTGACTTGTTAATGTTGAGTTTATCAATTAATTCCAAAATCTTCTCTAGTGACACTTCAGTCTGTGACAGTTCCTCAGATTTGTCACCTACAAAAGCCGGCTCAGGTTTGGGAATCTCCCTAACATCCTCAGCCGTGAAGACTGAAGCAAAGAATCCATTTAGCTTCTCCGCAATGACTTTATCGTCTTTAAGCGCTCCTTTTGTATTTCGATCGTCAAGGAGCCCCACTGGCTGTTTAATAGGATTCCTGCTTCTGATGTACTTAAAAAAACATTTTGTTATTACCTTTGGAGTTTTTGGCTAGCCGTTCTTCAAACTTCTCTTTAGCTTCTCTTATTACGCTCTTGCACTTAAGCTGGCAGTGTTTGTGCTCCTTTCTATTTGCCTCACTAGGATTTGACTTCTACTTTTTAAAGGAAGTCTTTTTATCTCTCACTGCTTCTTTTACATGGTTGTTAAGCCACGGTGGCTCTTTTTTAGTTCTTTTACTGTGTTTCTTAATTTGGGGTATACATTGAAGTTGGGCCTCTATTATGATGTCTTTAAAAAGGGCCCATGCAACTTGCAGGGATTTCACTTTAATCACTGTACCTTTTAACTTTTTTGTTTAACTAACCCCCTCATTTTTGTATAGTTCCCTCTTTTGAAAATAAATGCCACAGTATTGGGCTCTTGAGGTGTTCTTCCCCCACACAGGGACGTTGAATGCTATTGTATTATGGTCACTATTTCCAAGCGGTCCTGCTATAGTTACCTCTTGGACCAGCTCATGCACTCCACTCAGGATTAAATCTAGAGTTGCCTCTCCCCTTGTCGGTTCTCATACCAGCTGCTCCATGAAGCAGTCATTTAAAGTATCGAGAAATTTTATCTCTGCATTTCGTCCTGAAGTGAAATGTTCCCAGTCAATATGGGGATAATTGAAATCCCCCACTATTATTGGGTTCTTAATTTTGATAGCATCTCTAATTTCCCTTAGCATTTCATCATCACTATTACTGTCCTGGTCAGGTGGTCGATAATAGATCCCTAATGTTATATTTTTATTAGAGCATGACATTTCTATCCATAGCAATTCTATGGAACATGTGGATTCGCTTAAGATTTTTACTTCATTTGAATTTACATTTTCTTTCACGTATAGTGCCACTTCTCCCCCTGCATGACCTGTTCTGTTCTTCTGATATATTTTGTACCCTGGAATGATTGTGTCCCATTGATTGCTCTCAGTCCATCAGATTTCTGTGATGCTTATTATATCAATATCCTCCTTTATCACAATGCACTCTAGTTCACCCATCTTATTATTTAGACTTCTAGCATTTGTGTACAAGCACTTTAAAAACTTGTCCCTGTTTATTTGTCTGCCCTTTTCTGATGTGCCAGATTCTTTTTTAAGTGACTGTTTATCATCTGATCTGGCCCTTACATTATCCTCTTCCGTCCTCTGTTCCTGAGTGTAACCTGGAGGTTCCTTATCATCAGACTCTCCCCTAAAAGAAGTCTGTGTCCGATCCAGATGCTCCTCTGCAACAGTCAACTTTCTCCCATCTCCTAGTTTAAAAACTGCTCTGCAACCTTTTTAATGTTTAGTGCCAGCAGTCTGGTTCCACTTTGGTTTAGGTGGAGCCCATCTCTCCTGTATAGGTTCCCCCCATCCCAAAATTTTCCCCAGTTCCTAATGAACATAAACCCCTCCTCTCTACACCATTGTCTCATCCACGCATTGAGACTCTGAAGCTCTGCCTGCCTACCTGGCCCTGCATGTGGAACTCGGAGTATTTCTGAGAATGCCACCATAGAGGTCCTGGATTTCAGTCTCTTCCCTAGCAGCCTAAATTTGGCTTCCAGGACATCCCTCTTACCCTCTCCTAATCAGCAGAAAAGAGGGAAGGGAGAGTGGAGTCCACTTAATCAGCAGCTTTCAAAGAGGAGGCTAAAATATTAATTCTGTCTCCACTTATTTCAACATACATTCTTTTGGCAAAACCAAATCAGACAGCCCCACTGGAATCAAAGGCAAAGAGCAGAAATGTGTGTTAAATAAGTCCCTTGATGGGATGAAAGAAAGATGATCCACTGGGGGTGTATAAAGAAAGAATGAAAAAGATTAAGGTTGAACCCTGAGCAGGGTTTTGTTTTAAAGGGTCTGAAACACTGAAGCCTTGTGACACTATACAGGTGAAATGTGGTATGCATTTCCTCATTGGGCTTACAAGTTGCTATTAAAAATGTCTGTTGTCACATAAAGCTATAGTGTTGATACTGTGAGGCTAATGTTTGGGGGAAGAGGAGCAAATTCTTGCTTTGAGTTGAGAGTAAACTTTGTAGCCCTTGGGGTAAACATAGTGGCTTAGACCACAGCCATCCCAGTAGGCATATGATAGGTTTCTGGAAATACATGGCAGTAAATATGATCAGACCTTTCTGCTATGAAAGCACTGACTCCTATTGCAAGAGCTAAAGAAAAATTCCCTATAGCTATTAGCCACATAGGGCTATGGCACAGAGGAGAGAAGTTCTGATTCCACGCAGCAGAGGGCAACAACAGACATATCCAATGGCCAGGATGTTCCACTAACATGGGATAACTGAAGCACAGAGAGGCTAAGTGATTTGTGAAAGGTTACAGACTGATTCAGTCACAGAATGAGAAATACTGGTTCCTGACTCTCAGCCTTGTCTTGATTCCACTAGACATAATCTGCCCTACTGTGAAATTCATTTTTCCTTAATACATTTAAAGAATGCTATAAATGAATTACCGGTGTCAGGCATTGAAAAAAAATAACTGCATGCTTGGGTGGAAAGGAACTAAACGTTATTCTGAAATCAGTGATGTATTTTGTACAAGCGTTTACTAATAATCTGAAAGTCCTATAAAGGCAATTTGCAAATCGTCCTAATGTCTAGACCTCTACATACAAAGTCACATAGCTGATCATAATAACAAATATAGGTAAGTGAAATGCTTGGCCTACAGAAGTAAATGTCAAAACTCCCATACATTTTAGTGTCAGTTAAAAGTAAATAAACCTAATGAATGATGATTAGGTTATGGCTTGAAATCCATTCTGGGGTGACAAATTAAATTATCTAGAAAATGATGCAACTGTAAAACTCTTACATTTTGGATACAAAGAAACTCTTGATTGAGTGAATATGTACATTATTACACTTGTTGCCATGTCAAGATTGCTATAGCCCAAGGTGCTCTTAGCCTACATGGAGAAATCTCTTTGCTGTCAACGTGTGTCAGTTGAGGCCAATGGATCTACACTGTTCTCAGTGGTACCTGATAACAGAATAAGGAGTAATGGTCTCAAGTTGCAGTGAGGGAGGTTTAGGCTGGATATTAGGAAAAACGTTTTCACTCAGAGAGTGGTGAAGCACTGGAATGGGTTACCTAGGGAGGTGGTGGAATCTCCTTCCTTAGAGGTTTTTAAGGTCAGGCTTGACAAAGCCCTGGCTGGGATGATTTAGTTGGGAATTGGTCCTGCTTTGAGCAGGGGGTTGGACTAGATGACCTCCTGAGGTCCCTTCCAACCCTGATATTCTATGATTCTCTGAACACTTTATATGTTTTTTTTTTCTGAAAATGGAGCAGCACTGGAGCACTTTGAAGGAAGACTATTTTGAGCATTACCTAGTATAACAGTAGTTGCTTGTCTTAAAATCTTTCTGATAACACACACGTTGGCCAGAACTTGGCTAGATCATCTCTTGAAGTTTTCAGACCAAGGCTAGATGGCTTTTGGGAAGATATACATTAGCCAAACAGAAGTTATCGGGCTCAGTACTGGATTAAGTAGGTGAATTTCTGTGGCATCCGATATACAGGAGGTCAGACTAGATGATGTAATTGTCCCTTCTGGCCTTAAAATCTATAGCTCTATGATCTGAATCTCACCTCCTTCCTTTCTTAGGGCCATATTCTTTAAAAGAATAAGCAATGATTTTAATGGAACTTACATGTGCTCAAGATTTGGTCTGCAGTGATAAAACATTTGATACATTTGAAGGTCATGAAGTCCTGTTTTTTTCTATTTCTCTAGTGTCCTTTTTTAGATATATTGTAATTATAGGTTGTCAAATAACTAAATGTCAAAAATATCTGTTGAAATTGTATCCCTTTTTCTGTTCATTTTGACTGTGATTGGTCACCTATGTCATATAGTGTTATCCTATTGTTCCTTCCACCTGATTGAAAGCTTCTTATACATGGGAAAAAACAATAGCAAATATCAAACAGTGCATGTCTGCTCCAGATTTTCAGATGAATATTGATTGTGGTAACATTTGAGAAATTTTGGGGATCCACATACATTTTCACAAATATGCTGGCAGTTTTGAAAATACTTTCAAACACTGAATGACATGATCCCATCAAAAACAAGGGAGTGAAATCCCCAGGATTTTTTCAGAAACACCTGTTTTAAATTTTCTGTATTTCTTCCATTACTTCTAATTACCAGTATGGTCTCAGACAGTTTAAACCACTATAAAATGCAGTATTTTGCTTCTTTACCATTGGATGCTGCAGCATTTTATTTATTTATTTGTTTATTTGTAAATGTGGGAGCTCTTTCTTTGAGGCTCTGAAGCTACAATAAACAAACTTGGAAGCAGAGGTCAAGTAATAGGACCAGCAGAAACCAATGTTTCCATCTTTACTGGTCTTTTTCATATTTGTTTGTATTCAAACTTAATGATGGCACTCAATAGGTAGACAGACAATATGATGATGTGATGTGGTATAAAAGTTTTATCAGTATATATTGGGGATGACTGCCCAATTTACACATAGTGAGGCCAAGAGCCAGTTAAACAAATCATTTCAAATAGGCCACTCCCTCTAGTGAGTCTTTTGCTCGATTCCATTGCTTAGGTGGTATGAAAGGGCTGTAATCTGGCTGTAAATGCCCATCAGAATATTCTTTTGGAATAGAGGAACTCTCTGCTGATTACTACTATGTCAGATGTGTGTCTCTGCCTCTCCCTCTGCATACGGGACATGTCAAAGACAGAAGATGCTATGCTGGGGCTAGGGAGGGGCATGGCAGAGTTTTGTTTTGCTATGCAAATTTTCTACTGGCAAAGGGTCCTTTAAGAACCCTACGTAAGTGTCACTAGGTGACCTTTGAAATTTGGGAGCTTCAGCCAGCTTCACAGAGCCAGAAATGTCAAATGCTCAGGGAGATTATAGAGGCTATTAAAATAAAAATCTCAATAATAATGACGGATTTCTACTATCCCCATATTGACTGAGTACATGTCACCTCAGGACAGGATGCAGAGATAAAATTTTCTGATACCTTAAATGACTGCTTCTTGAAGCAGCTAGACCTGGAACCAACAAGAGGAGAGGCAATTCTTGATTTAGTCTTAAGTGGAGCACAGAATCTAGTCCAAGAGGTGAATATAGCTGAACTGCTTGGTAATAGTGACTACAATATAACTAAATTTAACATCCTTGTGGCGGGGAAAACACCACAGCAGCCCAGCACTGTAGCATTTCATTTCAGAAAGGGAGACTACACAAAAATGAGGAAGTTAGTGAAAAAGAAATTAAAAGGTACAGCGCAAAAAGTGAAATCCCTGCAAGCTGCATGGAAACTTTTTAAAGACACCATAAGAGAGGCTCAACTTAAATGTATACCCCAAATTAAAAAAAATAGTAAAAGAACTGAAAAAGAGTCACTGTGGCTAAACAATAAAGTAAAAGAAGCAGTTAGAGGCAAAAAGGCATCCTTTAAAAAGTGGAAGTTACATCCTAGTGAGAAAAATAGAAAGAAGCATAAACTCTGACAAATGAAGTGTAAAAAAATAATTAGGAAGGCCAAAAAAGAATTTGAAGAACAGCTAGCCAAAGATTCAAAAAGTAATAGCAAATTTTGTTTAAGTACATCAGAAACAGGAAGCCTATAAACAACCAGTGGGCCCACTTGACGATTGAGATGCTAAAGGAGCACTCAAGGATGATAAGGCCATTTCAGAGAAACTAAATGAATTCTTTGAATTGGTCTTCACGACTGAGGATGTGAGGGAGACTCCCAAACCTAAGCCATTCTTTTTAGGTGACAAATCTGAGGAACTGTCCCACACTGAGGTGTCATTAGAGGAGGTTTTGGAACAAATTGATAAACTAAACAGTAATAAGTCACCAGGACCAGATGGTATTCACTCAAGAGTTCTGAAGGAACTCAAATGTGAAATTGCAGAAATAGTAACTGTGGTATATAATCTATCATTTAAATTAGTTTCTGTATCAAATGACTGGAGGATAGCTAAAGTGACACCAATTTTTAAATAGGGCTCCAGAGGTGATCCCAGCAATTACAGGCTGGTAAGCCTGACTTTAGCACTGGGAAAACTGGTTGAAACTATAGTAAAGAACAAAATTATCAGACACAGATGAACATAATCCGTTGAGGAAAAGTCAACATGTTTTTTGTAAAGGGAAATCATGCCTCACCAGTCTACTAGAATTCTTTGAGGGAGTCAACAAGCATATGAATAAGGGAGATTGTAACAAGGCTCAACTCACCAATGCGGCACCTCCTGCTGGCTGTCCTGGAAATTAGCTCTAGTTTGCTGGTGCAACTTCATCTAGTGGCATGTCGCCATCGTTGCTTCTGCCATCAGAACCCATGTCACTCTCAGGACCACGGTGTCCTCTTCTGGATATAGACCTCTGACTCTGTCCCACTCGGTTCTTTCATCCCGCCCTGCCTCCCGATTCCAGGGGGCGGCAGTCCTCTGTCTAGCCACTTGCCTCAGTGGCAGGCTGCAGTCCAAGGTCTAGGCAACTGCATCAGTGGCAACTGGGGCCGAAGGGGTGGGGGTGGGGGGCAGAAGTCATGTGCTGTGTCACCTCCAACCTCTGCCACCGGTTTCTCTGGGCCACTTCCCTGCAGCCCTCACACCTTATCTGCCTTTGTGTCAGGGCCTCAGTCTGGCAGTGGTCAGTTGGGAGCTCACTCATGTTTCTCTGACCCTGCCCAGCACTGCTCAGACACTGGTACAGTCTCTTCTCCCTCCTTCAGGACAGCCAGTCCTCCCTCCTCAAACTCCAGGGAGTGACTGAAGCTGCTCTGTTCAGCAACCCTTCTTACATAGCCCAACCCGGCCCTGATTGGCTGTCTCTCTAAACCTCCTGATTGGCTGCCTCTACAAACCCTTTCCTAATTGGCTGCCTCTTGTGCAGCTTCCATGAGCTACTTTAACTCCTCTTTTATCAGTGTGGGGCAGACACCCCACCACAGGGATCCAGTGGATATAGTGGACTTAGATTTTCAGAAACCTTCAACGAGGTCTGTCATAAACAGATAGTTAAGGGTTAATGCCTCTTTTACCTGTAAAAGGTTAAGAAGCTCAGTAAACCTGGCTGACACCTGACCAGAGGACCAATAAAGGGACAAGATACTTTCAAATCTTGGTGGAGGGAAGTCTTTGTTTGTGCTCTTTGTTTTGGGGGTTGTTCACTCTTGGGACTAAGAGGGACCAGATGTTAATCCAGGCTCTCCAAATCTTTCTGAATCAGTCCCTCATGTTTCATAATTGTAAGTAACAGCCAGGCAAGGCAGATTAGTTTTATTTTTGTTTTCTCAACTTGTAAATGTCTCTTTTTTGCTGAAAGAATTTTACCTCTGCTTGCTGTAACTTTGAACCTAAGGCTAGAGGGGGTTCCTCTGGGCTATATGAATTTGAGTACCCTGTAAAGTATTTTTCCATCCTGATTTTACAGAGATGATTTTTTTACTTTTCTTTCTTTAATTAAAAGCTTTCTTTTTAAGAACCTGATTGATTTTTCCATGTTTTAAGATCCAAGGGGATTGGATCTGGACTCACCAGGGATTGGTGGGGGGAAAGGAGGGAGGATGGTTAATTTCTCCTTGTTTTAAGATCCAAGGGGTTTGGATCTGTGTTCACCAGGGAATTGGTGAAGCCTCTCAAGGATGCTCAGGGAGAGGAAGGTTTTAGGGGGGACAAGAAGTGATTCAGACACTGAAATTTCTGGATGGTGGCAGAGTTACCAGATCTAAGCTAGTAATTAAGCTTAGAAGTGTCCATGTAAGTCCCCACATTTGTACCCTAAAGTTCAGAGTGGGGAAGGAACCTTGACAAGGTCCCTCACCAAAGGCTCTTAAGCAAAATAAGCTGTCATGGGATAAGAGAAAAGGTCCTCTCATAGTTTGGAAACTGGTTAAAAGATAGGAAACAAAGGGTAGGAATAGATTGTCAGTTTTCAGAATGGAGAGAGGTAAATAGTGGTGTTGCCCATGTGTCTGTACTGGGACCAGTCCTATTTAACATATTCATAAACAATCTGGAAAAAGAGGTAAACAGTGAGGTGGTGAAATTTGCAGATGATACAAAACTATTCAAGATAGTTAAGTCTCAGGCAGATTGTGAAGAGCTACAAAAAGATCTCTCAAAATGGCAGATGAAATTCAATGTTGATAAACACAAAGTAATGTACACTGGAAAATATAATCCCAACCATACATATAAAATGATGGGGTCTAAATTAGCTGTTACTACTCAAGAAAGAGATCTTGGAGTCATTGTGGATAGTATTCTGAAAACATCCACTAGTGACCTAGACAAATTGGAGGATTGGGCCAAAAGAAATCTGATGAGGTTCAACAAGGACAAGTGCAGAGTCCTGCACTTAGGAAGAAAGAATCCCATGCATCGCTACAGGCTGGGGACCGACTGTCTAAGCAGCAGTTCTGCAGTAAAGGACTTGGGACTTTTCACTTTGGAAAAGAGATAACTAAGGGGGGATATGATCAAAGTCTATCAAATCATGTCTGGTGTGGAGAAAGTAAATAAGAAGTGTTATTTATTCCTTCTCATAACACAAGAACTAGAGGTCACCAAAAAAAATTAATGGGCAGCAAGTTTAAAACAAAAAAAAGGAAGTATTTTTCACACAACACACAATCTGTGGAACTCTTTGTCAGAAGACGTTGTGAAGGCCAAGACTATTACAGGGTTCAATAAAGAACTAGGTATATTCATGGAGGATAGGTCCATCAATGGCTATCAGCCAGGATGGACAGAGATAATGTCCCTAGCTTTGTTTTCCAGAAGCTGGGAAGAGGTGACAGGGGAGGGATCACTTGATGATTATCTGCTCTGTTCATTCCCTGTGGGGGACCTGGCATTGGCTACTGTCAGAAGACAGGATACAGAGCTAGATGGACCTTTGGTCTGATCCAGTATGACCACTCTTATGTTCTTATCTTCAGACACCCCATCTGCATTTAGCAAACCTCCGGTGCAGGAGAAAATCCTGTCCAGTTTCTCTATATGGATGTTGACATTTTATATATAACATCAGCAAAGAGTCCTGTGGCACCTTATAGACTAACAGTTGTATTGGAGCATGAGCTTTCGTGGGTGAATACCCACTTTGTCGGATGCATGTCATGATTTCATGTTATCATTTCAAAGGGAATCTGATAAAGATGAAGTAGGATATATCAGAACTCTCAGACAGGCTCAGATTTTCAAGATTAGGATTTACCAAACACCTAAAGGAGATAGGCAGGATTTCCATTTTCAACTAATCCAGTTTTAGGGTTAATCATTACTGTGTCCTTGAGTTTTCTAAATAAGACACCTGTCAGTCCTTCCTTCCTGTCCAGCTTTCAATAGAAAAACTACTATGTTCTTTCATACCACTTTCTAAAGTATCTATCTCTTAGTACCCACAACTGATGTCTCAAGTGACTATTTCCCCATCCTTACTTTTTCTCCTCTCTTTGAAAGCCCTGGTGAATATGGCACTTTGCCTGAGATGTAATGCCTCTTGGTACTTCTGTTTGGGCAATGCATAGGAGCACTTCTAGGGACAGCAGCTCATAGTCACAACTGAAGACTGGATATCTCTCCAGAATTTATCTGAACTACTCAAACCTCTTAAATCTGCAAAATTACATTTCAACCTCCCAATAAAAGCCTTTCCTGTGCTGTTAAGGTATTTATGATGTCCTTGCTGGAACACAAAAATAGAAAAGAAAAGAAAAAGTCTTGTCATAGAAGAAGATGGTATGATGTCCCTGTAATGTTAAAAAGTGTGGAAAAATCTGATTACTATATTATCACAATTACTTGCACCACAAAGACAGTGAGGAGCCAGTGGTACTTTAATGACTAACAAATGTATTTGGGCACTGTCAGTAACCTAGTCCCAGATTTGGACCTTAGCGTCCAAAATATGGGGGTTAGCATGAAAACCTCCAAGCTTAGTTACCAGCTTGGACCTGGTACTGCTGCCACCACCCAAAAAATTAGAGTGTTTTGGGGCACTCTGGTCCCCCCAAAATCCTTCCCTGGGGACCCCAAGACCCAAATCCCTTGAGTCTCACAACAAAGGGAAATAAACCTTTTCCCTTCCCCCCCCCTCCAGGTGTTCCTGGAGAGATACACAGAAGCAACCTCCGTGAATCTAAACAGAGGGATTCCACCCTCCCCGTTCCCAGCCTGGAGAACAGAATTACCGAGAGTCAATCTCTCTTCTCCCCTCACCCAGAGTGAATGCAAAGTCAGGCTAGTACATCTAACACACACAGGTTTTCCCCTGACTTCTTCCTCCCACCAATTCCCTGGTGAGCTGCAGACCCAATTCCCTGGAGTTCCTCACTAAAGAAAAATTCCAACAGGTCTTAAAAGAAAGCTTTATATAAAAAAGAAAGAAAAATACATACAAATGGTCTCTCTGTATTAAGGTGACAAATACAGGGTCAATTGCTTAAAAGAAATATGAATAAACAGCCTTATTCAAAAGAATACAATTTAAAGCACTCCAGCAACTATAGACATGTAAATACAAAACAAAAAACCAACTTTGTACTCACAACTTGGAAACAGAAGATTAGAAAGCAGGAAATAGAAAAATCCTTCTCTAGCTGAGAGAGATTCAGGCAGAAGACAAAGAACTCAGACACAAACTTCCCTCCACCCAGAGTTGAAAAAAGTCTGGTTTCCTGATTGGTCCTCTGGTCAGGTGTTTCAGGATACTTTTTTTTTTTCAGGTGAAAGAGACATTAACCCTTAGCTATCTGTTTATGGCAGGCACAAGCTAAGAAATGGGTTTTTTTTACCCACGAAAGCTTATGCCCAAATAAATTTGTTAGTCTTTAAGGTGCCGCCAAACTCTTCGTTGTTTTTGTGGATACAGACTGATACTTGCACCACAAATGGCACTGTTGCCAACAGAAGTTCTGAACTGGATCACAGTTTAATAATGTAGCAGCAAAAACATTCCAGCAAGTTCAGGACCTAATCAATGAGTTATTATCTACATGTCGCCACACGAAGCAACATTGAGTTTGTCATACCAACAGTGACATGCATATAGTTCTCAACCTTTTGGGGCCCTGTTGCTGCAAAGGGGATAGAAGAGGAGAAGAGGGGGGAGAAGGAAAGGGGATGAGATAGAATGGGAAGCATCCTGGAGCACTAGATAGCAAACTTGGCTCCTCCTATTTGGATTGGACTATGTTTGTTTTAACTGAGCCCCTGATAAACTTCTAGCTATTGTATTTAAAACCTATGAGCTGCTATATCTCCTGAGGCTATGTGCTGATTACATCTTAGATCCAAGAGTGTTCATGTGTTTGCAGATGGATGAACTGAATGTCTTTCTCCAGCAAGACATCCAGAACTCCCACCAAGTGGAACATGGATAGTTGTTCTTGCACTGGAGAGAGATTTAAAGCAGCAACTAAAACCCTGTGGTGGTCCCTGCAATGTAAATGTACTGTAACAGAAGTGTCTCTAGACTTGTGCCTATCAATCAAAGGCTGCATGAATCCTCAGACTCTTCTATTATATTGATCCTTTTTGTTTCCTGCTATAACACCATCTGCTTACTGACCCTGGGAGCTTCAATCATTACAGCTGTATTTATGCTGGTATATAGGAGCTATTTTCCTAGCTTTCTTTTTTTTTACTGGCAAATTTATTTACAGCTTAACTATATTGGACTCATGGAAATATATAGAATATGAACAGCTAATAAATTCATTATGGTCAGCACTATTACCAATCGCAATGAGTAGCTGATGCATCTATGCAATTCTGCTGATGTCCCAGAGTGTTAGTTATTTGCTCAAGCAAAATGGGCCATAATTTAGATAGGAAATTCTTTATTCTTCATAACCTTGCAGTGACTGTGACAAAGGGGAAAAATAAACACCGTAGTGTTTCAAAAAGTAGTCTCACTTTGTGTGTGTGTGTGTGTGTGTGTGTGTGTGTGTGTATTTTTAACCTATTTTTTCCCCATATCTCAAAGATTCCTGTTTTGGTCCACCTCTAAGAGAAAAGGACACACACAACAGGAATTGTTTTCATTTTGCCAACCTCATCAGCTGAGAATTGTTTGTGCTGAAAAACCAAAACTGACCTGGGTCCTGTCATAAACAGATAGCTAAGGGTTAATGTTCTTTTACCTGTAAAGGGGTAACACCAGTAACCTGAAACACTTGACCAGAGGACAAATTAGGAAACAAGACTTTTTCAAATCTGGGTGGAGGGAAGTTTTGGGTGTGTGTTCTTTGTTCTTTGTCTTGGGTCTGACCCTCTCGGTTCTGAGAGTGATTTTTCTACCTCCAGGCTTTCTAATATTCTGTTTCCAAGTTGTAAGTACAAGGATAGTAAGACAATACGTTTATATTGTTTTTTTTGTATTTACATGTGTGTAGTTGCTGGAATGTTTTATTTTGTATTCTTATTCTTTTTGGATAAGGCTGTTTATTCATTTTTCTTTTAAGCAATTGACCCTGTATATTGTCAACTTGATACAGAGCCTATTTTTAATGTCCTTTTTTCTTTCTTTTTATATAAAGCTTTCTTTTTAAGACCTGTTGGAGTTTTTCTTTAGTGGGGACTCCAGGGAATTGAGTCTGCAGCTCACCAGGGAATTGGTGGGAGGAAGAAGTCAAGGGGAAAATCTCTTTGTGTTAGATTTACTAAGCCTGACTTTGCATACACTCTGGGTGAGGGGGAGAGATTAGATCTCTCGATACTTGTGTTTCCAGGACTGGAAGCAGGAAATCTCCTAGGGTCGTCCAGGGAGGGGAGCCTGGGAGGAAGTAACAAGGAAACAAGGGGAGGGGGTTATTTCCCTTCATTGTAAAACTCAAGGCATCTGAGTCTGGGGGTCCCCCAGGGAAGGTTTTGGGGAGACCACAGTGAGCTAGGCACT
Source organism: Gopherus flavomarginatus (assembly GCF_025201925.1). Classification (NCBI taxonomy): domain Eukaryota; kingdom Metazoa; phylum Chordata; order Testudines; family Testudinidae; genus Gopherus; species Gopherus flavomarginatus. Next base: position 123,686,174 of record NC_066621.1, on the reverse strand, counting down.
GTATAATTCTTAGCTGGTGGCAGCGGTACCAGGTCCAAGCAGGTAACTAAGCTTGGAGGTTTTCATGCTAACACCCATATTTTGGACGCTAAGGTCCAAATCTGGGAAGAAATGTTATGACAGGTCCCAACTAGACTGATCGGGGATTTTCCATCAAAATGTTTTTGGTTTTCTTTTGTTTGTTTTTGACTGAAAATGAAGTTTCTGAAAAATCAATTATTTCCGTGGGAAAAAATTCAGTTTTGCTGAAAAATTTTGAATCAATGTAAAATATTTTATTTTAGGTCATGTCAAACCAAAGCAAAAACCGTTGGTTTGTTGAACTTAATTGAAACATTTTGGTTTGGGTCAGTTAGACATTAATTTTTTCTTGCCTGAGCTTTTGTGGTGCTTCATGGGAGTTGTAATTCAGGTGTCCGATTCTTCCATTCTCCTCTATAGGACAAATTCCTTCCTGGATAGCATCTTCATGGTTCACCACTATATCCCTTCTAGTTGACCTGGTGTGGTACTTTAGGGGAGTAACTTGACCACAATGTATCATGGAAGATGTAGTCCAGCTGGAGAGCCTGAATGGGGGATAAGACAAACTACATTTCTCATGAGGCACCAGACAGCTCAGGGGGATTAATGTCTCACAAAGCCAAAACAAAACAATCTGACATTTCCAAATCAAGAGTTTTCAAAACTTTCCATTCTATTAAAATTTTTCGTATTTTGACTTTTCATCCTGATTCAAGTGGTAAAACAATATCACCATATTATATTTTCCCTTGGGACAGAAATTCCGATTGTTTTACCAACTCATGTTCCAACATAGTTTATGGAGGGATCAGATCAAATCGGTTTCTCACTGTTCAATGTGAGTGCTGAACTGAGGAAAGGAGCAGCACTGGGAGTCAATCACAATAAGAAGGAATTTCTATAAGATCAGTTCAATAGCTTCTATAATTACAACATAAAACAAACACCTGCAGAAAGTAAATGGAGCAGCTGCCTTTCTGACATGTCCCCCATAAGGGTCTTATGCTCTATGGTTAATATTTCTGCTCTGAATATTATACAATAACAAGATCGCAGATGAGGCAGATTCAAGACCAGGCATATACATTCTAAATTCAATTGCTTCTCTTATTTACACCTCTGATGTTCTAGTTTTGGGCTTTTTATGAGGAGAAATAGCTAATTGTGTTGAGCTGTATGGTATTTCTGTGAGGTATATAGGACGTATGTTCAGTAGATTATTTTCACATTGTTTTTTGCCCTCCATACTAGAGAAACAAGTCCCTGATAGTGGAGAACCCATCAATTACCCATTCCTGTGTAATTATTGAGAAGGTAGAGACCACAGACCTGGATATCATTGAGAACTTCAGTAGGTTCCAGTGTGATTTCCAGTGTCCAGTGTTCCTTTGGAGTGAATACTGTGATGTAAGGGGTCATTCTGAGTTGCTCTCTGGCTTGTTATAGATCCAAGCCAGAGTAATTTTGTTCACGTTTTCAGAGGCTTTTTCCGACTGACCATAAATTGTTTCTTTGCTGGCCTTGGGTGACTGAAATGAACTATTCTCTGGAGGTTCCTATCATACTTAAGACATAAAAGTCTGTAGGTAATGATGGGCAATTATACATCATCACTGAGGGATGTCCCCAGAAAACACTAATGTTTCCATCAATGAGACTCCCACTGATGTCAGTGAGTATTGGATGGAAGGAACTCTTGTTGAGGGGATTCTCTTGGGCAGACTGAGTCAGTTCAAGACTTTGGCCATCACTTTCACCACACCCTGGTCCTTTAAAACTCATGTGTCAGGTCTGATATGAAATTATTTTCTACAGTTCTACAATCAGCTCAGGTTGTTCCCCAGTTCATACCACCAAACTGAAGAGATTTAATTATTTTAATACTCTCTTAATGGGAGTATCAGCAGGGCTTCCACCTTTTTCCAAAAGCTTTTTTCTCTAAAAAAGGGGGAAAGCAGGTGGAATGAGCACTCTGGGGGCTCATTCTCTGCTCCCTCCTACCTGCCCTGCCTCAATTTGTTGTACTTATAGGACACCCTTACATTTTTCTAATTGATGATGATAATATAGGGATATTATCAGAAAGTTTCAGTGTATTTTTAGGAATCATCTATATTATATTGTCCAGTGCATTGAGCACCTTAGCATGGATAAGAGTGCTGTTTTAGAAATACTGGACCTGAAATTCGGAAGTGTACAACTGTTGTTAAAGTAAATGGGATCAGTTCATACTCAGCATTGCTTAAAATCAGGTAGATTCCATGTTATTACTTCTGTGAATATGCCTCACCACTCCTCCAGTGCTCCGCTAGAGCCCAATATGTTCTCTGTGCTCCCTAGATGGGGTTGTCTTTCTAAAAAAGGCCTAAAGCTCAGCTAAAGTTAACATATTCCCAGAGTTTTACTGGACTACATCATTATGGAGTGGAAGAAGTGGTAAGAAGAAAACCCTACTATTCATTGACAAGAAGGTGTCAACTGTTGGAAATGGGCCATCCCGATTATCACTACAAAGGTGTTTTTCCTCCTGCTGATAATAGCCCACCTTAACTGATTACTCTCATTATAGTTAGTATGGCAACACACTTTTTTCATGCACTTTGTGTATATATATCGTCCTACTATATTTTCCACTGCATGCATCTGATGAAGTGGGGTTTAGCCTATGAAAGTTTACGCACAAATAAATTTGTTAGTCTCTAAGATGCCACAAGTACTTCTTGTTCTTTTTGCTAATACAGACTAACACGGCTACCACTTTGAAACCTAAATTCATGTGTCTCCCAAACTATGGGGCAGCTAGATATGAAGTGGGAGCCTCATTGCCAGTTGTACCAGGTGATAGGGAATCAGCATTTGAATGGTGTGGCTTAGGGCTGTCTTTGATGCATATTGTATTCACAGTGTTGGTCACCTCATCACTGAAAAAGACACAGCAGACAAAAGAAAGGTCGAGACAAGGCAGCAAATATTATTAGAGGCATGAGAAGTCTCTGAGGATTCTATAGAAGAAGAAAATCAGGAATAAATCCACTGAAGTCAAAATACAATAAAATGAAAGTGTGATCAGACTGAGGCCCTATAGCTTTAGATTAGAAAAAGGAAGACATTACAAGCACATATGCTAAATATACTGTAATGAAGTGGCTTGCATGTTTGCACACCACTGCCCTTTACTGAATGGGATCAGAACTGTTCAATTATGTGTCATAGGCCCAACAACTAAATGGGATTCTCTGTTAAATAAAGTGGTAGGTGCTTGTGCTTTTGGAGCAGAAAGAGCTGAATTCTACTCCGACTGTCCCTATAAAGTGATGGGTAGCATAGTCAAAAACAGTCATGGATTTGTTACAATATACAAAATAATGAATGGTATAGAGAAAGCTGGTTGAGATTCTCTTATTTACTTTTTCTTGACACATAAAAAGGAGACACTCAAATTAAAAGGCAATGTGGGACCTGTAGCCTGCAGGGGTCTGTTGAATTACAGATAGATGGTAAGATAGAATTAATTGTTTTATATTAAATCTGATAATTCTTTAGCTTTATTTATTTCCATTTAGGGCTGGATGAACAAGATGAAATAAAATGGATAAGAACTGTTATGAGTCTTTGCACAAAATCAAAGTATAGTTGAGCTCCACAACGTTGAAATTAACTATTTTTGCATTATATTATACCCCTCAGCTTTTCCTAGGCTCATCTGGGAAAATGCACAAGAAAGCCTTTTCTTTGAGACTTAATTTTACAAACCCCAACATGTTTGAATACAACTGGACATAACTCCAAACGGGTTTGAGTGCTTCTCTGAATTGGAGTTTTGAAACTCTGGAGATTCACTCGTCACTGCAGAAGCTGAAGCTCACTCTTCTTTGTAATCTTTTTTCCCGTTTAATTGACATGACTTTTTTTATCTAGCTTTTCCTCTCTCTTAATCTAATGCAGCTGAATTATTAATGACTTTATCTTTCTCATCCATCCTCTGAAATGCAGTCAGAGAACACTAATGTCCAAGTGAATTAAGTATGACCAGCTTAATTTTAAAAGGTTGCAGAGGCCTCGCGTCTACTCTATTTTAAGAATTAAGCCAAAGCTCCCTGGCTCACAGTTAGTGCCTGCTGAGCCACCAGAGAAGGCTGCACACTGAATACCAGTAAGTGGAAATTGAAAAGTAATGACAAAGTGTGCATCCAGCAGTCCATTAATAGGGCTATTCTTATACTGGGTCAAGTTCCAAAGTGCCCTGGTAAGGTTTATTTAATGGCTATCTATTTTTTTTTTCAGTTGCCTAACACTCTGTCCCACCATATTAGCAGTATTTGCTTTTTATTACATGCAACTTACAGTTACCTCAAGGGCATTTCGGTCCTTCCAATATGCAGAGCACTAAGGCAAGCTTGTTCCCTATCAACATTTACATGGCTTTGAATCACAACAGTTTGTCACTCAGTAAATGAATGTAAATGAACCACATGACTAACCTCAACAGACAAAGCCACCAGGAAGCCCGTGCTAGCTCATGTTCCTTTTGTAATGCTTCCTTTAATTTAAATTAGATCTGCAAAGAACTTTTTAAAGATAGGCAGTGATGAGTTATTGGCAGAGGGAATTTTATGTGCTATGATTGACCACTCTTGAAATGAAAGTATTTTGTCTACAGAAAGGACCCAGCATGCATGAGTAGCAATACAAGATTTGACTACACCATCCTGCCACTGGAGACATCAAAACCAAGGACTGAGAGGTCCACAATCTCTTTCATGGCATCCTCCCAACAGCAGAAGATTTAGCCCCTTTTCCAACCAATGGGAGCAAACAAAACAAACAAAGATTGGCCAATCAGAGTGGAGGAAAAAAAATAATCTGAGCAGCAGAGCAGTATAGGGTAGGGTGACCAGATTTCCCAATTTTATAGGGACAGTCCCGATTTTTGGGTCTTTTTCTTATATAGGCTCCTATTACCCCCCACCCCCGTCCCAACATTTCACATTTGCTATCTGGTCACCCTAGTAGGGTATTCTGGACAAAGGTGCCCAAGGCACCTACCCTGCCTGCCTGCCCCTAGAACCAGACCTGCCTCCCAGTAACCATTAAATAAAAATGCATTTTCATCATTCTAGTCAGCTGAACCAAATTTGAATCAACAGTAACCTAGAAATAAAAGGCTTTGCATCCTAACTCTGAGGAATCCAGTTTGTTTCTTGGAGGACATTTTTGTTCTGACCTTACACTAAGCTGCTGAGATGCAGTCGGAGCTGTGTTTGTCAAAATGTCACTGGCCTGTGTTCGCAATGTAAACTATAGTGTGCTGACTCCTGTCAATTCACTCCTGATTTTGACAGATAGTAGTTCTGAGATCTCATCCAAAAACAGAACCGATTTAAGGTTCAGATTCATTTAGACACTTGCATGGTGGCTTCGCTTTCAAATATGATAGGCATCCTGGAAAAAAACAGCAATGCACACACAAAATCTGCATGAGGCTTCAGCTTTTATACAGTGCTGCAACTTAAGGTAACTCCCTGACTGAATCTCAAGCCCATTATTAGTCCCTCTGCATAACAAACTTATACTACACAAATGTATGTCTTCCAAAAAAGAGACCAGTTTATTATAGAAAGGCTCATGAGTCTGAAAAGGTTTTAATGCATTCTTTACAAAGACCTTCCTGCTCATTAAAAATGAAAAAGTGGATCTTGCTTTTGTATCCATTGAGGAGGTGCAAATCGGGGAAAAAAACTAAACAAGTACCAGGGAACCAATCCCTTGCTATATGGTGCTGTTTCAATGTGATCAGATATTTTGGTTTGTATAAAATAATCATTTTCCTTCTATGACAAAGTGCAATTAGGCTGGCAAATGTTGTTATGTGTAAAGCTAATATCCTAATCGGATACAAATTGCTCTTTTATTGCCCCAGATACATGCTAAACAATGTGAGCCATTAAGCTCTGTCTCTTGGTGAATCACTATATTTAATCCCTCCTTATGCATTATTTAATATAGATCAAATCACCGAGCGCATTATATCCTCTTCATCATCAGAATGGTGCTGTGTGTGCCACACTCTTCAGAGGGAAAGCTACAGTTGTAGTATTTGAAAATAAAGCTCGGGGTAGTGATGGTCAGTTGGTTGACCCTATTCTGCCTGTGCCATGGAAGAACAGGTGCACAATCGATAAAATAAAAAGTAAAGCAACATAAAATGGATAAAGGGATTGTTAATTTATTTTTACATAACATATGCTGCAAAAAGTGCTGCTATGGGTTATTATTGATCAGTGTTACTGACTTCCTTTGTAAATTACTTTTGAGATCTATTCATGAAAAGGCCTATATAAGAGCTAGATATTTTAAAATTTATTTTTATTTATTAATGTTATTATTATTATTATTATTATTAAAATGAATCCCGTCACCATAGTATCTGAGTTGCTGATTCAGGGACAAATTTTTAAAGGGCTTCTTCTCTTTTGGGTACATGCATTTATATGCCTGTGTAATTACTACAATGGTGAATTCACTTTGGGAAATTATTAGTGCAAAGCAGCATCTGACTGAGCACACACATATGGCATATGCACAAAGGCAAACCCTTCAAAAACATGGTCCTTGTGGTAAGTGATAAAAAAAAATCTTAAGCTACACAAATAGGGGTAACAGTTCCTGGGGCTATCAGTCCTCATGCTTCAGGGCAACAACAGATCACCAGCTGTGGAGTCAGGAAGAAATGTCCATCACTCAGCAGTTTGTAGTACTGGATGCTTAGATAGGTGCCTTAGAGGTGAAAAGGGTTGTTTTTCCCCTGTGATGAATCCAGTAAATGCCAGTGCCTAAAGCAGGATGCTAGACTAGATGGACCATTAGTCTATCAGTTCTGATATATCATATTTTGAATTCTACTAAAAACCCTTTATTTCCAGGGGTTAGTAATGCTGCAGTAAAGATTCTCTCCAAGCGTTCAGCACAGACAGTTCTGCCTGGGAGCCTTTACTTTAAAAAATGTAAAAAAATATTTTGGCTGTTTTCAAAGCTATATTAGGGCTTTTAGAAATCCTATCTATATAACAAGCTGAACCAGAACCCAGTATCTGAATTTGGGGAAAGTTAAGATCTAGATGTAGATCCAAATCAGAAGTTATCAGCTGTGTGTCTCTACTTATTTGATTGTTTTTTTTGTTTTTTTTTACCACTATGCCTCTGTCACATGGAATTGCTTAGGTGGCTTACATGTGTTGATACAAAGAGGCAGCAGTGATCATTAGCATTAAGCTTGTTAAGATTTCAGGAGTAATAAAATTCAGATACTCACAGCAACACATACGCACACACACACGCTAACACATTGGTAGAAAACTTCTTGAGATGAATATTCCTAATTGCACAATGCTCTAAATTATGTATATACATCTCTCTCCCTGTGCCAAACAGATACTCATAATCTTGGACATTGCCTTTGCTTACCTTAAAGCTGTGCTGACAGCATCCAAACACATATGCTTTTCAGCTATATTACTACTGAGCAAAATGCCCAAATCTCAGAAAAATATCTATTTTACATTGAGATTGGAAAGACGCAATTCCTCTGGTTCAATCTGCTAAACTCTCTCTCCATATTAAAAAACAAGTTCTGTGACTATGCATATGTATCTTGCTCTGAAATCCCACTGTTTCACATAACGGTCGTATTCTAAACAATAGTGAACACCAGTGGCGAGCACCTCATCTCTGCACTTACCAAGGGGCCCACAGAACATCACATGTCCAAATTCGAACATGTATCTCTTTCTATCTGTCAGTCTATTGATCTACTAACCTGTCTGTCTGTATAGATTCTTATGTTGCACCAATCACCAAAAGTAATGAAGTAATTGGTGTTACTCACTGCATTTATACCTGAAAGTGTGATATTAGAAAAGATGAACTGGAGTACATAAAGAAGACACAGTAGTGTAACTTTGAAGGGATTTATGTGAATAGTTTATTTGATTTTGGTCCAGGTGCTTTTAACTTCCACTCACTAACTCGAGTTTCATGAGAATTTGGGGGCTCAAATGATCTTGAAAACTCAAAGTGAGAGTCTTTAGAAATCATCGAATTCTAACTCGTTTGATGTTGCACTCCATCTGGAAATGCAAATTTCTCATAAATCTGATGTGAAATTATAAATCAACCTCAGATTTGCATGAAACAAGACCCATGTTTGCTTAAAAGCTTCACTGATTGGAAAATGGGAGGAAAACCCTGTAAAAATAGTCATGAAATTCTGCTTGTGATCAAAATTGTATCACCAGTGAAATTTTCTGACCATCTTTAGTCACAAATCTCAGTGAGCAATCTGCAAGTTTTGAATTTGTGAAATATCAAACCAGCTGAGTTTCTTGTAGTTTTAAGTTCTGTTATCATCCTTTAGTAGAGTTTTCTTAGCCCTGGTCTACATTACGGGGTTAGGTTGAATTTAGCCATGTTAGGTCGATTTAAAAATGACTGTGTTCACACAACCAACCTCGTTCTGTTGACCTAAAAGGCTCTTAAAATTGACTTCTGTACTCCTCCCCAGTGGGGGGATTAGTGCTAAAATCAAGCTTGCTGGGTAGAATTTGGGGTAGTGTGGATGCACATTGACGGTAATGGCCTCTGGGAACTATCCCAGAGTGCTCCATTGTGACCGCTCTGGACAGCACTTTGAACTCCAATGCACTAGCCAGGTACACAGAAAAAGCCCCAGGAACTTTTGAATGTAATTTCCTGTTTGGTCAGCAGCACTCAGCAGCACAGGTGACCATGCAGTCTCAGAATCACAAATGAGCTCCAGCATGGACTGAAAGGGAGACATTGCATCTGATTGCTGTATGGGGAGAAGAATCTGTTCAAGAAGAGCTCCAATTCAAAGGAAAAAATGCAAATATATTTGCCAAAATCTCAAAGGGCATGTTGGACAGAGGCTACACCAGGGACACACAGCAGTGCCGGGTGAAAGTTAAAGAGCTCAGGCAAGCCTACCAAAAGACAAAGGAGGCAAACGGTTGCTCCTTTGAACAGTTGCATGGAATTCTAGGTGGGGACCCTACCACTATTCCACCACTGTCCATGCACACTTGCAAGGAGGGAGTCTCATGGAACATGGAGAAGGATTTTGCGGATGAGGAAGAGGAGGAGGAGGAGAATGTGTAGCAGGCAAGTGGTGAATCTGTTCTTCCCAGCAGCCAGGAATTTTTCTTCACCCTGGACCCAATACCCTCCCAAGGTGGGATCCCCGACCCTAAAGCCGGAGAAGGCACCTCTGGTGAGTGCGCATTTGTAACGACAATACAGGGTTTAAAAGCAATAGTGTTCATGGTCACCTGGTTGAAACAGGAGAATTTTTGTAAGGGAACCCATTCATGCTGGACTGTTTGTGCTTGGCTAAAAGAGATCATCCTGGAGAATAGCCACGTGGCAGGAGGAGCAGGGCAGGGATCATCCCAGAGAATAGCTATGTGTTGGGGTGGGGGTAGGTGGGTGCTGCACATCTACCCGAATACCAAAGCTCCTCCTTTTAAATGTGAAACTCAAACCCATTGCTTGCTCTGGGAAAGGGGGACACTACAGTTTGAAAACATTCTCACATGTTATGAAGACATAAGAAGCCAAACCAATTTTGCTCTCTTTTTGTCTCCCCCAAGGAGCAAATGTGTCTGTGCTCCCCCTAATCATCTCCATCTCTGTGGTTATCACAGATAAGAAGGCAAAAAAAATGCACTCGCGATTACATGTTTTCCGAGCTGATGCAGTCCTCCCGCATGGAGGCATTCAGTGGCAGAGGCCAGGAAAGAATTGAGTAAGCACGAAGAGTGGAGGCAGGATGCGATGCTGAGGCTAATGGGGTAGTAAACAGACATGCTGAAGCTTCTATTGGGGGAGCAAACAGAAGCGTGTGTTGGAGCTGCAGGAAAACCAACAAGAGCACAGACCCCCACTGCATCCACTGTATAACCGCCAACCCTCCTCCTCATGTTCCATAGCCTCCTCACCCAGATACCCAACAATGTGGGAGGAGGAGGGCTCCGGGCACCCAGCCACTCCACTCCAGAGGATGGTCCAAGCAACAGAAGGCTGTCATTCAAGCAGTTTCATTTGTAGTGGGGTTACAAAAAACAATGGGGCCTTGTCCTTCCCTCCCCGACCCCAAGGTTCGTTGTCCATTATCAATTTCTTTTTAAGGAAAGAATGCATGGTTTCAAAAGAATAGCTACTTTATTTCAAAGAGAGGAGAGTGGTTAGCATGCAGGGAATTAAAATCAGCAAAGGGGGTGGGTTTGCATCAAGGAGAAACCCACAAAACTGTCACACTGAAGCCTGGCCAGTCATGAAACTGGTTTTCAAAGCCTCTCTGATGTGCATTATGCCTGGCTGTGCTCTTCTAATCACCCTGGTGTCTCACTGCTCAAAGTCGGACACCAGGTGATTTGCCTCAACCTTCCACTCCACCATAAAGTCTCTCCCTTACTGTCACAGGTATTATGGATCACACAGCAAGCAGCAATAACAATGGGAATGTTGGTTGTGCTGAGGTCTAACCTAGACAGCAAACAGCACCAGCGAGCTTTTAAACGTCCAAAGGCACATTCTACCACCATTCTGCACTTGCTCAGCCTATAGTTGAACTGCTCCTTAGTATTGTCCAGGCTCCCTTTGTAAGGCTTCATGATCCATGGAAGCAAGGGGTAGGCTGGGTCCCTAAGGATAACTATTGGCATTTCAACATCCCCAACGGTAATCTTCTGATCTGGGAAGTAGGTCCCTTCTTGCAGCTGCTCAAACAGCCCAGAGTTCCTAAAGATGCAAGAGTCATGCACCTTTCCCGGCCATCCCACATTGATGTCGGTGAAATGTCCCTTGTGATCCACCAGTGCTTGTAGCACCATTGAGAAGTACCGCTTGGGCCTATGTACTGGTAGGCAAGGTGGTCCGGTGCCAAGATGGGGATATGCATTCCATCTATCGCCCCACCACACTTAAGGAACCTCAATGCAGCAAAGCCATCCACTATGACCTGCACATTTCCCAGAATCACTACCCTTGACAACAAAATGTCAACAATTGCATTGGCTACTTGGATCACAGCAGCACCCATGGTAGACTTGCCCACTCCAAATTGATTCCCAGCTGACCGGTAGCAGTCAGGCATTGAAAGCTTCCACAAAGCTATCACTACTTGCTTCTCAACTGACAGAGCAGCTCTATTCTTGGTATTCCTGTGCTTCTGGGTGGAGGAAAGCAACTCACAGAGTTCTAGGAAAGTGGCCTTATGCATGCGAAAGTTTCACAGCTACTGTGAATCATCTCATACCTGCAACACTATACGGTCCCACCAGTCTGTGCTTGTTTGCCTGGACCAGAATCGGCATTCCACTGTATCAACCAGCCCCACTGCCACCATGATGTCCCAATTGCCACAGCCTGTGCTTTCAGGAATGTCTGTGTCCAGCAGTGGTGACAGTGAGCTGAGCAGGCTCCATGCTTGTTGTGGTATGGTGTCTTCAGGAAAGCAGGAGAGAAGAGTTGCAGTGGGAGCGGTGGATGATGACAGTTAGCACCGGGCAGATTTCTAACAACTTGGAGAAATTTGCTGTTGAAACTGAACACACTCACAAGAGCAGAAGAGCAGAGTTGCAGTGGAAGTGGTGGATGACAAGTCTGGTGACAGCAGCACCCAGGACACAACAGCAGCGGTGACGGTGAGCTGAGCTGAGCGGGCTCCATGCTTGCAGAGGTATGGCGTCTGCACGGGAAAAAGGTACAAAACGATTGTCTGATGTTGCTTTCTCAGAGGGAGGAGCAACTGACAACATGTACCCAAAACCACCTGCGACAATGTTTTTGCCCCATCAGGCACTGGGAGCTTAACCTACATTTTCAATGGGTGGCAGAGACTGTGGGAACTGTGGGATAGCTACCATAGCGCACCGCTCCGTAAATCATGCTAACCACGGTAGTGAGGACACACTCCACCAACTTAATGCGCTTAGTGTGGACGTATGCAATCAACTGTATAAAATTGATTTCTAAAAATCAATTTCTTTAATAGTGACCTAATTTCGTAGTATAGACAGACCCTTAGGAACTGAGATGCTGGTAAACCAGGTGCCTACTCTTGCAAAGTCTGTAGGCATCAGCTGAGCACTGACAATTCATAGCTGGAATTCAGACCAACTCACCTATATATTAATATTGTTCAAGATAGGTGTTGAACTTGTAAGAATGTGTTTAATATTTATACTCTATCAAATGCTTGTAAATGGCTGCATGCATTAATCTTACTTGTAATGTCTGTATTCCACACTATAAGGTAATATGTAAATTTTGATTTTGAATTTTAAAAATGCCTGCTCTGAACTTGTGAACCTAGGCAGGATAAGTAGTTCCCCTGCCCATTCAGAAGAATTATCGAGATTAAGTGGGTCATTGTGGAACATCACAGCACAAAGACTGATTCAATGGCCCTCTTACAACCATGAAGGTGCTACATGAGAGAAAGTACTTCCCATCAGCTTTAATTCTGGAAAAGGAAAATAAAGATAGCTGATCTGAAGATTTTTCATCTCTTTGCTGTTTGAACTCTTATAAGGGCTAGAGTTAAGAAACGAAAGCAGGGATTCCCAGGGTCAACCTGTGCTAACTCTAAGAAGACATTCAGTGTGGACAAATTACTGTCAACTTTTGGAACCATAGACTGAACTCACGTTTATATATATGTTGCCTACTTTAACCTCCAAATAGCTTTCTCATTTCTTTTTTCCTAGTTAATAAATTCTTAATTAGTTTAATACAGGATTGGCTACCAGCATTGTCTTTGGTGTAAGATCTAAGGTACCAACTGATCTGGGGTAAGCAGGGTATTCTGTTGGGATTGGGAGAAACCTGAATATTTTGTGATTTTTGGTTTCAGTAACCATTTATCACTAAGTCCAGCTTGCCTTGGTGGCAGGATGGATTGGAGTACCCAAGGGAACTGTATATGACTCCAAAGTAAGATTGTTACAGTGACCCAGGAGTTCACATTTGTGACTGGGTTTGTGAAATCTAATTATAGAACATACCACCAGATGAGTTTTCCACCCTGCTTTTAAAAGTCTGTCCTGATGTTGGCACTTTTGGTCGTGAGCTACTCCAGACAGTGTGACAGGGATAATCAGCTTACTCAAAATGAACTGCCATCAATCACTAAATAGAGAAATAGAGTAGTCTCCAATGTGAATAAATAATTTTAATCAGAACAAACTTCATTTAATGCTATTTCAACACATTTGATGTTGTGTGTTCCATTAATAAAATTACATTTCTCTGAAATGCTAATATAGAATAAAATAGTTTGATAGTTTAACCCTATGAATCCTTTTATTATCTCTGTATTCTGAACTATTAGCACAGTGGCTGTCCATGCATATCCTGTACTAAAATTCTTTCCATGCAGCACACTAGGGAAAAGGCAAATAAGCAACAAGATATTCATTTCATCATCTGTGCTATGGTACATGTAAGAGTTGTTAAGGTAGCAATTTCCAAATAAAATCTTTACTGTGTCTAAGAATCTCATATAATTAACATTGGCAATTAAAAGACTGACATGTTATAGGCCATAAAGAAATTCTAATAGCTTTAAAACAAACTGCAAATCCAGAACATATGACAGAATCTTAGGAAAGATAAGGTGCTCAAGAAGATTATTTCCAAGAGAGATTGTTCCTTGTAGTGTGGATGAAAGACTCAGCAGTGAGAACAGGGCATGAAAGTGTCAAGCTAAATCTCCAGTCTTTACTGAATAATTCTAAAGGACTGAACATCAATGTGAATAAGTGATCCAGGCTTCCACCCAAAACTAGAACCAGACATGACTCAAATCTTCCAGTTCAAAAAGTAAAGATTTCCACTCATTTTTCCATTTGCACTAGAGCTAGGTGAACAGTGAGAAAATGTACACGACTGCAAAATACATCTTAGAATACTTAAGGAGCTGACTGAGGAGATATCTGAGCCATTAGCAATTATCTTCGAAAACTCTTGGAAAATGAGAGAAATTCCAGAGGGCTGGAAAAGTGCAAATATAGTGCCAATCTATAGAAAGAGGAATAAGGACAATCTGGAGAATTACATGTCAGTCATCTTAACTTTAGTACACAGAAAGATAATGGAGCAAATTATCAATCAATTTGCAAACACCTACGAGATAATAAGGTGAGACATAACAGTCAACACAGATTTGTCAAGTCCAAATTATATCAAATCAACCTACCAAATCAAGGTAACAATCTTTGTGGATGGAGGAGAAGCAGTAGATGTGGTATATCTTGACCTTAGGGCTTGTCTACACTACAGAGTTGCAGCGCTGGTGAGGGGGTTACAGCGCTGCAACTTAGGATGTGTACACACTTGCACAGCACAGCCAGCGCTGCAACTCCCTGTTTGCAGCGCTGGCCGTACACCTGGTCGAGCCTCGGGTGTAGAGGATCCAGCACTGTCAGCAAGTGTAGACATTCACCAGCTTTTTGGTTAACCTCTGTGGCCTAAGCAGGTATCCCAGCATACCTTAGAAGCCTCTCTGGTAATCAAGCAAACTCCACTGCCCTGGGCTCACCTGACCCCTCCTTTAAATGCCCCGGGAATTTTAAAAATCCCCTTCCTGTTTGCTCAGCCAGGTGTGGAGTGCAATTAATCCATCAATCACTCAGTGACCATGCATCCACGCACCAAATGAGCCCCAGCATGGACCAATGCAGAGCTGCAGGACCTCATTAGTGTTTGGGGAGAGGAGGCTGTGCAAGCACAGCTGCGCTCCAGAAGGAGAAATTATGATACGTATGGGCAGATATTGCAGTCCTTGATGAGAAGGGGCCATGAACGGGACGCGTTGCAGTGCAGGGTAAAAATTAAAGAGCTGAGGAGTGCTTACTGCAAAGCCCGTGGGGGAAATCGCCGCTCAGGAGCTGCCCCCACAACCTGCCAGTTTTACAAGGAGCTGGAGGCCATACTTGGATGTGACCCCACTGCAAATCCTAGGAGCACGATGGATTGTTCAGAGCAGGGAGAAGTGGGGGAGGTTGTAGAGGACGGAGACAGTGAGGCTACTGGGGTGGAGGGAGACACCCCGGAGTCCCAGTACACATGCAGCCAGGAGCTCTTCTCAAGCCCGGAGGAGGCTAGCCAGTCGCAGCAGCTGGAAGTTGATGTTGAGGAGGAAGCTGAGGATTGTGCTCGGGGTAAGTAGATTTTTATGTTTTGGGAGAGGAAGATTTTGGTTATGGCTGCCTGCATGCATGCCTAAACGTGGAATAGCCCATTGATTTGCTCTATCACGTCTCTGTAATCTGCCTCAGTAATCTCTTGAAATGTTGCTGCAAGAGCGTTTGCAATTTGCTTTCTCAAATTGATCGGGAGAGCCACCGTGGTCCCTGTCCCGGTCAGGCTAACTTGTCCGATCCACTGTGCAGCGAGGGGTGGGGGGACCATGGCTGCACACAGGCAAGCTGCACAGGGGCCAGGGCGGTATACACATTCCTGTAGAAGACCCTCCCTCTCTTCCCAGGTAACACACAGCAATGATATGTCTGGCAGTAGGAAACCCTGTTGAGAGTTTAGGGATAATTGAGTGCAGGGCGCCAGGTTCGCATTTCCCCAGCCCATGGCGCTCTGTTTTTAAGCCCCCCCCCAGCACGTAGGCAGCCACGCGGTGCGCTCCTGTGTTCCTCACCCCCCCCCTCCAAGCAGGCATCCAGCACCGCGGTGTGCTCCGGTGTTCCGCACCCCCCCTCCAAGCAGGCATCCAGCACCGCGGTGTGCTCCGGTGTTCCCCACCCCCCCTCCAAGCAGGCATCCAGCACCGCGGTGTGCTCCGGTGTTCCCCACCCCCCCCCTCCAAGCAGGCATCCAGCACCGCGTTGCTTCCCCCCCGCCCCCTCACCAGCAGGACGGCTTGAACGCGGACCAAAGAACACCCCCCCCAAGCAGCTAGCTCACCACCTTCCTGTTCACTACTGTCCCTTCTTTAGGACACCAGCTACCTCCTGTACCCATTGCTGATAAACCCCAGTGACCCACTGGTCAATTCCCACTCCCAAGGGGAAATCGGGGCAAAACCACTCACCCCATTGCTCGCCATGATTTAGCTTGGCTGCCCTGTCTGTGTTATGTGAGGTATGTGAGAAGGATGCTACCAAAAGTCTAAAAAGTCCTTCAACGTGTGATAATAAACAATGTAGCCTCTGTGTATTACATGGTTCTATCTCTCTTTTTTCTAGTGACCTTGACTACTGCAGCCGTATCACCGGCCTCACGTAGGTTGCAGAACTTGAGACGGAATCCTAGGAAATCAAAAGAGGAATTGATCAAATCTGTTATGAGCCACTACAACAGAGAAAGTAGGAAGACACAGGAATGGAGAGAGAAGACCTATGAATGGAGAAACAGTGTACATGAATGGAGAAAGAGTGTACATGAATGGAGGCAAACAGAAAGCAGGAGAAAGGAATTGTCTGCCAAAAAAACCACAAAGCAGATGATAAGCCTCCTGGCTCGCCAAACTGAGTCTTTCGAGTCTATTGTAGCCATGCAGACAAATATGTACCGTGGTAACCCACAGCCCTCCCAAAGCCCTCTTCCTTGTTCCCCAGTATTTCCACAAAACAACTTTCTCCAGCAGCCAGTTCCTTATTATCCCCAGCTGCCCCCAACACCTGTAAGATCACCTACCAGCCCTGATAACTATAATTCTTACCCTGTTCACTCCACCCCCATTATTCTGCAGCATAGTAATCCTGAAGTGCAGCAGACATTGAATATTGATCAAAATAGGACATATTAAAACCTGTGAATGTACAGTCCACCACCCCAACCCCCTTGCCTGTTATGTACTGTATGTTGAATAAGGTTTTTTTTTCTATTTATTTCACTAAGTTATATTGTTGCTGGAAGTGGTAAATATTATACACCAAGGTAAAGCAAAGCACATCAAATGCATCAAACATTACTGATGGCTCTCAGCATCAAATTGCTCCCTTAAAGCATCCCTAATCCTTGAAGCCCTTTCCTGGGCCTCCCTATTAGCCCTGCTCTCTGGCTGAGCAAACTCATCCTCCAGGCGTCGAACCTCAGAGGTCCATTCCTCACTGAATCTTTCACCCTTCCCTTCACAAATATTATGGAGGGTACAGCACGCGGATATAACAGTGGTGATGCTGCTTTCCACCAAATCTAGCTTCCCATAAAGACAGCACCAGCGTGCTTTCAAACGGCCAAAAGCAAACTCCACAGTCATTCTGCACCGGCTCAGCCTGTAGTTGAACCGGTCCTTGCTCCTGTCAAGCTTCCCTGTATATGGTTTCATGAGCCAGGGCATTAAGGGGTAAGCGGGGTCTCCAAGGATCACAGTGGGCATTTCGACGTCCCCTACTGTGATCTTGCGGTCTGGGAAAAAAGTCCCAGCCCTCAGCCTCCTGAACAGGGAACTGTTCCTAAAGATGCGTGCATCGTGCACCTTTCCAGGCCATCCTGAGTAAATGTCAGTGAAATGCCCACGGTGATCCACAAGCGCTTGCAGAACCACTGAAAAATACCCCTTGCGATTAACGTACTCTGATGCCAGGTGGGGTGGTGACAGAATAAGAATATGCGTCCCATCTATTGCCCCTCCACAGTTAGGGAACCCCATTTCTGCAAAGCCATCCACAATGTCCTGCACTTTCCCAAGAGTCATGGTTCTTCTTAACAGGGTGCTATTAATGGCTGTGCAAACTTGCATCAGCACCATTCCAACGGTAGACTTTCCCACTCCAAACTGGTTCACCACCAATCTGAAGCAGTCTGGAGTTGCCCCAGCTTCCAGATTGCAATAGCCTCCCACTTCTCCACTGGCAGGGTAGCTCTCAATCTCGTGTCCCTGCGGCGCAGGGTAGGGGCGAGCTCAGCACACAGTGCCATGAAAGTGGCTTTTCTCATCCGAGAGTTCTGCAGCCACTGCTCGTCATCCCAGGATTGAAGGACGATTTGATCCCACCACTGAGTGCTGGTTTCCCGAGCCCAAACGCGCCGGTCCACGGAGCTGAGCACGTCTGTTACTGCCACAAGCAATTTACTGTCTTCACAGTGAGGCGATTCAATATCATCGTCTGACTCCTCACTGTCACTCTCACTCTCACTCTCACACTCTTTTTACAGCTGAAGGAATAGCTCCACTGCCATGCGCGATGTGCTGGCAACATTCATCAATAAGGTCGTCAGCTGCTCAGGATCCATTTATAACAAAAATCGCAGAAAAAGCGCTGTAGAATCACAATGCCGCCAAACTGCTCGGAATGTGTAGCAAAGCACCACGGGGCGTTGGAACAGGAAGCAGAAAGACAATCACACTTCCTTCCCCTTCCCACAAGCCACAGTGCCGAAATGGGACGAGGTGCTCTGTGGGATAGCTGCCCACACAATGCACCACTCCCAACAGCGCTGCAAGTGCTGTTAAATGTGGCCACACTGCAGCGCTGGTTGCTGTAAGTGTGGCCACTCTGCAGCGCTGGCCCTATACAGCTGTACTAACACAGCTGTAACTACCAGCGCTGCAAAACCGTAAGTGTAGACATACCCTTAGTAAGGCTTTTGAAGGCATAACATTCTTATAAACAAACTAGACAAATACAGCCTAGATGGAGCTACTATAAGGGGAGGGGGTGCATAATTGGTTGGAAAATGATTCCCACAGATAGTTATCAGTGGTTCACACAGTCAAGCTGGGAGGGCATATCGAGGGGGGTCTTACAGGGTTCGGTTCTGATCCTGTTCAATATCTTCATAAATGATTTAGATAAAGGCATAGAGTACACTTATAAAATTTGTGGATGATACCAAGATGGGAGGGGTGGCAAGTGCTTTGGAGGATAGGATTAAAATTCAAAATGATCTGGACAAACTAGAGAAATGGTCTAAAGTAAATAGGATGATATTTAATAAGGGCAAATGCAAAGTACTCTTTTTAAGAAGGAACAATCAATTATACACATACAAAATGGGAAATAACTGCCCAGGAAGGAGTACTGCGGAAAGGGATCTAGGGGTTATAGTAGATCACAAGCTAAATATGAGTCAACCATGTAACACTGTAGAAAAAGAAAAAAGAAAGAAAGAAAACATCATTCTTGGATGTATTAGCAGAAGTGGTGTAAGCAAGACACCAGAAGTAATTCTTCCACTCTACTCTGCACTGATAAGGCCTCAGCAGGAGTATTGTTTCCAGTTCTGGGTACCACATTTCAGGAAAGATGTGGACAAACTGGAGAAAGTCCAGAGGAGAGCAGCAAAATGATTAAATATCTAGAAAACATGACGTAACAAAAGATTGAAAAAATTGGGGTTGTTTAGACTAGGGAAGAAAAGACTGAGGTGGGACATGACTACAGTTTTCAAATCATAAAAGGCTGTTACAAGGAGGAGGGTGAAAAATTGGTCTCCTTAACCTCTGAGGATAAGACAAGAAGTAATGGGCTTAAATTGCATCAAGGGAGGTTTAGGTTGCACACTAGGAAAAACTTCCTAACTGTCAGAGCAATTAAGCACTGTAACAAATTGCCAAGGGAGGTTGTGCAATCTCCGTCACTGAAGGTTTTTAAGAACAGGTTAGATAAACATCTGTCACAAATGGTCTAGTTATCATGTTTTCCTGTCTTGAGTGCAAGAGACTGGACTACATGACCTCTCAAGGTCCCTTCCAGTCCTATACTTCTATGATTCTATGAACATCAGAATCATGGTTTGATCTGACCATCTTCATACCTTTTGGTTTGTCATTCCATGCACATTCATATCACTGCATTCTACTTGCAACAAATGTTAGGGGAAGAGCTGTTGTTAGGATTAATACTGGTATTATCATGAAAAAGATTATGAACTTCTGTGCTTATGCCAGAAGTGCTCATTCAGTCAGGGAAGAGAAACAAAAACATGATTATTTTTATTTAGTTCATTATTAAAGGTTCTCAAACAACCCTGTAGCCTACAGAAAATAGGTTCCCAAATACCATTAATCAAATGATTATGAGTAATGACCAAATTTGGGAGAATCACACTTAGATAATAGAAAGAAATAATGTGGAAAATTCAATAAACTGTTCATAACAAAGAGTTTGAGCAGCAATAATTTTCAGTGTGCAGCTTATGTAAATCCAGGTTATATCCAGGACTGGAAATGATGAAGTACTATAAGGTAAACTTTTCTCACATTATTTCTGGCTAACCCATAGGGAGGAAGAACAAAAAGTTTCATCAGGTTCTTCTGAGAGTCTTCTTAGTCTTTAGAGCTGGTCAGAAAATGGAATTTCCATCCTACAAGAAATTCAGATATTTTGACATTTGTTTTTGTTACAAATCAGGGTGAAAAATTAAAATCTCAAAATACTTAATAGAATGGAAGTTCTGTCATATTTTAATTTGGAACCTTTTCCATCAAAATGAATGTTTCCGCAAAATATTTCAAATTTGAAAAAAACTACGTTTTCATTCAGACTGCTTCTACAGAAAAATTGTTGATTAGCTCTGATCTTCTTGCAAGGTTTCTGTTCACACTCTGTGCACCCTGAAAAGTGTGATAGTTCAGATAAGGTTGAGATCAGTTTCTGAGTTCTCCGTTGAATTTTCAAAACAAACTATTTGAGGTTTGCCAACTTTAGTCAGAGTTTGGTATCACATGTTGGAAGTACTGGTGATAAGAAAGAGGTATCTTCTGGAGTGTCTCTCACGTCTTTGCCCAGTTAGCATTGGAACAATAGTGTCATATCATTTTCATAAGTGTTCTGAGGCAGCATCATGATATTCATCTCTGGGTTATCAGGATACTATGTACCTACCTACAGGTGCTTCCTATGTTTGGAGATGATCATTGGAGGGGAATTATCTTCAGACATGCTCTTATCTATGAGATGTGGTTCAGACAAATTGCCAGCCTCTTACCTACCTACAACAATACATAAATGCTTTGCAAATTTCGCTATTCTAGAGTGAGAGTGAGGCTGTTGGAGCAGCTATTACTAAGGCTATGATTTAGTCACAGAGGTAACGGAACTCATGGAATCCATGACTTCCAGCAACCTCCGTGACTTCAGGACCCATGGTGGTCGGGAGCTACATGGGCAGCCCCCGGACCTCCAAGCCACCACAGGTGGCGAGGTACTCCAAGCTCCCAGCCACCACCTCTAGTGGGGGAACCCCCAGA
Source organism: Gopherus flavomarginatus (assembly GCF_025201925.1). Lineage (NCBI taxonomy): Eukaryota > Metazoa > Chordata > Testudines > Testudinidae > Gopherus > Gopherus flavomarginatus. The sequence goes on along the minus strand of NC_066621.1, from coordinate 123,664,921 downwards.
GTGCCCAGCTGCTGTGGGTGGTGGGGGCCCCTAGAGTTGCTGGTGGCCCCTCAAACCTCTCATGGCAGTGTATCCCCCAAGCTTGTAGGCAGTGGCAGGGGAACCCTCTAGCTCCCGTCCGCTGGGGACTGCGAGGGAACCACTAAGCTCCCATCCGCCAGGGGTGGTGGTTCCCCCAGAGCTGCCAGTGGTGGGGGAACTCCTAAGCTCCCAGCCACCAGGGTCAGTGGGGGAACCTCCAAGCTCCCAGCTGCCAAGGCCCCCAGCTGATCCAGGTGGGTCCTAGCCCTTGTACAACTTTCTCACTTTAGGCAGTTGTGGGACCCACAGATCCCCATTTTGTCAGGGATATTTTTAGTAAAAATCCCTGAATTTTTCTTTTTTGCCCATGATCTGTCCTTGACTTTTACTAAAAATATCCATGACAATATCTTAGCCTTAACTATTACTAGTAGCACTAATTCAGTTACAAAGCCCTATTCAAAACTGACCTCTTGTATTCATTTTCAGGCATATGAAAACATGAAGAATTTCAGAAACCAGGCTGGTGTGTGGAATGGAGCTAAGTGAAAAAAGATGTAAGATGCAATATCCAGACCCTTAGAAAAGATTGAACAAACTCCATCCCTCACTACTCATCCTAAACTGTTGTGCTCTGTTGCCATGCTGCTGTGGCACTTAGGGTTCCTTACATATGAAAATTCTGTGTACATTTAAATAATTGTTACTTGCTTTAACTTTTTGCTGTAACAAAATATTGAATCACAGGGATGCCTTCTGGCATCTCAAACTATGATGATTTACATAAGTGAGATTTTAATAAACAAAGAGAGATAGATTTTTATGTCTTAGAAAAAATATGTTGCAAAAGCCCTTAAACACAATACTGAGAGACTTTTAAAGAGTCCCCACTGAGTGAGACTAGGCAAGTCCAGCTCAGAGAGAAGGATGGGAAAGGATGGAATTTCCGCTTTAAATCTGGATTGTCTTGCTATTGTGTGTTTCACTGAGTGGTTAGAGAGGTTGAAGTGTTCTCCCACTGGTTTTTGAATGTTATTATTCCTGATGTCAGATTTGTGTCCATTTATTCTTTTGCATAGAGACTGTCCGGTTTGGCCAATGTACATGGCAGAGGGGCATTGCTGGCACATGATGGCATATATCATATATCTATTTCCCCACGTTACGTTCTCCTCACACCTTCTATGAGTCATCTCGATTACCACTTCAAAGGTTTTTTTTCTCCTACTGATGATAGCTCATCTCAATTGATTGGCCTCTTACAGTTGGTGTGGCCACATCCACCTTTTCATATTCTCTGTATGTATAAATATCTTCTTTCTGTGTGTTCCAATCAATGCATCCAAAGAAGTGGGCTGTAGCCCACGAAAGCTTATGCTGAAATAAATCTGTTAGTCTCTAAGGTGCCACAAGTACTCCTGCTCTTTTTGTGGATGCAGACTAACACGGCTGCTACTCTGAAACAAGTCAATAGGTATTTAAAAATAAGGGCTATAATAGTTTGGATTGTGAAGCAACATGAAGACGTTCACTAACTGACCTGGCTTTAATTGCACATATACTGCTTGTTAAATGGTAGACCCAGGGCCAGCTCTACTGTTTTTGCCGCCCCAAGCTGCTGCCGAAATGCCGCTGCTGCAGAAATGTGCGTGCCGCCCTAACGGCACACAGACTGCCCATGCCGTCCACGGTGGCAATTCGGTGTGCTGCTTGGGGGCAAAAACACATGGACTGCTGCCCCTTGCAGATTGCTGCCCCAAGCACCTCCTTGGAATGCTGATGCCTGGAGCCGGCCCTGAGTAGGCCTCCAGCCTTGATTACTCTGCCTGGCACACACACAACACAAAGCTGTACCACATAAGCAGTGAGTATGATTCTGATTTAATTTACAGTATTGCTGCCCCCAGTCATTCAAAATGTGCAAGTCAAACACCCCTCCCCCCAATAATTTGACTGGCTTAAAATTCAGGAGACTTTTTGAAAATAGTAAATTTGGGGGTCCTTTAATTTCACTTCTAATATTATTTCCCTTTATGGTTCATGTTTTCAAGTTTTTCTTTACAACCAGGAGAGCTAGAAATTTACTTTATCTTTTAAATACAAGTTGAGATTTTCAAATAATTACATGGGTCCAGGAGCTGGGGCTTGAAGAAAATACCTAGAATCATGAAACTTCTAATAAAATTGTGAGACTTGGCAACATTGCAATTACACCAGTATTAAATCCACAGTAATTTGATTGAAAGCTGTGGCATTTTTCGAGACTTGCACTGAGGTAACTGAGATCAATATTTGGCTCAGAATATGTGAATACTAGCCTTATGCTGGTTACAGAGGCTGTCAGGATGCTTGTTATCCCCTAACAGATACAGTTAAGAATAAGGATGATTGCTGTTAAGTACAAAATACAATGGTTGTCCTGGGACATGTAAAATTTACTGCAACTTTTAACCCAAGAGCCATACTGTTTTAAGAAATAACATCAGCAGCCACTATTATAACGATATAGGGCCAAACTGAGCCCTGACAGAAATGCATATGTCATAAAAATACAGCTAAGGGTAACATAAAATCCCTCCTTTACCTGTAAGGGGTTAAGAAGCTCAAATAACTTGGTTGGCACCTGACTAAAAGGACCAATAAAAAAAGACGATACTTTCAAATCTGGGTGGGGAGGTTTTGTTTGTTCTCTCTCTGGACAAGAGATGGACCAGGCAGGAAAAAAAAATCTCCTAAAAACCTACCTGAAATGAGCACCTACGATTACAAAAATTGTAAGTAAAGGCATGGAAATGCCTTATATTATCTTTTGGTTTAGCTTGTGAATTTTCCCTATGCTAGGAGGGAGTTTTATTCCTGTTTTTTGTAACTTTTTGTAACTTTGAAGCTAAGCCTCTGTGTTTTAAATCTTTTTGTTTATCCTGTAAAGTTACTTTCCATCCTGATTTTGCAGGTGTGATTCTTTTACTTTTTTAAAAAATAAAATTCTTCTTTTAAGAGCCTGATTGATTTTCAGTGTCCTAAAAACCCAGGGGTTTGGTCTGTGCTCACATTGTACCAATTGGCGTGGATATTATTCTCAAGCCTCCCCAGGAAAGGGGGTGAAGGGGATTGAGGGAATATTTTGGGGAAACAGAGATTCCAAGTGGTCCTTTTCCCAGGATTTTTATATAAATCACTTGGTGGTGGTGGCAATACCATCCAAGGACAAGGAAAGGATTTGTGCCTCAGGGAAGTTTTAACCTAAGCTGGTAGAAATAAACTTGGAGGGGTCTTTCATGCAGGTCCTCACATCTGTACCCCAGAGTTCAGAGTGGGGAGGGAACCCTGACAGCATGTAATTCAGGTAATGCTGAATTTGCCCTACAGTGTATTCTAACAATGAGTTGCATAACCAGAAGCTTGGATTTGCCTGAGAATCTCCTCACCTAATGTGATACACATGTGGTGATGGTTCTAAAAACGAGTTCTTCTTTCTCTTGTGTCTCAACCAAAATCTTTTTTTTTTTTAATGTACTGACAAAGCTAATATCTTCTCCATCAGTTTACTATAGTAAAACTCCAGTGGAAAAGAGCAGGATGCAAAATATTTAACTTAGCTCTCCTTACAAAACAAAGAAAGGAAAATTATATTACAAATAATTTAAAAAAAAAAACTTCTTCTGCTTGCTAGCAGTTTTTCCTGCTGTCTAAGATATACACACAAATCAGATTTCTCTGTTTCAGGAATTCCTTCCAATAACCCCACAGCCTCTGAACTCATCATAGATGTAGCAGATCAGCAAACATTTAAGGATGAGGGTAACAAGTAAAGTGGTACCTGAAAGCACTGCTCAAGGGTCTTGTCAGTGTTCCCATTGTGAAGTATGTTTTCAGGGTAGCTCACTTAGCTCAGGGATAGAAATGACCCAGATATGACACATGGCACAGATATGACTGAGAGGGTTTTTTTTTAAATTGGAAATTAATCAATTTTGTCATATTTTTCAAGTTTGTCTTATCAAATTTGTCTTATTTTTATTTAATTATTTTAGCAAAAGTAATACGTTGCCGTTCTATTGCCCTGTCCCTCTAGAGAACACAAAGTTTCCAATATACATTCATTAAGTAACATCCCTGTGAGAATACTGAAGTAGTATGATTATCCCCATACTATTTTAAAGATGGAGAACCCAAGGCACAGGTCACACAGAAATCCATTAGCCAAGACTGGATCAGTATCCAGATCTTAAGACTCAAAGTCTTGACATTTAATCATTAGACTGTGGTCTCTCATGCATAGCCTCAGAGATTGAGGTCTTCTACTCATCTACACAGAGGGTACAACAGCACTTCAGGCTTTCCACAAAGACCCAGCAATTTGCTCCAATTTTGATCGCAAGGACCACCTATAGGGATGAGTGTGGAGTTTCAGTTTTCCAAACATGCATTTCTTATCCTCTCTGCAGAAATCTTTAATTGTGGGACACATGTCTATTAATTACTTTATTTTATTTTATTTTATTATTGTAGTGCCTAGCAGTCCCAGTCGTGGATGAGATCCCCATAATACTAGGTGCTGTACAAGCACAGACTAAAAAGACAGGCCCCAAATCGCTGAAACTCTAAGGCCTAGTCTACATTGGAAGTGCTACACTGGCAAAGCTGCACATATTCAGCTGCACTGCTGGTGAAGACATCTATGTCTACAAGAGAGCTCCTGTCGGCATCATAAACTAACATCATATCACTAACTTGCTGCAAAATGCTTCAGAATTAGAGAAAACGGCCTGCTTTCTGCTCCTGGGTTCAGCTTCTCCCAGCCCGCACAGGGCACATAGCCTTTTGTAAAGCAGCTACCCCAAGAGCTTGCCCTCATGGAGTCCAGCTACAGGGAACCTACTGAGAATATCCAAAACTATCACACCCAATTCCAGAAAATTCTAGATGTGGAGTGCTAATTGTGCATTGGCCCAGCAACAGTGATCCAGACACAACTCACTCCTACCCACCCCCCAATAGATCTCTTAAAGAGATATTTCCCTAAGAGGCACATGGTTTATACTTACACACAAAGGCATTCAATAGATTAAGTTGCAATATAATAAGATGTGTCAGACATTAACTCATAACATGAACCTATTATTAATTATTATTATTAATGTATATGGCTTGGAATATGTGAAAGCCAGGGTTTTTTAATAGGGTTTTAAAAATATATCATTCCTGGGGAGCTGAGATACCAACACTAAGAGAATCCTTTCAGTGCCAATGACTAGGGACAAAGGACCTAGGTTTCTTTTACCTCCAGAGTCATTCACACATACTCTGCAGACATAGAAAAAAGGAGGATTAATAGATTACAAGTTGTTGTAAATCCAGTGTCCCTGCTGAGAACATGATTTTTTGTATCTAACAGAGTTATGAATTTAAGTTCCCAGGCTCATCTTTTGAAGGTGTTGCACATGTTTCTTTTGAGGATGAGACTCAGAGGTAAGATATGGAGCAATTATTTTGTGAACAGTGTTCAGCCATAGGTGATAAAGTGCTTGTGTCTTTTATCATTTTTCTGGGTGAGTTCATTCAAGACCATAGTGATTATTTGCTTTCACCCCCATAGTTGCTGTTGGGGCATTTGATGCACTGGATGAGGAACAACACATGTTGAAATAGGCATGTGTAGGATCCTGGATCTTGAAAGGTGATCTGTGGTGGGTAGTGAGGAGAGCAGAGAAGATATGTCTGCAGATTTGGTATCTGTTGTTCTGGCAGGGTCTGGTGCCTCTTACTTGACACATGTAAACCCCTTATACTTAACAATCTGTCCCACCTGGTATTTTTCTGTTACACTGTGGTTACCTTTTTCAGACTTAAAGAAGAGCTCCGAGAAGCTTGAAAGCTTGGTCTGTTCCACCAACACAAGTTGGTCCAATATAAGATATTACCTCACCCATCTTGTTTCTCTCAATAGAAATACTATATCAAAACATTGATGTCTACAAGGAATATGAACCTGATCCTCATCTTTTGTAGATCAATGTCTCTACTGAAGTCAATGGAACGATGACAGTTTATAATAGCTGAGACTTCGGCACTGTCTGTTAACCTATCTGTGGTGGGAGTTAAGGTTGTGCATTTGAGTGTAGTCAACGGGAATCTGAAATGCGCACTCTGACTGGTTATGTAAGCACAAGGGACTTTGTTCTGGAAGTGAGGAGTCAATGGGTACACAGTTAAGCTGTGTGGTATTTGGGTGATAAAGCATTGGCTTTAGCTGACAAATTCCTTGATTTTTAGTGATGGCATTGGTGGGATGTGCACTTGAGAAGCAATAACCCTAAGCACACAAAGCTTTTGTTTTAAGTTATAGTTACAGGTAATTCTTACAAGCTTTTATCCCATATCCATTCATGCAGCCCTCTGATTATTTTTGTTCTTCTTCTTTGACTTCCTTTCAATTTGTTAATATCTTTCTAGTAATGAGGTGCCAGCTGTGAACGCACCAGTTCTATATAAAGCAAGATTTACTTTGCAGAAAGAGATGAGCAATGCTCCTCATTACAGGATTGCTTGAGGTTATGCTAACCTAGGATATTTTCCCTCATTAAAAATTGCCTTTAATTTTTCAAGACTTAAAGCCAGCCTGGTGTGAAACGTCATTTATTGAACAGAGTTTGTGTCATGCACATTTGAAAAGGCCCTTTAACTCTTCGTTCGAATGTAATGGGGTCTTGCTCATCCTGGTTGTTTTTGCTGTATTTTTCTTTATAGATTTTATAACCTGTAGCTCAAGATTGTTTTCATAGATGGCAGTTGGTGGAGCCTAGCCTGATACTTACCATGTGTTACTTTCTGCTGCACAGTTCTCTCTTTGTTTCCCAAATCCATTCAGCATGTCAGTTATATTCCTGTATGCTGTTTCAGAAACTCTGTTCCATTGTCTTCCCCATCAGCTTACTACAAGGAGCAGACACTGCTTTGGAGTGTGTTTGTGAAGATTGTGCTATGGTAAATAAAACTTCTGTGTGATTCTATGAAAAAGATCAGTGCTCAAAGACTCATTTTAGGTATTACTGGAACCGCTCTGTGAAGAATCTGTTGGCAAATAATTCAAAGAGGATCAATGTGGAAAGCATCAGTGGTTTATATAAACACTCAAATTCCCACCTGATAGGAATGTTCAGCCAAAACTCTTCATTCTGTATTAAGGGTGCAATGGAATGCCTTCTTATAAACAGGCTGTACCCGGGAGTTGTGAAAAGAGGATGTAGCAGAGAAGACATGAGGGAAGCATATGGAGGTCCATAGATTCTTTATGTAAGTAATTAAAGTTACTTCTCCTAGAAGAATGAAGTCCATCTAGTCCCTGTTAGCCTTCCTTACAACACACTTTAATGCATCCATTTTCCACTCTACACTCAGCCTATCTCTCTCTGCCTGCTCCATCCTCCTGCCTTCTTGTGGGTTCCCTGTCCGAATATCTACATATGGGCTTTTGGTCAAACTTACCACACCCTGTTGGTTACTGGCCTCATAGTCAAGTGGGAGAAACCAGAAATTATGTTACATCAGAACTGCTATCCTGAGGTTCAGATAGGTGGTCCAGCCTAAGAAACCTTCCATGTTGGTACGTAGCAAGTTTCCTAAGGATCAAGACTTTGCAGACCTCCAGCTGCCAGTAGTGACTGATGGGGGCATAATCATAAATACTTTGTGAACACATATTCCATCTAACAGCACCATGCCATAGAAGTGGGTTTGCCACAAGTGTCATTAACATAAGATATTGAATTAATAGGTCCCATTATAGATTGGAGATTATGCCTGATAAGGTAGAGTCCTGAATTATATATGATATGAGGGTGCAGCAGATTTCCTCCTGGGACTCTCACAGAATGTATAATGCACAGGCAGCTCCATCACACATTAAATGAGTTCACCATGGTCTCCTCACTCTCCCATGCCACATCTGCTGGTCAGTGTGTTGAAGGTAGAGTGGGTCATGGCTATACCCTCATCCTGCCATCTTTGAAGAGCTGCTCCAGGCACTATTGTAGCACAGTAGCTGCTCTGCTCCTCGGTCACACTGGGGACAACTTCTGTATATAATGCAAGGATAAGGGAAGGCTCTTTGGCACCTCTCCCAGCTCGTGCACCTATGCAAAGCAAGCCATAAGCTAGATCTCTGCCATTCTGCAGGAAAGCCTGGAATGGACATAAACCAAATTAAACTAAACAAACCCATCAGAGACAGGTTCCCCCACTAATATTCCTCAAGGAGATGCTGTTAACACATCAGCATTAGCAACAATTAGGGTTTAACTTGTAGGAAGCTTCAGAGTTACCATCTTATGTCCAAAGTACATAGTGCCAGAGAACAAAATGAAAATTGCAAAAAGATTTCCCTTAAAAATAATATTCAAGATACAAAGTTTTATCTTTAAAAATCTCAAGTATTTTTAAAATGAATGACCTGTATAATTTTTTGCAGAAATCACTTTGTCATCTGCTATGTCATTGGTTAAAATAGCTAATGATAATATTAACACACTTAAATTTACCATTGTAGGCCTCCAGAATTTTTCCCTTCAGCCTCTTGAATTCAGGTGAATGTCCTATATAAGTACTTTTGTTTTACTTGCATACAAGCTGTATAATAAAATCTAACTCATTTATTCCATTAATGGTAAAACACATGAGTCTTGAACATTCCTGAGATTGTTGTGAATGTGGGATGCTTACAAAAACTTACCTTTGCATGTCATCTTTCATTCTAAAATATCCCTGAGCCCTTTACAAGCAGCACATTGGAACTACTCACCTACAACTGAAGGGCAACTCTCCGGTGGAAACTGATAACATGTCTGTGCTAGCAATATTAAGCAGAACTCTTTAGGAAGAAAGGTGACTTCGATGGAGTTAGGCCAACAGAGAATTTGGCCCACAATCATTATCTAGCTACCAACTCTTGAGTTAGAATTCATCGGACAGGACAGATGTTCACTGAAGCATTGTAACACACTAATTATGAGGAAGGTTAGATTTTTTTTTTAAGAAGGATATCAACAAATGATGGTGATAATAAAGTTTAGAAAGGGACATTTTGATAAAATAAGGCTAGTCAAAAAGGCCCTCCCCTCAAGTCCAAAGTAAAGGCACTATTAAGTCGGGTCTGGTGTTTAATATATGTATTAACTATATGGAGAGGAGCAGTCAGATAGCAAAATGTTCAGATGCCAAAGTTACTTAGCTTAGTCCAATCCAAAGACTAGAACTTTAGGAGCTAGGTGAATGGGCAAACCAAGCTAGGTGAATGGGCAACATGTTGGCAGACAGATGAAACTCAATAGTGATAAGTGAAAGGGAATGTTTATTAAAGGATAACACCTGAACTACTCATATACCCTACATGTTTCTAAATTAACCACATAAACTAAGCAATGGGACTTTGGTATCACTGTGTACAGTTCAATTAAAACCTCTGTTTCATGAACAGCTATGGTCAAAAAGGCAAAGAAGATGTTAGGCTGTATAAGGAATGGAAGGAAAAATATAGAAAATATTACTGTGACTTCATGTTCATTAATGGCACACCACCCTCTAGAATATTGTGTACAATACTGATCACCCCACCTCAAAAAGGATATTGCAGAATTAGAGGGATTGAGAAAAGGGCAGTGAGAATGATTGGAGGCATGGAAAAAAACTCTTATGTAACAAAAGATTTAAAAGATTGGGATTGTTTACCTTAGAAAGGAGATGAATAAGAGAGGACATGAGAGAAGTATGTAAAATAATGAATGATACAGAGAAGATAGATTGGGATTTCCATTCTCCTTGTGTCAAAACCCAAGAAGGGATATTCAATAGAATTGAAAGATGCAAACTTCAAAACCAGTAAAAAAATTTTTTTTCATATTATGTGTAATTAGGCTGTGGATCTCATTGCCATAGGATGTAAAATGCTTTGCAAGATTCAAGGAAGGATTTGGTGATTATGGATAATAAGAATATCCAGAGTTATAATAGTTAATGCTAAAAGAAGATAGTCATTTTCCTATGATTAATTAGGAAATTCTGATGAAAATATCTGCCCAAGGAAGGTTGCAATTGACACATTCAGCAAGCAGTTCCAATTTTTATTCAAATTGTAGCTGATCTATCATGCCTTTTTTTTTAACGTTCCCAGGGAACATAGGAATTAACATTTTGGAGCAAACATAGCTTAGACCAGTGGACAGGGCACTGGCTTAGGAGTCAGGAGCTCGAGTTCTTTCTAGGCCGTTCCACTAATTAGCTGTGTGACCTTGGGAAAGTCATTTCATCTCATCTCTTTCCCCTCCTACCCTTTGCCTGTCTCGTCTACTTAGACCACAGATTCTTAGGGACAGGAAGCGCACATCCCTCGGCCTGCGCCACTTCCTGCAGCCCCCATTGGCCTGGAACGGCGAACTACAGCCAGTGTGATCGGCCAAACCTGCGGATGCTGCAGGTAAACAAACTGTCTCAGCCCACCAGCGGATTTCCCTGATGAGGCTGTGTGCCAAAGGTTGTCGATCCCTGGTATATTGCCTAGAACAGTGTGATACTGATCTCACTCTAGGTGCTAGTGTAATGTGACCTCCATAATACAGCTCTACATCTGATCAGTACTGGATCTGAGAAGAAAGTTAATCAGTTTGCACCCTAAAGCAGGAGTCTGTGATTGCCCTTATTTTGTGAGGAGACAGGGAGGTGGAAGCACAATAAGAAGATAGTGGGTTGCAGCTCCAATATATCGGATAGAAAATGGAGGTCTAACTATCAAGACCTGACTTGCATACTTGCAGTGCACACTCGATCTAGTTTATTACAATCATTCTTCCTCAGTTTTTGAGTAAGCACTGACTGGTTAAGGCTGCTACCTTGGCTTCCTGTTCCCTTCCAAGTGCAATTGAAGGTGCTGATATTGATCTCAAAAGCCTTACGTGATTTAGGTCCTATTCCTATTTACTTGTGAGGTTGTCCTTGTTCCACACATGCCGTCCTGGCAATTGAGGAAAACTGATTCATTCTCTTACTAGAGGTTGCCTGATTTGAGTATCTGGTGGCTCTTAGCAGGAAGTTTTCAGTGGAAAGTCTTTGACATAGGAATCTGCTTTCCCCTTTTCCCTTATATAGGCAGCTGAGTGGTCCAGTAGGTTTGTCCTCTAGTTTGTTAGATAGGGAATCTCTTTTGGTTTGTCTGTGCTACATTACAATTAGCTGGGTTTATTACCAGGATAGGAACAGTGATAGTAAGATTACCATCAAATGCCCCACTATGTAAGGTATCTACCCCTGGATGCTGGTTGCAGCTGCCTCTGGGACTGAATCTACTTCTGTAAACCTTTTGCAGTTTATTTCCCCTCTCCTGGTGGATAGGCCAATTCTGTCAATTTCACTATCACTACCACACACCCTTTCATTTCCTCCTGTAACCAAACTCCGTGAATTCCCTGTTTGACATTTAAAGGCCTCCAGCATGGGCTGGAGGCAGCTCCTCACACAAGATGTAGTAAAAGCTCATGGCCTGCATCTACAATGGAAAATATAAAAGGGGAGGTTATGGAATACAAGGTTTTAAGTCTTACTAACCAGCAAATACATAAGGGATCCTGCAGTTGTATCCAGGAAATTAAAACCATGATATTTGTCCTTAGGTAACTCATGTCAAGGAGATTTTTCCACTACAAGAAAACAATCTGTGTGTGTGTGTGTGTGTGTGTGTGAGAGAGAGAGAGAGAGAGAGAGAGAGAGATCACATCCAACTGCAGAGTATAAACTATAAGGATGTCAAAAGATTTATATTCTATATGAATTTTTTTAAAAGGCATTTTTAATTGTGAAACATTCTAAAGGAACAAAAAAAAATATAGAAATACTTTAAACTAAAAAGCACTGAGGAAAGAGAATGAAACCTCCATTTAAAATGAAGGCCTGATGTGGGAATAATCTTTATCACAGGAGGGATTAAGAGGGAGGGAGTTTGGGTGCAGGAGGGGGTGTGGAGCGTGGGCTCTGGGAAGGAGTTTGGGTGTGGGAGTTGGTGCAGCAACCTGTCCTGGCTGCTCCTAGGTGAAGGCGCAGCTGGCAGCACTGCTCACTGCCTCCACCCACAGGCGCCACCCCCACAGCTCCCTTTAGCTGTGGTCATGAGGAGTGAGGGGCAGCTTGCAGAGCCACCTGCTGCACCTCCGTTTAGGAGCAACCAGAGCCCAGGACAGGTTGCCGCATCCTGCACCCCTTTCCATCCCCCGCACCCGCTGTTTCACCCAAACTACTTCACAGAGCCCACACCCTACATCCCCTCTCACATCCTGCCCCCTGCCAGCCCTGCGCTAACCAGACTATAAACCGGCATTTCAATGAGGATCAGAAATGCCAATTTATAGAGCTTTCTGGTTGGTGAAATTCCAGATAAAAGAGATTTTACTGTACATTTCCCCAAACCATTCCTTGCAGATCAATGGGCTTTTGAAAGAATGTTACCTATTGCCCAAAGAACTACTCAAACCTCATGGAAATCTGGTGTTGTTGGAGGAAAGGTACTAAATTAGAAACAAGTTTGCTTGTGTATTTTCTGTATTTCTCTGCCTCTGTTTTTCATTACAAAGAAATTCGAGAGACAAAGTGGGTGAGGTAATAGCTTTTATTAGACCAACTTCTGTTGGTGAGAGAGACTAGTTTCAAACTACACAGAGCTCTTCTTCAGATCTGGGAAAGGTTCTCTGTGTGTCACAGCTAAATATAAGATCAAACAGTTTCGCATAAGTAGTTAGCAAATATTCTAAGGTACCACTCAAGGCAAAGTAGTGATTTTTTTTTAAGGAAAATAGTAAAAACAAATTCTCTGCTGTGCACATCATGAATCATGAGCAGTATTAGAGCTCTGAACATTCAGCAATGCAGCCTAATCTGCTACCATTTGAGCTCTAGGACTAATGATATTATCTGGTAGCAGAAGAATGCATCCCAGAATAGTGAATGGGCCATGGGGTGTCACATGCTGGATCCAGTAAGTGGACAGGGGAAGCCCAGCCCAGCGCACCCCAGCCCAGCTTTCTAACCCCTCTGCTTTGTGAGTTGGGATAGATCCTGCCCTAGGAGGTGCCTCTGAAGAGTGGACCAATCAGTGCTATTTCTTGTGTCTGGTTGGAGGAGTAGCTGGGGGAGCCTTACAGGCAGTCTCCCCTTTCTCAACTTCCACTGCCTCTGTTCTGACTACTCCCAGGCATTTCCAAGGAAGTGTCTGTTGCTGTTACTTTTATGGCAGCATGGGTCCAGTGCTGTAGAATGTTTGTGTTTACTTATTATTTTAATGTGTTGTCAAAAATTTCCTGAAGAATGGCAGTGACAGAAGGAATATGGTGATTTTCAAGAGGTTAAATCTCAACAAAACCAAGCAGAATTTCACAGGACAAAGAAAGGGGACTTATCTGGCCCAGTGACTTTCCCCCTGCCAAATATTAAAGGTCTGCTATAAACAACTGAGGGGTTAGAACATCTAAAACTACATAACATGATGGAAAGGATGAGCTTAAATAGAGAGGTCACTACCAGCTACCCCTACAGTAACACCTGTCATCCCAAAGTGCTTTACAAATTGGGATCACTTCAATCACCACAAAAATGGTCACCGTTCAGGTGGAAAAGTGACAGCGGTTTAACAGTAAAAAGCAACACCATACACATTTAGTACAGGAAGTGAAAGATCCTGCATATAGAGGAGCAGAATGAAAGAGGAGGATTTGTCCAGTATACCAGAGCTGACACTACAACTGTTGAACCATTGTCCCATGACAGGGTCTCTTTTCACTGTATTTGTTCAGGACCTAGTACATGGGTCATGTACTTGGGCTCCTAGATGCAAGGATATGATAATATTAATAATTTCCCAGGGCTTTACTAATATATCTCCTTTATTTTCTGAAATCCAGAAATGAAGGACTCATGATATATTTTCTCTTCATTTTATTTTTTGTCACTGGAGCTGTTGTGGCAAAACAGAAGGGTGCCATGTACATATTAGCTGAATTAATCTTCTGCACTGATTAAACAGCAAGACTCGAAAATGACAGCCTGTGAGAGGGAAAAAAGAGTTTCTGAGGATACCAACAGTGCTGCAGGTTTCAAGTCTTTCCAGTCCCTTTAGATTGTGTACGAGGAATAGAGGAAGAATATTACTCTCCTTCAAGTCTCAGCTATTGAGAAGGAAGAGATAATGTGCAAAGGAGATAATGCATCTGTTTCAGACTCACAACAGCTGTCACTTTAAATCAAAATAAATTCTAAGCCCAGTGTTAAACTTAAGCTTTTTGGACAGTATTTAGCTGAGCTACAGATGCCCAGAAGGTGGCAAGTAGCTTTTGCAAAGGCCAAATGAATGGGACTAAATCTCACCCATACACAAAGAATACAATAAAGCAGACGTGCACAACCAGCAAGACTATCTAGCAGGTATTTCCATGTACCCTTATTGCTTGGCATGTACCCTTTCTCATCAATGAGAGACTCATCATTCTCTAGTACCTTCCCCTCTCTTTCTGTTCTTCCTCAATGATGAATCAGAAACAAACTAAAAGACTAACCTTAACAGCAGAGTTTAAAAACTAACACTGTATTGTTATTGCAAATCACAGGATCATAGAATCATAGGACTGGTAGGGACCTCAAAATGTCTTCTAGTCCAGTCCTCTGCACTCAAGACATTTCAAAAAGATACTTAAGGATTTGTTTGTCTATAAGGTGCTGTAGTGAGGAGGCCTCACTCCCCACCACGCCTGAGTGGGACAAGCCAGAACAGGCGTGGCAGTGGGCGGAGCCACCCCCACCTGTCCCCACCCCACCCCACCCCACCCCACTCCCACCCCCCGGAAGTCAAGGGGTGGGACAGGAAGTATAAAAGCTCGGCCCTGGTGCTCAGCTGGAAGGAGGCTGCTGGAGAGGACAGATGCTGGTGCCCGAGCTCCTGCCGGACCCAGCCTGCCCCATGCTCGGTACCCAGAGGAGCGCTGGCCTGACCTACCCCATGCTCGGTACCCAGAGGAGCGTTGGCCTGACCTACCCCATGCTCAGTACTCGGAGGAGCTGCCTGCGCTTCCCGATGCCTGGCATCTAGAGGAGCCGCCTGAGCCACCCCACACCCGGTACACAGAGGAATGCTGGGAGTTCCTGACACCCGGTATCATGAGGAACCCATGCTCTGGGACCCACCTGCCGACGCCGGCGGATGGCAGGTACCCAGTGAGGGGGAGCTTTGAAGTGGCCCGGGGGTAGCCGACCCCAGTCAGACTGTAGACATACCTGAGCCTATGTCAGTGTGTTGTGGCCAGGACCCCCACTGACTGCAGCGAATCCTTGACACTGCTACGGCCCTGGGCTGGAACGCAGTGGAGTGGGAGGGCTTGCCTCCCCCCTGCCACTCTTCCAAGGGTGGCAGACTCCCCATCCCCCTGACCTGAGGAGGCCACACGGACTGGTTGTTTGCTCAGCCCTTCCTGAAGGGCCTGAGCACTGAATCGCTTGCTGCCCTGCCCTGAGCCAGGGCCTGGGCCTTATACACCTGAACTGCTTATTGCCTCGCCCTGCCCCAGGGCCTGGGCTTCTTGACTGTTTGTTTGCTCAGCCCTGCCTTTGCCTGCAGCCTGAGCCTTGCCACTGTGTTTGGTGCCCCGCCCAAACCTAGGGCTGGGCCCCCTAATTAACTGTGTATTGTTGCTCAGCCCTGCAGCAGAGGGTCTGAGCCCCCACCTAACTGTATATTGTTGCTCAGCCCTGCAGCAGAGGGCTTGAGCTCCCAGCTAACTGTGTATTGTTGCTCAGCACTGAGACCGAGGGCCGGAGCTCCCAAGTGACCGTACATTGTCGCTCAGCCCAGAAGCAAAGGGCTGTACCCGGGCCGACAGAGTGTGGTGAGCCAGTGTGGCTCCCCTCCGCCCTCAGGAAGGGTTGAGCCCTGGTCCCACCCTTCTACAGGTGCCACAAGTACTCCTGTTCTTTTTAAGGATAAGAATAGTCTCATTAGATTTTTTTTTTCCATTTCAAACCAACGTGTCTTTACAAACCAGTTTAATTTGATCTGGGACTGTGGTATTAACCATAGTTGCATGGTTATTGCAGGACATCAATACAGGACAGAATTAAAATTCTTTGGATGCTCTAATTATATATTTCTACACTTTTAAAATGTTTAGATTTCTTTCAAATTTAACCTAAACTTAGGGTGACCAGATAGCAAATGTGAAAAATTGGGACATGGTGAGAGGCAATAGGCCCTTCCTGACAGGGTTAAAACCCAGCCTGGAGTGCTGCAAGGAAACAGCCAATTAGGGTGGTGGCCACAGCCAGTTAGGGTGGCAGCTAGATCAGCCAATCAGGGCCCAGCCAGTCCATATAAAAGGGAGCTGCAGACCAGAGCAAGGAAGTCTGCTGCAGGAAGCCCAAGGGAGAGGACCAACTTTCTAGAGGGCCACAGAGACTACAGTGTGAACAGGGCTGCTAGGGCTTGCAGGCCTGAGGCCCTGGGATGAAAGTGAAGGAGCCAGAGGCAGGAGCCAAAGTTGCTGGGGCTGTGGGGAAGTGGCCCAGGGAATAGAGACAGACTGGTGGAGGAAGGAAAGGAGGGGCAGTGAGAAGCTGTTATTTACAGGCTCCATGGGCTGGGATGCAGAGTAGTGGGCGGGCCTAGGCCCTCTCCCCCCACCCCCACCCACTCACTGCTGAAGAAGTGGCCAGGCTACGGACTGCCAATCCGCTGTGAGAAGCAGGTAGACTGTTGTGCAAGGAGTCCCCTGGAAGAGAGTAACCCAGATTGTGACACGGCTGGAGGGCTGTGCCACGAAGCAGAGGCAGTGAGACTGGAACTGCAGTGGGTCTGCAGGTGGAGGCAAGGACGGGAGAGCCACCACCACCGGAAAGCACACCCACTGACCAGAGCTAATTCCCAAAATGGCCAGCAGAAGGTGCCAGTGTGGTGAGAGACCCTGTGACACACCTCTGTAAGACAACACCCCAAATATAGGGACTGTCCTGATAAAATTGGGACTTCAGGTTAGCCTACCAGAACTAAGGATTTCTCTGGTTTATAAATCAATTTGGGGATAATTACATCATCTCTGTAATGCATTTTGCCATAAATTACTGTTACATACTTTCAGCCTTTACTTCAGTTTAATGTAGTATTTGGAATATACATCTATACAACCCTTCGTGGACGGCAGTCCAACATTATGAATTTTGAAAAATAGTTATTCAGGTAAGTCTGCTTTGGTGACTGTGCTAATCTGGAGGATGTCCTAACCTCTTCATCAGTTCCTCACACTGCAAAAGATAATCAATTTCTGATCTCCATTTCTCAAGTTTTCTACTTATAGAAAGTTCTGCCCTCATGCACTTCACTGAAGTTCCCATGGCAACTGCATCTCTTCTGTGTGTGTGTCTGTTTTGGTTTTTGATCTGATGCAGTAACAGCTGGCGGTCATCCTGCAGGCTAAATTAAATAAAGCCTTCATTGATTTTACTGGCCTTATAATCTCTCACTCTCTTGCTCACCTCCTCACCACACATTTGTAAAGAAGCATCGTAGTAAGAGTCTGCTATATAACCCATGCTTCGTTGCTTACATCTGATGATCAGCATATGCCACAGTGTAAGGAGTTGTTGGTGTTGCTGAGATAGAAGTGCCTGTTGTGAGTGGAACTATATCTGGAACTAACTTGTATCTCAGCAGGGAACAAGGACTTGGAAAGATGTAGCCAGCAAGCAGGTCAACACACTTACTAGCAGAGGCTGAAAATCATCAGTTCACTGAGTGTTGAATTATTTTATCTGTTAGCCCAGGATATGTACACCATTTTGGATACAATAAGAATTATCTTCTGCCTCTGAACCTTCAGCCAATATCCAAACCAAAATTATTTTGAAGTTCAAATAATGTAAATTGATATAAAAAACCCCTAACCATATTTAATTAGTGTGCTGCCACTTCACATAGAATCCTGGACAAGATATGGAAGCAGGTATCACAGGAAAAGATATTCTTGTGGTGTATCCAGCTCAGTTAGAAGTAGCAAGTATCACAAATTAACATTGGTTTTTCCAAGTTTTCAAGCTCAGTTCTCAAGAAGCAAGTTGATGAGATATGCTGCAGGGCGAGAATACAGCCCAAGCAGTGCATGTAGACCAAATATATGGACATCCAAACTTGAGAGCTTAATTACACTTCATTGCTATTTTTAAATAGAGCCATGTGAAAGGGTCATGCCAAAAACCATTACCATTCAAAACTTATTTTGTTTTGTGGTCCACTTCAAACTCAAAACTCATTTCACTTTTGCCAAAAGATTCAAAAAAGTTTTGTACATTTTCTGTGTGGACTTTGGCCTACTTTTAAGAGAAGTATGGCTACTCTATATTTCTACATCAAAAGAATCATGCAAAATTCATATTTTTGATGCAAAACTGTAGAAAACTTGATGGTTTTGACTGTGTTTCACTTTGACCTTTTGGGATTCTTTCGAAATTCAAAGGATGAGAATCCATAAGGGTTTACAATGAAGCAAATTTTTGCACACATCCTCATAAAAAGTTTCACACAGTAAAACTCTGAACCTCACTGGATTCTCAGGTGAGTTTCTGAAAATACCATTGTGCCTTGAGCAAACCTTCTCCTGGAGAAGAGGAACTCTGACTAAAATGGCCAAGGACCTTGAGATCTGCAAGCCAATGAAAGTTTGAATGTTTCTTAATTCAAAGGCACCTATACAACACATAAGCCTTGGTTCTTCAGATATGTGGATGATACCAATTCCAGATGTCTTCAATATACTTTGCTGTGATGTCTCTCAATCAGTACTGTACAGTATTCTCTACTCAGCCTCTGCCCTCCCTTTCTCTCTCCCTTTTCAGCTCTGAGACAGAGGCATACCAAATGAACAGTGTAGCAAAATCATTCACAGAGCCACACTTTGAACATTTATGAGTTCATTTATTTAGGAGCCAGACATTCTGTCTGTAGCTTCTGACACATCTGTGCAAATGGATGAGCATGAAGTGTAATGTGATAAGAAACACCACTGTTAAATGCCAAAGATAACCCAGAGAGGATGAGTAATAAATGCCATGTGGAGGTATTTCAGCAAGTCAGTATTTTGTACAATTGCTAAAATATCATAAAAATTGGAATTTTTTTCTAATGTAAAGGAATCTCATTCAGTTTCAGTTTCACCCACTAGCCCCCACTGAATTTGTAGCTATCACCCAAATAATAGCTGACACAATATATCTTTTCTCTTACTCTATACAACATTTCTAGAGAGTATCAGTCTTGAAAGTTTCATGCCTGATTCTATACCATTATATTTTTTCTCAGATCCTCAACTAACATTTGAGAAATCAGTGGGACAGTCAGGCAAGTATGTTGAGTATTTCGTAATTCTCTTCCCCCAGAAACTTCATGGTCTTGTGGGGAGATGGAATTCTTGAACTTGTTTTCCACAAAATAAATGAGAATCTCTATTAGTTGTTATATTAGATACTACAGTGATGAATGACATGTAAAATCCTAAAATAGATATGACCTGATCTGTCTTATTCTCTGCAGGCTCCATACACTACAGGTCAGGGTTTAAAGTCTCATCAAGTATTTTCCAGGGCCCTGGGGACTGGGGCTTCAGCCCTGTGGAGTGCTCCGGGATTCCTTCAGGCTTGAAAATATTTATCGGAGCTCTGCTCTGGACAGCTCTGGCTGAATTTAAGCCCTGCCAGAGGGAAACATCGTTGCACGCACTTGAGAAAGTCTGACATTCTATGGTAGAGAGAGAACATTTGTGCACTCCAGACACCATACAAGTAGCTAAGCAGACCAGTGTGTACACATTATTGTAACTGTGCACATTACTGATATTGTACAATAGCTATTGGACTGGTCTCTGACCTCTGCACTGATTTTTTATGTACATATATGTGGATATTTTATACAAGTAATCATGTCCTTGACCTTTTGAAAATCCAAGGCAACATGTCATCAAAAAGTTGCACCTCACTGTAATAGTTATTGTGTGTTAGTTAAATAGCACTTAACAACCCCCCCTTTTCTAGTTTGAATTATTTTTTAGAATATATGGGATTTTTTCAAATGTAAGTTCATTCCTAAAAATATATAGTACATATTTATCCTATATTAAACATTTTGTTAAAATCTAAATTGAATATCTATACACACTTTAAGACTGCTGTCAACCAGCTAATCAAGGAAGCCATCTAACACTGGGTTAATACGTAGGTACCTCAGAACATGAGCAAACCTTAATTTTGTTATCATCAGCTTTTTATAGTATTTCTGCTTAAAAAGCTTTACCATCCAAAGGGTTCAAGTATATCAGCCAGAATTCTCCCATGTGATCCCACACAGTGTTTAAAAAATCAGCTCTCCTCCTTTAAATATTAATATTATAATATTTACAAGAAAGTCAAATCTCAGGATAGGCACAGTTCAAAAAAAAAATGTTTGTGTCCTTTTCTCTTACATGCTGATTAGTTACCACAGCAATTCAAATAATATTTTTGTCACCAAACAAGAGTTGAGTTTACTTTAAAAATTGATTTGCCAAAGGAACACACTTGTTTGAAATAGCAAACCTTCCTAGGCACTAAACTAAACATCTGTGTATGAAGCCCCTCAAGTAAGTATCTAATTTAGATCTTTAACAATATTTCATTCAGGATAAACATGTACTAATATATATTTTAGGAATAAACTTATTTAAGTTTGAAAAAATGCCGTATCTTCTAAAAAATAGTTGTTCAAACTAAATAAAAAGGAGGCGGGGGTGGTTGTTAGTGCTATTTAACTAACAGAACGTTTATAGTGAAATGCAACTTTTTGATGACAGGTTGGCTTGGATTTTTAAAAGGTCTATATAAAAGCTATAATCATGTCCTTGACCTTTTGAAAATTACACATAATATATAACCAGTGCAGAGGCCAGAGAACAGGCTAACAGTTTTTGTAAAAGCAAAGATTTGGGGTAAATGTTGGGAAATCGTTTGAGGAATGGCAACAGAAAGCAATGCTGCCAGTTATGGAGCAGTTATGGAGGAACAGCAGATTGGATTACTTATTGGGTATTATCATCTTCCTAGGTTTCACTGGCTACTTTTAGGGTTGCCAAGCCTCCAGGATTGGCCTGGAGTCTCCAGGAATTAAAGATTAATGTTTAATTAAAGAATATGTCATGTGATGAAAGCTCCAGGAATATATCCAACCAAAATTGGCAACCTTAGCTGCTCTCCATCAATCCAGAGAAGTATTTGAGTTTTTTCCCCTCTTATTTAATTAATTTGCAAAATGCAGTATGGAGGAGGAGGATACCACATGTGGTCAATGCAAACAATCAGTTGGTTGATTTCACAGCAAAGCAGTGTAAAAACACCTCAGGTTGGAGAACTGAGGGGACACAACTTCCCAACAGTACAGATTGTACCCTGGGTACTGTCGCACACACACACACGAACAAAATAGCATATCCCCTTTAGTAAGATCTCAGGGAAGGAGCAACTGTTAGCAACAGTTCATGAAGCCCTCACTTCAGGACCTGGTTCAAAGCTCCCAAACTGAAAGTCCACAAAACAAAGTCTCTGACTAAGTCTGGTCTCCTGGAGCCAAAGACAGAGAGTGAGAACATACAGCCATTACAGCCTTCATGACGTCTAGGCCCCTGTTCCTTGTTTAGCTTTCTGTTCCTGTTTAAATAGCCCAGTCCCAAGATGGTGAGGGTCTTATTGATTATACCTATGCTGTCTTGCTTGTAGGTGCTATCCTGTCTTTTAAAGGGGTAATACAGGCCTTCATAAGTACCATAAAGCACACTTGTACTAACATTCTGCCAATCTTTTCAGAACTTTGCACCAAGGCAACTTAAAATGCAAGAAAGCAGAAATGCTACTCTTAACTCTAAGGCTGCAACTCATGCATAGTCAATACTGCAATTATTATTGATCGTGGCCAGAGGTGAAAGTAGGCTTACTGGTAAGAAGTGGCTGCTGGTACCAACCCATACACAGCCCACGTTAACCCACTGCCAGGGCAGCGCTTTAATGTCACTTCCCCTTTTGCCCCTGCTCAGGGCTGGCAACAGAGGGAGGCAAAATGGGCAGATGCCCCAGGGCCCGGAGATTGAAACAGGCCCATGGCTCATGACTGCCGCCACTGTTACTGCAGCAGCAGCTGGAGCCCCGGGGCCTTTAAATTGCTGCCAGAGTCCCGGGCACCATAGGTCAGGCAGTGTGGAAGGGCTGGCTGGGGCAAGCTGACCCCGAGCCCCGCTCCTTCTGCCCAAGGCCCTGCCTCTTCCAGGGGCCCGGAGGCAGGCCCCTGTATCAGTAAGTATTTTAACTTACTTTCACCCTGATTATGGCCTAAAAACCTAAGGACATTCCACAAAGGACAGAACTCTCCAAGAAGTATTGCTAACCCATATGGTATTCACTGTACTGCCAGCCCTCCCCAAAAGTATTATGAATACAATTGCACTATGCCAGTTTCTCTCATGTGGGTTGAGCTGAGCAGCAATAGGTGCTTCCACACCCAGTCCTATTCTTGCACCTCCTCTATTCTTGTCATATTTTTGGTGAGTTGCCTTCCTCCTGAGAGACTACAGCACTCAGCATCCATTAAGGCTCTGTACATCATAGGCCTAAAGGGACTTCCAGAGTTATTCAAATTTAGGCAGTCTCTGAGTCCAGTTTACAATAAGACAGAAGGTGGGATACCCTTTTACATGGATTACAACAGCAGTTATTGCTCTTAGAATGAAGTCAATGGGGAATGAATTATGACACCACTATTCACTTCACTGGCAGTCTGTCTGTGGGTTTGTTTCTTTTTTTAAATAGCTATTTCTTTAAATCTCAGTCACTTTGGTCTCTGTGTGTGTTTCCTTAGTATTCATAATCCACAGCTGTGTAAACCAAATATGGGGTGAACATACTTTACAAGTACTATGACACAACCTTTCATGAATACTGACCTTGTGGTCCAGAAATGTCATGGCCAAAGATTGATATAGTATATTTATTTTTCCCATTTGAAAAAAAATCAAATATCATAATAGCAATTTGTGCATATATTAAAGGTGCATAGTAATTTAGAAGAGATCATAATATTTATCCCAGTCAAAGGGGAAGATGTAAGAAAGCATGAGTAACGTAGACCCTTATTATAAATCTGTTATGAACACAGCATGTGTTTATGAATATCTTTCCTTAAGCATCAGATACATCTGACATTGCCTTCTGCTGACGAAGCTGTAGTTGATTTTTATTTCTGTAAATTTCTTTCCAAGAGTGTGATATAGTGATCAGAGCCTGGCATTTGTAGTTGGAAATCCTGACTTCTATTCCATACTCATCATTAAAGTTTAATGTGCAGTGTATTAGGATTAATAAGTAGTAGTAATGGACAGCGATATAATGCGAAATATTCACTAGGATGGGGGCAGGGCACTATTATTTTTTTTTCCAAAATATTTCCCCTAACTTCTAATAAGAGAAACTTTATAAAAGAGAGGTCCTCAGATACCTCTGGGAATTTACATTGTGCTTTAAAAACATAGGCTACAGTCCTATAATGAGATCCACACAAATGGACCTTTGTGTAGTCCACATGCTTTATACTGTAGCATTTGATTTTGTTTCTCCAAGTGAGGGGAAGTGAAGCATCGATCTTAGTTGGATATTCTGTATCTTTGCACACATGCAGAGGGCAAGGAAAGTCAGTTAGAAAGACCCAGAGACTTCCAGAACTAAGTACGGTAGTTACCAGCCATGCTCAGTAGTTCTTCTGAGGCTGCATAGGAAGATTTTGTTGTGAACAATTCACCCAGCAGATCGTATACCAGTCACCCTCTGAGAGCTGAGCCAGTGAGAGCAAATGGTGGGGGAGGAGGGTTCGGGGGAAAGCTTATAAATAACAGAGTTAAAAACAGCCCTGTGTGGATTCAGTGGCTGGTCGACACAGGACCAATAATTGTGTCTCTTGTGAGAGCTGTTTCCCAGGCCCTATATCACTTTAGATACAGGCTACAGACTTCTGATTCACCAGCAACTGAGTGGATCAGTTAGTTATTAACCCAAGAGCTAAACTGCTAGTTGTAGAGATCCCCAGGTTGTTTGTTTGCTGACATGGTTCTGAAGCCTTTGCAAGGACTGAGACACTGCCATCTCAAGCTCTGAAGAGGTTGGCTGACATGCACTACGTATGAGGGTCACATTATAAAGACTGAGAAATCATCTCTGAGAGAAGATCAGTGGGGAATGTGTCCTGATATGTTTCTCCAAAATATAGAAAATGTTATGCTGAAAATATATCTTTGTATAGATGTAGCAGAAAATGTTATTCCTAGTATTCTAAATACTATTTACAATGTGTTTTGTGTTCATTAAATGTTGTTTTACTAAGGTCTAAGTCTACACTAGACAATCGGGTTGGCATAATTTCGTTGGTTGTGGGTGTAAAAAATCCATACCCCTCAGCATCATAGTTAAGCTAACCTAAGTCTTCATGCAGACAGCGCTAGAGGGACAGAAGAATTCTAATGTCAGCCTAGCTACCACCTCTCAAGGAGATGAATTACCTACACCGACAGGAAAAACCCTCCTGCTGACATAGGTAGAGCCTGTGCTGAAGCTGTTCCACTGTAGCATTTTAAGTGTAGACAAGCCTTGTGAAAATGTATGGAATCCTGTCTTTGAAAGTGACTGGGAACTATTAAAAACCATTTATTGTGATTTTATATACAATAGTCCTGAGGCTTAACTCTGTGTAATGCTTTTGGAAAAGACAGAACTCTGGCCTGTGCTTAAGCAAAGGTGCAGGAAGAATGGTGTGATAGA
This sequence comes from Gopherus flavomarginatus, assembly GCF_025201925.1. Taxonomy (NCBI): domain Eukaryota; kingdom Metazoa; phylum Chordata; order Testudines; family Testudinidae; genus Gopherus; species Gopherus flavomarginatus. The sequence continues at coordinate 123,640,009 of NC_066621.1, read as the reverse complement.
CAGATATATAGAGAACATTGCCTGAACACATCCACCCTTGTGTACTTGCACACTTATGGACTCATATCAAAGTGAGTGAGGCTCCACACAGGGCTTTAAGGGATCATCTCTTGTAATTCTAAATGCAGGACCAGGGTTAGAGCTCGGATACATTCCCTTCCCCAATAGCCTACGCACTAAATAAAATCAGACACATACATACACACACACATAGGTCAGATCCTCAGGTGGTGTAAACTGATGTAGCTTGCTTGAAGGCAGTTCATCTACGCTGTATCACAGAGGATCTTGCTATGATGGGTTCGGTCACACAGACCCCCTTGGGACTGTCACTTGACATGCTGAGATTACCTCTGAGTCTGTTTTCCCTGCCAGCTTGGGACTTCAGAACCCTGCCTTGTTGAGCCAGACATGCTACTGCGCTGCAACACAGACCCAAAGTCTGGCCCATGCCCCAAAGTTGCAGGCTTTAACTGAAAACCTCTCAGCAGGTATTTCTGTCTCCGGCACCCAGACACCCAGCTCCCAATGGGATCCAAAACCCAAATAAATCCATTTTACTCTGTATAAAGCATACACAGGGTAAACTCATAAATTGTTCACCTTCTAACACTGATAAATATGCACAGATGTTTGCTCCCCCAAGTATTAATCATTTACTCCGGGTTTGATAATAAACAAAAGTGATTTTATTAAGTATAAAAAGTAGGATTTAAGTGGTTTCAAGTAATAGCAGACAGAACAAAGTAAGTCACCAAGCAAAATAAAGCAAAAACACACAAGTCTAAGCCTAATATATTAAGAAACTGATCACAGGTAAAATCTCACGTTCAGAGATATTCCAATAAGCTTCTTTCACAGACTAGACTCCTTCCTAGTCTGGGCCCAATCCTTTCCCCTGGTACAGTCCTTGTTAGTTGCAGCAGACATCTTAGGTGGAAAGCAGGGGTTTTCTCATGATTGGTAGCTTTCTTTGTTCTGTTCCATCCCCTTTTATAGCTTTGTCACAAAATGGGAATCTTTTGTCTCTCTGGGTCTCCACCTCTACTTCTAAATGGAAAAGCACCAGGTTTAAGTTGGATTCCAGTACTAGGTGACATGTTCACATACCCTGTGAGACCCCAGCTTTCATTTTTTGGGGGCTGGCCCACATGCACCCAGGATAGTTTGCAAGTAAACAGACTATTTACAACCAATTGTCCTGGTCAATGGGAGCCATCAAGCTTCCAAACCACCATTAATGGCCCACATTTTGCATAATTACAATAGGACCTCAGAGTTATACTTCATATACCTAGTTTCAGACAAAAGAATGATACATTCATACAAATAGGATGAACACACTCAGTAGATTATAAGCTCTGTAATGATACCTTACAAGAGACTTTTTGTTACATTATATTCACACTCATAAGCATATTTCCATATAGGGTGACCAGACAGCAAGTGTGAAAAATTGGGACAAGGGGTGGGGGGTAATAGGAACATACATAAGAAAAACACCCCAAAATCAAGATTGTCTCTATAAAATTGGGACATCTGGTCCCCCTATTTCCATAAAACTTATGGAGTGCAACGTCACACTTGTTCACAAACCTAGACACTGGATAACAACTCAAGAGTATGTGGAGATCTACAGAATAATGAGATGAAAAGGAGGTGGAATTTAGGAAGGGATTTGAAAGAGAAAGATGGAGGTGATTGATGGGTGTGGACAGGGAGTCTCTCCCAATTGTAGGGCACAGTAGGCCACAAGGTGGGAGCCATGAGTGGGAGGTGGAAATGAACAGAGCAGAGAGGTGGGGGAAGAAGGATGAGCACAGACAGCAAGAGGGGGAGTAGGTGGAAATGAGACAAAATTCCTAACATTATGTCTTTTGGGCTTTTTCCATCACCCATAAAATTCATCATATATGAGGGTTGAGGGGTTGGGGTTTTTTTTATTTATCTTATACACATTCAAAAAAAATTCATGTTAACTTTAAACTGCCTCTGTACATTCTCCAAGACAGACTCACTTGGGTGCTAAAGTGCTTTGATGTGGGTGTGTCTTTTTGAGGTTATACAGAAAGAACGAGTTTTTGCTGTTTGATGTCCCCTATTTCTGCTGATTTTTTCATTTCCAAATATGTATATTTGACAGGATTATATGGAACTCCATATGAAAATCTGACCAGTAGCCAGCTCCCTCCCATTCCTGATTTTTAGATTTTGACCAGATTTAGCCTTAGATTGCTTGATCAGATTCTGTCCCAGATCTGAAGTTCTATGTCTTCCCAAACCTAGTTATGTTCTATGGTTAATTAGATACTCGTTTACATAATTTACCCAGTTGCCTGATAAAATTCTGTCAACTTGATATCTCCATAATAGTCTTACGGGCACTAAGCCTTAGAATAAAGCCAGCTAGTGGAATTTTGCTGTTTTTTTCCTATAGGCCTTTGCATCTGCTTCTTTCAATTGGTTTTTTGCATGCTCTTGTTGGCAAGACTTCCTGTTGACCCTCATTCAGCGAATCGGAGTGGCTGTTGGACAGACACACACGTAGTCTAAAAAATACAGTGTAAAAACATAAGACCAATTTTTGTTCTCATCTGCATTAATGTGTCATCCATTTGCTTTAAAGAGGGCTGTGTGCTCTCAGCCAAAGATAAATTGTTTCTAGATAGATATAATTAATATGTATTATTTGTATTGTGGTAGCACCTAGAAGCCCTAGTCATGATCAGGCCCACACTGTGCAAAGACAGAATAAAATGATGGTCCCTGTCTCAAAGACATACCCTCTAAGAAGTGACATGCAGAGACATTTTTAGTAATCCACGTGATGCTTTGGAAGTTCACCCAGACCAGTCAGGGGTTCTGTCACTGCCTGCCCTGTAACTGGGTGCCTCTGTGCAGTGCAGAGCCCTGATCCAGAGCCATGACACCAGCAGACAGCCTCAGTACAGTGGTCTCACCCTGGCTCTACCAGTCCGGATACTCCTTTTAGGGTGACCTGAACAACCCTTCCACACCTGAGTATCCCCAAAACTGCCTCCCTTGCAGTGCCCAGACCCTCTCACTGTTATAAGTTGGCTGCCTCCAAAGAGACAGTGTACAGATCAGCCTGTTAGGTTTGCTGACGACTCGCACTTACTATAATACAATAGCACTGATTGTGGTTGTGGGGAAACTAAGAATAAATACGTTTAAGTGATTTCAAGCTAGAGTGAAAGAGCTATGAAAGGGTCACAACAAAACAAAAATGCAGTTTCTTACACCAAATTTTTAGTATTCTCCAGCACAATTGGCTGTGCCAGCCAGGATCCAACCCCCACAGAATCAAAGTGCTGGTTTCTTTGTACCCTCAGGAGATGGATACCCCAAAGTTTTCAACAATTCCATCCCCAAAGTTTATCTTTGATCTTAAAGTCAGGAAGCCAGCCTAGGTGGTGAGCTTTGCTCAGCTTGCTAGGTCCACCAGAAAGACCATGCCATGTTGAAATTGCTGGCTCCTGTGATTTTACTGCAATCTCAAGTGCAAATGAATAGTCCATTGTCCTTTGTCATACCTGGCTCAGTAATCCTGTTTTTTCTCCTTTTTCAGTTTATAGTCTCCAAAACATAAACCTACCTATAGTATGAAATCGGTAGCATCTGGAGTTTATGATTTTGTAGACACATTTAAGATACATAATGAAAAAGATAAAAGTTCATGATAGATCACATAGCTTGCCAACAATTTGACATTTTAAACTCCATCTTTCTTAGTGAGTAGTCTCTTTTCTTAAGTTCTTTGTTTATAAGGCTTTAGATCTAAAAAGCTTGTATTTCCTCAGCACTCATGTATGCATATAACAAAGGCCTGAACAGATGGCTGTTGCTATCTAATGCTAGTCATTCCTTGTTTTAATTACCATAGCAAGGTATAGTTAGCTGAATCACAAAGTATGTGTGTTGTGAGATGGGTGGCTTCTTGGCATGGTGTTGTCATAACATTTTTTCCCAGATTTGGACCTTAGGGTCCAAAATATGGGTGTTAGCATGAAAACCTCCAAGCTTAGTTACCAGCTTGGACCTGGTAAAGCTGCCACCAGCCAGGGATTTATACAGTGCCTAGCTCACTGTGGTCTCCCCAAAACCTTCCCTGAGGGACCCCAAGACTCAGATTCCTTGAGTCTCACAACAAAGGGGAATAAACTATTTCCCTTTCCCCTCCTCCCCTCCAGGTGTTCCCTCCCTGGGCTCCTGGAGAGATATACAGAAGCAAGCTCCGTGAATCTAAACAGAGGGATTCCACAATCCCTGTTTCCTTGTTACTTCCTCCCAGGCTCCCCTCCCTGGACGACCCTAGGAGATTCCCTGCTTCCAGTCCTGGAAACACAAGTACCGAGAGATCTAATCTCTCTTCCCCCTCACCCAGAGGGTATGCAAAGTCAGGCTTAGTAAATCTAACACAAAGAGATTTTTCCCCTGACTTCTTCCTCCCACCAATTCCCTGGTGAGCTGCAGACTCAATTCCCTGGAGTCCCCACTAAAGAAAAACTCCAACAGGTCTTAAAAAGAAAGCTTTATATAAAAAGAAAGAAAAGGACATAAAAAATGGTCTCTCTGTATTAAGGTGACAAATACAGGGTCATTTGCTTAAAAGAAAAAAATGAATAAACAGCCTTATCCAAAAAGAATACAATTTAACACATTCCAGCAACTACACACATGTAAATACAAAAGAAAACAATATAAACCTATGGTCTTACTATCTTTGTACTTACAACTTGGAAACAGAAGATTAGAAAGCCAGGAGATGGAAAAATCACTCTGATAGCCGAGAGGGCACAGACACAAGACAAAGAACAAAGAACTCACACCCAAAACTTCCCTCCATCCAGATTTGAAAAAGTCTTGTTTCCTGATTGGTCCTCTGGTCAGGTGTTTCAGGTACTCCTTTGCAGGTGAAAGAGACCTTAATCCTTAGCTATCTGTTTATGACAGGTGTGCATACTGATAAAGATTAAATAAATGCATTAAAACTATTCTAAAAATGAAAACATTTCCTTCTATATCCTCTTGTCCAATTACCTTAGATTTTCCAGAAATATCCTGCCATAATATAAAATCAAACACGGCGTTCTGCAGTCAGCTGCTCCCATTTTACATGTTAGCAAAGTTTGAGAGACACTTTGATCCAATGCCTTCATCTGGACTTTGACAGACATACTCTCCCAGTTTAGTTGCCCAAAGAGATCTCTTCCATCCCCAGTACTTCCCTCAGCTGGTGGAGTTAATGCTTTACTTTACCAGAGGTCTGTGTTTCTGAGGTCCTGAACTCAAAATTGTATGGTTTTAGAATAGTTCTATGGGGAAATCCTGACCCCACCTCCGTGGCTGGGAAGGGTCTCCTGGCAATGGAGACAGGCTGGTTCAAATGGTCAAAAGGTGGGGGTGGGCAGGACTTAAAGGCATCCTGCATAGAACAGATAGATGTCAGTGCACAGAATGCAGGAGTAGAGACCAGCCAAAAGAGGAGTGGGGCAGGAACAAATATCTTGTCTACAGCTCTTCAAGAGAAGCTATAGGCTACATTTACACTATGGGTTAGGGGTGTGATTCCCAGCTCACATACACATTCTTGAGCTAGCTTGATGAGTGCTGGTATGAATATAAATAGTAATGTATGAGCTGTGATGGAGAAGGCACAAGTTAGCCATGCTGAGTACAAACCCACCTGAACTCCATGGTACATATATGGCAAGGCTAACCCAATCCTTGAGTGCTACTGCCCATGCTACTTTGGGTACACTATAAATACTTGTGCTAGCTCAGTGACAGCTAGCACTGTATGTGCAGATGAGCTGGGAATTTTCCCCTAACTCATACTATGGATGTACTATAGCCTGAAATAACCTTTCAGTCCATCGCCTGGAAAGGAAGGGAGGATTCTACTCCTTCCTGCCTCTACACAGTAGCATGCCCAGCTATCTAGCCTTTGTGCTAGCATAAGGATTTGGCCTTGTGAGTATGTGGCTATTATGATGCTTGTATAGCCTTGGATCATTAACAATAGTAGTAATTCCCAAGTATGGATGTGTTTACATCTGGCATTGTGAAAACACAGACATATGAAAGACTGCTGCTCCTTTTCTGTAGTTAGAGGTATGCAGGTGTGTACTGATCTAGGTAAAGAGCTTTACTCCAACAGGGTTATTCATCTTTGGAGACATTTCTTTTTGTCTTTATTGATCTTGGGAGGTTTCTCAGATTTCATTTTATTATCTTAGCTCTTTTACAGTTTAAGAGAGGTGAATCATAAAAAGGAACGGATATCTTTGAAGAGCAGCAAGGAAAAGTGTCAGTCTACTTATACATCTCACATAAATGACATCACCTCTTAACATTTTGTTTGTACTTCAAATAGATTTCATCCTTGTTTTCACTTTTCAGGAGCTCCTTCTTTCTGGTCATTTGGGTGTCCTGTAGCTGCTCCTTAAATCCCCTAGTAAAAATATTTCCAGGATGTTAATGTTGCCTTAGAGAGGCTACATTGTGAGCACACAAAACATCCATCCCTTGCTCAGATACATGGCTATGTATGTGGTTTGTTGCCATCTGGATACCAGCTTGTCTGTGGAGCTGGTAGCTCTGCAGAAACAAAGACAATTTTGTATATATTTTCTTCTTTTATTTGAAAGATTTTGTTGAAATTTTCTCCCATCTTAACACAAAAGTCTCATCTCCATAAATAAGAGCCATTGTGCCCTCTTTTAAAAAAGTGATTATATGTAAACAAAGTCATAATTTCAAGCAGACGGATATACCTTGTACATAATATCAAAAGAAATCCCCCAAAAGCCATATCCATATGCTCCCAGACTTTATGGGATTTGAAATCTGGATCTGAATTTTACAGTGAGGGCTCTTCTCTCATTGGAACCCCTATAAACGGCATCATACTGTGCACCCACTAATCTGACATCACAACAAAACATTAACAAAATCAAGCCAATATTGAACTGTGTGTGAGTTTTCAAAGTAGATCAGTAGCGTACTATAGCTGTACTTAGTCACTGATATATTTGACATGTACACTAAAAGGCAAAAAGTCAGCTTTATTAAAAAGATATGTTATCTCAACCAAAGAGAACTTAGTTATCAAATAGTTAACCATTTCCCTGGAAAAAATACCCAGGGTACACTTAGAGCTGACTAGATCCTTTGGGGAACTCTGCGGACAGAGGATGCAAATAGTTAAACCTCATTGTTTCTTGTTTAACTTGGCTCTTTAAATGGTGAAACTTTTTTCCCTTGTACAATAGATCTCATGCCAAAGCCAGCTGCTTATCCACAAGGCTAACAAAACACCTGTGTCACCAGAATTGTGTAGGTAATAAATTAGCATGGAAACTGAATGATTTCTTGACTGCAATAAAAATGCCACTGAAATTGACAAAGATAAGTGAATAAAGGTGAGTGAGAATACTGCAGATTTTTTTAAAAAAGCAGTCCTCCGGTGAAAATGCACTGAAGTTTTTATGCACTCACAATTGTACACATGCTTCAAGAAACGTCAACAGTAATTGCCTCTTGTTTTAAGTGTTTCCTCCATATGTAGCAAAGCAATTCATTTGTAAATTTCCTAGGAGGAAACCTACTAAGATTTTGAAGCTGTAGAAAATGGTAAAGGGTGTATTTAGTAAAGAGTGATAATTATAGCTGGGAAAATCATTCTTAATTAATACTTTAATAAAGTAATTTTGCCTCCTTTTCTGTTTTCAAATAGCCCGCAAATATATCAGGATTTTCTTCAATTAACTGAAAAATTCTGTAAATAGTTCCTGATGTGTACATTTTTCCCCAAAACTTTGTTCATGCAGCTACACATGCAAATCTGCATGCCTACGTGTGCTTCTTGTTTGCATGTGAAATTACCACAATTTTGAGAGGAAATAACAATGTGTATCTGCAGTTGGAAAGCAGATGTGGAACTGTGGCCCAAACAAAGAACTACATTCTGGGAAAAAAAAAAAAAAAACCTTTGCCCTTTACTATTCTAAATCGGATGGCTCAAGCTTCAGGGTCAAGCTTCAGATCTGAATTTCCAATACCCTACAGTTCATATACAAGGTTTTGGTTCAAGTCATTATAGGATCTGGGTCCAGTTTTAAAATCTGAATACTTTCAAACATGAGGTTTGTCCATGATTTTGGTTTAGGAACATTTCTACTTGTTAATCTGGTAACAAAATAGAATAGGAACTGGTTTAGGTATCTTCTATATATTTGTGTAGTGCCAGTGTTATAAATTAAGTTGTTTCAGTTCAATAACAAGACTTGCTGGCAATAGGTTTACATGAGTGTTAGAGCACAACTTCAACTTTTTCAGAGATTCAATTTAGGTAACTGTACATGCAACTTGTAGACAAAATCACTTTAGTCTTTGAAATGGACTGGAAATCAATCTCTTCCATGAAATTTTTAGTACCTGTGGCCCTGGATAAAGCAAGACAAGGCATAGGAAGTGAAAATGAAAGAAAAATGTATGTTAGGCAAACTTTTTTGGACTGCAACAAAAGGTAGGTTCTGTATTGGAAGGCCGTTCAAATTGGCTCAGATAAGTCACTTAACTGCACCGTACCTCAATTTATCCTTCTGTACAATGAGTATAATAATATGCATGTAATACATATATAAACCACAAATCAGTGTGTTCTCTTGGTCAACATCCATATATGCATATAATATTTGTGCATAAATAGAATCTAAGTATCTGTTAAATGAGTCTAACAATAAATCCAGAGGGAATGTGAGGATTAATATATATACTTTGTGAAAGGGGTAGTATATGGTAGATAATACATAGGATAATGTAATACTCTAGGATGATCATATAAATTGTATAGGCATAGGGTGAAATTCAAAACTTATATAAATTGTGAACAAGTCTTTGGACCAAATGCAATGATGACACAAATGCTAGCACAATCTTCATTTGAAATTGCCAGCGATGGAGAATTCACCATGATACTTAGTAATTGGTTCCAATGGTTAATTACTCTCACCATTAAAAAAATACTTCTTTTATGCTCGGGGACTGATTCATCACTATATTACCCTAGTTTTATGCCTGTTGTGGAAAAAAACATCCTGGCAATAATTTGATCAGAGACTCAAGCCTGAGACCTATTTATTGTACACACACCAACGCGTTGGGAGTAGCGGGTTAGATACTGCGCCCCTGATGCAAAGCATCACCTGAGTATATAAAGCTGAAAACCACAAATACATCATACATTTAAGTAATGATCACCCTTATTTGGAATTAACATCTGACAGGGGCTAGGGTCTTTTGGGGTCTTTCTGGTACTTTTCAATGTGGTTGCTCACATACCTTTTATGGAAGTAATAAGGGTTAGGATCTCGGCTAGTACTTTCCAGTGTTTAGCAGCCATTCCTTTTATGGGGTACCATTACACCAAGTAGGTCACGGGGTACAGCAATATCATGGGGCAGTTACACAACAGACATTGGGAGGGCATGGGTTATCGTTATAAATGCTTCATACTTGTTACAATCTTATCTCACACAAGCAGTTATATTTCATAAGCATTAGGCACATGTTACAAATAGTTCCTGCTTCTCTTCCCCGTCCCCGCCCTGCGGCCAGGGGTCATAGCTAGTTTGATTCAGGCTTAGGGCCTGTGAGAAACAAGACAGGCCCATGTTAACAAATCAAGGTCTATGTAATTGGGGGCGGGGGTGTCTTTTCCTCCACAGGCCATAGGCATTAGTCAGAATCTGATATAGGTAGTAAGGTACCATTTGCATTCAATATGAGTTTGTTTTTTAATACTCACTTGCAGAAGTGGGTATTCACCCATTAAAGCTCTTGCTCCAATACGTCTGTTAGTGTATAAGGTGCCACAGGACTCTTTGCTGCTTTTTTTAAGAGTGTACCTTGTCAGATAAGGGGAGAGAGTTTTAGCAGGAACTAAAGAGAATGATTGAAGAAAGTTCTAGTTAGTCTTTTAGTTGTTTTTCTTAACTCATTCTCTTCATTCCCCACACAGCAACACCAATTGGAAGCTAAATTGGTTTGAGTTGCACTCATTTTTACAACCCCTTATCCAAAACTGTTGTTTATGCAGCAATGTACATGTCCTCTGTATCTAGTACATAGCGACCAGCCAAGAGATGCTGATTTTACCCGCTCCCTGCAGAATTTCTGTTTTATTTGACTTTTTGTTTTCACTCTTGCTGTTTTGCAACAAAGGTTCATTTTATCATGTTTAAACCAAGTGCCAGACAGATATTCAGAAATAAAGGCAAATGCACACACAGCACAACCCAGCTCAGGACAGGAAAGAATGCTAAAAACCAAACCAAACAAAAAAAAGTGTGTGGGGGGAGAGGTGGGGAGGAACAAGGGAGACAGGGGACGGGACATTTACACAAGGTTGTCTCTAAAGTCATGGACCTTCCCTACCACACAACAATCTCAGCCACCTACAGGTGTACACCACATGAGCTGGTTAAAATGCACTTGTGAAAGGCTTGATGACAGTTCCATATCCATAATTCATTCACTCCCAACGTGCATCTGTTAGCTATAGCACAATGAACAATGATGGTATAATCTAAGCGTCTGACAGCATTTCCATTATAAACAGGCTTTGTAATCTGACTGCAAAAATTCACTGAAACTTGGCAGAGAGAGTCTAAACTCCAGTAACTTGATGGTTTTGTCTTCCAAGTGGTGGCCAGACAATCGAGTGGTCTTGACCAATTAACGGAATCCCCCATCTGGTGGGGATTCTTGCGGACCAAAAGCAGCAGCAGCACTATCAAAAAAGATATTTGCTCCTCTGGCTGAACCAACCAAACTCAGTTAGAAACTCCTAGACTAGCTGCAGCTGGATGTTGTTTTTTTGGACAGAAGCAAAGTTACAAGTTCCCTGGCTTCAGATGTTTTTTGCTTCCTAATATCAAAGATGGCTCCAGTTATGGAAAACTGGTTATGTTTAATTGTGTTAGGTATTTGGAAAAGCAAACATTACTATTGAAAACAGCTGAGATCATTGTTGAGATTTAAAAAATATTTGCTGTGCATGAACAGTATTGTTTGACAAATATTTTTCCTAAGGGATTTGGCTACTCAGTGTGCAGTCAGCCTCCATATTCATCTCGTTTTCCATTTCACATTGTACCCGTTAAATATGTATTAAAAATATTGTTATTGTTATGTTGTCTTATAGAAGTGCCTACAATGTGCTAGGCATCATCTACATTTAGGAAGCCACACTTCCTGTCCCAGAAATCTCACAGCCTATATATATATATATATATATATATATATATCATCTATAATAATATTAATAAATGTTATGGATCAGAGTCTCAGCTAGGCAAACTGGAAATACCTCCACTGACTTTAATGCTAAGTCTTCACTGCAAAAGAGAGATGTATTTTTACGTTGATAGCTGCTAACTTGAGATAACTGGGATTATGTAAAATTCTAGTAGCGGCATTTTTTAACCTCCGTATAGGTAGTCAAGGTCAATACTGTACCCATGAGCTAGGGTTTACCTCAAGCAGCTACAGTGAGGTAAAAATTGGCTGTGCCTTTTCTCCAGTTGGAATTTACATCAAGATAGCTAACACATTAGCTAACTCAATGTAAAAACATACCTTTGTTTGCAGTGAAGTCTTAGCCTTAGTTAATGGAGATAGTCATGATTTATGCCAGATGAGGAGCTGGTGCATTATCTTACCTTTATAAAGCATCTTTGATCCCTAAAAATCCCAAACAGGACCTTTTAAAAAGAAAGCATCTGAAAGTCTAATTAATCTACCACTGGAATGCAGCCAAAGCTGCAATGGAATGTGGGTAGTGCACAGTAATGCAACACTTTGAAAATAGGACCTGGTTGAAAGTATAGGGGAAATTAATGTAAGCATAGACAATTATGAACTTGAAATTTGAATAGGACACTGAAACAAATACCTCATACCACAAAATGACAAGAGTTCTTTACCTTAGTGTTTAGGACTTTGATTTTATGTCTCAGCCAAATACAATTTTTTGGCTCTCTCTGCTGATCCATCAGAAATTGCAACGCTTCACACCTTCCCCTGTACTGCACTACATTCTTTTAACCTTCTCCCTACCTTTCACCTCGGCCCCATGGCCAGATGTTATCCATATATTTCTTGAAGGGATCTCAGATTTTGGTGTCAGATTTCATCCTCTAAAAGAAATTATTTAAAAAAATAAAACAAAGCATCACTATAACACTGCATGTAACCAAAATAACAATAGCAATTTTAATGCTTGAAAGTAGTAGACTGGATAGCTCAAGGCACTGGTGATGTGCTAGAGAAACTTACTTCTACACTACTGCTTTAAAATGGCCCAGGTCAATAATAATAATGATACTGTGCAATAAAACTACTATGGGTGTTTGGAGACCTATGTAAAATGAATTTGGTGGTCTTAGTACAATTCCTAAAGGACTGGAATCCACATAACCATGACAACATATACCCACTGGTGGTCGTAGCAGAGAACATAACATAAGAACAGCCATACTGGATCAGACCAAAGGTCCATCTAGCCCAGTATCCTGTCTTCTGACAGTGGCTAATGCCAGCTGCTTCAGAGGGAATGAACAGAACAGGTAATCATCAAGTGATCCATTCCCTATAGCCCATTCCCAGTTTCTGGCAAACAGAGGTTAGGGATACCATCCCGGCCCATGCTGGTTAATAGCCATTGATGGACCTATTCTCCATGAACTTATCTAGTTCCTTTTTGAACCCTGTTATAGTTTGGCCTTCACAACATTCCCTGATAAAGAGTTCCACAGGTTGACCTTGCATAGAAATACTTCCTTTTGTTTGTTTTAAAACTTCTATCAGACTAAGGATTGCATGGAATAGGAGACTGAAGGCCAATCCCTCTTTATCTTTGCGAGTTACAGCGCAATAAAGGAGCCCTGGGCGCAGTAGCTTACTACCTGTCCACACTGGCAAGGCACGTAGACTCCGTGGTTGCAGCGCTGTTGGTACTCCACCTCGGTGAGTGGAACAACATTTGCTGGGTCCCCGCTGGAGCACTGCCGCACCAGTGTGGATGCCCTAGTCCTATAGTGCGCTCTGATCGGCCTCCAGAGGTGTCCCACAATGCCTGTGCTAGCCACTCTGGTCATCACTTTGAACTCTACTGCCTGCCCTCAGGTGACTGTCAGACCTGCCCTTTAAATTTTCTGGAAATTCTGAAAAATCCCTTCCTGTTTGCTCAGCCAGGGGTGGAGTGCTATTAGTGAATATTTCCAGGTGACCATGCCTCCACACGCCAGGCGAGCCCCAGTATGGAGCAATGGCGAGTTGCTGGACATTAGTGTTTGGAGGGAAGAAACTGTCCAGTCCCAGCTGCACTCCAGCCGTAGGAATTAAAATACCTTCGGGCAGATAGCAAGGGCCATGATGGAAAAGGGCCATGACCGGGACACACTGCAGTACAGGATTAAAGTGAAGGAGCTGTGGAATGTGTAGCACAAAGTCCACAAGGCAAACCGCCACTCCGGTGCTGCCCCCATGACCTGCCATTTCTACAAAGAGCTGGACATGATACTTGGGGGCAACCCCACCTCCACTTCAGGGACCGCCAGGGACACTTCAGAGCCCAGTGCAACAAAGCAGGAGGAGGAGGAGGAGAAGCAGAGGCAAGGCGGGAGCAAGGGTGCTGAGGTGGAGGAAGACACCCTGGAATCCCTAGATGCATTCAGCCAGGAGCTGTTCTCAAGCCAGGAGGAAGGTAGCCAGTCGCAGCACCCGGTGCTTGGGGAAGGACAAACACCAGAGGAGGTTCCCAGTAAGCGGCTTTTATTTTGGGAAGGAAGTTATTCACTGCAGGCTTTTGAGGTGAGGAGGGTTAGGGCTGCATGCATGCCTAGATGTGGAATAGGGTGTTGATGTGCTCTTTCACAACACAGTAATCGGCCTCAGTGATCTCTTCAAAGGTCTCATCCAGAACGTGGGCAATGCACTTGTGCAGGTTTCTTGGGAGAGCCACTGCGGTCCTTGTCCCAGTCAGGCTAACTTGTCCGCCCACTGTGCCGTGAGGAGTGGGGAGACCATTGTTGCACATAGGCAAGCTGCATATGGGCCACAGTGGAAGCTGCATTGCAGTAGAAGACCCTCCCTTGCTACCCAAGTCACCCTCAGCAGCAGAATATCTTCCAGGACTAACTCCTGTGGAAAAATGTGGGGACAGTGTTCAGTATTGGGGCTCCCTGCCATTGTTGGCTCTCCCCAAGGCACAGAAACCCAGAGGACAGTACGACCCTGAAACAATCAGTCCCCCTTGTCCCTGTGCTTATTCATCATTTTGGGGCTCCTGTGATTTATTCATGCTCGCTTTGGGATGGGCAAATTATGATATTGTGTAGACTATGCTTGCCCTTAATTATGGGGGAATCATTGCTCTGTCTGGTGTGAACAATGCTGCCTCTGTTAAGTGTTGCATTTTGCCTTTACAGATGCAACCTTGAGATCTCAGCCGTCCATGCTACCACCAGTCAAAAGACTCCAAAGAATCAGAAAGCAGCCACGTAGAAGCAAGGAAGACATGTTGCATGAAGTAATGCAGCATTCAAGTAATGAAAATCAAAAAGTGCAGGACTGGCAGGAGAGTGAAAGGAGGTTCCGCCAGCAGAATGCAGATCGCTGGTACCAAAGCACAGAATGGCTGCTAAGGATCATGGAATGCCAAGCAGACTCGATACAGGCACTCATAGCAATGCAGGTGGAGCACTACTGTGCCTGCCCCCCCTGAACCGCGCAGCCCTTGTCCCAAATCTCTTTCCCTTGTGCCCCCATGCCACCTCCAACACACTTTCCCCAACATCCAGGTTCTTAACACCACTAGCTGCCTCCAACACCTGTAGCTTCACCACTCAGCCCTGCAAACTACAACCCTTAAACACTGCACTCAACCCCCATCACCATGCAGTATACCCATCCCGAAGTGCAGCACTCATTGCACAGCACTCCAGACAGGACATAGGTAAATCTGTAATTGCATCGTTCCCCACTCCTTCACTTTCTGTTTCCCAAGCAGTTGTGTCTCTTTTCAATAAATGAATTTTTTGGCTTTGAAAACATTCTTTATTGTTGCATAAAGTAAATATACCTTAGCCCTGGAAAGAAACAGGCACTGCAAGTCAGTGTAGCAAAAACAGATTCCTGCTAACATTGGAACCACTGCACTTCACTCCCGTGCAGAACACCAGACATTACTGGTGGCTTTCAGCCTCAAATTGCTCCTTCAAGGCATCTCTAATCTCTGCAGCCCTGCACTGGGCCCCTCTAATAGCCCTGCTCACTGGCTGTTCAAATTCAGCCTCCAGGTGTTGAACCTCCGAGTTCCATGCCTGAGTGAATCTTTCACCCTTCTCTTCACAAATGGTATGGAGGTTACAGCACATGGATATAACTGCAGGGATGCTGTCATCAGCCAGGTCCAGCTTCCTATATAGGCAGTGCCAGCAGCCCTTTAAACAGCCAAAAGCACACTCTAGTGTCGTTCTGCACCAGCTCAGTCTGTTGCTGAACCGCTCCTTGCTGCTGTCAGGGCTCCCTGTGTAGGGTTTCATGAGCCACAGCATTAAAGGGTAAACAGGGTCTCCAAGGATCACAATGGGCATTTCGACTTCCTCTATGGTGATCTTCTGATATGGGAAAAAAGTCCCGGCTTGTAGCTTCCTGAACAGGCCAGTGTTCCGAAAGATGCATGCGTCATGCACCTTTCTGGGCCAGCCTGCATTAATGGACAATGAAATGCCAGCGGTGAGCCACAAGCACCTGGAGAACCATAGAGAAATACCCCCTCCAATTAATGTACTCAGAGGCTAGGTAGTCTGGTGCCAGAATTGGAATGTGTGTCCCATCTATTGCCCCTCCACAATTAGGGAAACCCATTTGTGCAAAGCCAGACACAATGTCATGCACATTACCCAGAGTCATGGTTCTTCTGAGCAGAATGCAATTAATGGCCCTGCAAACTTGCATCAACACGACTCCAACAATCGACTTTCTCACTCCAAACTGGTTAGCGACCGATCGATAGCTGTCTGGAGTTGCCAGCTTCCAGATTGCAATAGCCACCTGCTTCTCCACCACCAGGAGAGCTCTCAATCTCATGTCCTTAGGCCACAGGGTGGGGGCAAGCTCCTCACACAGTCCCATGAAAGTAGCTTTTCTCATCTGAAAGTTCTGCAGCCACTGCTCGTCATCCCAGACTTGCATGATGATGTGATCCCACCACTCAGTGCTTGTTTCCCAAGCCTAGAAGCAGCTTTCCACGGTGATAAGCATGTCCGTGAATGCCACAAGCAAACTCGTGTCATATGCCTTACTTGAGTCAATATCATCGTCGGAGCTCTCACTGTCACTTTGGATCATAAGGAAAAACTCAACTGCCAAACATGACATGCTTGAGAGACTCATCAGCATACACCTCAGCAGTTTGGGCTCCGTTCCCGCAGACTGAAAGGGAAGACAGAGCATGCAGTACAAAAAACATTGAAAGATGGTGCCAAATGTGGACGGATGCAAAGGGAATGCTGGGATGCAAACCGATGCATCATGGGGCATTGGAACAGGACCCAGAATGCCCCGCACTCCACGCCCCCTTCCCACAAGCCACAACGCCAGAATGGGAAGAGGTGCTCTGTGGGATAGCTGCCCATAATGCACCACTTCCAATGCCGCCGCACGTGCCGCAAATATGGCCATGCCAGTGCGCTTGCAGCTGTCAGTGTGGACAGACTGCAGCGCTTTCTCTACTGCGCTCTCCGAAAACAGGTTTAACTCACAGCGCTCTACATCTGCAAGTGTAGCCATGCCCTAAGAGTGGGAGTGCTGACAGCACTGTGTGTGTCCAGTGACTAGATCACTTCAGTCTCCAGAGCTGTCAGTCCACCATTTCTCACACCTAGCAAATCCATTTTGAAATTACTTAAACAGCCTAGTTTTTCAAAGTATTGACTTTAAGAAAGAAAGATGAACAGAAGGACTCAGGACAAACAACATAAAAATAAAAATAGGAGAATAAAGAACCACAACAGCTAATAAAATAGCCTGACACATAAAACTTCACTTCCCTCTAATATTTAATGATGGAAAGGATTTTGAGTAGGCTGTTCACAAACAAAATATGGCACAGTATGTTCCTTAATAACAATCGATGATCTTCTTTATTGTCTTTGAGACGCCATTCAATATATTTGTAACTGATTGATATAAAGGATCTTGTCAGTACATATGATCCACCAGCTTTTTCATGATGGGTCCAGATTGCCCAATTAAGAGACATATTAGGGAAATGAAATATAGAACAAGTGTGCACCATGTGTACTCAGTATATTAATACTATCCCTCAGCATAAAAAAAGTCTTAAATGTGCAGGCAATGTCTTAAAGATCAATTAAAGTGTTGAGTTTTTTTGTGGTTTTTTTGGGGGGGGGTTGGAGGAGAAACAGGCAATAAATCAAAATTTTCCACATTAGAAAAAGGGTATATTTTATAGTAGGTTAGAGTATATCACAGCATGGAAGGTGATTAAGAGCATATCAGGTAATGATGTAAGTGCTGTAAATGAGTTTACATTGCGCAATGAAAATATTCAGCAATGCTGGTGCCTGAACAAAGAAACCAAGATTACAAAGGCAGTTTTGGACTATGTCCAGTCTGCTTTCCAATCAGGGTTTTTTTTTTTTTTTTGGCAGAATTCATTTTTTATTTAAAATCATTTATCCAAAACCCTTCTTTGTTCCAGGAATATCATCCTTCATGCCTTAGGAAGAACAAATGGTTTACAATTATTTTTACAGGCAATGCTTTTAAAACAATTATGATTAAACTCTACCAAATTTTGCCTTCAAAATCTGAATATATGTCCCCCATTGCTAGTTAAGTAAAACTAGAACACCTACATACTCTCTCCTTATACAGATTCATGGGGACATTCAATGATATTAAAAGGCAAAAAAAAGAGGCTTTTAATTTAAAACAATGTATGATTAACTTGTGGAACATCATCCAAGACAAGGATTCAAAAACAGATGAGATTTCTTTGGTTAATGAGAACATTCACTGCTATATTAGATAGGATAAAAAAATCAGAGAGAGACTATATACTCTCACAATTCTGGGCATAATCTAAATTGTAAATGGTAGAGGCTAGGATGAGATTTCCTGTATGGGCAAGTTTTTCAATAATTGTGCACATTGAGGTTTCCTGAACTTTCTTCTAAAGCATCAGGTACTGAAAACTGTCAGAAATAGGATACTGAACTAGATGGAACTTTGGTTTGATCCGAAATGGCAATCCCTATGCTATATTCCTCTTCAGTCATTTGTCTGTTCACTCTATCCAGTTAGAGACTCTAGAGACTAAAAGGTCACTGTGTGTAAACACTATATCTGCAGCATGGTCAACGGAAATGCAATATTCCCTTCAGCGTGCAAAGGCCCCCAGTACTGACCCAGAAGAAGTAAAGGTGAGAATCTACAAAGCCAATTCATTTCTTGGCTTCAGCTCTGAGCCTGTCACCAGAATGTCTTTTATGGTGCAGGTTTCTGTGACACTTATCAACTAGGAAATAGTTTTGTGGTCTTAAGTCTATGTCACACCGGTCAAAATGAAGAACTAGCAGAAGATGGTAGCTGCTTTTCTTTATTATTCATCAGAGCTATGCTTGAACATTTCTGCATACCATTACTATTACCTCTGAAACATCCATATTCTCAGGATATACTTAGAATTGTGTAATTGTAGTTCTCTGTAATTACTGCCATATCTGAATGCAGGTCAGGCTATTATGCCATGGGAAGAACAAATATAAATTCATAACTTCAGTCTCATTCCATTGCCTCGCGTTCTAATCTTAGTTTCCTATAATGCTTTGTGTCTCCATAACTCTGTAAACTAATGAGTGGTCTCTAAGAATATGTCTACACTACAATACAATACTGGAGACTGGCTTGTGCCAACAGACTCCATCTCATAGGGCTTGGGTGGTGGGGCTATAAAATTGCTATGTAGACATTTGGGCTCAGGCTGGAGCCCAGACTCTCGGACCCTACAATGAAGGAGACAATGGGAGTTGTGGGTGCTCAGCCAAGATTAGGCCTAACGCCTTGATTCAAAGTTACTGAAGTCAATAGAAGGTTTTCCATTTATTTCCTCGGATTTGGGATCCAACACTGAGTTTGTATATACGGGACTCTTTACTCTAGACATGTGTGAAGTGTTGACTATTAGCAGCTTGTATTTCATCTCTGTTATAATCTGTTCAAGAGCATTAATTTGTTTTGTATTCTTCTGAATAAAGAGTAAAAATAACTTTCAAAAATATGTACAATATAAGGAATATACACCGTATATATTGCCACTTCAGGTGTTTTCCTTTTATCTTGAGCCTCATCTTAACACAGTAGGGAATAAGCACCCTCCTCTACATAGATAACTCAATTTGTAAAGTTTCTATGCAAACGTACTGTACCATGAAGAATGCTTGGAATTTTATGGTAGACAGGCCCCTACTCCCTAGCATTCCTTTCTAGTCAGCCTTGCATATGTGCAAAGTATTCATGGCACCTTTTATAATCCAACAAGGTTATAGAAATAGGTTAAGTGAATGTTGTTCAGTAAGAATATGACACCTATAGTAAAACAGAAATGGAAAACCTGATGGTGGGAGAACTACTGAAGCAGAGATAATCTACACTACAAGGAGACAGAAATGTAGAAAGGGAAATAAATATGCAGAGAAAGAGGAGGGGCTTCAATAACTTAGCAAATGGAAAATAAGTACAGAGATTTTCACATATAGAATGTAGCACACATTGGTAATAACCATGAATGTTAATAAAAATGCACCAATCAAAATTGTACACTAAAAACACAACATACTGAAAACTGCCAACATAATGAGACTGTTTCCTCCAAACCTAAGTTACCCAGAGTCAAAAAAATGACTGAGGAAAAGTTCAACAACTTGAAGCTGTTCCAAAGCTAAGGTCTCAGCACTGAGAAAGTCAGACCATGGAAATTCAAATCTAGAAACTGTTGAAGTCATACACAAGAGTAGAGAGGTTTTTTTCTAAGATAATCAGGGTCCCTTGTAGGGGTTTATAAACAAATGTCAACACCTTACATTGCACTTTAAAACAAATAAGAAACCAGAGCAGTCTTTGGAGAAATAGTATAACATGTTCTGACCAAGTCAATGGACAGCTGCATTCTACACTTCCTGGTGTATGATTCAGGCATAAATTTAAGAAGGAGAAGCCTTTTTTCTCTTACCTCTTCCTGATCTGTACTTTCTTTGCCATGTAACCTCTTCTGTTCAATGGCATGAAAATTATGTTTATTTCAAATATCTACAGTGTGTGTCTGTGTTGGGGTATATGCCTCACACCAGCTCTAAGTGTTGCATTAGGCCAGGTGGGCCCAATCAGCCAATTAAGCTGCAAAAGAGGGAGATGTAGGCTGAGGGGAGGGTGCTAATTAGGAGATAGATCACCTGTGAGGGAACAGGAAGGGCTCCTATAAAGCCAGGATGCTGACAACACTCTGGGAAGAAGGAAGTTGCAGTCTTTCTCCCTGAGATAAGTGAGAAGGAAGGATAGGTAAGGGTTTACCTAGTAAGCCTAAAACAGAGGAGTCTGACTAGGAAGACAAATGTGTTGCTGGCAAACCAGGTCATATCAGAGTCTGCCACAGGTCAATTCACTCCACTAAGTCTAGATCATAGCAAGTAGTGTTTTGGGTGTTTAAACTTTGTAAAACTAATAGGACATTACATGCATTCTTTTTATTTATCTGTGTCCTGTCATAATATAATAGCAAACTTATCATCTAAATACCTCTAACTAAATAACTTATTAGACAGCAAAGCTTCTTTGCTGAATGCTAAGAAAAACTTTATCAGAAAAGGTGCTAATTCCAAAACAAATGGCCATTGTGTGTTGTGATGTAAGGTCAGAGACTCAAAATGCATTCCTCACTCATCCTCAAAGGAAAAGCCCATGTGGGTAGAGACACTACCAACTTATCTTCTGTTAGAAGAAGACATGAGACTGGCTTCCATGAAAGATCCTTCATCTCTGAACTGTTAGGACTTTTACAGGGAAGTGTACCAGATGCAAAGCGGAGATCCCCAGAGACAATCTGGGTACCCTGAAAAGTCTTTTGTGAAGTTTATTACATCTCTGCCACTATTTGGAATTATATTCTGATATTCATTTGTACATATATTTTACCTACTTTAACATCTCAAGAACTCATTCTTTT
Source organism: Gopherus flavomarginatus (assembly GCF_025201925.1). Lineage (NCBI taxonomy): Eukaryota > Metazoa > Chordata > Testudines > Testudinidae > Gopherus > Gopherus flavomarginatus. The sequence continues at coordinate 123,618,672 of NC_066621.1, read as the reverse complement.
TTCTTAGATAAGTCTTTGGTTAGTTTATTATAGAATTGCCTGCCATTATCTTTGATGTAAGATCTGGAGTTCCAATTGATCTGAGATAAGTGACTGATCTCTTGGGACTAACCTGCTGTGGTTTGATATTTGGTTTAAATAACCTTTTATCAAAAAATTCAGTTTGTCTGGGTGGCAAGACTGGTAGAATGATCCAGGAGTTCACATTTGTTACTAGCTTGGTAAAATCTAATTATAGAACATAATACACATTTGGGGTATCTGTTCTGTTTCTGACAGTCTGTCCTGAGGTAGGCACTCACAGTTTTGAGCCACTCCAGACAGCATGACAGCTAGAGAATGAAAAGCTTGGAGAAACATCTTCAGAAGTAGTCCAGGGATGAGAGCAGTTAGGTAAAAGTAGCTGCAGACTTTAACTGCTCATTATAGGGCCCTGGATTCCTCTGCCATCCACTGCATATTGGTATGGCTAGGGGCAATGGAATGGAAAGACTGCCTGAGTCACTTCAGGAGTGACATAGTCAGGGCAGAGAGCAGGAGGACAACCCCCACCTGTCCCCAAAGGGGAAATCACAGTGACACCTGGCCAGAGGACCAAGTCACGAAGCAGCCATACTGTGACTCTGTGAGCAGGAGACAGAGGCAATGGTGGAAGAGAAGAAAGCGGGTGCTGAAGCAGATGGAACTAATCCCCAGAACTGTCAGAAGGAGGTGCCACCCAGTGATGAGTAGAGCATCCTGTGACAGTGTCATGGAGGTTGAATCCTCTTACCTTTCACTGTACAAGGCTAAATTTGGCCATGGCCATGGGATCTCCCTCTTGTATTGTACAGTATCAAACATATCTCATTACTCAGCAAGCCAATGGGTGAAATCCTGGCCTCATTGAAGTCCATGATAGTTTTGCCATTGATTTTAATGGGGCCAGGATTTCATCTGTTATTAATAATAAAAGTTTGACATTCTATAGCACTGAGGAACTAAAAGCACTTTCTAAACATTAATTAATTAAACCTCACAAGCCACCTTGTAAAATGGGGATCACTGAGCTACCCCACAAATGGAACATCTATGGCCCAAGTGAGTTGCCCGAAGTCACACAGGAAGTTGAGCCGGAACCAGGAAGGGAGACTAGAGCTCCTGCAGCTCACTTCAGACCATCCTTAACAGCAAAACAATAGTAGTAGTTAATAATATGTGGAAGGCAGCCATCAGCCAATGGGACAAGTGCAAATCACCAGATTGCAGTAAAACTGTTTAAAAATCTTAAATGTGGTAAGCAGAGAGAGACAGGGCCTGCATCACATTGGCCTTACAATAGTCTAAATCAAATGTAAATGAGTGGATTTATTGCAGTGTGAGCAGATTCAGAATCCACTTGAGAGAGAGAGAGAGAATCTATTGTTGTTAATTGTTTAGAACCTGAAGACTCAGCCACCTTGAACACGTTATAATTTCTATGGCAGCCAACTGTGATATCATAGAGGAATGTGACTATGGGAGAGGAAAAAGGAGTAGATGCAGATGAACTCTTATGAGACAGAGATTCTGTTTCTGTATACATTTCTTCAGTAGCCAAGAGGAGAGAAACACTAGAAAACATAGGAGTTACAAACTGAATGGTTTCTATGCAGATTTTTTTTCAGAAACTTCCAGGAGACATCCTTTGCCATTTTAAATAATAAATAAATATATTTTAATATACAGTCTTTGGTGACAGAAAGACAGTATTGATGGGGGTATAATCCTAGCCTCTTTCTAAGTGTCTCCTGAGAACTGCTCCCTTAACTCAGTCACAGTCTGTCTTCCCTACTGTTCAATATGTAAATCAGACAGCCAAATACAGGAAATATTGTTACACCAAATTTCCTTACATAGATGTGATTTCATTTTTATTTTGATGTCATAAATACATGATAAAAAAGCATTACATAGGCAGCAAATTTCATGCAGTCCCATCTGAGGGATAACTCACTCACCTTTGTATCATTAACTGCTGTGGAAAATCTAGTACTCCAGCTGCTTGAGCAGTTTTTTATTAATTATTACTGTTGTATTATGTTTCCTAGTTATGCAGTATATTATAACTGTTTCAAAAAGACCCAAATGCTGTACATTATGGGGGTGGGGGTGGAGGAAGAATCATCCCCAGCTCCATCCAAGCTTAATAAGGAACAGTAACAGAAAAAGGAAGTTTGCAACTCCACTGAAGCCCATCTGATGAATTCCACATGTAGCCCATGTTTAGAAAACATGACATTTGTTTAATTTGTCAACAAAAAATTAAGCACTAAGATTACTCAGTTGATTAATTTTTGTACTTCTCTTGGAAGATTATATAACGGGTAATATTATGTGATCGCAGAGATGAAAATAACCACTTGTTTTCCAGGTACTGTGGACCAAAACAACAACCGCTTCTTATCTGGGAAAAGATTAATGGACACTGGGCTTAAGTTATAGGGAGACAGTATACAGAGGTGGACGCATTTTAGTTTATTTTACTGGACAAATTTAATTCAAATGAGTCTAAATAAAAACAGATTTAGAAAGGAAAAGTAAATATAAAATAGACCAATCAATATTGCTCATGGTATAGAATGGTATTCAAAACATGAAACAACTAGAGAACACTATTTCAAATGGGAGTGATACACACCCATCAAAAATTAGTAACACTGGCTACATTCATATTTAATCTGCTCGGAAATCAATGGCTTTTTTTAATAATAACCTACATCCTTCAGATTATTGCCAAGAAGCAAAAACACAAAGGCTCTAAAATTGTAGTGAATGAATGTAGTGGACAACAGAACACTTCCAGATTGTCTGTGTTGTATCTTCTGTCCCAGTGATGAACTGTTTATCAGTCTTTGAGTAGCGATGCTTCCTATCAGTTGCAACTCAATTCAGGATTATTCAGGGCTTGTCTACACAGGGGACACTCAGGAAGTTAATCAAAATTAACTAAAGGTGAAAATTTAAAGTGGATTTGTTACATTACATTAAATATATGTGTGGACACTCTCATTCAGAATTAAAGGGGCCTTAAATTGTTTAGTTCAATTCCCATTGGAATAGAGAGAAACCAAATCAAACGTCTTTAACTGTGAATGAGAGTGTCCACACAGGAGTTTGATGTAGTTTAACTAATCCACATTAAATTTGCACCTTTAGTTAATTTTGATTAACTTCCTGAGTGTCCTCTGTGTAGACGAACCCTCTTTTGTTAAGACTAGTTTTCAAAGATTTATTTGACCTGCCAATACTCAAGTTTTTTTTATGATACCTACACAACAAATGTGTACCTTTATTAGACATTAAGATTAGGACATTGGGCCTGTTGGCAATGAATTTCTAATAAATGTAAACTCCATCTACTAAAGGGTAGCAATGACACAAATGCTTTATGGGGAGAGGGGCATTTTTACTAGCAGTTGTATTAAAGTGAGTTGCATTTTCATCTCGTCTTAATAATCTCTTTTTCTCATTTAAACAAGGACAATAGTTGTCACGAGAAGTATGTGATCAAAGAGGGGATCTGATTCACACAAAGAATCCTGTATTAAGAAGTATACAATTCTGAAAAACTACTGAGTAACATATCCACCACTGTATCAAAGAGCACTCATCATGCATTCTCATTCAGCTGAGAACAGTCAGCTTTAACGCATTTGTCAATGCCTTCTTTCTTCTTGCCAGCTGCAGCCTTCTTAAATTTGATCATCAACCATGGAAAGCCAAATTTTACAAAATAGGCACCCAAGTTGTGTTTGTCAGTTCACGGGGACATGCATATTCACTAATCCAGCATATAATTAGTTAGGCAGATTGACAAATACCAAGCCTGCCCTTAGGAAAAAATTACTCTTATATGTACTGATTCACACCAGGGCTGCACCAGAGGTACGGAGGGGCAAATGGGACAATTTGCCCCGGGCCCCGTAGGGGCCCCCATGAGACTTTTTTTGGGCTCCTGGAGCGGGATCCTTCACTCACTCTGGGGGCCCTGGAAAACACTGGCAGGATTGGGACCCCCGGAGCTTCTCCTGCTTCGGGTCTTCGGCGGCGGGAAGTCCTTCTGCTCCGGAGCAGAAGGACCCCCCGCCGCCGAATTATCGCCGAAGCGGGACACACCGTCAAAGTGCTGGGTCCCGCTTCGGCGGTAATTCAGTGGCCGGGGCCCCCCGCCGCAGATCTTCGGGGCACTTCGGCAGCAGGTCTTGGAGCCCCCTGCTGCAGAATTACCACCGAAGCGGGGGCCCCCCGCTGCTGAAGACGCCAGGCCCCCTGAATCCTCTGAGCGGTCCTGATTCACACACACAAAAAAAACTCCCTAAATTAAGTCAGTTGGAAAGTGTCATTCTCTTGTACAAGGTACCTCTTGAGCATATGTGGTCTTTGACCTCTGTTACTTAATGGAGCTACTCCATCAAGAGTCGCAGTATCTTATACACAGAAAACTTTGCTTAAATTTTGATGTCACATAAGCCATTGGCTAACGTTAGAGAGAGAGGTTTAGGCATCTCAGGCAACACTGACTTCGCATAAGCATACTTTCACCCTCTAACAATTTTTCCTTTTCTCAGCTCTGATCTATTTTGTACTGCGTGAATACCTGTGTTTAAATTATTCAAGCCTTGTTTAATCAAGATGTAGTGTTTGTGTTGAACTATTTTCCTATCCAATTCTTAAAGCTGCAGGCAAAGATTCACTTTATATCTGTATATCTCCTAAACACAGGACTGTAAGAATTGTATCTTTTTGAACCAGCAAAGAATATTGGTTATCATACAACATAAGAAAACTGTTGATATGGCTGTTAGTGGTTTTGCTACTCATCTGTTGGAAGTTCTGCCTATTCTAATAAGTATTTACCAAATGGGACACTATGGACCATGCCAAAAAGCTGCTTTGCTTCCTGCTAATGGTGTGAAAGTTCTGGTTCTTGGGTAGCTGTCCTAAGAATATGAACATGATGGCAAAACACAGACACTGTTTCAGCATAAAACAAGGACTTCTCTAACTGGCACTTTTTGTGACACCATGGAGCCTGTGCAACATTGCCGCAGTCTGCCATGGAGGAGGACAGCTGGACTGGGTTCCCATATCCTGGAACCTCACACTTCTTGCATTCTGGGAAAGAGAAAATGTGCTCAGGCCCTGGCAAAGAAGGAATGTCGAGTATTTAATAGTTTCCCTTCTGGCTGGTCAAAGAAAGGCACTGGTGCTTCAAGACAGTTGCATCTATTCCTCTTTGGCCAAAAAGAATAACAGCTGCTACCAAGGATTGTGAAGGTGGCTTGATGTAAAATATGGGGAAAATTTAGAAGATCCTGAGGAAAGTAATAATATATCTTAATTCTGACTCGGGAATCTAATGGTCAGAGTCATCCCTAGTGTAACTCCCGTGACCGCAATTAAATTACACTGGTCTACAATTTTAGAGAAGTCGTCTGCTTCTCAATGTGATATTTATTATGTATTTTGATGTGCTGAATTCAAATATGACAATTAAAACAATTGGCTACTGTTTAAGATATTTAAGTTTTTACATTTTATGTCTGTCTATTGTGTAGATAGTAGAGTTTTAATCATAAATTGTAAACCTAGGTCTTTTCATGTGTATATGGTTGCTTTACATAATATTTCACCTGTCCTGTTTATGTAATACTTTAAAAATCAGCAAAAGGGTTATATAAATAAAATGTATTATGAAACAAAAGGCAAAAAACTTATGTACATAGTTTAGTCCTATTCAGTGTCTACCCGGCGCTTCTTGGCTTGTCTCTTGTATTCATTAAATGGAGCATCTCTTGTCACTGTCCAGTAATAGTCTGCAAGCATTGATGGGCTCAATTTGCCCTGATGGCCTGCCAGGAGATTCCACTGCTGTAGTCTGGAGCCCAACAGCTCTGCCTTACTCTTGGGTAGTTCCAAATCCCTGACAAGTTCATTCAGTACACTTTGTTTTATGAGGTGTGGTTCAGAGGAGGAGGATCAGAGAAAATGTGGGTCCTGTGACATTGATGGTTCAGGATCAGAAGTTTCTTCCTCTTCCTCGTCTGACTCAAGTGAGAATGATCCTGGTGCATCAGGAACCGGCAGTCTTTCTCCGTGGGGTATTGGGCGTATAGCTGATGGAATGTTTGGATAATGCACAGCCCACTTTTTCTTCTTTGACACACCTTTCCCAACTGGAGGCACCATGCAGAAGTAACAATTGCTGGTATGATCTGTTGGCTCTCTCCAAATCATTGGCACTGCAAAAGGCATAGATTTCCTTTTCCTGTTCAACCACTGGCGAAGATTTGTTGCACAAGTGTTGCAGCATATGTGTGGGGCTCACCTCTTGTCCTGATCTTCAATTTTGCAGCCAAAAGAAAGGTGAAAGGCTTTCTTAACCATAGTGGTTATACTGAGCTTTTGTGATGCAAAAGTCACTTCACCACAAACATAGCAGAAGTTATCTGCACTGCTCACTTTGGCTAAACAGAAATGTGTCCCTTTGCAAAATCAAACACTGACAAATAAGAGAGCACGACACTGTATGATTTCTAGAGCTGATATAGGGCAATTTGTTCAGCAGAGTGATGTAAGCTTCGTTATGATTGCATCATCCATGACTTCTAGGAAGAACATGATGCAATTCATATCATGTATGATGCAATACCAGCTTCAGATTGCATCATTCATTGTTTTGCCTCAAAAGCAAGTACTGTCCAAACCCAGTCATAGATTTATTCATAGATCCAGTCAAAGATGTATTTTAGTCATTTCTGGTTTAAATTGAGATCCCTTCCCTTTATAACTCACTTATCCTCCCCCATTCCCAAGTCAAGGGTCGTATATAATGATGCAATAGCATATCTTGAAAACTAGAGCCAATCAACAATTTTAAGCATCATTTTCATTCTCAGTGACCCAGAATTAGTAAACTTGGACTACATTTATTTCAGAAGCATTTTGGCTGTAGAGCATTGTTGGAAGGAATTGGATTTTAGTTACCTGCGGGATGTGACCAATATGTATAATGAACACAGACCTTAAAATTTGTTCTACATATGAGACCCTCCATGGTTTAGAAGTGCCTGTTCTAAGGAACTGGAAGGCTCAGGAGATTGATAGTGAAATACAGAACCTTTCACCTCTTGATCCCTTTTAAGCCTTTTTCAGTTTAATAGCAACCAAAAAATCATTGCTATTTGATGGATCAGTGAGCTAGGATGTTTTGTTTTAATCCAGTTCCTAATGGACAGGTGTCCACATCACAACGTACACCAGTGTTTGCAATATGAATAAAGATGCCTAGGATTTAATTGACAGGATATAGAACTATCCTCTCCACTGAACTACACTTCTAGGACTAAGTCTCATTTGCTGGGCAGCACGGGGAAAGCTTGAACTGTTGATGACGATGTTCAAACTCCTTTATGATAGAGACTTGGAAATCCAGGACTAGCAGTTTGGTACCTTTCCTCAGCAGAAAATCTTCACTTAAAAATGAACAGATACTTTATGTACAAGACGTACAAAAACCAACTTCCTCCTGCTACAATTTCAGCACAACTCTTACTGGTTTGGCCACAGAGAATAGTATTTGACTTAGCTGAAAAATGGATTCATGGAATGAACAAGAATCTCTGTTGTGGCAATGTCCTGGACACACAAACATCTGATGGTTTGGATTCATAAACAAGTTGACAGCTGATTCTCCTCTCACTTAGTATAAATCAGGAGTAACTCTACTGCCATCAAAAAAGCTCACGTGAAGTGATTAGAGAATCAGACCTTAGGTTTGCACTAGTTTATAGTCATCCGTTAGTAGACCAAACATGGAACCAAAATCCTTAAGTGCCACAATATATGAAAGTATTTATAATGTACACTTCTACCCTGATATAACACAACCTGATAGAACACAAATTCGAATATAACGCAGTAAAGCAGCGCTCCAGGGGAGAGGGACTGTGCACTCCGGCAGATCAAAGCAAGTTCGATATAATGCGTTTTCACCTATAACGCGGTAAGATTTTTTGGCTCCGAAGGTAGAGGTGTACTTGTTTTCACAGGATAATAAAAATCAAATCCTACCTGAAGAGAGAATATTATATTTCTTTTGAAGAACACTCTGATTTCAAGCCTCTAGTAGTTTGCTATTGACACAATTATTTCAGCCAATACCTGGTAAATAATATGCCATATTCCCCACCATCACCCCTCTTCATGTATTCAAATACATTTCTTTCCTTTTCCAAACAAAAGACTCTGCCTTGCACAGCAAACATCATTAATACTTCAGCAGGTACAAAGTTTCATTACTCATACTCCCAATTCTATACATAAGATAAACCAATATCTGATTGTAGATGCCAAAGACAAGACAAGAAAAGAAAAGAAGAGAAAAAGAGTATGCAAATAAGATATCCGCACACCAATGAAGCAAAGTCTGCAGTTTAATTTTCTCATAGAAATGAAGAATTTGCCTAGAGGTAAAATTCAATTTGTGTCTTTTCTCATTTCATAATTGTGTTCTTGCTCTATTGCCGTATGTATTACCATTATCAAACTACTGTATATTTGATGGTCGCCCATGGCTATGCAGTGGTCTGTGCTACTAGAAGGCTGAATAGCATCAGGACTACATTAGAGATGGAATGTTTTATTTAAGAACTCAGTTAGTAACTTACTACCATATTTCCCTTTGCAATTTGCTTACCCTAATTGTTAAAACATTTCCTGCTATTTCAGAAGTGCAGAGACTACAAACGCTTGCAGATGAGGCAGAATGGGCCTCTCTATTGAGAAGGATGCTTTCACTACAATCTCTTTAAAAACTTTTTTATTACACGGCTCAATGAGTTTTTATTTGTGGTCTCAAAATGCCAACTGTCTGAATGAATTAACACAGTTGGTCCAGTAGTTCTAAATAAAACAACTCCTTGTGTCTGTTCAGTACAGTGACTAATGATAGGCGAAACTCAAATGGCTCAGCTGTGGATGTCAGATATGCAATCCAAAAATGTAGAGGTTGATCTGAACCTCATAGATCCAGGTATTGGGCTGGATAACCTGTGAAAAGACCATCTCATAAGATTGCCTAAATTTCATCACCTTTTTTGTCTTAATATGAGTTTATAGCCACCATATATATGACTAGTATCTGACAAAATTATTAGGGTAAAACCTAGGGTCCCACCAGTTAGAATATGTAGTTGTGTGGTTCAGATATGTATGGCCGCTGATGCCACAGTCCCTTGCTCACATGAGCAGGCTTTAATCATTTGGTTAGTATCACTGAAGTCAATAGAAGCCAAGTCAATCAGACTACCCACATCACTTAAGTGGTAACAAGCTTTGTGCTCTAAATCTGGACACTTATTGCTGAAGGTTGAGTATCTGCTTATGACTTAAGTTATTAGTTTACTAACATTATTTGATTGCATGAAATTTGAGTCTGATTGATTTATGAGAAAAGAATGACATATACATAGCTTAGCATAAACATGACTAAAGGGGAAATGAGATTACATCCTTCAAATGCTTGTAGTTGGTTAAGAGACTGGAGCCAAGAATTGTTTAAAGTGGTCTCAGGGGGAGAACTAAGGGTAACGGGATGACCCTGAGGGAAAAAAAATTGTAGACTGAATATCAGGAAACATTTCCTAATGATAAGATCTATTAGTTTATTTACTAACCTTCCAAGAAAAATAATGGAGGCCCCAATGCTCAAGCAATTTAAAACTGGATAAGGCAAAGCTCTAGGAATGTGTATTGAATGGGACAATCCTACATATGCAGGGTACAAATGGGAGGGGTTGACTATATGATTGATTTAAGAAAGATAAAAAATGAGAGAAAAGCCTTCATGCCAGTAAGAGCACATAAGCTTCAAGGTACAAAAACCTTTGTAGGAGTAACTTCATTTTAATAGCTGTAGTAGAAAAAAGAATGTGGATCCTATTACCTAGTTTGCCCCTCACCCTTTTTTTAAAACAGATTTTAAGAGAAGGGAATAATGAAAGATTTATTCTATGAAGAGCAAGTTCTCTTTAATAGCTGTTCTGTGGTTCTGGTGGGAATACTAGGACAGAAAAAAGTAGCACTACCACTGTTTTGTTAAAAAGAAGCATCCATAAGAACTCTTGCTTCCAGCCATATGACTAGACCTTTAATGGGGAATAGGAGATCTAACCACATGTATATATTCTGTTTCTGCTCAGAAATGAGACCTCATCTAAATCCCACCCACAAGTCAATACACACCTGCATGTCTTCATTTTTCACCCCACTTTTAAATCACATGCAAATTCCCAGCATTGGTTTACATATTAAATTCCTTGAAAGGGGGAAAAATAAAAGCACATTCATAAGTAACAACCAAGCTGTAGTTCCTTAATGAATTATGTATTCTGTACAGGATATACTTACAGACATGACTTGAATTCCTATTCAATGTAGTGGACTACATGTTGGAACATGGAATTCACTTATTGCAGGACAGTATTCAGTCAAGCCAACATTCAGGAAAAGAAGAGGATATACAGATTTGCTTTAGCTGAGAGGAATTATGAGTTTGATACTACAATGAGACAGACATTCTTAAATAATTTTCACACTGTAGGTCAAAATGGTACAAATGTATTCACATATCTCAAAATAAACCTTGTGAAAGCTAATAGGCATATGCATACAGATCAGATTACTGGATGGGCTGATTTCTGCTGGCAAAATGCGAGTACACTCTTTTATTCTCTTTTAAATTGCAATTACAAATTCAGATGCTGGATATATAGCCCATGAATATCTACACTTGAATTAACCCACTTTGAAAGATAAGTAACAGGACTACATTGACATATGACTGTCATTTCAAAAACCCACTTATTGATGGCTGGTCAGCAGAGGGGCATACTCTTGTAGGCAACACTTTGTGGAAGTTTGAGAGGCTAAGAAGAAACTTCAGTATTTAGAATCTATAATAATGGGCACAAAATAAAACCCCAGGCAGGTACTGAAAAAGATTCATAAAGCAAGAACTCATGCAAAAAAAAATAATTAATTGAACTCTGTTAGAGTCTCTGCTGTGTAAAAAAGTTCCATGGGAAGTGAACCAGTGAATTATATGGAGTGTGGGGCATTAGGCTCAGGGTATAAAGTCAAAACTATTGTTTACTTGTTAAATGAAAGCAGAACTCATAGACTGATGCACAATACATCATAGAAAGGAATTTGTTAGGGTACTTGGGATGATCTCTTTTTTTAAGCAAATCTGACTTATATTTGACTATCTGGATTTTGTTAAGAAACAATTAAAGCTCTATATGCTATGTTCAAAGAGAGGCCGCATTTGTAGTTGAGATGAAATACAATAATTTAAAATGCAAATAAAATCCTGTACTTGATTCTGATGAAGATCTTTCCCCTTCTCTTTTAACTCATTTTTCTGTCTATCAGCTGATGTAAAACTCCAGTGTGTGGTAGAAGTCCAGCAATCTCAGATTACTATCAGCCTGGAATGATATTGTGCTGGAATATGCTGCTATGATATGCCTTTAAAATCAATAGCTCCCAGCAAAAATTTGCTGCACATTAAGTTAATGATATACTATTGTAAGATGTACAGTACAAGTCAGTGTGTTCTATCAAAGACAAAATTTAGCTCTAGCTACCCATATAAAACTCAGAATCAGTCACCTCCATAAAGCAAAGACACTTATTCAATTGGCAGAGGGCTATGGATTTTCCCCCCGCTCATCTCAAGCTATGAAGTAATGACAATTTATTATCTTTAGGAGTGTGTCTTTTCTAATCTAACACATAAGTGATAGTAGACCCTTTGTATGATGAGATTGTTACATGACCTGGGGTCACAAACAGGATGGAGCATTTCAACCAGTATCCACTTTCCATTCCATTATTGACGCATAAATCAGGCAAGTATCAGCTAAGGTGATGCAGGGAGAGGGGTCCTTTAGAGAGGGGAATACTACATGTACTTGAAGGATATAAGCACTCAGGAAATAGATTCATGTTTAGGGCACAGGCCTAAAGAACTAGAAATGATGGGATTAAACTGAGCAAAGGGAAATTAAGTTTGGATATTAGAAAATGTTTCCTTAACAGATATTTTAAGATTGTGGGTGTGACAGGTTCACCCCAGAGTGCCACTTGGAACTGAGCCCCACTGACTCACCAGCCTGGGCTCCCTTTACACTGTACTTCTGAGACAAGCCTGCTAAACCCTCTCCTAAGCTCCAGCACATACACAGGTAGGGACTCACTCAGCTGCAGTTACATACACACTGTGTTCTTTAACTAAGCCCTGCATGGAAAGGCACAGATATGGCACCTCCCAATTCCTAAGGCATATACCACACTGGAGTATAAATCCAAAATTAGAGCATCTTGAGCTGCACAGAGATCTATACAGCGTAAGCTTGTGAAATTTGCCCCCTCTCTCAATGTGGAGAAGGATATGCAACAGCTTTCTGCCCCAAGTTGACTCCCCCAAACTGGTTTTAGACAAAGCAAAAATAAATTTATTAACTACAAAAGACAGATTTTAAGTGATTATAAGGGATAGCAAACAGATCAAAGCAGATTACCTGGCAAACAAACAAATCACGCAAACTAAGCTAATATACTAAAGAGATTAGATATGAGTAGCAAATTCTCATCCTCAGTGATGATTCAGGCAGACTGCAGAGATTCTTAAGGGGCCATCTGCACTTACTTACAGCTTAAAAAAACTCGGGTGTTCCTTTCACAGACTAAAAATCCCTTTAGCCTGGCTCCAGCGCTTCCCCCCAGTTCAGTCTTTGTTCCTTAGGTGCTTCCAAGAGTCTCTCTGGGCGGGAAGTCAGTGAAGAATCACAGTCATGTCACTTCCCTGCCACAAATAGCTTTTGTATTTGGCATGTATCCTTTGTCTCAAAGCTTGGTTCCCTCGCCAGTCAGTGGACAAATACTGGTATTCCAAGATGGAGTCCAGTACCAGGTGACCTAGTTACATGTCCCTGTAGTGCCACCACAGCCATTGCTTGGAGGCCATTTGTTGTGTCATCAGGAAAACTCCCCAGTCGGAGATTAGCTTCTTCTAAGACCTATTGTTTTCTCCTAATGGCTCATCAACCTGAATGATCCCTTCCTAACCAGCCATATAGACTGACAGTCTTTTGTCTAGTGGACATTCCCCAGCTGTAAACACATTTGTAATACAAATACATAGTCAATATTCCTAAATTCAGGATAGGATAATCATATTGAGTAAATCATAACCTTTCCAATGATCTCACATGACCTATCTTGTATAAAATACATTATGACATCATAATCATATTACTGTGAAGAATATGGGGAGCAGCGTTAGTGGTGCAAGGTGGTTAATCACTGACTAATGTGAAGGCAGTGTGCCTAATGTCCTCTTTAGGTTTTGGTTATACAACTCCCAAGTGTTACCAAACATTGTAGTGTCATCCATAGGTGGTTTTGCAAAGTTCTATGTTTCTCTTCTCAGTTTGCCTGAAAACATTCTAGTGTGTAGCATTGTTAACATAATGCAGATATCAATATCCTTTAGAGTGCAGGTGTCTTGGCATTTAACCACCAATGCCATGAGGCTGTGTGCCTCAGTTTCCCCTTCCACACAGCAGTCAAGGTTTGTTATGCTTTTTATGCTGTGCCAAGTTCTAAGCCTGTTTACAGGTATTAGCTGAGAAGCAGTATTCTTATAGGACTTCCTTGTTACCACTCCTAGCATGTTCAAAAGTTTTTTTTTCTAAAAATCATGCACGTTACACATTTTTAAAGGATTTAGTACCAACTCAGTTCCAAATTCTTTGTCCTAACCAATAAACTGTGTATTATCAGACTTAATAGCACCGGCAATTTAATGTCACGGAGATGTTTCCAGTATGTTCATCATACCACGGTATCTGTTTAGACAGACTGGTTTGTTTAATATTTATTGTGTTCAACTTCTTCCATAGTATGTCTTCAGGTATTAGTGTTTTGTCCAGTATCCCCCTCAGCAAAGGTTCTCAGTTCGTGTATGTCTCTGGAGATTTGGAGAGGTAAAAAATGTAAAAAGGTTTAGCATGGTACACGCTGGCCCCTTGTGGCGCTGCATTCCATCTCCAAGGCTATGCAAATGCAAAAAAATCCACCCGTCCCCCCAAGGTTTCTTTGTCATTCTTATTCCAAGCATTGGGACTTTCCCCACCACCTTCTTCTAGAGGGATGTGATCTTTTTGTAACCCTTCTGCCCCTCTGAGTTGGCAGCAACAAGGGCCGGGTTCAGTATCCAGGGGTTCTGTTTCAGTAACACAATGCATAACCGGCTCGAGCCCCCACCCAGTGACCTGGGACACTCACATACCACACCCCCCTGGGCGCCTCTAGGAGGCAATACTTCTCCTCTCGCAAGCACGGAGTCTGAGTGTAGCAAAATCTTTTTAATAAAGGAAGGAATTAATGCGGCATCCCATTGGAGAAACACCACAAACAGGGTTATAACACAAACCATAAACAAAAACCCACCTCCAAGTACGTTTGGCACTGTCCTTTTTCCCTTTAGGGTTTTAAGTCCAATCACCCCAAAGTCCAACAACCCAAAAGTCTCTGGTCAATGCCACCCCAGAGTTCGAGAGTTTATCTGTAGAGGTCCCTCCCCCCAGCGTGGATAGAAAGGGGCACCTTACATGGTCCGGGGCCAACTGCCCTGCCTCTCCGTGGGTTCTGCTTCCGCCTTCTCCACGAACTGCTCCGCTTTACCAGCCGCTCCACGCTGCTCCTCCAGCCGTCCTCAGAAACTGCTCCGCTCCACCAGCTGCTCTGCTCCATGAGCTGCTCCAGTTCTCTCTGCAAACTGCTCAGCTCCGCTCGCTCTGTGGGCCGCTCCACCCGTCCCACAGCTACTCCGCTCTGTCAGCCGCTCTGCTGCCACCAGCTGTCCCGTGATCCGCTCCAGCCGTCCCCACAAACTGCTCCACTCCGCCAGCAGCTCTGTTCCACAGTATAGCTTTGGGCTCCCCACTAGTTAGCACCATACTCAGTGCTCTCAGCTCAGTGATTTTCAGCTCATAGTAGGGGAGCCCCAGTGCTAGTGCACCATTAGCCCAAAGTGATTTCAGCTCAGTAACCTGTATTTAAATTCTTAAAGGAATAAAAAAAATCAACTCTGACATTCCACAGTGGAGAGAGGAGGAGGTGCAACTGGTGCTTCTGGCTCCACAAGGCAACTGCACCACCAGGCACAAATACCTGTCCCCAACCTCTCTCAATTCTCTGGGTTTTGGAACCCATGTCCCATGTCTAGCCAGTACCACCCAACTGAGGGTGAGCAATTTGTCACCAAGCAGTCCCACAGCTTGGGAGTCTGGGATAGGGTGGGCGTGCCTATGCAAATACACTCTCTGAAATTCTTTCCACCAGATGTCAGTGTAGAGCTTATCCTGACTCTGCTTACATTTTAGAAGTCTTTTCTTAGCTTCTTGGTGGATATTACCTGCCTGAGGAATTGCTTCCTCTTCCCCTTTCTCAGGTGAGTCCTTAGCATTTTCACTGACACTCCAGTCTTTAGTAGGATTCTTATCCTGTCTTAAAGAGACAGTTTTCACAAGTACAGCAGGAACAGCGAAAGTGGGACCTGGACTGGGATACCCTCTGTCACTCCTCTCTGGGTCAGTTGTATGACTGCTCTGCTCCATGAAGTCAGTTACATAGTTTCCTCTTAAAACCTGAGCCGCAGGTTGGGTGCCTGGGAGCAAAAATGCCACCTCAGCAAATCTGTCCTGGGCTAAACCTACCCTGTAATCAGTGAGGAGACATTCCTGTATTCTCAAAAATTCCTTCTCAACTTCCTCCTCTGCCCCACCCCCCAGACATATTCCTTTGTGATCTCTAGAGTGGAATCTATCCCCTGCTCAGCTGTGAAGGGCTCACAGAAAACAGCCAGAACAGGTCTCTCAGCCTCCTCCCACTTTGACTTGGGCTTGCCTCCAGCTACAGAGTCCATAGAATCCTCACCCACCTCAGTGGTCTCTAGGATTCCATCCACCTCCTCTGAGCTTCCCTCTAGGACACACCTCCTTATGCACCCCAAGAGAGTCTGTCCCTGCTTATCTGCAACTGTTGGCAGCCAGCAACTTGGAAAGTTCTCACCAACATGCAACATTCACCACTCACCCCTGGAGTAAATGCTGCATTTAGCCACCTGGCAGTAGCAGCTAGTCTCAGTCTCATCCACCTCTGGCAGCAGACTGTTTTCCACTGCTGCAGAGGAATTAAAAAGACAGACATTCTCCCATTCCTTCAGCAGTTTCTGGGACTTCACCCTTTCCCTCCAGGGTTTCAGCACAATATTACTCCTTGCTGCTGACAGACCCCTTGCCAGACCGAGCTATATTGAAAAAATCATTTCCAAGTAACAATTGTGATGGGCAATCACGTACTGCTGTCACGGTCAATTGAGCTTCAAAATCCTCAGTTTCTCACTTCTCACTTTAGCCAAAGGCACAAGGATTTTGTGACCTCCTACTAACAAAAGTTCTGCCATCTGCCCTGGCAGTATGTCTTTTTCCTGAACAAGGTTTGTTTTGACCACAGAAATTTCTGCTCTTGTATCCCTCCACTGAAGGAGTTCCTCACCATTAATTTTGGCAGCTTTCATGTGGTTCCTGACTGGCTGTGCAGAGGCTATTTTTACAATTCCTGTATGATAAGTGGCAATTTTCTGAGGTACCTCTGTGCTCTGGGTAGCAACATTTCCATGAGCTGTCTGCTGACTGTTTCCACTCAGCACAGGGCATTTATTCCTCAGGTACTGAATGGAGTTACAGTGATAGCACCTTTTGGGCTCTTCTGTTTTGACTTGGTGAAGTAAGCGTCCAGCCTCCCATTCACCCTCCTTTCCAGGGGTGAAATGAGAAACCTGCTTCCCATGAAACTTATACCCCTCTGCCTATAAATTTATTTCTAATAGATACTTGGGTTTGTTCAAATTGATCAGCTAGAGTAGCAAGTTCATCATCAGCTTTCACCTTTTTATCCCATAAACCCTGTTTTACATCACCACTACATACAGTCAGGAAATGTTCCTGATTAACAAGATCACACATTTCTTCAAGGCTTGTAACACCTTTTCCCCTTACCCACTTATCAATCAAATCTCTCGTCTGGTTTACTTATGTCACATTACTCATCCCAGCACTCCTCTTAAGGCTTCTAAATTTTATTCTATAGGTTTCGGGTGTAATCTGAAACAGTTTTAGAACCATTTTCTTGAATTTACCATAATCGGAAGCATTTCTAATTGGCATCATATTCAATATATCCAGAGCTTTCCCAGACAACATTGCAATCAAACTGGACATCTTTTGATTCTCAAGAATCTCATGGAGTACACACAGCTTCCCAAAGGTAATAAAATATTCAGTAATATCCCATCTTGCTGTATGCAGGACACAACTGTTCACATTTGTTGATTTTGGAAAGGAGGGACTCCCTGGTGTGTGGGAGTTCTGGTTCTGCCTCTCTTTCGAGTCCAGTTCATGCTTCCTCTCTTTTCTCTCCTCTCTTCCACGGCTAGCTTCGGGGCATCCATTTCTTTGTCTTGCAGTTCCAGGGCCCTTTGGTGTGCAGCTTCTTGTCTGGCATTCTTTGCTTCCAATTCTTTTATCTGTAATTGTTTTAATTTCATCTGTCTCTTGCATTCCTTCTCCCTCTCTGGATTCTTACTAGTTTCACTTTCACTCATTTTCTTGCTTTTCTGTTCCTATTTCCCTTGTCCAAAATAAGCAAACCAAAAATATCAAACTAATAACCACTTTGACTGATCTCAAGCCACCACACTTACAACCATCCCCAGGGTATAAAGTGCAAATCTCACTCAGAGCAACAAGTGTGCATATGACCCTGCTCACAGAGCCACTGTGACGGGTTCTCCAGGGGGTACCACCTGGATCTGGGGTACCAGTGAGCTCCCCTGACCCACCAGCTTGGGATCCCTTTACACTATACTGCTGAGACCAGCCTTTCAAACCCTCTCCCAGGCTCCAGCACACATACAGGTAGGGACTCATCCAGCTGCAGTTACATACACATTGTTTTCTTAAACCAACCCCTGCATGGGAAGGCACAGAAAAGGCACCTCCCAATTCCTAAGGCATACACCGCACTGGAGTGTAAACCCAAAATTAGACCATGTTGAGCTGCACAGAGATCTTTACAGGTAAGCACATGAAATTTGCCCCCTCCCTCAATTTGGAGAAGGATATGCAACAGCTTTCTACCGTCAAGTTATGACTCCCACACACTGGTTTTAGACAAATTAAAAATAAGTAACAAGTTTATTAACTACAAAAGATAAATTAAGTGATTATAAGGAACAGCAAACAGACCAAAGCAGATTACCTGGCAAACAAGCAAATCACACAAACTAAGCTTAATATACTAAGGAGATTAGATATGAGTAGCAAATTCTCACCCTAAATGATGATTCAAGCAGGCTGCAGAGATTCTTATGGGGCCAGCTGCACTTGCTTACAGCTTAAAAACCCCAGGTGTTCCTTTCACACATTAGAAATCCCTTTTGCCTGGGTCCAGCACTTCCCCCCAGTTCAGTCTTTGTTCCCTAGAAGTTTCTAAGAGTCTCTCTGGGTGGGAAGTCATTGAAGAAATCACAATGATGTCACTTCCCTGTCATAAATAGGTTTTTTCCCCTCCTAATTGCTCATCAGCCTGAATGGGCCCTTCCTAGCCAGGCATCTAGACTGACAGTCTTTTGTCCAGTGGGCATTCCCCAGGTGTAAGCATATTTGTGATACATAGTCAATATTTCTAACTTCAGATACAAAAATGATACATGCCTACAAATAGGATAATCATATTCAGTAATTCATAACCTTTCCAATGATCTCACATGACCTATCTTGGATAAAATGCATTATGATTATGTATAATCATATAATATTACTGTGACGAATATGGTATGCAGTGTCACAGTGGGATACCCTCCTATCAGAATACCGGCACTAGGCATAAGCAGACTAACAATTGCTTAGGGCTCCAAGCAGATCAAGGGAGCCCCCCCATTTGATTTTTTAGGATGTGTTGTGTGTGTGCTCAGAGAGGCCAAAATATTACTGCATAGGGCACCCAATGGGCTAACACCTCCTCTGACTGAAGAAAATGGTATAAGTGCTACTGTTTGAGCCGTTTTCATCTGGATAGGCATTTCCCAATTCCTTATTGAAGCCAGTTGGACATTTCCTGATAGAATGTTGTCTGTTAGAACATGCTGATTTCCTGAAAGTTAAACATTTTGCAAAAACATATCAACTTCGAAAAAAATTGTTTCAAAACAAAAATTGAAAGAAAACATTCTGATAAGATTGAGACATTCAATTTCTCCTTTTTTAAAAACAGATGTTTCAATTTTCCATTTCTAAAAGATTGTTTACATTTTATATTTAACATAATGTCATTTTTAAAATAGGCAAAATCAGAACAAAATGTTTCAATTATGTTGAAACAAAATTTTGTGATTGACATCCTTTGTTATTATTTTTGTATGGTTTATTTGTTAATTCCACTAGCAGGAAATTTTAAACTTTTTGGTTTAGTTCCATTCTGGAATGGAAAAAGTTTTTGCTTTGGGGAACTTTCACAATTTTGAAAATCTGATTCCACTCTACTCCTCAAACCTATTCATGCTTTCAAATCATTCCCTGCATCATTCTACAAACAATTCCTGGTTTGTAGCTTGTTCACAAGTGATTCATTATGGATATTTAAAATTTGAGCTGTGTTGATGAGCTATGAATGGACAAAAACCATATGATATATTCCTATTTTCTAACTTAATATGAATAATGTATAGTCCAGTTTCTTATTCAAAGACTTGCATGTATTAGTTCAAAATTCACTTTCTTTAAATTTTCTCCAGTATTTATAAAAAAAATCATGTCCATGAATATCTTTGCTGGTAAACTCATTCATAAAAATATCTATGGAAATACACACAACAGGGCATTATGTACAGAGGAGGCAATTTGTTTAAAATGTTTAATTTGTACTTACTGGATTTTTATTTCAGTATTCACATTTCTCTTGGTTTTCTGGTTAGTTGTCTTTAAAGAAAGAGGCAAATATCACAGGTTTGTTCAAAGCAGAAAATCTGTTAGGACAGTAGGAGTACTTGTGGCACCTTAGAAACTAACATTTTTATTTGCGCATAAGCTTTCATGGGCTACAGTCCACTTCATAGGATGCATAGAATGGAACATATAGTTAGAAGTTGTATATACACATACAGAGAACATGAAAAGGTGGAAGTTGCCATACCAACTCTAAAAGGCTAATTAATTAAGATGAGCTATTATCAGCAGGAGAAAAAAAAACTTGTGTAGTGATAATCAAGATAGCCCATTTCGGACAGTTGACAAGAAGGTTCTTTTTGTGGATACAAACTAACACGGCTGCTACTCTGAAACCTGTTAGAACAATGTGTGTGTATACACATACACAAAGGATATGAATGAGTGTATTTATAGATACAATACAAACCTAAGATGCTTGAAAGCTTGAAGTCAAACCATAAAGCAACAGATGTTTCAAGGTTTACATCCAAAATTCTGGAAAGATACATGATTTATATGTTTTGGTTTTATAACCTTCCTTATGATGGGAACAGAGTGAGGTGAATTGTTCTGTAAGTAACAAATCATGAGATGTTGAAACATATGTTGAAAAGCTTAGTGGCTTGAATTCCATACTTAGCTATTCTAGTGTATGCTTTGCAGCTGAACACATTTAACTTCTGGTTAATACATTTCACATTATCAAATATCATTATTATTGACTCCTTAAGATTATATAGAGTAACAAAATGTACTTTAACACAACACCTTAAAAAGGGAAATAAAGCAGCAATGTGTTTTCTTAGATATATTTCAAGTAAGGTGTTTGTGTGTGTGTCTGTTAATGAGAGTGGGTAAGCAAACATGCTTTAAGGAGTTATTTTAGGTAAGTATCTAGTAGTTTGGATGCGTCTACAAAATATCCAGAACTTTTAAATTTGTCACATGAACAAGGGGTTTTCATTACTCCTTGAAGATGATCAGGCCAAATCTGGTGGAAGAACAGCCCCCCTAGGAGCATTAAGGAATTTTTATTTTTTGTTAGAATCCAAAAGCACAGGGATGCATGAAGATAAAAAATGAAAACAATACCCAAATTAACTAAACCTATGTAGTTATTATACCAATGAAAAGTAAAGTAATCTGTCCATATTTGGCCTTGTAAGAGAAACCCAATGCCTTCTTACCAGTTTAATTTGTGTGTGAACATTCTCTTTCCTCACTTTCTCTGTACTCAAGCCCCTTCCCTTAGGTATGGCTGTGTGCCAGGACCAGAGCATTGAACTCAGGCCCCCAGGGACCATCCTTAGCCATTGCACCACAACAATTTGCATATAATGTGTGTGTATGCAGAGGTGGCTCCAGGCACCAGTGCTCCAAGAGCATGCCTGGGGTGGCAAGCTGCAGGGGGCATTCTTCCAGTCCCTTTGATGGTGGCAGTCAGGCAGCCTTCAACGGCTTGCCTGTGGGAGGTCCGCCAGCCTCAAGGATTCAGCGGTGGGTACACCGAAGCCGCGGGACCGGCAGACCTCCCGCAGGCAAGCCGTCGAAGGCAGCCTGCCTGCCATGTTTGGGGTGGTAAAAAAGCTAAAGCCGCCCCTATATGTATGTAACCCTTCTGCCAGGTGAAGCCAGCAGCAACCAGGGCCAGGATTCAATATCTAGGGGCTCCTTTCCATTGATACAACACAGAACTGGCTTGAGCCCCCATCCAGTCAAGGGCAGCTCTAGGTATTTTGCCGCTGCAAGCACGGCAGGCAGGCTGCCTTCGGCGGCTTGCCTGCAGGAGGTCCCCGGTCCCGCGGATTCAGCAGCACTCCTGCAGGAGGTCCACAGAAGCGGCTAGACCAGCTGACCCTCCGCAGGCATGCCGCCAAAGGCAACCTGCCTGCCGCCCTCACGGCGACAGGCAGAACGTCCCCATGGCTTGCCGCCCCAAGCACGCGCTTGGCGTGCTGGTGCCTGGAGCTGCCCCTGCATCCAGTAACCTGGGAAATTGGGCACCTCTGAGAGGCAATACTTCCCCACTCGCAAGCACAGAGTCTGAGTGTAGAAAAGAAATATTTAATAAAAGGAGGGAAGTAACTCGGCATTATTTGGGAAAACATTGCAAACAAGGTTCATAAACCATGAGTAAAAGACACCCCCAAAAGTAGGCTGGGCAGTCTCCTTTTCCCCTCAGAGAAGTCCCTTTCACGTGCCCGACCTGCCTCTGCAACCCACTCACAGTTGCTGTCCTTGGTCATTGTAGACCCAGAGTTCAGAGGTGCATCTGCAGAGTTGCATCTGGGTGGGGTGAAGAGGTACTTTACTCGCTCAGTTGCTCTGCTGCTTGGGCACTCACCTACCGCTCCTCTCTGCCAGCCACCTTTCCGATTGCTCCTCAGCCACTGCTGCTGGCTGCCTGTTCTCTGTTGTGACCTCTGCACATCAGTCTCGGAGTAATTTTCAGCTCTTTACAGGCTGGTCAGAAACACTGCTCTGTAGAGAGGCGCCCTGGCTCCCTGCCGCGCCTGAGAGGGACTAGCCAGAACAGGTGCCTCAGTGGGTGGAGCCACCACCGCCTGTCCCTGCTCCCTGGAAGTCAAGGGGCGGGACAGGAAGTATAAAAGCCCGGCCTCGGCACTCAGTTGGCTGCAGACTGCCAGAGAGGACAGACACTGGTGCCTGAGCTCCTGCTGGGCCCAGCCTGCTCTGTGCTCAGTACCTGGAGCAGCGCTGGCCTGGCCTGAGCTTCCCCGTGCCCGGTATCCAGAGGAGCGGCCTGAGCTTCCCCGTGCCCGGTATCCTGAGGAACCCATGGTCTGGGACCTGCTGGATGATGCTGGTGAAGGACAGGTACCTAGAAAGGGGGAGACTGGAAGTGGCCTGGGGGAAGCTGACCCCAGTCTGGCTTCAGGGGACTCTGAACTAATGTCAGTGTGTTGTGGCCAGGATTCCCCACTGACTGCAGTGAACCCTTGCTGCTGCTAGGGCCCCAGACTGGGATGCAGTGGAGTGGGAGGGCCTGTGTCCCCCCCCTTGCCACCCTTGGGTGGCAGACTCCCCCTCCTCCTGGCCTGAGGAGGCCTCTTGTGCTGTTTGACTCGCTGTTCAGTCCCTGCTTGAGGGTCTGACCCTTACCTGTGTCTGTTGCCCTGCCCTGAGCCAGGGCTTGGGCTTTACAGACTGCTACTGTTCTCTTGTTGCTCAGCCCCTGGTGAAAGGCCTGAGCCTAACTGCTTGTTGCCCCGCCCTACCCAAGGGCCTGGGCTAGAGACTTTGTATTTGCTCAGTCCTGCTGCTTACTGCCCTGCCCCACCCAAGGGCCGGGCTTATGTGCTGTGTTGCTCAGCCCTGCTGAAAGGTCTGAGCCTGAACTGCTTGTTGCCCCACCCCTGCTCCAGGGCTGGGCTTATAGACCCTGTGTCAGCTTAGCCCCTGCTGAAGGGCTAGGACTCTGAATTTCTTAGAGACTATTTGTTTGCTCAGCCCCTGCTGACAGGTCTGGGCCCTGCACGGACTGCTGCCTGTCAGGAGGCGCCCTGGCTCCCCACCACGCCTGAGAGGGATGAGCCCCAGCACTGGACCCTTACATGCCCCCATCTCAAGTGACTTCAGCTCTCAGTGACATTCAGCTCTTAGCAGGCAGGGCAGAAACTGCCCTACCACAAGTGTTTTCAGCTCTGATTGGGCATTTAACATAACAAAGAGGCTCCTAATGAAGCCTCTTTAGATGTATTCTTTGAACAGTGGGGAGGGAAAGGTTAAACCAGTCTAGGGAGAACCTTTGATAAGGGTGTGTAGTCTCCTAGCTGGGATACCTGCCCCCACCCCTCTTACTTTCACAAGGCAATGATATTCAAGCCCCTGGCTTAACGAGGTTCTTTCACCTGAGGGTGGCCCCCTCATTTAAGAGTGATAAAGCACAATCCTGCTTTCCTGTATTCCTACAATAATTACAATATTGGTAACCATATTTCACTGCCAGTGCCTTCAGTACTAAGGTGATTTGTCCCAATATCAGCCAAAGCTGATCACTTTGACACCACTGTATGTGCTGAATATGCAAGCAGAGCAGGAGCAAACTGTACTTACATAAAAACACTCCCAAGTCTCTCCCCTCCCCACAAGCGGTCAGGGAAGCATTCATTCAGACTCTGCTTACATATATAATGGCCCTAACAGCAGGTGGAGGAAGTTGTCTAAACAACAGACCATTGCCTGCTGCAGTAGTGTAGCTAGTGGGGTGCAAGGGAAGCAGCTGCTTCCCCTCAGCACATTTTCCAAAAGCAGCATCTGCTGGGCTGGTGCTGGGGGCAGCATGGCTGGAGGAGCCATGGGTGGGGGGCGGCAGGTGCAGCAGGGGCAGGTGCAGCTGGAGGAGCGAGGGGCTGGCTCCTTGGCCATAGCACCCCACGCTGAGCGTGGCCTCAAGATCATCACTGCCACCATTAGCAGGCCCTGGCTGCACTGCAGGATCGCACACAGTGCCCTGGCCACATGCGCTGCCCTCTCGCGGAGCTCCCATCCCCAGGAAGAAGCTGCTAGAGCGCAGCCAAGTGGCAGAGGCACGAGGCTTATAGGTTCGGGGGACCCCAACTGGCTCGTCACCCCTGTCCGCCAGCTGCCTGCCTGCGACAAGTCTTGCCCCTGCAGCCCCCCTTCCGCCACATGTTTCTGGCGGGCTGCCCACCCCGCGCTGCCCCTGGAACCATCGCGCTGCCCTGTCTCCTCCCCAGGCCTGGCTTGGGATCCAATGAGGCAGTGCAGTGAGGGGGCGGGGCAGGAGGCAGGGATTTGGGGAGGGATCCAATGGGAAAGGAGGGGCCAGAGTTGGGGCAGGGGTGAGACCAGAGGAGGAGCCAAGGGGGGAGGGGGGCGCCTTTTTATGTTTTCTCCCCCTACACTTAGAACCTGGCTACACCACTGGCCTGCTGGTTGTTGCCTAGACCACCTTGCCTTGCTGCCCCACTGGACCCTACCTTGTTGCCCTCCTGCCTCATGTGACTCTGCCTTGTTGTCTTCTAGCTTGCCCAATCTTGTCTCCCCAACCCACTGACCTGCCCCCTTGGATTGCATCTTTCTGTGAGAACTGACCATTGCCCCTGACTGCCTCTGCTACAGGCTGACCTTCCAACTACTCAACCACTCTCACACCCTTGACTATGGCTCTAGACTCCCCCCATAGGTCTCCTCAGCTACCAGGCATTACACAGTGCAACTCTCATATCAAACATGATATCAGGAATATATTCCTAGATATAATTTCCTTGTCTATGACAATAATGCAAAAGGCATCCACAAAGACATCTGTCCTGAACAGACACAAGCATCTATTACATTTTGTCCCTAACAGAACATAAGTCTATAACTTCACTGATTCTAGGCAGAATAAAAATAAAAATTCAGAAATAGTAGAGTATCCACTCCATTAGCAAATATCCTCTATGTACCTAAACTGAAATCCATATGTCTATTTATTCCAGCCTTAGACATATAAATGAGTCACAACCTGAAACTCTGTGATGGACAATAAGCTAAGTCAATTGTTTTCAATGACAACTACTTTTTTATGCCTTTTACATTCAGATCAGTCACCATCAGAAATCACCAGATAAACATTTTTTTGTTACAAACTACAGTTCTTGTCCTTCAAAGGCACAGAAATTACTTCATGCATAGAAGTATTCCTATTGAGATCCCTTGCAGAGCTCCTGGCCTAAAGTCAGAAGTTTGAGGATAAGGCAAAAATCTATAACTGCTTTGTTTTTATTGTATATGTCAACAAATTTCAGTATAAGGAGTATGGCAGAAAGGGTTCTTTAAAGGGAATTTATACATGGAGAGGAAAGGGATGTGTGAATCATATCAAGAATGTCACATATGGGGCATCATGAGAACCTGCATAGGTGTTTATATGAGAACATAAAAAATGGATCACCAAAGATGGGAGCATTAATGGAGGAGGTGTGAGTGACAGGAGAAAGAAGTGAAACAAAAGAGAATGGGTAGGGAGGGGCAGATTATATAGAGCTTTGAAAGAGGTAACAAGTAGCTCCAATTTGATGTGACAGTGGATGTGGATCCAGTGAAGGGATTTAAAAAGAGAAGTGACATGATCGGAAGGATGGACGGGGGGGATGACTCAGCTGCAGCATTTTGTATGGGCTGAAGGGGAAAGGCGTGTGGCCAGGGAGGAAGATGTTTCAGGAGCTGAAGGAAGACATAATGAGGAAATAAACAAGAGATTTAGCTGAGACAAAGAAGCTGATGTAAAGAAAAGGATGGATCTTGGAAATGTTGAGCAGGAACAAGAAGCAGGATTTGGATATGGCTTTGGTGAGTGGGTCAAAGAAGTCAGAGGAATCACTTAAGTTATACGTTCAAGCCATGGAAAGGAAGGTGGTGTTTGTGGGAGTAGGGGCTATGTGACAGTTACACACTGAGATAAAAATAAATACAAAGCTCTACAAAAGACAAAGCAATTAACTGATACATTTGAACAGAGACTCAAGATTGTGGGTTATTATATTCATCTTAATGATGAAATAGCATAGTTAGATTTGCAGCAATTTCTGACGCTTATTCCTCACTAGTCATAATTAAATAAAAAAGGGGAGAGGGGGAAAGAGTATTAGAGTCAATGTCATAAAAATGTAAAAGGAAATAGATTTTTTTCCCTTAAGAAACATTCTGGCAACAATGTCAGTGTCTGATATTAGCTTGTGAGCCCTTTGGGGGAGGAACTTTTTTATTTTGTATGTTTTTTATAGCAAGTGCTGAAGTGCCAAGTATATCAGCACTGCTTTATAAATAAAATGATGCCATTAAAGCCATCATTCACCCTCCAAGATGCATTTTCAAAATGTTACAAAGAATGACTATACTATTGCTATTGCCATTGACAATCTACCTGCCTTACTCTTGGGGCGGGTGACTGGGTAATGAAATTCTACAGTGGGTATTATCCCTATTTTACAGATGGGGGAACTGAGGCAGAGACAGGTGAAGTGAATTTCCCACAGTGAGTCACTTGGCAGACTTGGATGTAGATGATTCAAGGTACTGTATTTATATTATAGTCTCCTCTGCAGAAATGAGTTTGAATCCTATTTCTGACTGACCTACTTTTCCCCATTAAACCTTAACTTTCATCTGTAACAAGACAGACAGTATGGTTGAATACATTTTTTTCCCAGTTCTAATGTGCATAGTACACTCTATATAATTTATAAATAATGAGCTCCTTGGGCAGGGAGTGTATTTTATTTTGCATTTATACAGTGCTTAGCCCAATGAGATACTGGTTTATGACTGGGGCTTGTAGGTGCTACCACAATACAAATAATGGTTTGCAATAATAATAATCTATATCTAGGATTTTATAACCATGTCTTCCACTGGCTCAGTGTGATTTGGGGTGTCACTTTACCTTTCTAGGAGTCAGTTTCCTCATCTGTGAAATTGGGATTAATACCCATTTTTATCAAGTGCTTTGAGATCTTCTTTGTCCATACAGAGTGTTATTGTTATTTTAACACAGAAAGAGTGAACTAATCCTCAACAACATAGAATTGCACCTATTCAGGGAAAATGGGAATCACCAAGTGAATGTATCTAAGGGGAGAATTCTACCAAAGGAAAAAGGTGTATGAAAGCAGAATATTTTGACTATCCGAGTGGTAAGGAGTTCTGAACTAAAACCAACATATCCTGACTATACCCATTGAACATAAAACATTATTCCTCTTGGAACACTTAAGGACAGTACCACAGCCCTCTTGCTGCCACTTCAAAAGTTAATTTGAAATTAAAGTGAAACAGCTTCTGGGTTTTGCATTAATGAGAATGTGATGGGGTGTTCACTCCCCAACAGGCCTGAAAAGGTTAAGGAAGTTTAGAAATGGCCAGTTAGTGAGACAGTCCACACATGAAGCTCACCTCAGCAGGTGTGGGCAGGGCTAGTATGAAGTCAGGAAACTGGCAAAGGAAATGACTGCTGTGAGGAAGTTTGCAGCAATCCTCTGTGCATTAGAGGGAAGGAGGGATCCCAGGGAAAGAACAGAATCCCTGGGAGCTTGGCCCTGAGAGAAGGGTGTACCCAGCCTGTAGGAGGTGAGTAGAAAGAAGCTCAGGGAGAAAGCAGCAAGACTGGGGACTCAACAGACCTTGGCTATGTGTTGCAGTGTCCCTGGGCAGGAACCAGTAGGAGTAGGCGGGCTCCTGTTCCTCACCAGCTATTGACAGAAGGGTAGTGCCTGGACAATGGATCCAGTGAAAGACTATCCCCCAGAATGGGAAACCACATAGTGACCTGGCCAGAGGGCTGTCACATAGAGGAAGCTGTAGCTCCTGGAGTGAGAGGGGCCACAAAGTGAGAGAGGACAAGTGGAGAGATCATACGGAGAGGCATTGGACCTGGAAGAATGCTATTTTCCAGGCACCAAAAGGAGGTGGTGAATGAGCACCCTGTGACAGAGAACAATAGATGTTTCAGGCTGTCACTGAAGGGGTTAAATGGAAAAGGAGAGGTATGAGGGGGTGTTAAAAGAAGGTAACTGCTGAGTGTACCTGTGTAGTATGTGCCGATGTCACCAAATCAGAAAGTGTGAAGTGTCCTTCTCGTGCCAAGTTCCAGCCAGGAAATTAAAGGGAGGAGAAAAAACCCTAGTGCTTTTTAAAACCGTCACAGTGGTTTTCAGACAAGCCCCATAGCCTGTTTTTTTCAATCCCACCTAACTACTAATGAACTCCTGGAGCTGGTTTTCCATTTCATTGGGATTCATGTAAGTGAGGCAAGGGATACAATTTCAGGGCAATGTAAAATAGGGTGTTTTATTTAAACCTAGCTAATTTTACAGAGGTCCCAAGATGGGAAGACAGGAGCCTTCAATAACTCTCTCTGCAGTCCTGGAGCAAACTGTGCAGTCTCATTGTCTATTCTCCTTGCAGCAGGGGAAAGATAACACTGCAGGACACCTATGTAGTCTGACAGGTAAAAATAAAGGCTAACTAAATTAGGTGCAATTTCAGACCATCTGAATCCCTGAAGATGTATGGGAACTACCTGAAATGCCACCCCGGAAGAATGAGCCCCAGTGAATGAACAGAGAAGGACCTGTTCCACTAGCCCATTCACGTGACATTGTCCCTTCCCTTGTAAACTCCTGAGTATATCCATCTGACCAATACTCATAGACCATTCCCCAAGAGAGACAGAGCTTCTGACAGGGCATGCTGGGAGTTTTAGGCCACAGAGCTATGGGTAGCAAGGAATGTGTATCTCCAAACTCACTAAACAAGCTTCTTTTTATTCTCATGTCCTTGTCACAAACTAGATGTTTTTTCCAGAACCGTGCACAAACGACAGCTCTTTCCAGCTCAGCAGTGAGATCCTTCTTCATACAGCTCTCCCCAAAGAGATGACAAATAACACAAGCTCCGTGGTCTGCACCTGGCTGAAATAACATCTATTTGTATCATCAGAAACCTCATTTGATCATATTAGTCTTTGATCTGCATGTGCAGGTGGTTCGTGCATCACCATGTTGACCAGTCTTTATCAGCCTCTCCAGGAAGATCCTCCTGGGGTTCCAGATCTATTCCAGTGTGTCTGACTGCAGAATCTTTCATTCCATAAGCTCAGTCATGACTTGCCAGTGGAAGAAGCTGTTCTATTTTCCATCCATTCATACAACAAGGATGTAAATAAAATCTCAGCAAGGGTAGGTCTTCTGCCCCTTGTTTTATTATAAACAAAGTTAACTCAATGTTTCTGGAGTGCAGAAGAGTTCAGTTCTGACTCAGATGATGTTTTGGGTGCAGATTTCTCTCAGTTCTTATTTAATTCTGTCCAGTTCACAGTTCTGCACTTTTTAAGGCATATACATTATGCAAGAGCATGTATGACTTGCAATTCTCAAAACATTTTAAAATTGTAGACATTTTTGTTTGCTTTGTGTGTGGCTTTTTAAACCCCTTTTAATGGATCACTTCATATCTGAGCAAAGCTCACTCTTTAACAACATGGTGACAGCAAGTTAAATTGCTGATAGTAAGGAAATGTAACAGGGTTACCTTCTAAGGTGCATTGACAGAGCTGTGTGGATCCTGCAATTGTAATAGATCAAAAATTCAGGTGCATTGTTGGAGATGAGTTGGAAGTTTGCAATGTAGCTGGTTACACTATGGCTGGCTCTAAGAGCCATTAGTACTTCACCTTCAAAACCATTATATTCATCCAAATGCACTTAGTTCTGACAGCATTCATCTTCCTTTAAAGAAGAAAAATGTACATTCAGAAAAGGCAGGGTGCGTGTAACCTATACTAAGTATAAAATGATTCATTAGAAAGGTCTCTGTGGTTCAGAGCTTGCATCACTTAAATATTTAATCGATCATTAATGCTTCTATGAAATGCAGGACAATGAACAGCAAAGCAGCAGCATTAACCTAACTTAAACATTTGATCGCCACATCTTCTTAGTGTTCACTACATTTAATTCTACTGCTACATAAAGTCATAGCATTAAATAAGCATTGTGAATGCTAGAGTCTGATGCTCAGCGCCCCCCCCCCAGGCAATACACCATTCTAAATGTGTGATTGTTCAGGGATGGATTGCCTAGAAACTCCCCTTTATGAGGAGAGGGGCAGAAGTGGCATTGGGGAGAGAACATTGCAAAGTGCTATTGTGTTCTAACCAGGGCCGGCTCTAGCAATTTTGCTGCCCCAAGCACTGCGGCACAGCGCGGGGGGCGCTCTGCCGCTCGCTGGTCCTGCAGCCCCGGTGGACGTCCCGCAGGCACACCTGCGTATGCTCCACCGGAGCCGTGGGACCAGGGGATCTTCTGCAGGCACGCCTGCGGGAGGTCCACTGGAGCATCCTGCTGCCCTCCCAGCAACCAGCAGAGCACCCCTGTGGCATGCCACCCCAAGCATGCGCTTGGCGCGCTTTAGCCTGGAGCCAGCCCTGGTTCTAACCCTGGTAAGGAATGTTCCAGAGAAAAAGGGAAATTAATGAAACTGTGGAGGCTGTGTTATTTAAATCTTTTTGATTCCTTTAAAGCTCTTGACCTGCATGGAATCTTGTGGAATGAGTTCTGCAATATAATGGTGCATTGTGTTTAAAAAAACAAAACAAAACATACTTCCTTTTACCAGTTTTAAATGTGTCGACTGTTTCATTGGATGTTTCCTCAAGAGATAGGGTCAATATAAGCACCTAATTTACTTTCTCTGGACCATTCATTATATCTCATGTTAGTCTCTTCCCTAAACTTTAAAAAAAAAAAAAAAAAAAAAAGAGGTTGTTTCTTTCCAATGTTCTACCACATCCAGTCCTGTAGCCTTAAAATCCTACTATCCTGATTTCTTTATAGGAACTCAATGTTCACCCTCCAGGATAGATCATCATCTACATAACTGGAATATTTTAAATCTCCAGGATTATATACCTTCCCCAACAACCTGAGGCCCAGTCTTATCAGCTGATCTATGAGGGTAAGCCCTCATGCCTGCACAGAGCTCTGCTGACCTCAAAGAAGGCACAAGTATTGGTAAGGGGTTGCCCAATTGGATAAGCTTTCAAAATCATGACGTGTAAAAGGAATTCCCATTAGAATCAATTGAGAACTCATCAGTCCCTAACACTACAATTTGTAATAGTGTTGTGATAATGGTTTGGGCAATTGCTGCAGGATTTTGAGGTATTCTTATTACAGGGTCAGAGGGCCTTGCGACCAGACCCTGTAATTTAAGGGTGAGGCATCTCACATCCAGCCTGAGTGCTCATCCAGCAGGAATGCTAAACTTTGTTTCACTGCAATTATTCCAGGATCATCCTTGAAAACAAAAAAAATAATTGCCTCAGAATAATCTCCTTTTATGAGGTTTCCCTCTCATTTCTCACTCTTTGGCAACACCCTCTGGAGTTGGCAGATAGGAATCTCACTCTTCACCCCCCAAACCCAAGAACTTCACTACCCAAAAAGTTGCTTTTGCAATCCCCAGCTCCCAACAGCATCCCCCTGTCCATATTGATCTGGAAAAACAAGAGCTGTTCTCCATGTAGCACACCTGAATATAAACCTTTGTCTAAAAAGTAAATGGCAAGAGAACATTTCCCATTACATCTCACTGCCATCCTTTTGATTGTTTTATTGCTCACTTCCTTTCTTTGAGGGATGAGAGGAGAAGACATGGGGAGCTTGTGACACAAGGGGACTGTTGGAAACTTTAATCTTTTAAATCCCTCTGAGACACATCACCCTAAAGAAACTATTTCCTTTTAGAATGAGTGTTTGCTTATTTTCAGATATCCCATCACCTTTGAGCAGGGAGGTACTAATGGACCCTAGAGTGTTTTCCATTCACAGACACTGTTTTTGCATTAGGACTTGTTTTATGATTAATGCCTTTGACATAGCAGGAGCAGCTTCTGGTCCAGAGAGAGTGTAGTTATTACAGACAGAGCCAGTGGTTAGTACAGCTGATCAAATGGTCCCCTGCTGCAAGAGAAATATCAAGGCAGATTTCAGGGTCTTGTTTGTTCAGGAGTGCACATGACATGTGCTTAAAAATTGGGGATTAGAGGCATTGGGGAATACACAGCAGCTCCCATTAAGGTTATCGGCAGGGTTTCTTCTAGCCTCTGTCTTTCCTTACCTACTGGCTTCCCAGCTGCAGAGCCAAATAGCATTACCAGACTTACCTCTACTGGTTTGTTAAACCTGATTATATTTGACTGGCTAGTCCAGCATATTGGAGTGGGGGCTGGGGAGGAGAACACGCATTTCTTGTCTGAAATAAATGTGCTTTTTTATTTCTTAGCCTAAGGGACCTACCTTAGTCACATTGTCATGGAAATTGTGATTGTTATCCCACCCGCTAAGATTTTCACACTTCCAGATTCCCAGGATTTTCAGCATGCATGTCTGGTCAGGTCACTTTTTCCTAAGGGTGTCAATGAGGTGATTGGCTAAGAGAGACCTGGGCATCATGGGGTAGTTGGTATGGGGTGAGATCTAAGTGTTAGTCATACACGGGGAGGTAGATATTGTGAGCAAGCTAAGCAGATAGAAAGGCAGTAGAATTGGAGCACGTGTCCAAGTAAAAGTGGTGGTTACAGAAAGAATGGGCAACTAGAAAGGGGAGATGAGTCCAAGAGCACATCATTGGGGTCTACAGAGGAGCAAACTGAGCAACCACTAGGAAGTCTGATAGGAATGCTTCTTAGAGAAGAATTGCAACAACATCATACCGTCTTATGATTTTTGCCTTTGTCCCATGAGTAATCCTTAAAATCTATGGTAGTGTTCTTATCTAAAGCAAGCCATTGCTACAAACCATCCAGCAGTCTGAACTAGTTGGCACATAGCCCTTGCTGTTGGCATCTTTTGAATGCCATGGGCTGGCGTGTGTGTAAAGTATAGACATTGAGCTTATGCCACCAAATTCAGATCAGGATTTCAACTCCTGAGCAGTTTGGATTGGGGAGATTGGTTTGGCCCATTATACAGATAGGGCCCCACTGTGAAATTCAGATCCAGACTGAGATTCCAACTCCTCACCAA
This sequence comes from Gopherus flavomarginatus, assembly GCF_025201925.1. NCBI lineage: Eukaryota > Metazoa > Chordata > Testudines > Testudinidae > Gopherus > Gopherus flavomarginatus. Next base: position 123,584,975 of record NC_066621.1, on the reverse strand, counting down.
AGCCCCACAGCCCAGAGCAGTTCATTTCTAGAGATCTGGTTCATTTTCATCTTTAATAAAACAATGTGTCACAAATGCTTTCCCCCCACATGGATCTCATGGGATTCTCCCACCTTGCTGAATCCTTTAATATTCCCTTCCAATGAGAAGGGTTGATTGCAGCTTCCTCTAAACCCTTTTTGCCTGGCTGGGATGGTTTGAGAGGTGAGGGCAAAATAATCACCAGGAATGCAGGCACTCTTCTTATTTTGTCATTCCTTCCCCTAGTGTCTGAGTGGGCTGAATCCACAGGGCTTGGGCATGAGAGCAAAGCCCAGATCTAACACGCAGCAGACATTTGGGCTACCATATCATTACTACTAATTATTTGCACTGTCGTAATGGTCAAGGGCTCCAATCTGGCCTCACTGTGCCGGGAGCTGTTCAAACACACAAGTAGACACAATCCCATCAACCACGGTACTTGTGTCACAGTTCTCAAAGTAACTGCACCTCTGACACCTTTGTGGCCCCTTTGAGGGAATTCCACTTAAGTTTCAGGCCTCCAGCTGTCATCTCTCAGGCCTCAGCTGTCTGAGACTCCCTCTTGACTGGGGATTTAGGCAACAATTTGCTGTGATCGCCTCAGTAATTCTGAGTAGTTCAGCACCTGCCCTTCTGTTCTCCTAGGGGCAATGACAGGCCTAACCAGTGACCAGCCAGCTCCCATAAAGCACAATATTATTTATTCAGAACAAAAGCATTACCAAGAAAACATCTTGAAAACAATTAACACCTTATATGTATGCCTGGATTACCAGGTATCACCCATCATCCACAGGGAGACCCTGGCTGGGTCCAAAATACTACAAGTTCTTTCACCGAGCTGGTCCTGTTTGCTCAGTTAGTACTTAGCTGATGGAAGTTTAGCCTAAGTATGGACTGAATTAAAACTGAACAAGGACTTTGAGGTTTGGCCCTTTATCAAGGAAAGTCTTGAAAGAAGTGTTTTGGATTTTGAAGCTGCTCTTCTATACGTTAACTACCAGAAGAGAAGACTTTCTATTTAAGAGATTAAATATGGTATGCACACTGCGCTCATCTTTTTTTTTAAAGTAATAGAAATACATTAATTCTGCCAAGGGCCAATCAAAAGCCTTTCTAATCCCATGAAAGTACAGGCATTATCTATAGCAAAATATCTCATATATGAAGTTTCTTGTGTGTGGGCACAATTTTTTTTAAAAAGCCACTGTTAAAGTGGAATCTTTCCACTGTTAGGTTTATCTCAAATGAGGGGGTAAGGGTAAGAAAAGCTTTTAAAGCATATTATGGGTAATTTAAGACCATAAGAATGGCCATACTGGGTCAGACCAAAGGTCCATCTAGCTCAGCACCCTGTCTTCTGACAGTGGCCAATGCCAGGTGCCCCAGAGGGAATGAACAGAACAGGTAATCAAGTGATCCATCCCATTGCCCATTCCCAACTTCTGGTAAACAGAGGCTAGGGACAACATCCCTGCCCATCCTGGCTAATAGCTAGTGATGGACATATCCTCCATGAATTTATCTAGTTCTTTTTTTAACCTTGTTATAGTCTTGGCCTTCACAACATCCTCTGGCAGAGAGTTCCACAGGTTGACTGTGTGTTGTCTGAAAAAATACTTCATTTTCTTTTAAACCTGCTGCCTATTAATTTTATTTGGTGGCTCCTATTTCTTTTGCTAGGAGGAGGAGTAAATAACGCTTCCTTATTTACTTTCTCCACACCAGTCATGATTTTATAGACCTCTATCATATCCCTGTCCTCCCCTGGGTCATCTCTTTTCCAGGCTGGAAAGTCCCAGTCTTATTCATCTATTTTCATACAGCAGCCATTCCATAACCCTAATAATTTTTGTTGCCCTTTTCTGAACATTTTCCAGTATGTCTTTGTTGAGATGAGGTGACCACATCTGCATGCAGTATTCAAGATGTGGGTGTACTATGGATTTATACAGAGGCAATATGATATTTTCTGTCTTAACTATCCCTTTCTTAATGACACCCAACATTCTGTTAGCTTTTTTTTTAAGTTGCTATTTTTCAAAAGATCAAACTGATTGTCAAACTCAAAAGTAAAGTAAACTAGGAATCTTCCTTCTAGTTGTTCATTTTCATTTTGTTTTGGTTTTTAAATTTTGTTTGAAAAGCTTTCTAAATCAACTTTCATAGCCAAGTGTCATAACATTTTTCCCAGATTTGGACCTTAGCGTCCAAAATATGGGTGTTAGCATGAAAACCTCCAAGCTTAGTTACCAGCTTGGACCTGGTAAAGCTGCCACCACCCAAAAAATTAGTGTTTTGGGGCACTCTGGTCCCCCCAACAACCTTCCCTGGGGACCCCAAGACCCAAATTCCTTGAGACTTACAACAAAGAGAAATAAACCATTTCCCCTCCCCTTCTCCCTTCCAGATGTTTTCTCCCTGGGTTCCTGGAGAGATACACAGAAGCAAGCTCCGTGAATCTAAACAGAGGGACTCTACCCTCCCTATTTCCAGTCCTGGAAACAGAAGTACCGAGAGGTCTAATCCTCCCCACCCCTTCACCCAGAGGGTATGCAAAGTCAGGTTTAGTAAATCTAACACAAAGAGATTTTCCCCCTGACTTCTTTCTCCCACCAATTCCCTGGTGAGCTGCAGACTCAATTCCCTGGAGTCCCCACTAAAGAAAAACTCCAACAGGTCTTAAAAAGAAAGCTTTATATAAAAAGAAAGAAAAGGACATAAAAATGGTATTTCTGTATTAAGGTGACAAATACAGGGTCAATTGCTTAAAAGAAATATGAATAAACAGCCTTATTCAAAAAGAATACAATTCAAAACACTCCAGCAACTATACACATGTAAATACGAAAAACAAACAATATAAACCTACTGTCTTATCTTTTTGTACTTACAACTGGGAAACAGAAGATTAGAAAGGCAGGAGACAGAAAAATCACTCTCATAGCCGAGAGGGCACAGACACAAGACAAAGAACTCACACACAAACTTCCCTCCACTCAGATTTGAAAAAGTCTTGTTTCCTGATTGGTCCTCTGGTCAGGTGTTTCAGGTTACTGGTGTTACCCCTTTACAGGTAAAAGAACATTAACCCTTAGCTATCTGTTTATGACACCAAGTTTTAAAGATCTGAAAATAGAATGCAATGTTTATTATAGATGGTCAAATTGGTTTAAATAGAACAACATAGGCTCAGACCTGAAAGTCATTTTGTTCAGTATCTTGTCTCTGACAGTGACCAGTACTAAATGCTTCAGAGGAAGGTGTAAGAGCCCCACAATACAGAGCTGTGGAATGTGTCCTCCACATTCTCTTCCTGCTTTAATAGTTCTAATTAGGCGTAGGCCCCAAAACTGGACATTTAATATAATGACAAAATTTTGGAAGGGATAACAACTCTGGATATTCTTTATGTCCATATAAGAATTTGTTTTCATCAACAATGGTCAAATTTGTTTGCCTAAAACAAGAACCAAAGCAACTTTCTCCAAACCAAAAACCAAGCCTAAACCTGGATATTTTAGGTCTTAAAGGGTTTGGTTAATTTTCTTTTCATTATTTGGTATATCATGACTCTGGTTCTGAAGCAGAAAGGCTGTTCTTATTTTCCAAATCAGGGTCAAGAAGTATTGTAACCAAAGGAAAACCAGTTTTCACAAGATTTGTGGAATTTTTGAATTCCTAACACATTTGAAAAAAAAAAAGATTGGTTCATGAATAGGTCACAAAGAGGAACAAAAGCAGTAGAGAACAGAGAGGTGCCCTATTGCGAGAGGAAACTATTTAAAACTGAAATGAGCCCAAACCAAAACTCAGATACCCAACACGAACTCTGAAGAGGTTTGGATTCTGGTCAGATCTGAATTGCTCAGTTATTAGAACTATCTGAAAAATAAAAACACAGAAATTCATGCACATACTCAAATTTTGAAGACGTTTGCATTTCACAGGGTACCATTTTCCTTTAAATTTAAAAATGGTTATTTAAATATAGAAAGTAACCTTTCAATATGGTTTTCGATAAAAATATCGGTTGAACATGTTGAAAAGGTCAGTAAAAATGTCACAAATGGAAAAAATCATTTAGAAAAAGATCATGTGTTTTGACCAAACAAAAAACCCAACTCTAATTGGCACCTCTCTCTCAGATTGACTAAAAATGAAAATCTGAACTGAAACTTCCTCAGTGGTGGGGAAGTTTTGATCCAAATCTGAATCTAAACTTGAAGACAGATATGAAGAGATGAAGTGGAATTTATAGCTCAAAGAGACCTCTGGATAGATGAGGTGGCACAAGGGACAGAGCAACACATTAGTGTTAACTGCTGCTGAGATGGGCACAGAGGTCCAAATTTAAAGAGAGAAGTGAACATGTAGGGTTAAACATGTGAATATGAGTTCGCTTTACCAGTCTACCAGAGAAATTGAGGCTTCCACATGTACAGAGTAAAACCGAAGGAGTAGCTGGGAACCAGGGGGACTTCCTATAATTTTTTCAGACCTGGGTGTTGCACTGTTCTCCCATTGGGCTTTGGTGAAAGTGTGAAGTTGCAAAAAAGCAGTTGCTGTCATAGCAATATACACCAAGCAAATATGAGACTTTTTGGTCATTTCTGCCAATGATGTAGTTTTAAAGAGAATGAGACAGACTATTTCTTGCTGACCAAAACATTGACCTACGTCTTTTGTAGCCCTAAAAAGGACAATCGGTTGAAGTGAAAAAATGAGCCCCCGTACAAAAATAATTCTCATTGTCAGTGAACAAGTGTAGGCTCCAGAGAAAAGCAAAAACATACTCAGAATCTGGAGTTTTCATAGTATTTACTATCTTAATGAATAGACTATAAGGAAGGTACTGATTCTGGTCTTATATATTATTTTTAGAGGTTGTGAAATTACTTGTGCTCCCTCTAAGCAGTTTTCTCCATCCCTTCCCTCCTGTCTCTGCGGATACCAACCCAATCCCAGCCTCTATACTCACCACAAGCACCCACTATCTAGCTTCCCCTGTCCATGATCTTACTTTGCTGTAAATCTGTTCCTGTAGCTAGATGATTAGAATACCATGGGGAGCATCCAGGACATCGATATAGTGAATTTTGCTATGCTGCTCCACCAATTATCCCATGACAAAAAGAGGGGAGTCACATGCCATGAAGTATGATATGAATTGCACACCCATAAGTTTCGCTTTGGCAGCACCACACATATGGTTGACTTGTTCTTAACTATAATAAAGTGATTTATATCAAGACATTCTAAATTACAGCTGTGCTAAATTTTTCAGTGGAATAGTTTATTCGAAGAAGAATGAGGTTTTGGGGTGACTGAAGTGATTCACAAATTGTGATCAAATTCAGCCACCAAACTGAAAAAAAAATCAATTATTCACTCAACTCTATCCTTAACCAAGTTTATCCTAATCTTTAGCCGGCATGCGAAACTGGTGAAAATAATATTGCAGTGAACTGCCTAGTGCACCCTTACCCTCTGATAGGTAGAAGAGCTGTTTAATGCTGTGCCATGGGTGCTTCTTTAGTTGAAGTTGTAGGAATCTGTGTATGTGGTGCAGAAGGATCTGAGTTTTATCACAGCTTAAGTTCTGAGTGGTCCAGGTGCGTCCCACAGTGACAATTATGAAGTCTTTGAAGGTCTCAGCAATACTAACTCAGATCTGTTCCAGAAACATCTAATGTGCATTGAGGAAGCTTCAGCTGTAATAACCATTTGGAAACTGGGATATTTGGCTCCTGAAATAACTTATATTTCCCTCCTTGCTGCCAAAGTAAGAGAATGTTCATTTCATATTTTTAATAATCTTCTTATTAGGATTTGTTGGGGAATTTAATTTAGCAGTCTTGGGAGTAAGGGTTGAATAGCACTAGTGTGAGCCAGACAGTTGGCCAGACACTGCTACCTTTCTCCTCAACAAATTCCTGTTATTCCGATCCAGTGAATCTTTTTGTCATTAACATTGTCATTTTAAATATTGTCAGAAATGCCTAGGAAAATATAGGTCAGGTCCTCCTCAAATTCCAAAGGGTTACTGTAATGAGAATATTTATGTTTACAGATGAGAGGTTATATCTCCATCATTAGATACAAAGTGCCCTGCCCAGAGGCCACTAAATTCAATGGGAAGAGTTCCGTTTATTTCGAAGTACACTAGATCAGGCCCAAAGAATTTAAGAGAGAAATTTTCCTAAGTGGTGCCCACAAAACTGCATTCTTTGCATGATCAAAACCAACATGTGTGCATATGAAAGATCTGCATGTGCAAATAGCTGTGTGCACGCGCAAGTCTGCAGACACAGAGGCCAAATAATGGTCCTACTTAAACAGATGGGAATGTTACTATTGACATGAATGGGTCCAGGATTTGGGATCAAGTTTGAAAACTGTCCCAAAGCAGTTATCCTCAGCCTTGCAGAGTTGTAGAGCCTCTTCATCCTCCCATTAAAAAAGCAAAGAGCTGCAAAGTCACCACGGAGAAACAGCTGGAATATGGCATTGTGATCAACACAACACATACTATATTGACATTGTAGTTGGAAAGCAATATCAAGACACCATGCCATGACAAATTTAATTCAACACAAATCCTTTTCCATACTAAATGATGATAGGGAGGGGGTGATTCCTTAGCATGCCATGCGTTTGATCACACTTGGGACTGCACAAAAGCCACAGGTGAAGCACTGAACAACTGCATGCAGCTTTTGAGCCACAAATTACATATTTAGGTATCACTGTCCTACATGCTTCACTTAACACCTCCTGCTGCTATATTACAGGAGGCTTTAAACCTACCCATGTCAACAGCCTCTACATGCTCCCGTTGCACCTCCTAATATATGCTGGGAAGTTGCTATGAGAGTTGAGCACACAAGGCAATGCATAGATCAAAGGCATCCACCATATGAGTCGACACTGACTTGACTGAAGTCACAACAAAGTTTTCTTACCACCATTAAGCCCCCAAACAGACATAGGCTCAGTTATGGCAAACAAGAATAGAGAATGACCTTGCAGCCTGTGCACTGCAGCCCCCAACAATCAAACATGTACCACTTGGTACAGGTCAGCTCTTGACTGTGCTGACATTGGCCAGTCTAGAGATGCAGTGATCATTGAGATTACATCACTGGCCCCCAATAACTAACTGCATCAGAGAGCATCAAAATATGAATCATTTCCTGTGAGGCCAACTGCTTGTGCACAGATGCTCTTCCAGTGACTTGGCAGAGTGCAATGATCAGCCAATCGCATGTGCATAGATGTGGCAAGAAGCAGTGAATAAAATAAATTGTATAAGGTCTCCTGCCTGCATATCCCCAAAGAGTGTCCATTAAATTACTATGCATGTTACCAGAGTGCTGAAGCAGAAAAGAGTTACTGCTCAGGTATGTGCTTTGAACTCATTTGTCTTTGTTCCTCTGATCTTCTACTTCCTCCTTTCTTTCCCTTTCCACAGTCTCACCACTGTTTGGTGCAAGAACATTCTCCTCTGCAGCTACTGCTGACTAGAAAAGTATTTCTGTTTCTCTCCATTTCACTGCATTTCTCCCACTTCCTCCCCACCCCCAAGCCCTAACTCTTTTCTTCTATTTCTGGTATTAGTCTTATGACTGACTGCTCCATTTTATTAACCATTGGTCTTTTCTCCACTGCTTTCAGTAATTGATATCTCAGTGTCTTGCTGTAGTTAACTCCGTCAAACATTTTGGGATACAGAAATGCAGCTTGAATGAAAAATGTTGTGTATGTGACTGATTTACAGTGTTCTTTTAGCCATGTTGATCCCTGTATATCAGACAGGGAAGGCAGGTGAGGTAACAGTTTTTATTGGACCAACCTCTATTGGTGAAAAGTACAAGTCTTCAAGCTACACAGAGCTCTTCTTCAGGTCTGGGGATCAGACACTGTGATATTGTTTGCAGGGCCTGAAGAAGAGCTCTGTGCAACTCAAATGCTTGTCCATTCCACCAGCTTGTAAAAAATATTACCTCACCTACCTTGTTGCTATTGTAACTTAACACAATGGAGTAGCTTTGCTCCTCCAAAGGGTTTAACACTTTGCAGATATTACCAGGGGCGGCTCCAGGCACCAGCGCTGCAAGTGCGTGCCTGGGGTGGCAAGTCACGGGAGGAGGCCTGCCGATCACTGTGAGGGTGGCAGTCAGGCTGCCTTCTGTGGGGTTTCTGCATGAGGTTCGTGAAGTTCGCTGGTCCCACGGTTTCGGCAGCGGGTACACTGAAGATGCGGGACCCAGGGACCTCCTGCAGAACCACCGATGAATCCACGTGACTGGGGAGGACCTCCCACAGAAATGCCGCTGAAAGCTGCCTGACTGCTGTGCTTGGGGTGGCAAAAAAACAGAGAGCTGCCCCTGGATATGACATGCCAAATTCTACTTTATTACACCTGTGCAGCCCCATAAATTTTCCAATTTTGGCAGGAAAATTCTCCAAAAGGAGTCATTGCTCATTAATTCACATTTCTACATACTTACAGCCATTTAGATTATTCCAGTTAAAGGAGTTTGGCCAGGGAAATCGGAGGCAAGAGAGGGGCTTTCAATGCTTTTCTGGTAAGGGAGATGTGACAAAAATATTTGTGCAGAAGAGAAGCCTTAGTGAAGTGAAGATTTAGACATACAAAAAATCCACAGTGCTGGGGAAATTAGAGGGGGAAATCAAAACCGAACAGCTGCAAAGTTATACAGGAACTAGAAAGAGAGAACAAATAAGATGCCTTAATACAGAATGGAAACCATTCAGCTTCTAGCTGAGGCCTGTGTAAATCCTTCCAATCCCATCAGTCTCAGACTCCCTTAAGAAAGGTGTTTCCTGCTACCAGGGAAGCAGGATCAAACAGCCAAATGTAAATGAGTAGTGACACCCTGTGCCCTGAAAGTTAGATCTCAATTAAAAAAAGCATGCTGGGGCATGTGACTGACAGAGTAAAAAAGACTTTGTCCTAGAGCTGTGCAAAACTGGTGAGCACTTCACCACAACACATCAAATGAAATATTGGGCGATTTCATGATCCTTACAAGTTTGCTTTTCCACAAAATTGAAGAAAAAAGCTATTTTCTAACTTTAAAGCTATGAATGTATATGGCCTAGAATACTAGTATATTTTTTATAACAAAAAGTATTTTGAATCTGAAAGGCAAAATGTTAAGTTCAAAATTTGAAGGCATCTTTTGCTTGGAATGGACTCATTATCACTTAAAAAATCTCAAAGGGGTCCAATATTAGAAAAGAAGAATCACTAAACTGTTCAACAAAACAGTTTCATTTTTGGTTGGAGCAATAATGAAATGCAGGAAAACTTAAACCTCCTTACCCCCATTTTACAGATGATAAAACTGAAAAATAGAGAGGTTAAGGGCCAGATCCAACCACCACTGAAACCAACAAGAATGTTTCCATTGACTTTACTCCAAGTTTGATTGCACCGTATGTGACGTGACCAAGGTCACACAAGAAGTTAGTGTCATTGAATAGATTAGGACTGACACTCCTGCTCTCAAACTGTGGAATCAATACTTTTTCTCTCACATGATTAGATCGTATAGGATAGGCCTCATAGGTCTTGCATACTGGCCCTATTATGTCTCCACTATGGCCCTGATCTTTCAGGCTCTCAGAATATGGAAAGTTTGCAGAATAGGGCCTTATGGGAAAACATCTTACCTAGGTAGTAATAATAATAATATACACAAATTACATCTTTGGTTTGCTTGGAACTCAGGCTGATCAAGAGCAAATCTTACATAATCACTAAACATCAAGGAAGTCACCACTTAAGGCATGGAAATGAAGGTTGCCTTAACACCAAAACACCACATTGTTCAAATGAAGCCATAGTCTTCAACCCAATATATGAAATTCCATTGCACTTCCTGCTAACCTCCTTTCCCACAACACAGACACTCTCTGCACTTCCAAAATATCACTCTACTGTATGCGGTAACTGAAGCAACAGGCCTGCTTCCTGTATCTCCCCTTGCCCTTTCACAGCCCTGCAAAACCAACCCTTGTTATCTACAAATCCTTTGCTGTACAGTCTGCCTCGCTGGTTCTCCAGGGTCTCTGTGCTCAGACCTGTTGAGTCCCTTCAGAATCAGGCATAATTGCCATTGATGTTAATAGAAATTATATGGGCATTTGGAGAAGACATTTCCCTATGCTTCAATCTGATAATTACTGGGGTAAACATTGACTGATTCCTCTTTCAGAGCATTTGATTAGCAATGAAATATCAAGCCAATAAATACATTTAAACTGACTGGCAATTTATAGCAAACAATGCCTCCCAGACAGTTCCATCACACCTGTTTTCAGAGGTGCTTGAAAGTCAGAGAATCCTATGTGTTTAGTGTTAGAAAGGCCATGCTGGGCAAGACTCACCACCCACCTGCACTAGGATGGGGCATAGTCTCCTAGTCTCCCCCTGAGCACTTTAAATGATGCCTTGGCTTCTCTTAGCAAATGGTTCCATTCTATTGATTTCATTGTTAGAAAAGGCTTCCTCCAAGTCTGAATTTAAAGTAAACCCACCCTTTCTGCCCTGTTTATTCCTTTACTGACATCCCATGCATTTCAGTGAGCTTTGAACTAGGCCCTTAGTGAATGAGAGCAATGAGGGAAAAAAATGCAGTTTTGTTTCTATAACCTCTACATATTGTGGGCTAAAGTATTCTTCATGTTGTACCTTAAACTGCCATACCTTTGTAAGATGCTTAACAGCCTGTACTTTCTACTCCTAATGTGATTGCAATTAAGTGGTGGGAGAAATGATTTTTAAATATGTGTATGAAGTTTGCCTATTCAGAGTTTTACAGTGCTTCAGGGTCTTTTGGAAGAGCAAACACTATATAAATGTAAGATATTATTTTAATTATTTTACTAGCATCACATATCTATTCTCACACACTGTGAGGATGCCTTATTTAACTCCCATGGGAGATAATTTCAGTGCCTAATTGCTCTCACATTAAGATTTTTGTTTTTTTTCCCTTTAATGCTTACCCTGAGTATCTTTTCGGTTTTTTTTTTTTCAATGCAAGCTTAAGGCCATTACACATTATTCCATCACTTTTACTTCTAAAAAACAAACAAGGGGGTGGGGAACCTAAGCTTTTACAGCTGAAAGTAATAAAAACAGATTTATTTTAAAAATGTACATATTAGCACTAGCTACTCATACACACAGTGTAGGTTGTGGTGTGTCATCAAAAATCTGTGTATAGGTAGACCACAACAGTGGTGAGTCAATGGGTGAAATCCTAGCACCAATGAAATCAATGGGAAACCAGGATTTGGGTTTCCATCAAGCCCATTATCCTGTCCTCTGACAGTCGCCAATGGCAGGTGCCCCCAAAGGGAATGAACAGACAGGTTAGCATCAAGTGATCCTGTCATCCAATCCCAGCTTCTGGTAAACAGAGGCTAGGGACACCGTTCCTGCCCATCCTGGTAAATAGCCATTGATAGATCTATCTTCCATGAATTTATCTAGCTCCCTTTTGAACCCTGTTATAGTATTGGCCTTCAGAACACCCTCTGGCAAGGAGTTCCACAGGTTGACAGTACATTGTGTGAAAAAATACCTATTAATTTCATTTGCTGGCCCCTTGTTCTTGTATTATGAGAAGGAGTAAATAACACTTCCTTATTTACTTTCTCTATACCACTCATGATTTTACAGGCCTCAATCATGTCCCCTCCTTAGCCACCTCTTTTTCGAAATGAAAAGTCCCAGTCTTATTAATCTCTCCTCATATGAAAGCCATTCTATACCTCTAATATTTTTTGTTCCCCTTTTCTGAACCTTTTCCAATTCCAATATATCTTTTTTGAGATGAGGCGACCACATCTGCACACAATATTCAAGGTCTGGGCTACCATGGATTTATATGGAGGCAATATGATATTTTCTGTCTTATTATCTATCCCTTTCTTGATAATTCCTAAAATTCTGTTCACTTTTTTGACTGCCACTGCACATTGAGTGGATGATTTCAGAGAACTATCCACAATGACTCCAAAAGCTCTTTCTTGAGTGGTAACAGCTAATTTAAACCCCATCATTGTATTTCCATAGTTAGGATTATGTTTTCCAATGTTCATTACTTTGCATTTATCAACATCAAATTTCACCTGCCATTTTGTTGCCCAGTCACCCAGTTTTGTGAGATCCTTTTATAGCTCTTCACAGCCTGCTTGGGACTTAACTATCTTCAATAGTTTTGGATGATTTGCAAATTTTGCCACCTCACTGTTTACCCTTTTTTCAGATCGTTTATGAATATGTTAAATAGGACTAGGCCCAGTACAGATCCCTCGGGGACAACACTATTTACCTCTCTCCATTCTGAAAACTGACCATTTGTTCCTACCCTTTGTTTCCTATCTTTTAACCAGTTACCAGTCCATGAGAGGACCTTCTCTCTTATCCCATGACAGCTTATTTTTCTAAAGAGCCTTTGGTGAGGGACTTTGTCAAAGGCTTTCTGAAAATCTAAATACTCGATGTCCACTGGATCTCCTTTGTCCGCATGCTTGTTGACTCCCTCAAAGAATTCTAGTATAAATTGGTGAGGCATGATTTCCCTTTACAAAAACCATGTTGACTATTTCCCAATACATTATATTAATCTATGTGTCTGACAATTTTGTTCTCTACGATAGTTTCAGCCAATTTGCCTGGTACTGAAATGAGGCTTGCTGGTCTGTAGTTGCCAGGGTCAGCTCTGGAGTCCTTTTTTAAAATTGGCATCACATTAGCTATCCTCCAGTCATTTGTTACAGAAGCTGATTTAAATGATATTTTACAGATGACAGTTAGTAGTCCTGCAATTTCACATTTGAGTTCCTTCAGAACTCTTGAGTGAATGCCTTCAGGTCCTGGAGACTTATTACTGTTTAGTTTATCAGTTTGTTCCAAAACCTCCTCTAATGACACCTCAATTTGGGACAGTTCCTCAAATCTGTCACTCAAAAAGAATGGGTCAGGTTTGGGAATCTCCCTCACATCCTCAACAGCGAAGACCAATGCAAAGAATTCATTTAGTTTCTCCACAATGGCTTTATCGTCTTTAGCATCTGAATCGTCCAGTGACCCCACTGATTGTTTAGCAGGCTTCCTGATTCTGATGTATTTTTTAAAAAATTGCTATTACTTTTGGAGTCTTTGGCTAGCTGTTCTTCTAATTCTTTTTTGATCTTTCTAATTATATTTTTACACTTCATTTGCCAGAGTTTATGCTCTTTTCTATTTTCCTCATTAGAATTTATCTTCCACTTTTTAAGGGTGCCTTTTTGCCTCTTGCTGCTTCTTTTACTTTGTTGTTTAACTACGGTGGTTCTTTTTTGGTTCTCTTCCTATGTCTTTTAAATTGGGGTATACATTTAACTTGAGCCTCTATTATGGTGTCATTAAAAAGTTTCCACACAGCTTGCACGGATTTTACTTTTGGTACTGTATAATTTCTGTTTCACTAACTTCCTCATTTTTGTGTAGTTCCCCTTTCTGAAATTGAATGCTACAGTGTTGGGCTGCTGTGGGGTTTTCCCCGCCACAGGGATGTTAAATTTTATTATATTATGGTCACTATTATCAAGCGGTCCAGATATATTCACCTCTTGGACCTGATCCTGTGCTCCACTTAGGATCATGCTTCGACTTGTAGGCTCTAAAGTTTTACATTTGTTTTGTCTTTCAGTGCAGTTATGAAAAAAACCTAAAAATAATTCTACATTTGTAAGTTTTACTTTCACGATAAAGAGATTGCACTACAGTACTTGTGTGAGGTGAATTTAAAAATACAATTTATTTTATCTTTTTACAGTGCAAATATTTGTAATAAAATAATAATATAAAGTGATCCCTGTACACTTTGTATTCTGTGCTGTAATTGAAATCAATATATTTGAAAATGTAGAGAACATCAAAAAATGTTCATAATAAATTTTAATCGGTGTTCTATTATTGTTTAGCAGTGGAATTAAAACTGTGATTAATCACAACTATTTTTTTTAAAATCTTGCAATTAATTGTGATTATTTTCAATCATCTGACAGCCCTAGTAATTACACCCTGAAATTTGCTTTAGAATTCTAATAAATAGCCAGATTTTTTTTTTCAGTTATTTACCCAGCTCTGTCCTAATTTTACCAGGTTGGATTTATATCAGGTTGTGGATACATTGACATGGATTGGGCCACAGCCAACTGGAAATTTAAATTTTGGGGTAGATAAAAAACACATATGAACTTCCTGCATTTAGCCCTCTAACAAAACCTCTGACTATCGTGGGGCCAGATTTTGTTGCCCTTATTCATATTGAGTAGCACCTTACTACACAAATAATCCCACTGAAACCTTGAATATGAGACCACTTTAACCCCTATTTTCCAGGAGGTTTGTAGATATGGGAGAATGTTATTCCAAGACCTGCCAATCAGCCTTCTCCCTGAATGTCATTCTTGATTCTACACAACTAAACTCAAGAGGCAGGATTTACTATGTCAACACTATGAAGCATATAGTTCCATCTTTGTAGGTAGGTAGCAGCAAACCCCACATTTGGCTAGCTTTATCAGGAACTGATATTTCTACGGGAAACTGTGAAATATTCCTAATAAAAGAGCACTCCATCATTTAAATATATTGATTTTTAAAATGATTTGCTGTCATCTTCCATCTTGAGTTCAAGCTCACACACGTGCTGCTTCCTTGTTTGTCATGATTGATTAAAACTGTTTTCCCCTGATATAACAACTAAGGAATGGAGATGTAAGCAGGGGACTCAATTTGTGCTAAGTGACGGTGGTCCCCAGGGGTTGTTCCAGGAGATGGGGGTCACAGGGATGGGGGTCACTGTGACTTTGCATCCCATACCAGCTGCACAAACGAGATGCTGCAGGGACCACTATACTTGCTGTATGTCACCCAAAGTTTCCCCTTTACTGAAGTGATTCTTCTATGCTCAGCCAAACTGGATTTATGGAAGCTGTGAGCCACTACGGCAGTTCAAATCTGCCCCATCGCAAGAGAGAGGCTGCCCCAGGGGTTCTGAAAAGGTGTGGTTGAATCAAAGCTAGGGAACTCAAAGCAGGAAGAGGTCAACCCAAAAGATGAAAGTTCAAGCAACAAAGTTGGGAGAACCTAGCCAGTTTTGGTGATGTTACCCAACCTCTTTGTCACCTGTGGGTTCCTTTCAAGTTAGGTTCCTGAAATGTGTGCTCTTCTGTGCTGGTATCATGTCTCGGCTCACCTATAGACATTGGTATTTACACCTGGATTAGGGTTAGTCCAAGATTCAGGACTGAGGCAAAATCAGGGCTTGGGTTTGAGTGTGGATTTTAGGCCGAAATCTCACAAGGATTACCCAAATGGGATAAAGGGATATGTTGTAAATGTTTAAACCCTTTCATCCCCAAAGGACAGCAACTCATCTAACTAGCTCATGTGGATTTTGACTGAATCTTGACTGCAACCAGGAAATAAGGCCCCACTTGATTTTGGATTCAACCCAGAATCTGTCCCTGTTCCTGAAATTTGAAGAAGTTCAGATCAATGGTTCCAGATTTGGCTGACCTTGTGCTATCATAATGCTGAGCCTGCCTCAAGAACTTGCAAAACTTCTGGATCTTACAGGAGTTTCAAACTGTCTCAGAGTGATGGGGCTGTGAATTTCCATTTATTCAGTTCTATTTCAAGCCAACTAAAGTATCGGTGTAGGAGTGAGTGTGTCTGTGAATTGAGTGTATGTGGCATTGAACTGGAATCTTGCTGTGAACAGCAGAAGGCTTGTTTGCTAAAATCGTTATCCTCCTTTTCTACCATGCTGCTCCCTAAACCTGGATTGAATACTCTACCCCAGCACACCAGGCTCCTTCCTCATTCCAATCCTCCTAGTTGGATACATTAATGGGACTGTGGATGCAATATAGATAACAACCAATAGAAAATTAAAGTCTTGAGTATGTCAAAATCATGTATTAACCTTCCACATTGAATCTTCCAGCATGACTTTTAATGCTTTAATGTGATGTCCACAGCACTAACACCTATTAATCAAATGCAACTTGGTTTATTTAAGAGAAAGAAATAACAAAGAGAGAGAAGGCAAAAGTAAGCACACATTTTCCTCTGTTTCTATCTTACTAGTGTCTGTCTTCTAGACTGATTTTTATTTTGACAATAGTAATTCTTCTTTCATATGGCTTGGGTAGGTAGCAACTACTACAAATTTATATCTAAATTTGATAGCCAGCACATTGCCACATCAGTGAACTGGTGAATGTCCTTCAGGCCCCTGACCAAAAAATAAGGGGACACTCAGATATGATGTGCTCTATCGTTTGTGCCTGGTGACCACAGTCACATACAGGTGTTTTCCTCATTTTCCATTTAAAGAGGGTTTGTCCACATTTCCCATGAGATGTCCTGATGCGATTCAATCTGCACCAGTCTTTCCAAACCCAGTGGTTTCTCAGCAGGGTCAACAACATGGTTTCAGTGGTTGAAACACTCCATCTAGCCTCAGCATCAAAGTTAGGTGTAAGGATCTTGATGCGGTCTCACAGAGTGTTGCAGGATTTTAATCTCATCTTTGGCATGTTCTGCAGGTCATCGTGCAGTGGGATCCTCACGTTTGCATTGACATGGTTAAGAAAACGAGATGTCTCAGCAGCTCTTCTAACCTGTGGAGGCTGGTTGTGCAATAAGACTGGGAGCCAGCCAGCTGGAGTCAATTTGAGCATCCCTGACACTGTGCACATAGCATTATTGAGTTGAGTGTCAAGGAGGTAGTGTGACTGCTATGACGCCACACTGGTGCACAATATTCAGCTGAAAAATGTACCAAGGCAGTTGTTGCAGTTCATAAGGTCCATGGACTGGAGCCCCATGATGTTCCAACCAATTTTCTGATAAGTGCAACATAAGACCTGACCTTCTTGAGGATATTCTCGAGGTGTTGTGGAAAGGTCAAACTCCAGTCCAATGTAACTCCAAGATACTTGGAATAGCTGCATGGCTGACACTCTCACTGCAGAACTGCACATCAAGTTTGGTATTAGCCATTTTATTGTTCAGATGGAAAGTGGTTACCATGTTTTTTTGTGTGTTAGGCCCAAGTTTCCAGCACTGGAAATAATCAGCCATTGTGCTAAGATCTCTGGTTAGGGTGCAGCTGAAAGTATGATGAATTGTATCCTGAACAGCTAGGGCAATGTCATTCACATACATGAATTCCCTTGATTCCATCACTGGCAGATCTGTGGTGTATAGATTAAAAAGTATCGGGGCTAGGGCAGACCCCGAGGGATGCCATGGTAATTATTTACTACTTGATTTAAATAATCTTTTAGAGGCAACTTTTTCCACTGTTTATTATAAGTGTTTAAATCACAAGATCATGTGTATTACAAAAGCTAAAAAAATTATCCAAGCTAAGGCAAAATACTGCTAGGCAAATGGACGTCAATAAGCCAGATCCTTAAAAGGCCAGCTTCCCTTTTTGTGAGGGTTATTTGCACCTGCATAATTTTGCACCTCTATGTTTGCACTTCTTGTTATATTGTGGATGCCAATCTTGAGGCTTGCTCCTCCAGTTCTCTGTCAGATTGCAGGTGTGACTTAGATAGTTAGAAGTGTGCATACTCTGATCTACACTTGCAATACATTTGCATCAATATTCGAGTATAAAAAAATATTTCAGATAATTTACAACAATGTTCAGTCTAGTAAATCATGAAACTGTGAATATCTGGTTGGAAGCTGGAACACACAGCTTTCAACCTATCATTTGCCCCTGTCAGCCATTTGTCTCTTAAAACTTTATTAGCAAGCAGTGTACTTTGTCTTGGCGAGGGTATAGTCCAACTTTGTAATGAAGTGTACGCAAATAGGCTTCCCCATGATCCTTGTTGCAAATGGCTTCAATCTTAATAGTTACAATAATTTGATTGAATCTCCTGTTTGAAATCACCATTATGTCTGATGCATTGTGTTTTCAAAAGATAAATGTGTACTCATTGTTAGGGTAAGAAAGGAAACGAACTCCTCAGTTAATTATGGTCTTTGGATAAAAAGAAAAAACACTCTGAAATACATCACAACATAAAATAATCATGTTAAGAAGGTTTTAATAACAGTGTTAATTGAATGATACAGTAAGTGATGTTGCAGAATTTTATTTCGCTGATTGTGTCTGTGAAACCAATGTCAGTAATGTGACCTTGCTGACCCTCTTTGTCATCTGAAATCCTCTTTGCAAATGGCATGTGTGAAACGATCTCAGTGAACCACATCCTGAGCAGAAAAGATTCTAAATAAATTAATACCTTGCCTTGTCCTGTTAATTGATGCTAATGTTATTGGGGCAAAAGGCTGAGCAAGCACCTTTCAATGAAATAAATAAACCAAGACGAAGACAGAGAGGCTCTGCAGGGAATGCTGATGCTAACTCTCCAAGGCTGTTTTCGCATGCTGTATAGGAAGCAGCTAGCTTATTTTTAAATGCAATATAGAACTTCTTGTAACAGGAACATGGCACTAGAACTTAGATACTAAGGTGATGGGGATAGATGGATGGATGGGGCTTAGTGGTTGCAGGGCCGGCTCTGGCTTTTTTGCCACCCCAAGCAAAAAAAAAAAAAAAAAAGAATGGGGCGTGGCCGGAGCAGCAAAGCAGGAAAAAAGCCAAACTAACCAAGGCACAGCCGGAGAGGCAAAGCAGGGGAAAAAAACAAAACAAAAAAACCCTACAGGGCGGCCGAAGCCAGGGTTAAGGGGGACTTCCTGTGCTGCAGAGTGTGAGCCTGCTCTAAAGGGGGGAGTGGGGGGGAAAGAGAGAAGGGAAGCGAGCAGGGCCTCAGTGGAGCGCTCACCCCGCGGCCCCAGGTGCCGCGCCACCTGCCGGGAGGGCTCTGCGCCACTCTGGTCTGCTGGGAGGGAAGGACGCGGGCTGCCCTGCCAATTTTGCTGCAGGGCGCGCCCCTCCTCCACCCCATACAGGGCAGCTCGATCAGGGAACCAAAAACAGAACCAAAAACCTGCCGTGGCACCCTAGGTTTTGGCGGAATGCCGCCCCATAGATTCTGCTGCCCCAAGCACGAGCTTGCTCAGCTGATGCCTGGAGCCGGCCCTGAGTGCTTGTCTATACAGAGAATTATTACACATCAACTAGGGTGTAAACCTACACCATTGCTAGCCTGCATGCACTAAATCCCCTTATGGACTTGCCATGCACTAAAAGTTCCATAGTGCACTTTGACCTATTGTGATATATATACCCACACATCCTTTCTAGAAACTAACCTAGAACAAAACCATCGGCGTCAACATCCCCAAAACTTGGAATTGTTCAAAATCCAAATGTGGATCTAGCACTGACCGTGCACTCAGCATTGTTCATGAGGTAGGTATTAAGGTAGTCCATGCTCTGGAGAGCTTACAATCTGAAAAACAAGACAAGATACAATGGAGACACAGAATAAGGTGCTAATTATTTTTCTAATATAAAATATTTATACAGTAATAGACAATAGCAAAAAACCAAATTCTCACTTCTGAGCACCCCACTAGAAATGTAGGGTGTTTGTAATCTAGATCCAGATCCATGTTCTGTTGTTTAGACACACATTTAATTATAAGCCATCCATGTGATTCCATGCCCATGCCTTACTCAGGTGCTGTATTTAATGGCAGATTTGCCAGTGCAATAAAAAGAGTGTGAGGCACATGAGACATGTCAGTGGTAAGACTAATATCCCAGTATGCAGTGATTTCAGGAGCAGCAGAGAGTACAACTTGGGTGCACTTTACCTTTCTCTTTTTAAACTTGTCAACCAATCCTCTAGAGCTTCATTTAGGGGCCAAAGAGGCTTGTCTTTAAATAGGATAATATATTGATAGTCACAAGTTATAAAATTGTTCAACCATAATTAAATGGTCTATTGGCTAGAAGTGAAACACATTCCGATCTCATATGTGACCAAAATGAATAACTGACAAATCAAGCCACCTTTACAACACAAAGCATTGTAATAAAAGCCTTTAATGGAGCAGAATTTACCCACAATACTTGGAAAAAACAATTTACATAAATAGCTACATAAATTTAAATTTCTTGCTTAAAACGTATACTACTAGACTATTTTCTTCTTCTGTTCAATTGCTTGTTTTGCTTTGTTTTTGTTTGTTTGTTTTTACTTGTTAATGCAAGAGTGTTCAGAAACAGTCTCTTAAAGGGACAATGAGCCAGATAATTCATCGGTGTAAAGCAGTGTAGCTCGAGAAGTCTGCAGAACTATGTGATTTGTACCAACTGACAATCTGGCTTCTATTGTCAAGTAGTTTAGGCCCAACGTTTAGGTTTTATGTTGAAAGGGTTTGCAAAATGGAGTACATATATCATCATTTTGTAGTAGCTGTTGAATTCTGGCACTGCCCTTGGCAGTACAACATGCAGGTGCAGACCTAGGCCTGAGCTTCCCCACCCTCCCACTACAGTTGAGAGTCTATGCAATCCCTTTAATAAATATTAAATGTGATACACCAGTGCACTAGATAAAATAGGACAGGTTCCCTGACTTTGGGCCTTTCAGTGAGCAGGTGAGCTGCAATCAGGTGGCATCTCTAATAAAAAGCCAGATTCTGACACTTTTACTCGTGTTAAATAGTATCTTACACCACAAATGGTCCCACTGATTTCACTGAAGCTGAGGTGTTACTCATTACTGAGCAAGATTGGAATGATCTGCGCGCGCACACACACACACACACACAGAATAAGGAGAATACCATATTATTTAAAAGATCAATTATCCACCGCAAACAAGGAATATTAAACACTTACAGTGAAGAGTTCACAAATACGCTGTTGACTTAAAATTGTCTACCCAAACTATTCAGCAAATACTTAGAAATAACAAGGACATCCCAGAAATCAGGAAAGGTTTGCAAATAATTCACAAACAGAAATAATTCAGAAAGTGTAATTGAGAAAATAAATCTACACCATCAGCATGTCAAGTTATGAGAACCACATATCTTACCACAACCACATTGGTTGCAAAGGTTCCGGCATCCTCTCTCCCCTTCCACTTCCTCCCCTTTTTCCTTTTCATGAAACCAGGTAGTCCATTACTTTGCATCTGGTTTGTTTCCCCCATTAAAAATGCACTTTAATTACCTTAAATATATATTTGAAATGCTCCAGAGAAGCATTTAATTTCAGCCTTCAACGGGAAAGGAAAAACACAGATCAATTTTAACCACCAAGTGTATGTTGTGGTTTTTCAACTGCAAGGTATTTGTTTATTTATTTCCCTATAAACCTTATACCTAGCAAACACTTTCATGGATCTATTGAGCTCTGTGGAGTATGTTGTCTTTCTCTGTCTGTGGCATATTTTAAAAACTACTGGTGTGTGTAGTGATGTCACTTAGAACTTCAGACTGGCCAGAAACAGCAATTCCATTTCATGCAAAATTTCAGAGTTCCTACATTTGTTTTTGTTCCAAATCAAAATGAAAATGAGACATCTGAAAATGCTGATGAAAAAGACATGAGCAAGAGACAGAGAGAAAGAGCATGCCCTTGGAATAGCCAATAGTCTGCTGAGTCAACACCATCCTTGTGGGGAAGACAGTACTGTTATCCCCATTTTACAGCCGAGGAACTGAGGGGCTAAATGATTTGCCAAAGATCACACAGAATGTCTGTGGCAGAGCAGGGAATTGAACACAGGTGTGACAGAGTGCTAGTTGTAGCACCCTGGTCACTGAGGTTGCTGCAACACAAAGAAGGCTGCAGACTTAATTGGAGCCAATCAACCAGTTTCTAGTGGGAATTACTGACACTTTGGTGGTAATTGCTGGACTAATGAGAAAATTGGCTTAGTAACTGGGAAGATAAATAATTGGGAAAAACAGGAAGCAGGGGGAAACTCAGGGCTAGCTGAATAGAGGCAAGAAGCTATGCGGAAGGCTCATCCTGCTGTATACCTGTGCTGTATCTTGTCTTGTTTGAAAACAGGATTAAAGTAACAGACTGTGTGTTTTTAACTGAGAGACCACAAAAACAGGCTACGCAGCATTGCTCTTTGGGTAGCTGAAGACATGTCCTGTGACACTGGGTCCCTTGTGTCTTTAACTAGTGCCCAAACCACTGAACTAGCCTTCCTCATGCAGGCAAAGCTATCATAAACTTCAGTCGTTGTTACACATTCTAAAGGACTGCACTATCACATCCAGCTTCAGAGAAAAACTGGAGACCATATGCACAGAGCAGCCCCATACTTACAGTCTGAATGACTTTGTTTTAGATTAATGGAAACCATTAAATAAGAAAGCATAAAAATAAAGCACATAGAGAGAGAGCACAAAGGGTCTGCTTTCTAACAGCTCACAAAATAGCAGCTTCTCTTGCTGATAGACGGACTCCTTAGAAATTAAAAGGTGCAGTAGATAATACAAAGAAAGAGTAATTGTGTAGGTGCTGGAGCACAAAAAGGAGAGTTTTAGTCATTGGGAACTCTCTCTCTCCTCCAGGGTAGAGTGTGTTTCCAAAATCCTCCTAGAAGTTAATGGACGGCCTTACAATGTTTGAAAAGGGACCTGGAAACTCCTCTTCCCTGTCACCTTCAAATGGCACTTAGTCACCCAGAGATATACCAATGATGAATGCTTGGCAAGTCTGCTTCTTGATCCATGTTTTTAGGTAAGGGTGCCATGCAGCAATCCTCATTAGTCAGTCCATATTTTTGTGTAATCTCTTAGGAAAAGCTTGCTCAGAATATCTATAATACATACAGGGAATTATAAAGCAGCTAGACAAGAAAGCAGTCAGCATTAGTCTCTCACGATTTGTCATCTTCTACCATTTAAAGAGCATTTGATACCACTGGGGCAAACGTTCTCTTACAAAATCATTCTGCAGCTATTTTAGATTTCACACCTTTTCTATATTTCTGTCTTCCATTGCTCTTTACTAGTGAGACCACATTCTAGCATAAGAGAGAGGCTAATTTCTGTCCTTGGAAGTTAAGAGGTGGGAGAAGGGAGGAACAATGTTAACCTCATTCCACTCAGAAAAGGCCCCTCTGGGAATGCCAGCTCTACAGTACCATCCTGCAAACCCCACCCCAGCAGCCAAATTATAGCTGTACTTGTATAGATAAATCAAAGGTTATGTGAAGAAGATTTTGCTGTGCCACTTTTCCTAGTACACCCGTGCTGCACAGGTCATAAACCGGCCATTTATGTTTCAAAACACTCTGAAATCCTCTGACAATGGTGCTTTGTAATGTAAATACAAAGCACGCATTATTAATTATTTGTATTAGTGTTTTTAATAACAAATGTGCAGATGGAGTTATTGGAAATACATGTGAGAATCATCATCAAGCAGGTGTGTTTCAGGTGGAGTTCTAGAGGGATCGATCCTGGGCCCTACACTATTTGACATTGTTAGCAATGACCCATAAGAACACATAAGATTATCACTGATAAAGCTAGCAAATGACTCAAAGACATGAATGGTAGAAATGATAAGAGGACAGGTCATTGATACAGAGTGATCTGGATCACTTGGTGAGCTGGGTGCAAGTAAACAATAAGTGGTTTAATACAGTCAAATGAGAGAGTATGCAAAGAATTAGAGTGACCAGATGTCCTATTCTTAAAGAGACAGTCCCGTATTTAAGCCTTCCTGCAGGTGTCCTGATTTTTCTTAAAAATGGGTAAATTGTCCTATGTTTTCTGTCTCCCTCACATCAGTACTGGTGGATCCTGCTGCTGGCTAGTTCCCTGATCACTAGCCACCCACCCACCAGCGGTGAGTGTGGGGGTCCAGTGGCCAACAATGGGGGTGGGTGTGCAAGGCTGGTTGTGAGGCAAAGATGCAGCACATGGGGCTACCAGCTCCCCCTGCTGATCTGTCAGCACAGCCCCCACTGCGTAGCGGCTCTTGGCCAGCAAGGCCCAGCCCACTGTCATGTTTCTGGCTGGCTCTGGCTGTGAGCTGTAGTAATTGGTGAGTGTGGCTAGGCACTAGCCGTTACGTGTTGACTCTGCTGCTCACCCACCAGCCCTTTACGTGCTTCCCTTTTCACTGTCCTCTCCTGATTTGCTCCTTCACAGCCCTATGACTCCTCCATATCCCCCTCATCCGGGAAGAGTCCTGCTCCCAGCACTGTGTGGAGAACCAGCCCCTGGTGGGAGCACTCAGCTCACCCAGCAGCCTGGCTAGCAGGCTGTTTCCTTCCCCTACTGCCTCTAGCTGGGCTGGTGCCCCAAGAAAGCCCAAGACCCTCTGACCTGGGTTGCTGGCCATGAGGAGCCAAGCCACCCACGTGCCGAAGCCCTGCACAGTGCTAGCATGGAGAAACCTCTCTGCCCCTCAGCTAAGCTCTGGAGTCAGGTTCCCTGCGCCCTTGTGCACAATGCATCTTTAGGGTTTAACGCCTTCGTGCCCACACTGTAGCTCAGGAACAGGAGGCAACTGGGTTATGTTGGTGGCCAGCAGCAGCCTGGAGGTGTTAGCTGCTTTTTGACACTTTGCAGGCAGAAAGGGACCAGTTGCTTCCAGCCACATGGAAACAGTGGCGGGCAGGGAAGAGATGAGCTCTGCAAAGACACAGGCCAGGTCATACCTTCTCCCTGCTCCTCCTCCCCTACTAGACATGCTCTAGTTAAAGCAGGAATTATTTGGGGAAAGTTTTATTTCCTGTGTTATACAGGAGGTCAGAGTAGATGATCAGAGTGGTCCCTCCTGGCTTTATAATCTATGAATCTATTGATCTAAAATGGACAGAGAATTCTTCTCCCTGCAGCGTTGCCTTTAACTCTCTCTAATGCAATATGTATATTGATTTAATTCTGATTGCTAGGCTTCTCAGCGGGATTTGGAATAGCACCCCGCACTTTGCAATAATATTATCTACCTGCTCCATGCAAAATTGCTTGGCTGATATTAAACAATGTTCATGATTCACACTTTTAAAATATCCATTAGTTTTAATGTATCTTCTCTCAGGTTGAAAACATTTTTTTTAGACACTGAAAACTGAACATCAAGTCAAGTGGAAAACAAAACACAAAGTTTGCTGCTAAAACCTGATAGTTTGTTCACATTTATCAGTAAATGTCTGCTATCAGTGCTAACAAGTGTAATCCATAGAAAACGGAGATAGAAACATCAATACATTTCCCAGGTTCAAATATTGAAGATTTGAATTGGGGATGCATTGAGTTTCTCAAAATCACTTCCTCTGTTTTCACAGAGGAGAAAGTGACTGAAGTCTGGTTCAGTTGATTAGTTATTAATATCATTAATAACAACAGATGACATGAGGAGTTAATATCTTGTGTGATTTATTATAGCCACGTGTACTTTATTATGCTATATCAACTGAATGATTAGTACTGGCTGCATTTGTGTTCTGTAGTGAAGCTGAACTCATGCTTGTTATAAGGGAAATTTATTCTTTGAGCTAAAATTATACCAAGCAGAAATAGAATAACTTATTTCAAGTAATTTAACCAAGATGTGTTTGTTTTATTGAAAGTTCCAATTTTAAAATACAAGAGACTAATGCATTAACCGTAATGATAGGTGCTGTTGTTGGTTTGAGAAGAATTTATCCCCATTTCAGAATAATATAACTACTCAGACATATTTAATCCCAAATGTTCAAGGAAAAGTCTCTGCCCAGCAGCCTTTTACATTCTGCATATCTTTGATGATGTTTTAATGAGCATATTTTTAAGGATTGCTTTATTGCTATTACATGATGGGTAATGCTTTTCAAGAGCTTGGATTTTGAACACAGCTAGCCCAAAACTAAAATCCTAGATTTGAGCAATCTACTCACTGAAGCCTAATCCCAGCTCAGAGCTACTTGGTTAATACCAATCTTTACAACAGTTTGAACTCAAATTCCAATCTGAACTCTCTCAGATTTTGCAGAAATTTGGGGCCTTTAATGTTAAAAGTTACCTGCAGATAGTGTACCTAGAACATGAGATATTTGCAGTGTTATTGTAGCCACGTTGGTTCCAGGATTTTAGAGAGACAAGAGGGGTGAGGTAATATCTTTCATTGTACCATTTCCTGTTGGTCCAATGAAAGATATTACCTCACCCATCTTGTCTCTAGGACATCAGAAGCATGCATGGATTGTCCAAAGGAAAAAGCATCCAAAACTAACTTCAAATTTCAGACCCACGGAAATCTTGACCTGATGCAAGTTGTTGGTTTCTTCCTGGTGTTGTGCCCAGGCCCTCAATCTATGGCTCTCACACTCACAGGGGTTATCCTGCCAGAGCATGGTCATTGTTGAGAGTGGGAAAAGTTGTTAGTCACTACAGTTTGGCTACTTTACAGTGCACAGAATAGGCGTTCGATCACTACCTGCAGTCAGTTCATTTTGAATTTTGTTAGCAGACCTGGTATTGTCTTCTGAAGAAGAGAAGTTAGGGGAGCATCGCACCCTAAATTCCCCCCTAAATTTGGCACTTTCCAACCACTTATGACATTTCTTCATCAAATATTGGATGTTCCTTTTACTTGTGCCGTTTCTCTAGAGTGGGAGAAGTAGGCAAGAAGACAGCACAAAGAACTTTCCCCCCTGAAACCAACATAGTAACAGGACAGGAGATAAACGTAGCCCTAGTCTTGGAACACATCTGATGAATTGAGTGGTAATTCAAAGGTCCCTGGTGCCTCCAAGTACTGGCTGACATGCTCACTGCTTCTGAGTACACAACATCCAGAACCCTTCTACTCTGATGCTTCCTGTACACCTCAGAGGGAAAAAGGCAGAATTTTGCCCTTGAACTTTTAGTAGCCTGACACCAGAAATATTGAGATTGAGAGGGAAGAGAAAAGAATGGAAAGTGCCATGTGAGAAAGGTAAGAATCAGAGAAAGAGGCACTTCCAGCAATGAACAAGGAATTTGATTAGAATAAGGAAAAATGTATGTGATAAAGATTTTTAAATGCATATCATTATAAAGTTAGGGCCAAATCCTACAAATATGTACTATCCAAGTATAGTGCTCACTACTATCAGTAGTCAAAAGGGCTTACAATTTTAAGCACTATAGTTTGTAGAAAGCATTTTCTGGTTCTTGCCAATATTATAAATATTTTATTTTGCTAATCAGCTAAATTCTAAGGTGTAAGGACTTTTATTTTATTTTTTACACTTCTTATCAGGTCCTCACAAAACTGCAAATAAAGGCTTATGATTCTTGGTTCTGAACAACTTAATTGAGATGATCTCAACTTTCCACTGATGAAATGATACTAATGTTAAATGGCAACATAAATAATCTAATGAATGATAATTTTACACTGCTCAGCCATAAAATCAATCAATTTTACGCTCCAGTGCACCACCTCTGCACCTTACAATCCTTGCTGTAATTCTCCATATGGAAATGAGGAATTACTGAATGAGTGAACAGTTTATTCATGTCAAAAATGGAGTTGTAGTCAAACATTTTGCTGCTACAGCCCACAAGAAAACCAGTAATTTCATTTACCAGAACCCAGGACCATACTAAACTAGCAACTTCTTTTGAATCCACATCTTGATAATATGCTTGCTTGCATGGGTGTTATTTAATACTGTTGAAAGAAAGAAAGAAAGAAAGAAAGAAAGAAAGAAAGAAAGAAAGAAAGAAAAAGAAAATTCCACAATGTCATTTTTATTTTTTGGAAAAAAATAGGAAGGGAAAATTTATCAGTTCCCCTTTCCCCCTTTTTTGGACCAATTGTAGCATTGATAACAGAGTCTCTGAGATTTTCAGATTTCCTGTTGCATGTGTTTATGTGATGGCTGCCATCTTGTCTAACACTAGAGACTGAACTAGATACTTCCAGAGCACGTGTCTGCAGCTGTAACTAAAGATAGAGCCTGCACATCTGGACCACAGTACCGGAACCTTTGTAGAAGTGTGTGAGGAGAGAGCACTGGAGCCAGAACCAAGATGGCCAGGGCGCCATGCTCACAGTTTTTAACATAGGCATAATTTGGGTAACAGGGTCAGCATTGCTTCCCCAAACTGCAAGCCGCAGGCAGGCACACTGCAGTACCGGCAGGGGCTGTGCTTCACAGGGGCAGGAGCATTATCAGCTCCCACACTGCAAAGTGCAGCGCCTGCCTGAGGCTTGCCGTTTTGGGTGCAATGCTGCCTCCTGTCCCTCCAAACTATGCCCATGTACAAAAACGGGGGCATGCCCCCTTGGTTTTGGCACCGTTGATCTGAGGCTATAACAGACTCACCTTTACTGTGGATGGAACAGGGGGGCACATAAAATACACTAACAAGAGGGTTACATTTTGGGCAAGAGTAATAAGAGCACAAGGTTACATATATTGACTGAGCAATAATTTACATCCCTCCTGCCCATCACTCATTCTAAGACGATCACAATTAGGGATGCTGTTTTTATTCCCTATAAAATACTTTGATCTTATCTTTTCAAATGTATTTAAACTAGTTGCTTCCATTGCTGTAGATTATTTTCCATATGGGTCAAATTCTGAATCTAAGCATCCCATCTGAATAACTGGCCTTGATGCTAGGCAGATGCATGTAGAAGGATAGTGGGGATTAGGTCTGGCTGGAAAAGAAGAATTCCATTTTGTGAAAAAAATTGAGGTTTTTCATAGATTAGAAGGCAGAAGAGACCATTGTGATCAACTAGTCAGATGTCCTGTATAACACTGGCCAGGCTGACATTTGCTTATGTTCAGCATTAGGATGAAACAGACATTTTGAATTTTTTCATGGAAAAAACAGAGGAAGACACACCTCAAAATAGCTCCAGGGGTAGGACACTCAACTGGAATCACATTCAAGTCTCCACTGCTTGATTCAAAGCAGGGATTTAAACATGGATCTCTCACATCCATGAGCACTTAACTATTGGGCTATAGATTCAATCTCTGGATTTCTGGCCCAATCAATATTTAATTATTTATACAAAGTGGAACAGCTCCAACTCGAGACAGAGTGGTTACAGCACTCACCTGCTCTGAATCATGCAGAAGCCTGCATTGCCCATGTCCCAAGTGAGTACTCTAACCACCTCCTGGATCAAAATTCCTTACCAGCTCTAGTGGGGAGGCATCTTCCATCCAAGATGCTTTTTGACCCAATGGCTCATACAAGGGAGGACTGAATAGCAGCTGATTTCCCTGGCATGGATTTCTTGTGCACTGGTCTGGTGAAATGCTCCTCCCTCAAATAATTCCCCACATTCTTCAGCTGAACTGCTCTAGTTCTGCTGTCCAGGGATATTCCATAGTGGCAAAGGAGGAAACTGGGCTTGTTCTTATATTAACTTCACTTTGTGAACAGAATACTGCTTAAATTGTCATCCAGTCTTACTAATAAATAATAATAATAATTAATAACACGTTGCCTTTATATCTTATTACAGGGCACAATGTCTTATTTTATGTTCTTACAGCACTAGGTACACTGTTGGCAGTTAATAATAAATACTGAGATAGAGCCTTTCTGCTAATGATCTCAAAGCACTTTACAAGTATTAATTAATGAGACATATTAAACCACATTCACATATATCCCCAGAAGGATGCCTGGCTTCATATTCAAACTGTATGTCTGCCCCTTTCTCTGTTATGAGCCAAACCAAAAACCTGAACTGAAGACACTTCTTTTGGCCAGTTAAGACCCAGACAGATCAAGAGCAAACCATTTTCATTAAGTCCTGAAAAGTGAGTATGATTACAGCCATTTCACAAGTGGAGAGACTGTGGCACAGAGATTAAGCTTTCCCAAGGTCACAAAGCGTCAGTAACAGAGATAGGAAAAAAAAACAGCAGTTAGACACCTAACAATTTTAACACATGGAGTGTATCATCTTGTTCTCAAAATGACGTGCTCCGCGCAGCCTGACTTTTCACACACCATGCATGAGAGGTCACACTGGTGGTGGTGTTCCCACACAGGTAGGGGGATTATAGTAGTATTATTACTTGGCCACTCAGGACTACACTGTAAAATAATTTTAGTTAAAGTGAAAATAAGAAGAATGTGATAACCTTTTGTCTGCAATAATTGTTTACTTTTGATTCCTTTGTGAGTCTTATCTTCATTACAAAAATATTTTAAACTAATAAACTAACCTAACTAATAGAATAATAATAACATTAAACGTATGTATACAAATGAAAGAAGTCTGGGAAATGTAGTCAGACGCCAAAGGAGTCCTTGGCAGAAAACAGGTTGAATAGATCACACTCTAACAAATAGACTGCACTCTGTCTCACATTTATCGGATATGCATCAGATTGTCTGTATTATTATTATTACCACATAGTCTCAGTATTGGCTGCAACTTAGAAGCTGTTTTTGTTGGTAATTGTTTTTCTGCTCCTTTTTTTTTAAACAGGATCAGTCTTCATAGTGGATTTCAAAATAAAATTTAAAAAACTCTCAGTTTTGGAAAAATGAGTTGTGCATTCAACAAAACACCCAATTTCTAGAACAGATTGTTTAAAGACATGTGCCCATACTTCTGAACTTAAAAAATGATCCATAATGTGATTAGACACTGCACATTGTTATGGGCGTTTAATGGAATTTTATGATTGACTGCAGTATGATCCTGCCAGCTCTTTCCCTTGAGCAAAGTCAGAAGAACATTATGAATCAAGGGCAAGAGAAGAATTTGCTATGCAGATACCTTGAGGAACTTGAAACTTGCTGATGGACCAAATTAGGTCTTTAATAATAAGTGTGCTCTCATTAAAATAGTAACGCCTTACCTTAGCTTTCACTTTCTGGTCTGGCTCCTTGCAGCAGGGGACTCATCAGGTTCTAGTTTATTACTTGACACCCATTTGCCTTAATGTAAAATGTTGGCAGAAGTCACTATACCTTCTGAAATGGGAAAATAGCCATGAGAACATTTCAAATACACTGGATGAAACCTTAGTCCTATTGCAGTCAATGGGAGCTCTGCCACTGATTTCGATAGAACCAGATTTCACCACTGTACTTAGAATACACATTTTGCCTAAAGATTTAATATTGGAAAAAATCTATGCATGAACAGGTCCAAATGATGGTTCACCTCACATATTATTCTCAAGCCAGGATGCATATCACTTTCACAGATCTGAATTCTAGGTGGAATATTTTCATCTCTGAAACTTCTGATTTTGTTGGTTCCCACTCAGATGTACACTGGCATAGTTTCATTCTAAAGACCTGAATTCATAAATAATGCAGGTCAAGAAGATTGTGTTCAGTTTCCATTCTGTGCCCTTTTTCAGTGGTTTATAACTTTTTTCAGACAAAGTCACTTCCCACTTCCTACATATATGTAGAGAGATGGACAGAGAGATTAGAGTTTGTGATATGGGCAGAAAGGTTTCGTTGGCATGAGTTTAGAGAGATAAATTTTTTCAATATAGTCCCTCCTGTAATATTATGCAGACCTTAAATTTGCTATATAGGCGCTGATATTAAATAATATTTATTTTTCTTACTTTGTTTACTCAGACTTTTCTCAGGCACCTTCCATTATTGATGTCTGACTGCCATTCTGAGTTTGTTCTCATTCTTGAACGTTGCTTCTTGCATAGTGATTGTTACCTAATCATGGCTAAATAAATAAATAAATAGATACATAATAATAATACTGTCACAGTGCCCAGTTTTCTTTATGGGTCTATGTCCTGAAAGTCCCCAGAATATAGGGCTTCCACTTCCTTGATTTATCCTTGGCATTGAAGGAAATGTGGCAGTCCTAGTTCAATTCAAACTTTAAGAGTGTGTCAATTCATCTTAACAGGTTATTCTCTGCATTTTGGCCTCCATTCCCTTGTCTTTGTTGGTAAATTTGTAACCTTGGTTACTCTCTTTAGAGAGGCTTGGGCATGCAGTTCTGTCAAAGCTTAATGCAGATGCATTTGCCACCCTTATGCACATATTTAAAACAAGAAGTAAAGCCCTGAAATATCCTGTAAGTGTTACTGCCATGTCTCTGTTTTTCTCTGTAGTTACAACATGCACATTCATTCTCAACCATTCTGGTACAAATAACTGACTCTTAAGATAACATACTCTGGAATGCCATTTTAAAAAGGTTTGCAACATTTCTGCATAAATACTATCATCTTATAAATGCTAAGTTAAATTAAATTGTTACAAAGTCAGAGATATACCATATTTAGATTGTGTAGAGAACAGAGAAGCACTGTGTATGTCTTTCTTGATGGCTACCAGTTGGCAGTCTCAGATCTGCTAGAAGTTGAAATAATAAAGAGGTAGGACTAGAAATCCAGGGTGTAAACCTGGCTCCGGTGAAATCAATGGCAAAACTCTGATTGACTTTAATGGTGACAGGATTACACTCCAGATCTCCAGCTTCCAAGATAGGTCTATTGGGCGCAATCCTTCCTTTGAAGTCACTCAGCAACTTGCAGGCCCAGGCCCACTGACATTAAATGGAACACAAGACACTTTTTTTATTAATAATTCTCTTTTATATACAAAATAGAAGGGCTGAAAAGTAAGTATGGTAATATGGATTGAATATGTACCACTGGAAACATGACCCAGATACTATGGTTATGTGAACCTGATTCCACTGAAGGCAATAGGAGTTTTACCTGAATAAGCCAGAGTAAGTACTTTGGGGTTTGGAATAGAAAACATTCAGGTCAATGGAGTTGCACCAGTTTACACCAGCCAAAGATCTGCCCCCTCAAATCATTTACAAAACCTGTATTTACGGTCCAAATTAAGCCTCCAGCATTCCCTAAAGCCTGGGTATTATCTTGGGTGAAAGTATACTATGGAATAATCCTAGAAATACTGCATACTGAGGATTTTTTTTCACCTTGCTCCCATTCTGTTCATCAGCCTGACACTCTGAGACCAGAAGAAAGTAAATGAGAAACTCATTCAATCAGGCATGTATTGGCAGAGTTTTCTCAGCACCAGAGGAGAAAATCCAAGACTATGTCACTCAGGATAAACAATGAAAAGGTAAATCAGCTTGGGCACCCAGAAAAGTTTAAAAGAAAATATTGATGAGTAAAATATATATAGGAGTGCAAATGTAAAGCCATAGATTTATTTTTAGAAGGTATAAAATAAAAGTATTATTGGTTTTCATGAGAGATGTGAACTGAGCTGTACTGACCTTGGAGAATGCATCTGAAGAAGTGACGTTTTTTACCCATGAAAGCTTATGCCCAAATAAATCTGTTAGTCTTTAAGGTGCCACCAGATTCCTCATTGTTTTTGTGGATACAGACTAACATGGCTACTCCTCTGATATTCTTCCTTAACCTTTCAAAGGAATTTTCATACGAATGAAAAAAGCCAGACATAGTGCACGTAGGTGATACGCAAACTCCACACATACATACACACATGCACACACTTCAACCTGAAATGTTTCTGGCTCATGTACCTTTGAATCCTGACCTGGAAACCCACCGGAGGGTTGTCATGCCAATAAAGTATGAAAGTTTATTTATTGTACAGGATACCAGTCCATTGAATATACTGTTTTTAAACAAAATATATGAATTGCATGTTGCACATACACTAGTTGAAATGTAGCATATAGTACCATTCAACTAAGAGTTGTTTTACAGGTACTTTGTTTTTACTCTTTACCCAAGTAAGAATAAAAAATATTATTTTCCTTGACTGCAAAGTTTAAGTCTGTCCTTTGAAAGCAACATGAATCAGTGTGGAGGTATGTGAAATAGCACTTTCCCTCTCCTCTAAGTGGGACAAGTGGGAAAAAATATATAGAATTATTCTTTAAATATAGTAAGGATGAGCTGAGCCTAAGAGGTGCATGTAG
This sequence comes from Gopherus flavomarginatus, assembly GCF_025201925.1. NCBI lineage: Eukaryota > Metazoa > Chordata > Testudines > Testudinidae > Gopherus > Gopherus flavomarginatus. The sequence continues at coordinate 123,551,052 of NC_066621.1, read as the reverse complement.
GCTGGCATCCTTGTCGGGGGTGGGGGAGGGGGACGGTTGAAGGTTTATCAGCAAGACAGGTACTTTGGTTCCTGCATTATATCCAGGTGAAGCAAACATTACCTTATGGTTTCCCCTTATTCCATGTGTTATACCTCAGATTGTTTACACACCTTCAGTTAATATGCTACTGGCCACATTTCAAAGGGACTTCAACCTGCCCTCCATTTCTAAAGATGCAATTTTGCACACAAAAATCACTTGCTCAGTGCTTATTTTCTTGTCCTATTCTATTCTATGTGGGATTTTATACTGAACTAATCACCGTGGTAACGGAGCTCCTTCCCTAGTGCATTAAGCAATGTGGCTAACTTCTGTCACATGTTGTTTGTTCTTTCACCCTCTCCCCAGAAGGAGAAGTGTGTATTGGTACTCCTTGCTGTATAGACATTACATACCGTCAGTTCACACTAGATTTGTGTGTACTAATAGGTTTGCATGTGTCAATGCTATCATTTGCTGGTGTTGAGTAGAACTGGTTGGGATTTTTTTTTCAATGAAATATTGCATATTTAGTACTGCAGCCATTTCCATTTAGAAGGCTTTTTTCCACAACTAGAGAAGTCAACGACTTTTTTTTTAATCAAAAGGTTCGCTTCTGTAGAAAAATCTCCCACCTTGTCACCCCCAGAGAAAACAGCATTGTGACTCAGCACTGTTCTGAGAATTACTGCTGTATTTCAATTCCACTCAAAGGAAAGTGCTTATGATTAGCTGCAATCAGAGCTGTGCAAACCACTTCTGTTGAAGCCAGAAGCTCCCACTGGAGCTGGGAGCACTCAGCACTTTTGAAAATCATGCATACTTGATAATGCTGTGACTCTGGAGAGTCAATGCAAGTTATGTAAGGCACTGATTTCCATAACAATGAATATGCATTAATTCATTTATATAAATCCCTCTAATGTTAAATCCTTCAGTTCCTTTCTCCTCCTCCCTCTCAAATCAATACATTCTTTCTGCCAAATCTATCATTTTTCCCGTGAGTTTCCATTCCTCTCCCACCACTCTAAATCCATTCTTGAATTTCCCTCTGAGGTAATCTGGCTCACCTTTGCATTTCCACCACGTCCCGCCCTCTGTCTCAGGTTTCCCCATCCCTTCTTCAAATCTCCTTTCTAGTTCCCCTGATCAAATTTCCCATTTCATAGAATCATAGAAGATTAGGGTTGGAAAAGACCTCAGGAGGTCATCTAGTCCAATCCCCTGCTCAAAGCAGGACCAACACCAACTAAATCATGCCTGCCAGGGCTTTGCCAAGCCAGGCCTTAAAAATCTCTAAGGATGGAGATTCTACCACCTCCCTAGGTAATTCCAATTCCAAGCACCAATTCCAGTGCTTCACCACCCTCCTAGTGAAATAGTTTTTCCTAATATCCTGCACATTGGGATGATTTGTCCCTGCACCCTCAATAAGGCTTCTTTAAAATACCGCCAGCATTCAAGGACTCCTTTACCCCTCATATTAACCTCCCAGGGTATCCTGCCCATCAGTTCCTTAAAGGAGTCCAAGTCTGCTTTTGTGAAGTCCAGCGTCTGTATTTTGCTACTCTCCTTTCTTCCTTGTGGTAGGATCCTGAACTCAACCACCTCATGGTCACTGCTGCCCAGGTTGCCGCTCACTTCTACTTCTCCTACCAATTCTTCTATGTTTGTGAGCAGCAGATCAAGAGGAGAATGGCCCCTGGTTGGTTCCTCCATTAGTTGCATCAGGAAGTTGCCCCTAACACTCTCCAAAAACTTTCTGTATTGTCGGTGCACTGCTGTATTGCTCTCCCAGCAGATTTCAGGGTGATTGAAGTCCCCCACTAGAACCAGGGCCTGTGTTCTGGAAACTTCAGTTAATTGTCCAAAGAAATCCTCGTCTACCTCATCCTCCTGGTCCAGTGGTCTATAGCACACACCCACCACGACACCACCCTTGTTGCTCTCGCTTCTAAACTTAACCCAAAGACTCTCAACAGGCTTTTCTGCAGTTTCATACTGGAGCTCTGAGCAATCATACTGCTCTCTTACATACAGTGCAACTCTTCCACGTTTCTTCCCCAGCCTGGCCTTCCTGAACCATTTATATCCATCCATGATGGTGCTCCAGTCATATGAGCTACCCCACCAAGGTCCCTGTGGTCTGTCTCCCCACATCTTTCGCTCTCTCTCCATTTCAAGTTATCTCCTCTCTCTGGATCCCCACCCTTGAATTTTGTGAAACTGCTGTGGATTTGATGGAGTCCAGAGAGAACCCCTCTAACACTGAGGATAGGGTATTCTCAACCGAGGGTCCTCATCTCTGAAACATGCCTTCAGAGATCAGAATCAGTTTACTTCTAATTTTTAAATACCCAAGTGGACACAACAATTGCCAATATTTGATTGTACCTCTCTCCCTTCACCCTTTTCTGTGGCACTTGCTGCTTGTCTTCTCGGCTTAGAAGCTCTTTGAAGCCTGAGTCATGTTTTCATGTGTGTGTACAGTACTTATCACAAGGGGTTCCCATCCTGATAGGGCACTACTGCAATGTAAATGAAATAAAATACTAACTTGAGTCTCACTGCCTTCAAATGTAAGACAAGGCATGGAAGTTTGTTGAGAAAGCCCACTTTCAGTGAAGATGACCAAAAATGGTCCAGTGACATCTCTTTTTCAAAGAGGAATTCAGTGGAGAAGAAAAGGGAATAGACAGGGGGGAGAAGTAATAAGAAAGAGGATGGGGAAAAATCCTCAAATTAAGATCAAAAAAATTGCAAAATGAAATGATGGTTCCTAGGTGGATTCTTGGGCTAATTATGATTTTAAAACCTTCTGCTTAGGGCCCATATATCACAGTGATGGATGTATCACCTATACGTAGAAAAAATGAAAGATCCACGGCATTGCACTTATTCACAACTCCCCCCCAGCATAAACTGAAAATCCTTCGTGCAGCAGTAGTGTACGTACATTTCTCCCAAGTCATCTGATACTCTACACCAAATATTGCCAGGCTGGTTCATTTTCAGCTTCTTTCTTAAAGTCCCCAATCAGCAGCTGTTAAAATAAAATTAGATATGTACAGTATGACTTCTTCATCAACCGTTAACAAAGCTCGTTATTTAATTCATCTCTCAAATTGCATTTAATAGAGACTTAAAGCAATGCCTATGACTGTCACCAGAGCGCCCATTCATTATAAATTTCACTGGCAGGGAGAACTGTGTTTAATCACTACGATTTTTCTCTATCAGTGCCATTTGCATAAGGGCTGGGCAAGCAGGCATGATGAAAAATTGAATCCAGCTAATGTTATTGATTGGGACGATCTGACCCTGAAACTGAGCTTCATTAATTATCCTGGCGTCCTCATCAGAAAGTTGAAATATGGAAGATTTCATTACATTACTGCATTGCATGCAGCATCAGTATTGTTCATGGTGCTTACATTATTACATACTTGCTCATTAAACACATGCAGTGCTTAACTAGATAGGGACCATATTATATGCTGATAGATGATATAACTGGAGAGTGAATAAAATCTTGGAAATATCTAATTCTATGGATTGCTAAAGACTGTAAAGAAATATCTGTATATCTAATACAAAAGGACAGGAAGATAGATTAAGGACCCTGTTTAAATCTTTGGATTATATAGACTGTTTTCTCGGAGGTACCCACTAATCCTATATATATCAGTTTGAGCTACGAGTCCTCTGAACCTCTGAAAATGAGCCCACTAGTGTCCAGTGGATATTTGATATCAGTCATTCCCAAGGGACTGTCATAACCTTAGTCCCAGATTTGGACCTTAGCGTCCAAAATATGGGGGTTAGCATGAAAACCTCCAAGCTTAGTTACCAGCTTGGCCCTGGTACTTGCTGCCACCACCCAAAAAATTAGAGTGTTTTGGGGCACTCTGGTCCCTCTGAAAAACCTTCCCTGGGGACCCCAAGACCCAAATCCCTTGAATCTCACAACAAAGGGAAATAATCCTTTTTCCCTTCCCCCCTCCAGGTGCTCCTGGAGAGATACACAGACACAAGCTCTGTGAAACTACACAGAGTGACTCCCCCTCTCCGTTCCCAATCCTGGAAACCAAAAGCACTTTCCTATTCCCCCAGAGGGAATGCAAAATCAGACTAGCAAATCCAACACACAGATCTCCCCTGATTTTTTCCTCCCACCAATTCCCTGGTGAGTACAGACTCAATTTCCCTGAAGTAAAGAAAAACTCCAACAGGTCTAAAAAGAAAGCTTTATATAAAAAAAAGAAAGAAAAATACATACAAATGGTCTCTCTGTATTAAGATGATACAATACAGGGTCAATTGCTTAAAAGAATATTGAATAAACAGCCTTATTCAAAAAGAATACAAATCAAAGCACTCCAGCACTTATATTCATGCAAATACCAAAGAAAAGAAACCATATAACTTACTATCTGATCTCTTTGTCCTTACACTTAGAAACAGAAGACTAGAAAGTAGAAACTGCTTCTCCAAAGCTCAGAGAAAGCAGGCAGACAGACAAAAGACTCAGACACAAACTTCCCTCCACCCAGAGTTGAAAAAAATCCGGTTTCCTGATTGGTCCTCTGGTCAGGTGCTTCAGGTGAAAGAGACATTAACCCTTAGCTATCTGTTTATGACAGGGACACTTGCTGAAATATTCTCTCATCGTGAAGCAGCACAGCTGCAAATTCAGCGTAGTCAGCTCTTGCAATTTTATTGCGAGTCTTGCAATATTTCAAGTTTTATTGAAAGGTCCAGTTCCTAGAGTCTTGTGATGACACGAAAATCAAATCTCAGCTTTCATTAAACAATAGTTACTTTCTAACCCCCATTATTGTGGAGAAAATCTTGAAAATGTGACTCATACCCTGACAGGTCAGAAACCAGAAGGCAAATAAAAAGAATCTAAAATTTAGTATTTGTTTTTTTTTAAAATCTATGGTGGAGGGGTGGAGAGAGGGAGGCAGACTCATGATTTTTGAGCATTTGGGGCTGGCAATACCGCAAATTCCAGTGACTCCATATAAATCACATAACTGCACCACTAGTAAATATTTGCATAGCAGCAAACAAACCAACTTGTGCCATTCTGCCACACTTGGGATGGAGTCAGATATTGGTGACTGGATAGCATCTGGCAAACTAGTCATCTGCTTCCGTTCCATTGCTGTAGTTTACAGTGGTCACCATATATGTTTATGGTTTTGAAGCAAGCCTCTGCTGTCTTCGGTTCTGGGAGATGCTGGCTGATTCCTCCCCTTCCTTGCTGCTAACAATCTGTTTGCAGTGCAAATATGTGGGACAATTATGTAATATTTACCATCTTCAGAGACTGTGAAATTGTGCATGCAAAATATGGCTTTCTGTGCACTCCTTGGTGAACATGGACTGGAGAGAGAGAAATATACTTCAGCCCAAATGGGGACATTTAGTTCACAGAAACAAACATAAAATATTGATGGCCTTTAAGGGAAACAGTTACAATGTTACTGGCTGAGATGATTACAGAAAAAGTCAGTTAGGACCAGATTGTGCTCAGCTACTCTGTGCCCAGGCAAAAAGTAGCCCATAATGACAGTCCCCTTGATGCTACCTCTATACCTCTCCTAGGATGTGAGAAAAACCACAGGGTTCGTAGTTCCACTTCCTTCCAGGCAGTCACCAACAAGTGAATCAGGAGCATCATGCTGGAGAGGGGGTAGATTGTTCCCAACAGGCTGTATCAATCAGTTCCCTGTCCTGCATGCCTGGGAATTTCAAGAAGAGTTTCAACTCCTTTTATTCTCTGTCAACCCAAAAGCGCGCTTGAATCTAAATGGCACTACTGCACCAGTCATCAGGATAGCTAAGCTCCAAATTAGGATTTCAGTTTACCTAACAACATTTCCAAATCTCTGCTGAAAAGAAAGGGGCAGCTGAGAAATCCCAATGGCTGCCATTGTATTGACAGTTCCAGTCCGCACAGGAAGCAGAGACTAATGGCATGAACAGTATCAAGGCAGGAAGACAAGATGCAGCCAGAGACATGGGAAGTGCCAAAAGGTTTCCATGACCCCTTTAAGATCTGTGGCCTGGTCTACACTACGCGTTTATACTGAATTTAGCAGCATTAAACTGATTTAACCGTGCACCCATCCACACAACAAAGCCCTTTATATCAATATAAAGGCCTCTTAAAACCGATTTCTGTACTCCTCCCCGATGAGGGGAGTAGCACTGAAATTGGTATTGCCATGGTCGATTACGGTTAGTGTGGCCGCAATTCAACGGTAAAGGCCTCCGGGCGGTATCCCACAGTGCATCATTGTGACCGCCCTGGAAAGCCATCTGAACTCGGATGCACTGGCCAGGTAGACAGGAAAAGCCTCGCAAACTTTTGAATTTCATTTCCTGTTTGGCCAGCGTGGAGAGCTCACCAGCACAGGCGACCACGCAGAGCTCATCAGCACAGGTAACAATGCAGTCTCCTGAGAATCGAAAAAGAGCTCCAGCATGGACCGCACGGGAGGTACTGGATCTGATCGCTGTATGGGGAGAGGATTCCATGCTAACAGAACTCCGTTCCAAAAGACAAAATGAAAAAACATTTGAAAAAGTTTCCAAGGCCATGATGCAGAGAGGCCACACCAGGGACTCAGTACAGTGTCCTGTGAAAGTTAAGGAGCTCAGACAAGCCTAGCAGAAAACCAAAGAAGCAAACAGAAGGTCTGGGGCAGGGCCGAAAACATGCCGCTTCTACGCTGAGCTGCATGCAATTTTAGGGGGGGTCCACCACCACTACCCTACCCCTGTCCGTGGATTCTGACGTGGGGGTAATCTCAGTCATGCCTGAGGATTCTGCAGACGGGGAAGATGAGGAGGAGGAAGAGGAGGACGAGCTTGCAGAGAGCACACAGCACTCCATTCTCCCCAACAGCCAGGAGCTTTTTCTCACCCTGATGGAATTACCCTCCCAGCCCTCCCAAGCCACTATCCCAGACAATGAAGCCATGGAAGGGACCTCTGGTGAGTGTACCTTTGTAAATATAAAACATGGTTTAAAAGCAAGCGTTTTTTAATGATTAATTTGTCCTGAGGACTTGGGATGCATTTGCGGCCAGTACAGTTACTGGAAAAGTCTGTTAACATGTCTGGGGATGGAGCAGAAATCCTCCAGGGACATCTCCATTAAGCTTTCCTGGAGGTACTCCAAAAGCCTTTGCAGAAGGTTTCTGGGCAGGGCAGCCTTATTCCGTACTCCATGGTAGGACACTTGACCACGCCATGCATGTAGCAAGTAATCTGGTATCATTGCATGACAAAGCCTAGCTGCGTATGGTCCTGGTGTTTGCTGGCATTCAAGCAACATTCGTTCTTTATCTCACTGTGTTATCCTCAGGAGAGTGATATCGTTCATGGTAACCTGGTTGAAATTCAAGAATTTAATTAAGGGGACAGAGATGGCCATTCCTACTGGGTTGTTTGCCTGTGGCTTAAAAGAAATCCTTTCCTGCAGGTAGACAAGCAGTGGGAAGGTGTGGGGAGTGATTGGTGCTGAGCTTTTTTGCATTTGGCTAGCAGGGATCTGCCCTGCTACCAGCCACACGGTGGGAGAGGAGTGTTTAGCAGTGATCTTCCGTGATACCAGCCATGCGGTGGGGGGAGGCATAAAGCGATCATCCCAGAGATTTGGATGGAGGGGGGTGGTTTCTGCTGCTGCATGTTAACAGGAAAGAAGCAGCACTCAATGGGCTTTGCTTGCTATTTGGGAAAGGAGGGCACTGGATATATGAAGGCTGCAGAAGCCAAAAGACAATGGCTTACCATGGCTGCATGCAAGCCGAATTCTGATGCCTGGACCTGCATCTGTGAGATCTCTAACACCAGAGCTGCAGGCACTCAATATTAAGATGCAAAATGCAAGCTTGTAGTGAAATCACATGCGCTATGTAAGGTGAATAGTGTTGTTCACCGTGAAAGAGTATAAGCATTGTTCTGTAAAATGTATCTTTTTAAATACTTCTTTCCCTTTTTTCCCTCCCCCATGCAGCTGCAAATTTTTCAAGCCTCCCTACTCCGTTCTGAAGGCTAGCTCAGATAAGGTGGCAGAAAAAAAAGATGAGAGACGAAATGTTCTCGGAAATCATGGAAGTGACCTGCAATGAAAGAGCTCATCTGAATGTGTGGAAGGACGTGGTATCAAATTACAGGAAAGATGCCAGTGACCGTGAGGACAGGAGGGATGAACGTGAGGACAGAAGGGATGAATGTGAGGACAGGAGGGATGCTCAAGATGAGAGGAGAGATGCTTGAGATGAGATGTGGCGGCAGAAAGATCAGTGGTGGCAGGATGCAACGCTGGGACTGCTGCGTGATCAAACTGATGTGCTCCGGCATATGGTGGAGCTTCAGGAACGGCAGCAGGATCTTAGAGTGCCGCTGCAGCCCCTGTATAACCACCCTCCTACCTCACCATGTTCCTTAGCCTCCTCACCCATCAGACAAGTAAGAACGCGTGGGGGGAGGCTCCGTGCACCCACCCACTCCACCCCAATGGACAGCCCAACCAAAAGGCTGTCATTATTATGAAATTTTTTTAGTGACCTTTTCCTTCCCTCCTATCCTCCTCCCAAACCCCACCCGGGCTACCTTGTCAGTTCTCTCCCTCTTTTTATAATTAATTAATAAAGAATACATGATTTTTAAACGAGAGTGACTTTATTTCCTTAGGAAGCAAGCTGTTTTCTAAGGAGGGAGGTGTCTTACACGGAATGAGTCAATCGGGGTGGTGGGTTTCATCAAGGAGAAACACACACAACAGTCACACTGTATCCTGGCCAATGATGAAACTGGTTTTCAAAGCTTCTCTAATGTGCACCGCTTCTTGGTGTGCTCTTCTAATCACTCTGGTGTCTGGCTGCGCGTAATCAGTGGCCAGGTGTTTTGCCTCAGCCTCTCACCCCGCCATAACGGTCTCCCCCTTACTCTCACAGAGATTGCGGAGCACACAGCAAGCAGCAATAACAAAGGGGACATTGGTTTGGCTGAGGTCTGAGCGAGTCAGTAATGTGCGCCAGCGCGCCTTTAAACGACCAAATGTACATTCTACCACCATTCTGCACTTGCTCAGCCTGTAGTTGAACAGCTCCTGATTATTGTTCAGGCTGCCTGTGTATGGCTTCATGAGCCATGGCATTAAGGGGTAGGCTGGGTCCCCCAGGATAATTACAGGCATTTCAACATCCCCAACTGTTATTTTCTGGTCTGGGAAGTAATTCCCTTGCTGCAGCCGTTTAAACAGAGTAGTGTTCCTGAAGGTGCTAGCGTCATGAACCCTTCCCGGCCATCCCATGTGGATGTTAGTGAAACTTCCCTTGTGATCCACCAGTGCTTGCAGCACCATTGAAAAGTACCCCTTGTGGTTTACGTGCAGGGTGCCCTAGTGCTCCGGTGCCAAGATAGGGATATGGGTTCCATCTATCGCCCCACCACAGTTAGGGAATCACATTGCAGCAAAGCCATCCACTATGATCTGCACATTTCCCAGAGTCACAACCTTTCGTAGTATCAGCTAAGTGATTTCTTTGGCTACTTGCATCACAGCAGCCCCCACAGTAGATTTTCCCACTCCAAATTGATTCCCGACTGACCGGTAGCTGTCTGGCTTTGCAAGCTTCCAGAAGCCTATTGCCACTCGCTTCTCAACTGTGAGGGCTGCTCTCATTTTGGTATTTTGGCATTTCATGGCAGGGGAAAGCAAGTCACCAAGTTCCATAAAAGTGCCCTTACGCATGCCAAAGTTTCACAGCCACTGGGAATCATCCCACACCTGCAACACTATGTGGTCCCACCAGCCTGTGCTTGTTTCCTGGGCCCAAAATCGGCATTCCATGGCTAGAACCTGCCCCATTACCAGCGGGGTCTCCAACACGCCAGGGCCCGCAATTTGAGAGGATTCTGTGTCCATGTCCTCATCACTCTCGTCGCTGCTCTGCCGTAGCCGCCTCCTCCTCGCCTGGCTTTGCAGGTCCCGGTTCAGCATAGACTGCACGAGAATGCATGAGGTCTTTAAAACGTCCATGATTGCTATCTTGAGCTCAGCAGGGTCCATGCTTGCTGTGGTATGGCATCTGCACAGTTCACCCAGGAAAAAAGGAGCGAAACGGTTGTCTGCCGCTGCTTTCACAGAGGGAGGGGTGAGGCTGTACCCAGAAGCACCAGCGACAATGTTTTTTGCCCCATCAGGCACTGGGATCTCAACCTAGAATTCCAATGGGTGGGGGAAACTGCGGGAACTATGGGATAGCTATGGGATAGCTACCCACAGTGCAACGCTCCAGAAATTGACGCTAGCCTCGGTACATGGACACACACTGCCGAATTATTGTGCTTAGTGTGGCCGCGTGCACTCAACTTTATACAATCTGTTATAAAAAAACGGTTTCTCTAAAATCGGAATAATCCCGTAGTGTAGACATACCCTGTATTTTCCCCCTCGCTTTGGATGGTTGTTGATATATGCACTAAATGACAATAGAAAGCCAGAAAAGTAATTCCTTAGTTAACTTTAGGTTATTCTCTCTGAATGTGTGTGGAGTCATACATTTGAAAGCCGAAAGGGACCATTAGCTCATGTAGTCAGACCTCATGCATATCACAGACCAAGAATTTCATCCAGCTACCCCTTATTGAGCCCAATACCTTGTGTTTAACTAAAGTAGATCTTCCAGAAAAGCATCCCTGCTTGATTTGAAGACTTTGGGCGATGTCAAATCCACCACTTCCCTTGGTAGTTTATTCCAGTGCTTAATCACCATCACTGTTTAAAAGGTGGATCTATATTAGGGTATTTTAATGAAATAATTATTAATTTGCTCAAATTTTCTGATGAATAGCTAGAAACTATGTAATTGTCTAATTAATAGTCTAGTGTGTGTATCTCTTTCTCTACAAGCTGCAATAACTCTAAGAATAAAATGGCTGCTGACAGAGAGTGTAGATGTTTAAGGGTGCAGTAAGCAGAAACCAAAGGCATCAGAGTTTAATTGCTAGATGTTGATTCTTTGCTCTTTAAAGAAAAAGCAGGGCTGGGTGCAATAGTGGCTTCTATATTATTCTTTCTCCTCTAGAGGTCAGGATAGAAATCCCTACATGACACATAAATATGACCTGTGTGGGTCTTTCATCCTAGTCGCTAATGGACAGTTGTCTACATCACAACACTTCCTCACAGTATAGCACCGTAGCCGGTTTTCCACATAAGAACTGGACTGGAGTTGTGGGGGGAGAAGGAGGAGGTGTGTGGAGGAGTTGCTGGTTGAGACAAATGAAATAGCAGGGGATGTTACACATAGAACTGGCCTACATTTGTGGGGACTCCAAGACTGGAATAGCAGAGTGTAGTGGTGACTCTTGAGTACTGGCATCCTGCTATAGGGCTGTCTCCAGCCAGCATTGTCAATCACTTTTTCACAAGCCTCAAATTAACACAAATGGTTTAGAAAACTGAGGGGACAAATGCTTAAAGCAGATCTATTGAGCCAAGTGTATAATGAGGTTTGATCATAGGCTAAGTCTCAAGAGAAGTTAGACTTCTGTGAAAGCCAAGAGAATATTTTTGTTTTCTATATGTTTCCTCTGCCAAGAGTCAACAAAAGCTTCGCTAAACAGAATCAGCCAGAATGTCACTCTCTGTGTGACTAGGAGAGGTGGGGAGCTTTGCACTTTGAATAGTAATAAGTTACCGACTCCTTTTCTAACTGAGGACATCAGTCCCTCGAACACAGAGGTTCAGCTCATTAAACAGCAAGGGAACCTTATGCCTTTGCATTATGTGGTTCAAACAACAGCAAGATCATAGTCAAGACAGATGATGTGAGATATATGATTTTTTTTCCAAAGAGCTTTTAATAACCTTTATGGTGTTCAAATATTTTCTGTTTAGTCTGTCTCCCAATGAATCAAAGATCATTTGAATACCCCAGATTGCCAATGATGTTGATTAAAGCAATAAGACAATTGATAACAACATTAAACATATCACAGCATCATTTGCAGGCTCCAAAGCTCCAGGAAGACCAGCTTCCTAAATCAATTAGACTCATGGGGCCAGATTTGTACTTGATGGCTTCAGTGCAGTTGTACCAGGGAGGGTTTTGCTTTGCTCCATGATGATATTAAACAGTGGTGTAAGCTTTTGATTTAGTCTGCAGCAAATTCATTCCAGATTCCCTCAGTTTCTGAAATCTCCCCAGACCTTCCCCTGTTAATATCAATGGGGCAAAGTCAAAGGCGGATTAAGGTTTCCTGGGACCCTAGACCAGAGCAAGTGGGGGGCCCCTTCCCATCCCTTCCACCTGTGGTCCTGCCCCTATTCTGCCCTCCCACATGTGACCCCACCCAGAGCCCAACCCTTTTCTGCTCCTTCCTCACCCCTGTTCCACTCAGGGCCCCCCCCCATTTTGCCCCCCACTGCAGCCTCAAGACCAGAGAAGCTCTGTCCCTCCGCTGTGGCCTGGGGAAGCAGTGTGTGAGTCCACCCATCCCTGAGACCACAGCAGGTAGTGAGAGCTCCTCCAGTACTGGGGCCACAGCGGGGGGTCCTAGTGCTTCTGCTGGGGACAGAGTTGGAGGGGGGGCCCCTGGGGGCTTCCCCTGTCACCCTCTGGCTTCTGCTGGGGATAGGATGGGGGGGTACTGAGGGCTTCCTCTGCCGCCCGCCTCCCCAGTTTCTGCAGGGGATGGGTTGAGGGGGTGCTGGGGGCTTCCATTGCTGCCCCTGGCTTCTGCCAGGGACAGGGCGGGGAAGAGGGGCGCTGGGGCTTCCCGTGAAGCCAGCCAGTTTTTGCCAGGGTCAGGAGGCACTGTGGGCTTCCCCTGTGGCCCCCAGGTGTCTGCCAGAGATGGTATCTGGGGATATTGGGGGCTTTTCCCACCATTGTGCCCAGCGTGGATGCCATGAAACAGCTTTGGAGGCACAGGGTGCTTCCCCCACCGCTACCCTGCCCACCCAGAACTACTTCCTAGGAGCAGGGTCAGGGCGCTGGGGCTTTCCCCACTCACCCGGGCCTCTGGGGCCCCCAGTTGCCTGAGGCGCCTGGGCATGGGCCCCATAGCCCCACTGGCTAATCTTCCACTGGATAAAGTATACACCATGCATGGTCCAACAATTGACTTTGATGATGCGACACCAGAGATGCATTTAGGGATATCTTAAAGGGATAAAATTGTGCTTAAAGGGACACAGTCCAGATAAAAATAAGGGGCGAGATCCTTGGGTGCATCTGAAATGCACAGAGCACACATTAGTGGATGATGTGCAGAAGTGACTAAAAGCACCTTGTAACACTGCCAAGATACTAGTGGCACCCGCCAAGGTACTTGAGGCAACTTCGAGACTAACAAATTTACTTAAGCATAAGCTTTTGTGGGCTAAAACCCACTTCATCGGATGCATGCAGTGGAAAATACTGTAGGAAGATATATATATATACACATAGAGAACATGAAAAAATGGGTGTTGCCATACCAACTATAATGAGAGTAATCAGTTAAGGTGGGCTACTGTCAGCAGGAATAAAAAAAGCTTTTGTAGTGATAATCAGGATGGTTCATTTCCAACAATGACAAGAAGGTGTGAGTAACAGTAGGGGAAATAGTTCTACTTTGTGCAATGACCCATCCATTTCCAGTCTTTAGTCAATATTCAATATTGACTAAAGACTGGGAGTCGATGGGTCATTACACAAAGTAGAACTATTTCCCCTATGGTTACTCACACCTTCTTGTCAATTGTTGAAAATGGGCCATCCTGATTATCTGATTAAGTGGGTTTTAGCCCACAAAAGCTTGTGCTTAAATAAATTTGTTAGTCTCTAAGGTGCCACAAGTAATCCTGTTCTTTTTACTGATACAGACTAACTTGGCTACCACTCTGAAACCAGCCAAACCAGGCCTCAACTGGAGTATTGTGTCCAGTTCTGGGCACCGCATTTCAAGAAAGATGTGGAGAAATTGGAGAGGGTCCAGAGAAGAGCAACAAGAATGATTAAAGGTCTTGAGAACATGACCTATGAAGGAAGGCTGAAGGAATTGGGTTTGTTTAGTTTGGAAAAGAAAAGACTGAGAGGGAACATGATAGCAGTTTTCAGGTATCTAAAAGGGTGTCATCAGGAGGAGGGAGAAAACTTGTTCACCTTAGCCTCCAATGATAGAACAAGAAGCAATGGGCTTAAACTGCAGCAAGGGAGATTTAGGTTGGACATTAGGAAAAAGTTCCTAACTGTCAGGGTAGTTAAACACTGGAATAGATTGCCTAAGGAAGTTGTGGAATCTCCATCTCTGGAGATATTTAAGAGTAGGTTAGATAAATGTCTATTAGGGATGGTCTAGACAGTATTTGGTCCTGCCATGAAGGCAGGGGGCTGGACTCGATGACCTCTTGAGGTCCCTTCCAGTCCTAGAGTCTATGAGTCTATAAGATACTGTTACTGTTCTGAAAAGCTACTATCCCTTTGCTGTGTTGGAGCAGTCTGAGGGCTGCTCTGGCTTGCATGCCTTGTACAGTCACAGGGGACTGAAAATAAATCTGAGAATTGACATGTCATGCAAGGGTCTCAACCAAACCCCCATTTCTTTTCCTTATTGTTGGCCTCCTTTCATCTGTGAGAGATGGTGGGAATTGCAGCCTATGATGTAGATAGTTTGCAATTTCCCCTCCTACACTGGCAGAAGAAAGGGTACGATTTGTAAAAGTGCTTGCATCAGCTCTATGTAACCAACCATTCCACCTACATTGTGTTGATCCTTTTTGGGTTGATTAAATGGCTCAGAGCACAAATTGGCCATAATGTACCAGGGATTGGGACCAATATGTAACAGATGTTCTGATCTAGGTTCTTACAATTCACATTAGAAAGAGAAGAATTTTTAAAATCAAATGCCCCTCTGCACCCTATTGATTTTATTTTATTTTTTGCATGTCTTTCACTGTGGGAAATGTAGCTAGATTGATCAGTTTTACTTTTGTGAATAGTTAGTTTCACTTTTCCAGTTCTTATGCACTAGCACAATCATTCTGCATTCACGTGACAATTCACTGGGGGGGGAAACAGCCTATTTTTATGTATTGACTAATTGATTTAATTCATGCAAACATTTCTGTTCCTATGAAGTTGTCTTCTCTCATCTCCCTCCCCCTCCAGACTTTTTTTGGTTGGTTGGTCAGCTGAGTCTGTTGTGTTAACACTCTAAGGGCCAAATGTGTGATTAAGCTACAGCCCTGCTTTGTGGACAGTTACAGACAGTCTATACAGCTTTGAGAGGTGATGTACAATGAAGCACAGTTTAATGCAAGGCAGGTGATCTGTGTATCTCCCTTTGTACAGCCCAGGGAAGTGTCAATTCTGAGGAGCCCTCGCCTTCCCCGAGCACAAGAATTCTGACTGTATCACCCCTACAACAGAGCTTTGCGGGGAGAGGCTCCTTTGTGCACCCATCCTGAGTCTGGGCACAACCTGGCCTTTAGTATTGGCTCAGCTTACCCAGTTTTTTACTCCACGTAATACATTTTTCTTATAGCTGTTGTGAATGCATTTTTATCATCCAAATTTTAAATGTTTTTGGAGTCCGTTCCAAGGTGATCTCCAGTGACTGAGATGGTTTCTCCAAAGAAGTTTAAAAATGTGCTTCAACAGATTCCTCCTAGTATCTCATTTGTAACTTTTATAGCTCGGGTTATAGGGTAAGCCTTGCTGGAGCTTTTATAACAAAGTTCAAAGTCATATATACCAAATTTTGAATTACATGAAATTCCAGTGGGTGCCACAGACTGGATCTGTGCTCCACTTCCCTTTTAAGGAAAAGAAGCAAGCCAGTACAATGGCTGCTGTACTCTAGGGCTCATTGAGTACAAAAGAAAATTGGAGAATTCCCCTGCTAGTTTGTAATGCTCTCTTTTATTTTCAGTCACAAAGTGTCAGCATTTCAGCCCTTGCCCTAAAGAAAGCCCAAAGGGATGTAAAAATTGAAGCTTTATCCAATGTCACTGAAAATAGATGAAATCATAACTAAATAATAGAAGAGCTTTTTTACACAGGGGTGGAACTGAAATGCTGCTGGAAATACCTACATTGACTGTGGAGTTTATTATTATTATTATTATTTATTATTATTTATTTACTTCTTAAAGAAAGCCTGATCCAGACACAAGTTTTAAGTGCTCTTCAAACTGGGCCTCTAAATTTTGCACTTACATTTATCTGTGCTCACATCTGACTACTCCATTTGTAAGTGCAACTGACTGTGGTTGCACAAAGTGTTGAGTGCAAAATCAAAAGACTTCTTTTTTTTTTTTTAGAAAATGGCCCCACATAAGTAAACTGGGCCTATTCGACTCACTGCAAAAAGAACCTTTACATCAGAGATGGGCAACTGGCTTAGACAAAGCAAGAACTAATTGAACCAGCACCTCCAACAGAAAATAAATCAAGCCTGACAAAGTTTGGTTAACTTATCATGGGCCAGACTTTCAGTGCAAACACTCAGATTGAAGCCTGCAAACTTTGGCCAAATTACAAACCACTTACGCTGAAGTTATTCACTCAGACTCTGATCCAGCAAAGCATGCGAGCAGTCACATTGACTTCAGCCATGCAGTGCAGGGAGCACAGAGCTGAGAGCCCCCTGCATTTCCTAGTGCTCTATAAGTGAAGGTCCCTCAAACTCCATGCAGGATGGAGCCATTAGTTGGATACAAGGGCCCCTAAACAAGGTCAGTACTTAAGCACATGCTTAACTGCAACTTACAACTTTCCTGTAGTTGGCCAGAGAAAGTAACATTCCCCCTCTACTTTTAAGCACAAAATATTTTCCTACAGAAAAAAGTATTTTGGGGGGGATGGGGGAGTGAGGGGGAACATGGTTTGAGTTACAGGGCCTCTCGGGGGGGGCAAGTGGGGCAATTTGCCCCAGACCCCGCAGGGGCCCCCATGAGAGTTTTTCGGGGCCCTTGGAGAAGGGTCCTTCGCTCGCTTTGGGGGTCCCTGAAAACTCTCGCGGGGCCCGGGCCCCTGGAGCTTCTTCCACTCTGGGTCTTCAGCGGCAGGGGATCCTTCCACCCCAGGGCGGAAGGACCCCCCGCCACCGAATTACCGTTAAAGCGGGACCCACCGTAGAAGTGCCGGGTCTTCGGCGGTAATTTGGCGGTGGGAAGCCCCCACGCAGCTCTTCGGGGCACTTCGGCAGTGGGTCCCAGGGCGGAAGGACCCCTCACTTCCGAATTACCGCTGAAGCAGGGCCCCCCCTCCGCCAAAGACCTCAGACCCCCTGAATCCTCTGGGTGGCCCTGTTGGGTTATAGCAAATTAAACATTTCTTTAATAAAGGGGGCTCATGAGCAACCATGTTTCTCTAAACAAATTTCCAATAAACTAACCAAATAAACACACTGGTATTGATTCTACCCTCACTTACACTGGGATATATCAGGAACAACTCCACTTCAGTCACTGACATTACATGAGTGTAAGTGAAATCAGGACTGGGCCCATTAACTACAAACTGCCTGTATTTTAACACACGTTTTTTGGGGGGAGGAGGTGGGTAATTTTCTTCCCACTTCAGTCCATTATGCTGGGCTGTTTGTTTCCTACATAGTGGATAATTAGACTTGGATGCTTCAGGCAGATCCTAGCAGATTGAATTTCTGGTGATATAGAGCTGTGATGAGACTGTACCAGTAATCAACATTGTTTAGAATCTAAAAACATTTCTGTGGTCTCTATGGATTGTTTAAGATCAGAATTATTCTCACACAGGTGACATAAGACCCAATCATGAAATATGAAGTTATCGTTCCCACCCCTCCAAAATAAATTTTAATATGTCACCAGTGCTGTGAAGGCTTCTCATCACTTTATAGTCTTCAGGGATTTTATCTTATGGGTAAGTTTTGAACATTGGAGCTGTTGGACTTGTTTAAAACAAGACTCTGGTTTAGGTCCTCTGGAGAACAGGGTTTCAATCAGAAACAAAAATGCACACTGTAGTCAAAAATTTTACTCCCTGGTGTAGAGATTACAGAACCAATGCACAATTTGGCACGATAACATAATAGCCTTTGTGTTTAGCAATGTCAAGGGCTGTCAATCTGGCACCTTCTACCATAACTAAATTAACATATATGAGGGGCTGTTGGAAACATAATTCAGACACTTTTATTCAGGAACACAGGGAAATGCACACACCACATACAGTAAAAAACAGTATCATATTCATTCCCTACCCCGCATAATGAAATGCTTGCAGGATGTGCTTTGAGATTGAAAAGAGAAATCCATGTGTCTTGTAGCCACAGCCTTTCCAGGGCCATATGTTTGAGCACTATAGTGTGTGTGTGATCATGTCCTACAGGAGATGTTGCGATTTTGCGTTCTGTTTACTGGCTGCAAATATAGAGGAGATGTGAGACTGTCTATCTATCTATCTATCTATCTATCACATTTATATAGCCCCGTAACTGAGTGTTTCACAATCTTTAGATCTGTGAGATAGAGCTGTGCTATTACTATTAATTGCAGCTGCCACTTTGTGATTCATTTCACATGTAGAATGCTACAGTGTGAATCACTGTGTGCTCTTTCTTTCCAATGAAGATTTTATACATTCTTTTGTATTTACTGTTTTCCTTATTCTGAAATAAAAATCACCAAGTTGTGTCCATTCAGGTTTTGCTTTTTGTATATGAGAAGGGAAAATGGCATTTTCCTGCGGGGTAAGCTGCTGAAAGTGAAAGATAGCTCATATTCTGCACTGTCAAAGGAAGTGATGTTGGTAATTCTGTCGGAACCATTGTTCCCTCTAAGTCAGAATTGAACCAATGCTTCAGACAGAGCTGGACAAACAATTTATAATTAATAATGCATTAAACACATTTTGCCTCTTATTTTGTTTGTGAAATGTCTCTGAATGATAGCAATAAAAATACCTGTAAAGCACTTTTCATCAGTAGATCTCACAGCACTTTATAAGGGAGATCAGTATTATTATCCTGCTTTTTTCAAATTGGCCCATCATTCAAAATTATTTGCCAATTCATTTCTGCACATAATCCTGGATCTGGAGTGTTAATGCCATCAGCGCAAGGCAAGTATTCAAAATTTGCAAAACAAACTTTTTTATACCTGCTTAGATTCTATATCTAAGTCAAATGGTATATTTCCATCTCAGCACTAAATAGACATAAATATTATAAGCAGATTTCTGCTTGAATGCTTGTGATTACAAATTCAATGTTTGTTTTTGCGAGGTACTCTAATACACACTTCATATTTCCTATGGTGGTCATAGGGTGAGCAGTCAGCAAGTGTGAAAAATCGGGACAGGGGGTGGGGGGTAATAGGAGCCTATATAAGAGAAAGACCCAAAAATCAGAACTGTCCTTATAAAATCTGGACATTTGGTCACCCTAGGTGGTCAATATTTCTGCCTTGTTCACTTGACAATTTTCAGAAAGTGAATTTACAAAATTGAACACACAGTCAAAATAAATTTGTTTTAATGAATGAAAAATATTTGAAAGGGTGTTTTTTGTTTGGTTTTTTTGCTTTTGTTTTTATGGTATAAGCCCAGCTCAAAGCCTAGGATAGTTCCTAGGGGTGCTGTGCTGAATGTATTATTTTAGATTGTCCCTGCCAGCAGGTATATAGGATCTTGGGGAGCAATTACCACAGGTGGGGTGCCAATTAATTTCTTTATTAAAGGAAAAAAGGAAGTGATGGGAATTTAACAATGAAATACGATGGGATGGGGTGTAGAGGGTGTTTACAATAGACAATGATGGGGGGGTTCTTCTTACTGAACAGTGTAGGGAGTTCTAACAGTGGGGTACAGTAAGTGGGGTTCAGCACAATAGGATACAGTACAGTCAATAAGTGTATCAAAAGAAATGCAAAATAAAATGGTAGCTTCTATATAAAATGGTCAGCAATCTTAGATAGAATGTATTAAATGGTGGCCTTATACACAATGTAACACAATGGTATCAATGCAAATACAAAGTATATCAGAAAAGTGGAAGCAACCAATGGGGTGTTATAATTACAAGTAAAATGTGAATATAAGTGAACTTATGCAATGTAACGGTATAAAAGAAAAGTAATGACTTAATTTGTGAGGCTAGGATAGCAGAGAGGGGAGGGGAGTGAATGATTAGTGGCAACTGATGAGAGGAGAGTGCGGCTGGAAGCAGCGAGAGACTCTGAAGCCCTGCAGGGTAAGGACAATGGAGCAGCGTGATGGTGATCTTCGGTAGGGGAGGGGCAGCGGAGAAGTGTAAAGAAGGGCTAGAGAGAGGTTTAAGCAACAAGCGGACACCAAAACAAAGGGAAAAAAGCAGCAAAGGGTTTGGGAAGTTTCACAGGAGGAGAAGCAGCAAAGGGCTTGGGAGGTTCGGAGGGTGATGCAGACGCCGGAGGGGGGGGGGAGCAAGGAGTTGGGAAGTTCGGAGAGAGTGCAGATGCGGGGGGAAAAGTGGCAAAGGGTTATAACAGGGAGACACGGAGAAGCACACAGAGGGGGAGATTGGAGGGGGGGAAAAACAGACACGGGAAAGTTCAGGGAGAGATCGGGACAGCGGGAAGGCGAATTTAAGCAGCAAAAACCTTATCTATCTTAACCAACGACTAGGCAAAACAACAAATATCACAATTCTAAGCAAAACTATAACAAGCAACTATAGGGAGCAACAAAACAGTAAACTATAACAAGGCAGGTGAACTTACAAGCTCTACAATCTTAACAAACTATGACTTATTAAACTAAAAAAACAAAACCTATGGTGCACCTTATGCTATGGGGAAGTCACAGAGGGCAGAGTGGTATGTGCCCAGGATACAGCTCCCGAGGAAGCCAAGGGATGGTGGCTGAAGCCAAGGGATACAGCTGAAGGCAGGGAGCCCCGAGGCAAAGCCCACAGGAGCAGAGCTTAGCAGCAGCACAAACTTATTTTTAGCAGCAAAGTGCTGCGGAGTTTAAGAGGTTTTAAGACACAGACCAAGGTTTAGCTTGAGTCTGTGTGCTGGGGAAACACAGCCAGCAGCTAAAATAATAAAATAAAAGTAGGGAAAGTTTCACGGAGGGATTCTTACCAGTCCCCAAGGCAGCAGCAAAGCCAGAAGCAGCAAGAACATCAGAAGGCTCGGTACAGTCTCAATAATCAGGAGATCTCTCAGGTAGCAATTCGTTCTTCGTGGGGGGAGGGTTCAAAAACCGGGGGTATGCTCAAAAATAAAATGAGAGCGGAGAAAGGACCCCCCAGAACCCCTGGCTGATCAGACCAGGCAGCAATGCAGGAACCTTTCCGATGTTTGTTCCAAAAATGTCTGTTTTTAAAGGCAAACTCAGGCAGTTTCCCGCCAGTAATCCTGATAGGCTCCCTCTGTCACAGGGGAGGAGGCACAGGGAAAAAGACTGCACGTGAGCACAGAAACATGTCTGGGCAGAGTCCTGTGCAATAGATGACTCAAAAGCACATGAGGCCTATGATTCATGCCCAGGATCTTAAAAACACAATAGGTCTTGCAGCTCTGGACATTGCCTGCCCTACACCGAGCCCAGGTTCAACGAGGTGATAACAGAACTAACCCTTTGAACAGGGCAGTGGTTCCATTTAGCACACAGCACAAGTGGCCATCCTTTTGAGAAGGGCAATGGCTCTTGTTAAACAACTCAAGGGGCCCTCCCTTTGGGAAGGGCAGTGGCCCTGGTAAATGACTTAACAGCCAGGGAAGGGCGGCCACAGGAGGAGAACAAAAACAAAATGGAGTATGAGGACAGCTGTAAGAAACAAAATGGAATAGGGGGATAGCTGTAACAGACATAGATAATATTAAAAACCTATGTGATGATTACTTATGCTCATTAAAGATCCCATTATACTTTTTTGCAAGGGTCTGGCACTTAGCCTTGATATCCTAGCCAAACTCCAATTTGGGAAATTGCATGTTCCTTACCTAAATTCCCTCAGCCATTACGATACAATATTTTTCTTCATCTCTTGGTGTGTCTATTAAAGAGCTTTATTATTCCACCACTGTGATGGTTGCATTTCAGCAAAGGTGAGAGATGATTTCTGAATTGCTTTGAAATACCACACAAATAAAAGTGATCTATAAATATAAGGTATTATCATTAATCCTGCAGAGAACATTCATTCCAGCAGGTCCTACCTTGATAGCCTTTGATAAGACAAAAAAAGAATAGATAGGCAGTTAATTTTGAAAACAATATGTTCCTAAACCAGCTGGCAGGTAACCTAAAAAAATAAAATTATCTCAAATTTTATGTCAATTACTATTTTTCTACAAGTTTCTTCACATTGACAAAACCCCCAGAAGATAGATTGAGGATTTTTGAGTTGTAACTGATGCAAAACAAGCCATCAGTGAATGAAATAATCAAACATAGCAGCAAACATTAAGCAAATTCAAACTCAAGTCCACAACCATCTGTGTCTCATTTAAAGCTGATCAAACTGGTGTCTGGGAATTTGACAACAGTAAATTAGAACAGGTTCCCAGCTAATAAGGTGCCCATTTTGTAAAATGGTCATCAAAGACTTTTCTGCTTAAAAAAAAAAATCCTCTCTTCGAATTACTTTGCAGCAATTGTGGATTTATGAGCATTGTCTCTTAGACTGAAGTTCATGGTTCTGCTCCCACTAATGCATCCTTATTAGGTTAGCATTGTTCAGTGGATTAATATTTACTCTTTACTAGTCCTGTACATAATAAGTGAAAAAGATAAAAGTAGGTCCATGGACACCGAGCGATAAAGCCATCATAGTCACCAGATGGCATATAGATATAGTATTGCAGACATATAGGATATTGGATGTACAAAATGTGCCCCCTTGTGATCATTTGTGGAGGACACACAGGTACAGCTCCCCTTCTCCTTGTGGCAGGGGATGCTTGGGTGTTACGGTTAGCTTCATGGAAAAGAAGCATCAAGAAGCAGTGTGGACAAAATTCATTCCCTGGTGTGAACGTGCACAGCTTCCACTGCCTTTGGTAGGATGTGCATATGCCTCTAGCAGGCCTTAGTTTGGTTCTGTATTCCCATGAAATTATACCAGGGGAAAGAAATAAAATTAAAACATCCCTCACGGAAAAGTCTTTTCAATTGTAAGAAAAAAATAAGAGTCTTTTAAAATATTTTTTAAACCAATCTGTGGAATTCTATAGTAAGGAAAACAATTCCCCATTAAGTTCTATAGGACAATTTAAAAAGTCTCTGTTAAGGAGATCACTTTCTGTTAAGGTATATAGGTTATTAGGATAATTACTATAGAATCTTGTTACTGCCTATAAATCACTATCAATTGCCATTGGCCAGGCTGGAGGCCACTTGTGACTATTATGATCTCAGAAACAGTTTACTTCTTATGTAAATTTACACATCCATACCTGGACCCCAGCCCTGTTTATCTCTTTAACTCTTTTGTCATAATCCTAGATTGTGAGCTGTCTGGGGTAGAGACTGTACTATGTGTTTGTACAGCACCTAGCACAGTAGGTGGCTTTTGGCTGAGCAGGGTCTCTAGGTGCTACCACTGTATACATAATCAACTGGCTTCATTCCTATTAGGCTTTTCTGGATTTTTGCCATAAAGGAGAAAAAAATAAAAATGAACCTAAGGAAGAGACAATAATTATTTCTGAGTGTGAGAGTGTTTTAAGACAGTGAAAACTGAGCTTAGGACATCTGGTTTAGATGTTCAGACTAGAGGCCTGTGTTGCTTTGTATGTGTGTTTGTGCACACACATAGGAATCAAGCAGTCACATTATCAGACTCCTTCAATCAGTATATACAGATGAATAAGGCCTGCTGCAATCATTTTTGTGTTTATACACATCAAACCCTATTACTCATATCGTTGCACAGTTCACCCGGGTGACTGGTTTATAGGTCATTAAGATCTATAAAAGTGAAAGTGTGAAATACCAAAATGGTGGCGCTAATCAAAGCTGCATGAATGCCTGCCTCTAACTCCTTTGCCGAAAAACTGAAGAGCAGAGATCAGTAAGCTTTGGCACGTGGCCCATCAGGGAAATCCATTGGCGGGCCGGGATGGTTTGTCTACCTGCAGGTCCCACTTGCTGTGGTTCACCGTTCCACGTCAATGGAAGCGGCGCAGGCTGAAGGATGTGGCAGCCTGAAACGGTGAACTGCAGCCAGTGGGAGCTGCGATTGGCCAAACCTGTGGATGCTGCAGGTAAACAAACTGTCCCGACCCTCCAGTGGATTTCCTGGACAGCTCGTGTGCCAAAGGTTGCCAATCCTTGCTTTAGCCTCTTACATATATAGGAATCAGTTGTGACACTGCTTCCTGACAGTCTGAAAATTCCCCAAAGTCTTAGTTATACAGCTCTGGGGTTTTAGTTTGAGCTCATCTCTCACATCTGTTAATCCAGTAACTCACCAAGAAATCTCCGAATAGCTCACATCAGAAGGTACATTATTTAGGACTCTTCAGGCGAATATTGAAAAGTATAAAGTCTTGAACTGTGCAGGTGAATAAAAGGGGCTTTCAACCTACCTATGCACTACAAATATATCTAGAGTTTTGCAATAGGTGGTGAAAAATACCTTATGAGATAATAAATCTTGATCTTCACCCCATTATATCCCATTGGATAGACGGGGAATCTGAGGTACAGAACTACAATGAGGATTTATTCCAAGGCACACTGTGAGGCTGTAGCAGAAAACACAGAAATACTCTAATATTTTGCTTTTATACAACAGTGCCTTTCATCTGAGGAGCTCAAAACACTTTAAAGACATTGCAACTAATTTAGCTTCCCAACATCCTGTGCAATAGGAAAGAATTACTGTCATAATTTTAAACAGGAAAGACAGAAAGAAAAAGTGTGTTTGTGTCTGAGACAGAAAGAGATAAAAGGATGTTTGTTCATTTAACACATAATGAGGGGGGAAAATATGCACCATTTAATAATTGTTTTTATTTAGATTTTTCATGAAGAGCAATTTTTCTCCTTCCCACCCTAATTACGGGGCAGACACACACCAAGCTGTGAGAAGCAATAGAGCTTGAGATCATCCACAGCATGGCAGGTTAATTCTATAAATGCTTCCTTCCCCACCTGTCTCAGCATTTTATGGAAGCCCTAATGTTCTGTTTTCATTCACTGATGTCTCCTGATTTAGTGCTTCTATTTACCTTCCTTGACACACTTTCACTCTCTCAAGCGGAAGTTGATTACTTTTTGTTATGATTGTGTGAACTGATCTCAGCACAGAGAGAGAGAAATGAAAAGATGAGTCGTACCCATTGAAGATGATGGAACTTAATGCAGGACAAAGTTTATGCTAAACAAAATGCAATCAATAGAACTGGCTGAAGGGAAGATGAGGAATCACAGCATTGTGTGTTGATGAAGTTATTCTAAATTAAAGCCTATGCTGAACTAATTTTATCTTCTTAAAGAACACTTCTCTCCTCCACCATCTCATAGTCCTTGGTGAAACCCTCTCAGTAGGAAACCTTGCTGCACTAGTATGTTGCATTTTAACAGTTTTGGTGGTTCTTTATTAGGGCAAAAAGCTTAGTGAGTTTCAAAATAAGATTACACCTTGACAGCCAATAAGAATAGCCAGTAAGGGGTTATGGTATCCCTCTCTGCTCCCTCACCATACCCCACTCACAGTGGTTGTCCTTGGTCATTGAGGACCCAGGGTTCAGAAGTGCATCTGTATGAGTTCACCTCCCACCTGGGGAAGAAGACCCCTGTCTTGCTCTGCCATATGAGCACTTGCTCTGGCTATCCATCTTGCCAGCCACTGCTCCTGGCCACCCTGCCAGCCACAGCTCCTGGCTGCCCTGCCAGCTGCTGCTCCTCCTCCTTTGCTGTGACTTTTGTAGGTCTGTCTCTTGGCGATTTTTAGCTCTCAGCAGAGTAGACGGAAACACTGCCCCACCACAAGTGATTTCAGCTCTTATTGAGTACTTAACAAAAGGTTCCCAGTGGAGCCTATTTAGCTCTGTTTTTGAACAATGGGAAAGAACAGGTTAAATCAGACCCAAGGACCCTTAGGGAGAGTCCATACCTCCTAGCTAAAACATCTGTCCCCACCCTCTTATTTTCACAGGGGTCTGGCATTCGAGCCCCTGGCTTAACGGGGTCCTTTCAGATGAGAGTGACTCATTTGGGACAGGTTAAGCACATTTCTGCTCCCCTTTACTCATAAAATAAAGACAACAGCATTGATAATTGCATTTCACTACCCCTGCATTCAGTATTAAATTTTTTATTAATTTGTAAACCAGCACCAGCCAAAGTTGATCCCTTTGAGTAACACTGCTCTATTCTGCTGGATATCCAAGCAGAGTAGGTGCGTTCATGTAAATACCGTTTGCTCCTGTTGGGAGAGTTCATTCAGACCCTGCTAACATATAAGCTATAGGATTTAAAGCGCAGTTTTTGAAAGGGTTTTATTTGATTCATCTAAGCAAGTTTGTTTGTCTTTTACATGTTTTATTTATGTGTTTTTTACAGCACACTCATTAGAATCATTTGTACTTTTATTGGTTACATTTTATGCATTCCTTCGGAAAATAAATAAAGGGACGTGGCTACGATCACAGGGTGATTCAGTGGCTCAGCCAAAATCAAAATTCATACCCTTCCCAATTCTCAGCCTCCCAGAATACACAGCCTTGCTGATCACAGTTTTTTTCCCCTCTGTTGGCTCATTACTGTTCCACACTGAAGTCAGTGCCAGATCTCCCCACTGCTTTTTAAAAAGGACTGGGACACAAATAGCAATACAATACTTCCCTTCACTTGCCTCTGGATTGAAGCAAATGACCAGCTCCGTGTCTGGCAGCTTATTAATTGAAAATGCTTTCCTCACAATCTTCTGTGGAAGGCCTGCTGCCTGCTCCTCCTCTCACTGACATCAGTGTAAATAATGAGTCGCTCCAACCAAGTCAGTGGAGCCACACTGGTGTCAGTTCAGTGTGCGAGGACAATAGGCCCCAAGGCCCTCATTCTGATCTTATTTTAACTGAGTTTTATACTAGTGTATGACTCTATTGAGCTCTGTGAAGTTTCTCTCAATTTCCAGTCATGTAATTGAGATCCAAATCTTATGTATAGAGTGTCTTGTCAGAAGTCATATAAAATAACACATCCCGCATGGTTTACAAAGGTCATCTTGTGGATAGGAAAGATGAAGCACGCTACACTGCAAGCTACTTGCCTTTAAGAGTCTATTTTCTCTCTCTCTGACTGATTCCTCATTTGTAACACAGACATCTCCTCAACAGACTAGCACTTTCTTCCTTAATACAGACAAAACCTAGCATGTCAATAATGGAGAAACTTTGATTTGCATAAGGATTAACAACCTTATCAAGCTCTTTCAAGCCCTATCTGATTTGTTTAAGCACAGACTCTGCATTTGAAGTAGGACAGGAGACAGGAGAGCCTTAACAGCCATGATATTTGCTACAGTCAAAGGGGTCATTCACTGCCCACATTTAACCTACCTTAAAATTGGTACAATTTATGGCAAATGTCCTCCAGGTTATAAATGAACTCGTTCCCCCTTTCTCTTTAAATCACAGAATCTTAGAACCATAGGGTTTGAAGGGACTGCAAGGGTTATGAAGTACCAGGGTGTGGCAGATAATTATTTAGAAACAATAGCTGATCAGACAATTCTGGCACTGCACAGTACAAAGGTTCTCACTAGAAAACCCCCAACAACAGGAGAGCAAGGTGGAAGTTTTCCACCCTAACTCCAAATAAAGGAAACTGCTTGTAAAAGGCATTTTGCAGGCTTGTTCATGCTTTGGCCCAGCAATAGCCTGGCATGGGTGACTGGCCCCTTTATGAGGAAAAGGGGTCCACTTCATATGTGACTGATTATCGGCTGCTCAACTAAGGGAAAACACCTGGGCCTCAGAACGGAAGAGAAAGCAGCAGAGGAAGGAATGATCCAGAGATGTCTTGATGTCAACTGGTGGAGGGCATAAGGGATACAAGGGGTCACAGAAATCCCCTGAGTCTAGTACTTATATTCTAGGTCACCAAAATGCATGTGAGAAGTCTAAAAAAAGCCAGCTTCATTCTGGTCTTCAACATCCTAGTGAAATGTAGGTACAGATATTATGTAAGGAGTTATGGATACACACTGAAGAGTATGTTTTTAAGGTCTGTGTCTAGGGGAAATGTGAAAAACAGATTTTCTATCAAACAAGAAATGTTTATCTAGCTGGCTGTTTTCATATAAATTAAATATTGTCTCATTCACAGGGGATTTCCTCTCACCAGTCTGAATTAAATGCTGATAAAGGATTGTGGAAACTTCAAAGAGAGAAAAGTAACAAGGAATTAAGCAGCAAGGGCTGGAGGGAACCCTGTCTTGAGATGCACATCAGTCATTTTCTCTAAAATATTTTGGGAAAAAAGAACGCATTCTGGCGTCCTTCATTAAGGACATAAACGAATGTCAAGTTTGCTTAATGAAAACAGAGACTTAACCAGGCTTGGTAGACAATGCAGGTGAGAACTTTATGTGACATAAGATTCTTTAGACAGGAAGAGAACTTCTTAGTTAAGTTTAGTCTCTAGGAAGCATGTTATAATTTTGTTTTACATGTAACTGTTTGTTTTTAATATTCTTACTATCACTTGAATCTCAGTTCTTTGTTAATACACCTATCCTTGTTTTCATTATAATTATAATGAAGTGCTCGTCATGAGGTAAATATTACAAGCTGATGTGTACTGTTCCTTTGGGAACAGGAAGCCTGGTAATTCTGTCAGTGTTCAGCTAAATGGAGGCTGGACGCTTGAGGGAATATTCTGAGGACTCAAGGGGTGGTGTGGCTATTGCTAACCTGTACAGATGGAGCAAGGCCTGTGTAGACCTGGAACAGAGTGCTCGTGCTGCCAGAGGCTGTTGGTTTCATGGAGCTGACCTACAGCAGGCAGACAGGACTGCCTCACTCTCAGGGCCGGTAGTGGTGAGGAGTCTCACAAGCCTGGGTACATCTGGGGAGCATCACAAATTGTCTCCTACCCGAGGATCTCTTTGCACTGGGAGGTAAGGGAAAGAACTACATACAGAATTGCTGATAGGGTTCCTGATGGAAGCGGCTGGGGAAGCTGCTGAAACCTAGAAACACAGACCCTAAGAAAGGAGGACTGTGCAACCTCTGATGCCAAAGGGAAGGACTACAGGCCAGCAAGGCCAGAATTTTGAAACACAGGTCCAATAAAGAGACCTGAACCCAAAGGGAAAGACTACATGCCAGGGAGACTTTATTTCAAGTTTATTTGAATGTAATGAAGTAGAACCAAAGCAGGAGAATGTTGTCTTTACCTTTGGAATACATGGAGTTATTGAGGAACCTGAGTGAAAGGGAAACTGAGGCATGGCACTGCAGAGCCGTGCTCAGACAGCAGGGAGTGCTACAAGGAAGACCTACCATTTGCATTGTCCCTATAAACATGCACACATTATTCCTGTCAGATTGATATATAATCTGCTCGGGGGAAATCTGAATGTTGGGTTGCTTCTAGCCAGTATGCAGGCTTACTTTGACACTGATTTTGTAACAAATATGGGCATCTATATGGAAAATAGTATATTTTATATATTAGTTCAGAAATTGGCCTCAACATTTATGTAGGACCTACACAAAATGTTTTGTGCTCCTTTGCTCCGTTTAGCTGCAACAAACACAGGGTCCCTCAAGCTCTAGGTCATCTCTGATATACAAATGAAGAAGCAAACAAACAGTAGCTAGATTCATTTCAAGAAACACAGAGCATATCATTCTAGATTTGCTAAAATGGAAAAAAAGACAAAACATTCGGGGAAAGTGAATTTCAAACTTCAAAGATATTATATAATCAATGGACAATTTGAAAAAAGTATAAATTAAAAAGCCTCTGCTTCGTTTAAAAGACTGATTCATTTGTTCTATATTATATTTGTAGTACATTGGAACATAAAGGGTTAGGTTGATGGTGTTTAGGGTCCAAATTCTTGCTCTTAAAAGAAAAAAAATAATATGAATAGAAATGGTTCTAGGACATAAAAAATTCAATAAAACAGATTTTATTTGGGGATTTAAAATAGAAGTAGTAGCAATAGTCATAATTCCCCAGCAGTGATGTGAAGCCAAACACAATACTGATGTGATAGGGAAACATTTAACAAAACTGACTATTAAAAAAATGTAATTGACCAATCTAGTTTCACTGTCCAAGCTGAGTGAAATGGTGAACAGAAAAAATAATAAAGCATAACAGATTTTTTAAACAAAGTAAAGTAGATCTTTTCCATTCTTTGTTTCAAAATTATATATAAAATATTAATAACATATGTGAGGCAGTTTAAAGTTTTTATTTAAAAATAATTTTATTGCAATGAACTGGCTTGGTATTATGCATCACTGCACTATACTGAATGGGATCAGAGTTACTCAACTGTGTGTCCTAGAGCCTATAATTCTACCAACTAATGCAGATTGTCTTTTAGCTCAAGTCGGCTTTTTGGAAAGGAAAGATGTGAGTTCTAGTTCCTTTGCTGCATGTGGTTCCGAATGGCTCCAAAGTGCTGCATAACAATTACAGTGAAGTACTAGCTGGGCATGGATCTGTTATAACACATTATGAATTTTATGTTGATGCATCCCTTTACCCTAATTTATTATCGAGCACTATACTGCATATAAAAAAAGGGAAGTGGGAGACAGAAAGATGGAAAAATTAAAAGGAAAATAAATCATGATTTGTTCTTTGTATGTCTCTACCACACATATGAGAGTATTTTGGATGAGTGAGGAAAGGACCATCATAGTCAATCAAGGGATGACAATATAAGGTACGGTAAGTGTAATGTGTATTATTATTGATTCTCTAGTCCTGTCACCATTTGGAGCGGGTTACTCACAGCATTGTTTATGTGGATAGTTCAATCAATAAACACCTGTATTAATCTTCTGGCTGCAGTCCTGTCCTTACTGCTTCATCATCTACTCCAGATGCCATGCAGCCTTTCCCTGCCGTGAAGGATCTGGCTTTTTTCTCATCTGCATGGTACTGATCCCTCTTCCTATATTCACCCTCTTCTCCCTGCAACCAGCCTTGGAGCCATTTCCATCTCGCTTTCACGGGAAGTCATTGCATCAGCGAGCTTCCCTTTAATCAGAGCATCGCTTCCATCTCAACTGGCTGGTTAAATGACTGAGGGTTCCATTAAGTGAATGATTTGTAGCTCTCACCCCTTTCACAAACCTGTCCCTACAGCCTATACACGTGGCAATAAATTTGAAGCACCTCTCAGCGTGGTGAGGGAAGCAGACTTCACTTACTTTATAACTAGCAATTAGCCTCAGGGTTTCAGGACTCCTTCTTTTCTCACTGCAACTTACTTTACAGGAAGCTGTGGGAAAACCATTTGGGAAAGAAAAACACATGCTCCTGTTTTGAAGTGTGCGACTGTATTCTTGACACTAGTGGGTTGGCTTTATTCTTTTCTTTCTGATTTACGGCTCCTCGGCAAAATGTTACACTGCAAAGACATTCTCTCTAGCCTCAGTGATGGGAAATTCTAGATAAAGATTGTAAATCAGGGATATTCACTGGTGGGCAATTCCAGTTCCACATATCTGCTACCTGCTTCTGCCAGTAGAGTGCCCATGTGGGGCCTTGGTAACTCCAGAGTGCCCTTAAGACAGGGGTATGCAGAGTGTAATGCAAGAGTTGCTAAATGGTCATCCAGCTATTTCATCAGTGTAACTTCATGTATGGCCAGCATACAGTTTCCCCTTTGACTCAGTGGATACCCATCACATATTCTTTACAACATTTTCTTTCTCATCACTGTGGGAACTAATATATTTGTATCTCTGCTATGAAAATTACTGACAACGTATTCTTATGCTGGGAATGCATAGGTAGAAAACATTCCTTTCTCCATCCATTGATTCTAGCTTGTATGTCTGTGGCTAGTGCTTCATCCTTTGCTGTTACTCTTTCCAGCTTATTACATATTCCCTGTGATGCAGCGCATGATGCTTTTACCCGATCCACATGTTCTGTTATTACTGCTTGTTCCAAACAGTCTGGTTGCATGTCAGCAAACAGAGGATAGAGGTAGAATGTGTGCAATTGCTAGATTGCTGTCTTGGCTGAAAAGCTAGGGCATTTATCAATGCTGATGCTAACCTGGCTGCATTTGATGCCTCGTTCTCTGGGACTGGTTCCTTCCTCTGGGCATGAGAGAGTCTGAGAGAGTCAATAGGAAGTGTGGTACCACATAGTGTGTATCATAGGATAGTGGTGAAGTTTAACTCCTGAAGTTTAACCTAACACATCTGAGACCTTGTGTCAGCCTTGCTGTGGTCAGAGCTAGGGATGTGCATGTGTATTGAAGTGGGATGAAAAGGACTTTGGTGTGAGCTTTGTCATATAGGAAGTGCCAGGAAGTCTGTTGTGGAGTCTATAGGTGCATTTGAGCAATGCAATATTAAGGTGAAGGCACGTGAATGAAGGCTGCCTTTCCTTGATGTTTAGTAATTGACCTGTTGGGATTTACACATGAACAAACTTGACCCTACACAAATGCACACAGAATAAAACCTGATACTAATGGTTATTCACTGGCACTCCCATCTATCAGTGGCCATTATGAAAGGCCAGTCAGCTTTGGAAAATTTCAGCTCTTTAACAATAGGAATCAGTAATTCAATAACACCCCTTACCTGACACTCACAGATATTATGCTGCTTGACACACTAGGAAAATATAGACAGCTTTAAAGATAGAGGTAGCTATAAGCAGACAGGCCAATCTAGAACTAGGAGCTTAAGCAGCGTCTGGATTCAGATGGAGCAATTTCCCATTGGAAAACTTTAACAAGTCAGCTTAGATATACAGCTAGAAATCTCCTGGGAATTATGTTTTTTGTCAGCCAATAATGCAGGCAATTTCAGGTGATGGTGGCTATGAGTATAAGTTTCAATGTGTGCAGTTATCACATTCTGTAGTGTAATCCAAACCAGTTAAGAGGTTGTGTTACTGCCTGCTCAGTCACTCTGGGTGTTTTTAATGCTCTGCTGCTGTGGCTCACAGCCTGGACTCCAATAACCTTCAGAGAAGCATGAAATATCCTGATTATCTGTGTGCTGTGCACTCTGGAGCCAGCAGCCTGCCTGCAACACAACAGACTCATCCTGGTAACCACCACTCCCTGGTTACTACTTCAAAGGTGATCCCAGTACACTCCCAGTACCAAAATTTCCCCCAAACCACTTGCCCTGAAGTGTCCAGCCCTCTCCTGGAACACTCAGAGAAACAATAAGGTCCATTTGCTCCCTTAAGAGACAAAAGTACATTACAGTTTATGAACATAACTTAAAAACATCCATCCCTTCAAGCACAACACTTAACTGTTTTATTGTAAAAATAAAATATGTTTATTAACAAAAGGACATAAGTAAAATGATGCCAAGTAGAAGGAATAAATTTAGAAAGGGTTACAATAAAAATACATTTTCTAATGGCTAAGACCTAACTTAACAAGCTACAGTCTTTGTTTGAAGTAGTTTCCTTACCAAACTTCCATTCCCAGAGACTTCAACCACTATGACTGATGAACCCATCTTCCTCAGCTTGCAAGAGCTCTGCCCTCTTGTGTCTGTCCAGTGAGACTTCAAAGATGGCTTCTTCTCTCTCCTTATATTATCTTCCCAAACTCACTGTTTTGTCCCCAGACTCAATATGACCTCATGATGATCATCTCTTCCTTTGAACTCCCCATCCTTCTGCTGATTCATATTTAAATGAAACTTCCATTCTTTGGATTCCACAAAGCTATTTTCCCTCCTGTCTGGGGAAAAAATCTGTTTCTCCCTACGTTTGGTCACAGATTTTAATGGATAATCTCTGTGAGAATGAATATTTCCTCAAATACTGTTAATACATATATTTCACGATGATATTAATCACCAGAGTGTCATTAGCTTTCAGAAAAGAACTTACTCTATACACTTTTACAATACAGTGACATTGTATACAGTCAGTTGATTCAGTTGCTTATCACTTGAGGTTAAGCCCCTCTGGCTTTATAGACCAGTAAAACTTTACAAAGGATTTTTCTGAGGCTTACCTTTCAAAATAAAGTTAATTCAAGTTGTGAGGAAGACAACCTGGAGTCTGGTGGTGAAGGAAACTCCATGCTTTTTCTTTCCCTGCTGAAATACAAACTGTTCTGTTTCCTGCCATTGCCTCCCCCTGCTGCCATGATGGCCCTGTTTACTCTTATATGTAAATATGGATCTTCATAGTTTTTCCTAAAGGTCAGGCGGATCAGGGAATCAAATAAACATTTCTTTGTCTAAGGCAAACCTGTTTACCAACTCCACCTTACATGCCTCGTTTAAACACACTTTAGTCATAATTCTAGCATGTACCTGTAACTCTTAATACCCATTGCGTACATACCTCAAGCAAGAATATTAACGATCAGTGAGTTATTAGTTTTCAAATGATACCTCACATGTCATATTTCCTACAAAGGCTATTGCAACAGTGTGTAGAGTGTGAACACAGGGGTGGTTAGGGTCACATTCACAGATCAGTGGACCTGCAACACACACTACTAAGAGCTTCCTGTTGTCTTTGTATTTATGACTTTGAGATGATTCTGTCCACAGGTATGTGGAGACTACCTAAACTTCTCTGGTGCTGAAGTTCTCATCTTCTGTTGCTTCCATCCATATTCCAAGAAGACTCCCATGTGGTCCCGGAGCCTTTATATCTTCCAGTCATTCATTCAGAGTGTTTAGTCCCCCTTTCTAACATGTTCCTGATCACCTCCAGCGCACCACGCTCATCCCTCAAATGACTGCTTTTAGCTTCTCTCCTCCTTTAGAAATAGCACACAGAGAGAGAGAGAGAGCACTTTATTTTCCTTTCTTCAATGACTACTGTGATAAAGTTCCTCCTCTATCTTGGTGGGTCCTGCACTTATCGGCAGATTTGCTCACCTCAGTGATCTTCCCCACAGTCTCGGTCAACTTCTCCTGATCTGATCAGGAGTGGGGAGGTTTGGGGGGAACCAGGGCCCGCTCTCTACTCCGGGTTCCAGCCCAGGGCCCTGTGGATTGCAGCTGTCTATAGTGCCTCCTGTAACAGCTGCATGACAGCTACAACTCCCTAGGCTACTTCCCCATGGCCTTCTCCACACATCATCTTTATCCTCACCACAGGACCTTCCTCCTGGTGTCTGATAACGCTTGCACTCCTTAGTCCTCCAGCAGCACACCTTCTCACTCTCAGCTCCTTGCACCTTTTGTTCCAGCTCCTCACACACACTTCCTCTCCTCCGGCTCCTCCTCGCCTGACTGGAGTGAGCTCCTTTTCAAACCCAGGTGCCATAAACAGATGGTTAAGAGTTAATGTCTCTTTTACCTGTAAAGGGTTAAGAAGCTCAGTAAATCTGGCTGACACCTGACCAGAGGACCAACAGGGGGACAAGATACTTTCAAATCTTGGTGGAGGGAAGTCTTTGTTTGTGCTTTTTGTTTTGTTCGTTGTTCGCTCTCGGGACTGAGAGGGACGCGACATCATTCCAGGCTTTCCCAATCTTTCTGAATCAGTCTTTCATGTTTCAAAATTGTAAGTAATAGCCAGGCAAAGCAGATTAGGCTTATGTTTGTTTTCTCAACTTGTAAATGGTTCTTTTTCTGGAAGGATTTTTACCTCCGTTTGCTGTAACTTTGAATCTAAGGCTGGGGAGTCCCTCTTGTCTATATGAATCTGAGTACCCTATAAAGCATTTTCCATCCTGAGTTTACAGAGATAATTTTTACCTTTTCTTTCTTTAATTAAAAGCTTTCTTTTTAAGAACCTGATTGATTTTTCCGTGTTTTAAGATCCAAGGGATTGGGTCTGAACTCACCAGGGATTGGTGGGGGGAGAAGAGGGGGATGGTTAATTCCTCTTTGTTTTAAGATCCAAGGAGTTTGGATCTGTGTGAAGCCTCTCAAGGCAACCCAGGGAAGGGAAAGTCTGGGGGAAAAGGAGCGGGAAGGTTATTTCCTCTTTGTTTTACCATCCAAGGAGTTTGGATCTGTGTGAAGCCTCTCAAGGCAACCCAGGGAGGGGAAAGTCTGGGGGGAAAAGGAGGGGGATGGTTAATTTCTCCTTGTTTTAAGTCTCAAGAGGTTTGGGTCTGGGTTCCCCAGGGAAGGTTTTGGGGGAACAGAAAGTGTGCCAGACACTAAATTCTGGCTGGTGGCAGAATTTAATAGTAATTAAGCATAGTAATTAAGCATAGTAATTAAGCTTTGAAGTGTTCATGCAGGTCCCCACTTCTTGTACTGTAAAATTCAAAGTGGGGAAAAAGCCTTGACACTCCTCCTCACCTGACTGGAGTGAGCTGCTTTTTAAACCCAGGTGCCCTGATTAGCCTGCCTTGATTGGCTGCAGGTGTTCTAATCAGCCTGTCTGCCTTAATTGGTTCTAGCAGGTTCCTCATTACTGTAGTGCAGCCCCTGCTCTGGTCACTCAGGGAACAGAAACTTGTTTCTTCGGTGGCCAGTAGATCTCCCTTCTATTCCTCTGCTGTAGAGGGAAGGACGGAGAGGGCTGCTGCTCTTCCTGCTGCTCCCTGGGCTGGGCCAGACTCCATCACTTCCACCCCGCCTCCCCCTTCTCTGCTACCCTCTAGTTGGCTGGCTGCTGCTCCCCTCACCCCCCCCCCCAACTGCTGCTGTTGCTCCACCTACAGCCCCAGGTGACTGGGGGAGGAAGGCTGTTGGCCTGCTTCCCAGAGACGAAGGGGAGTTAGGGGCCCTAGCTCTTGTTGCTGAGGACACCATCTGAGCGGGGTTCCTTCTGCCTGGACACCAGACCACCACAGCTGGGACTACTGTGTCTGTTGCTGGGGAGCTGTTGGAGCCCCGGGGAGAAGGTGGAGAAGGAGGAGGAGAAGAGGACAACCCGCTGCTGGAAGACCACGTGAGGACAGCTGTGGAGCGGGCTTTACTGGACTGAGTCTTTTTCGAACTGTGCTCTTGTGGTGGGGGTTTGGACTGTATCTGTTGAGACACCGGGGGTGTGGCATGGAGCCTGCCCCCGGTCCATCCGTGTTCTCCTTTGCCCCCACCACGATTGTTGCCCCCTCCACTACCCCCGCTGGCTGTTTTCCTTCTGCTTTGGACTCCTGCCTCTGGGACTGAGCTGCTCACCTGGTTCACCACGCCCGCTTCCATCATTTGGGCCTGCAGCAGCAGCAGCAGCAGCAGCCAAGCATTGACTTTTGCACAAGTGCCCGTGGGCGCACCCTCTCTCCCCACCCCCTGGACTGACCCCCTTTCCTTTGCCACATTTGTCCACCCCACCTGTTTCCCTCTGTGGCCCTGATAGTCCTGCCCCAGCCCTGCAGCTAGCCCCGTGGTCCCTCCATCCCATTCCCTGCTCGCCCTTCCCCCCCCACACCCTGTGATCCCCTATCACTGATTGGTCCCTTCTCTCGTGCTCCTATGCCCCTTCCCATGAGCTTGTGCCCTTCCCCCATTTGAGTTTGCCCTTGTTCACTGCACTCCCCTATGCTGTTGGCCCCCCATATCCCCTAGTGCAACTGGAGGAGCCGGAATCACCTCTGAATCGGTGACCTGACACCCTCCCGCCCCTAGGTCCTTGGTTGCTCCCCACGCCCCTTTAGCCTTCCCTTTTTGGCACCCTCCTCCCCTGCCTGCAGCCTAGCTGGGAGGGGTGGTCGCCTTCTCTCCCCTCACTGTTTGTCCCCCTCCCCGCTCTTGTTATGGTGGGGGACGCGGTGGGGGAGACCCCTCATGATGCTCCCATTGCCCCTCCTCCACCCACCCCCATGTCCATTCCCCAGGCCTCTACTTCCACTGCCACTGCCGGTTCACCTGCCACTGCCCCCACTGAGGCACCGGCAGCGGCGAGTACGGGGGAGGCCTCCGCTGCTGCCACGTCCCTCACCTTTTCCGATTTGGGGGGAGCCCCTCCAGCTGGTGGGAAAGGTCAGGGTGGGAAGAAGGGTAAGGGCCCCGCTAAAGAGGCCAGGCCCTCCCAGGCAGAGACTGCCCCCACTGCCGCAGCCCCGCTACCGGTTGCGGCACCCCTCCCCGCTGCTCCCTCCACCAGCTCTGCGGGTGTCCCTCTCCCGGCCCCCAAGGCGTACGCCCAGATGGTGGCGGCCCCCCTGCCTGCCGCTGCTCCTCTGACTGCCACTTCCGCTACCATCTATAGTGGCTGGGGCCCCTTCCCCACCTTGACCAGGAAGCACGACGTCCATTGCCTCCTGGTGCCCGCCTCGCCCCACGTGGAGACCTATGTGCAGGCATTGGTGAGGGTGGTGGGGCCCACGGCAATCATGGCGGCCTCCAAAATGTACGAGAGGGTAATCTTCTTCCTGGCATCGGAGGCCACCGCCCAGGAGGCGGTAGAGATGGGCCAGGCAGTGGGGGGCGTGTTTGTCCTCCTGGAGCCATTGGAAAACCTGGGGGTCCGCTTGGTCCTGACCCCAGTCCCTCCCTTCCTGCCCAATGCCACCCTGCTGCCCGCCCTTTCTGCCCTGGGGCACCCTATCTCCATCATCAGCCCTCTCCCGTTGGGATGCAAGGACCCCGCCCTCCGTCACGTCCTCTCGTTCTGCTGGCGATTGCCGATGACCCTGGCCAGCTGGCACCCAAAGCTGCCCCTCCTCTTTCTCAGTCCACCGCTGTGGAGGAGGGTGCGGCAGAGATACCGCCGGGCGTTGGAGAGGGTTCACCTCAGGGAGACTCCTCCTTCTTTCCTGCTACCCCACCATTGCCTCCCCAAGTTCTTGAGCCATCGCTCTTGCCCCTCGACCCGACCCCTGTTAGCCAGCCCCCAGATGATGCCATGAAGGGCTGGTCCTTAGTGCAGGAGAAGCGGGGCAAGCGGAAGGCTCAAGCCCTGTTACATCCTTCGGATTTGGAGACCCCCCAGAAAAGCAGGAAGGGGGGCACCGATGACGAGCCTTCCGCCTTGCCCCCTGATGACTCCTGTTGTGTGGTACTGGCTGGGGACGCTGTGGCAGCACCGGAAGGTGACACCACCCCTCTTCCAGGGTCCCTTCCTGTGGTAGCCCCAGAGGGAGTCTCTCTCACCCCCTTTCCATCTGAGGCCCCTGCGAGCACCGAGGTGGGCGTCGCCTCGAGTGCTGGCGGGGAGGGCCCTGGGGTGGCGGACGGTGATCTCCCTTCCATCTACCTGGAGATCAAGGCCTGACCCCGGTCTGACCCCAGTGAAGCAGGGAGAGAATGACCCTCCGCTACTGGGCCTAGATCTGGGCTACCTCGCCCCGGTCCCGCTGTCCCCGTGTCCCCTACCCCTGACCGCTTCTTCTGCTCTCACCTCTGCGAGTCCCCTGGAATCTTCCATCAGCCTGGCTGCAGGTGGCAGCCTGCTGATGGCCGCAGAGCCCATTGAGGCAATGGCCGCTTCCCAGGGGGTGTCCCTCTTGGGTGTGGAGCACCGAACCTCCTTCCCGGGCAGGGACCCCATTGACGACCATCCATCTCCTGATGCCGGGGCTACCGCTCAAACCATAGTGGCTGAGCCCGGCATCACTGGGGGTCTCCTTCCCACTCCCCAGATCTCTGAGCCTAACCAGGAAGGGCCACCTTCCAGCGGCCTGACTATTGAGGCTCAGGATCCTACTTCTGCCCCTCTCCCAGGTTCCCTTCCTGATCCCCACCCTACTCCTGTCCCCTGCCCTATTTCTGATGCCGGCTCTGTCCTTGTCCCCTCCACCTCCCATGCTGCCAGTACCGCCCATGGGGATACCCCCCAGAGAGCAGCTTTAGTTGTTTTTCCCCATTCCGATCCATCAGGGGCTGCTGTTTTCCTTATGCCACCCCCTGTTGAACCGGGGAGTGGGGCAGCTCACGTGGCATAAGCCCATCAGATGCCACATTGGGGGTCTGTCCCCTGCCTGCTGGCCTCGGTGGGCCACGGGGCTGTGACGGGCCCCACTGGGAGACAGTCATAGATCAGTGACCCCACCCCCCATGCACTGAAGGAGGAGCTGCGGGAGTTCCTTGAGGATGTCCGTGGCTCCCGTAACAAAGTCCAGCTTGTGCTCCAGCGGTGAGGGGATTTCCATCAGGTCCTCCAGGCCGCAAGGGCCCTCATGGGGGAGGGTAAGAGGACAGGGAAGCAGGCTGCTGCGGTCTACCAGTGGGTCCGGCTGTTCTGCAACTCTTTACTCACCTACGGGGTAGGTCACGGATTGCTGTGCAGCCCGCCGGAGGCCGTGGGCTTGTCTGCCAGTGAGGATCCCCCCCAGCCCTCCTCATGGCACCGATCATCTTTGCCACATTAAACACCCGGGGCTGTAGGATGGGTCTCCGCAGGAGCCAGGTGCTCGCCTTCCTTCAGGAGGGGCGGTACTCTGTGCTTTTCCTGCAGGAGACCCATACAGATCCAGCCGCTGAAGCTAGCTGGCGGCTGGAGTAGGGGGACGGGGTCTACTTTAGCCACCTCTCGGTCCGCACAGCTGGATTGGCGACCCTGTTCTCCCCTGACCTACGGTCCAAGGTGCTAGGAGTCGCCGAGGCTGTGCCGTTCCGCCTGCTGCACCTCTGGGTCCGTATGGAGGGGCTTGTGGTTAATCTTGTCAACGTTTAAGCCCCGACATCAGGCCCGGAGAGGTTGCGTTTTTATCAGCAGGCATCCGCCTTCCTCAGCTCCCTGGATCCTTGTGAGTGCCTGGTCCTGGGAGGGGACTTTAACACCACCCTTGAGGAACGAGACCGCTTGGGGACCAAGCAGTGCCCAGCCGCCACGGATGTCCTCCAGGAGATCGTAGATCGCCACTCCTTGGTGGATGTCTGGCGCGACCACCAGCCGGATGATGTCTCGACATTCATCTTTGTCCGGGTGGAGGCCCATCGGTCACGCCACTCCCAGCTGGACCGTATTTACCTGTCGCGTTTCCACCTTTCATGGGCCCACTCCTCCAGCGTTCAGCCGGCCCCCTTTTCAGATCACCACCTTGCCACCATGACGGCCTCTCTCTGCGCGGAGAGGCCGGGGCCAGATTATTGGCACTTTAATAATAGTTTGCTGGAGGATGCGGGCTTCGTGGCGTCCTTCCGGGAGTTCTGGCTGGCCTGGCGAGGGCAGAGGCGCGCCTTTCCCTCCGTGCGGCGGTGGTGGGACCTGGGGAAGGTGCGTGCCCAGCTCTTCTGCCGTGATTACACCTGGGGTGCCAGTCGACGGAGGGATGCCAAGATAGGGCAGTTGGAATGGGAGGCCTTGGAGCTGGAGAGGCATCTGGCCGCCAGCCCCGAGGATCCATCCCTTTGTGGAGTGTGCCGGGAGAAGCGGGAGGAGCTCTAGGCCCTCGAAGACCATCGGGCCCGGGGTGCCTTTGTTCAATCCTGCATCTGCCTCCTTCGGGAGATGGATCGCGGCTCCCATTTCTTCTACGCCCTGGAGAAAAGGAGGGGGGCCAAGAAGCACATCACCTGCCTCCTGGCAGAGGACGGCACCTCCCTCACCGATCCGGCGGAGATGTGTGAGAGGGCCAGGGCCTTCTATGTGACTCTTTTCTCCCCGGATCCGACCGATCCTAACACTTGCAGAGTGCTCTGGGACGGACTCCTGACAGTCAGCACAGGCGACCGGGACTGGCTAGAACTGCCTCTCACTCTGGCCGAGTTCTCGGAAGCCCTCCATCGCATGCCCACCAGTAAATCTCCAGGCATGGATGGGCTGACCGTGGAGTTCTACCGCGTGTTCTGGGACGTCCTTGGTCCAGACCTGGTCGCCATCTGGGCCAAGTCTTTGCAGGGCAGGGTCCTCCCTCTCTCGTGCAGGTGAGCCGTGCTCGCCTTATTGCCGAAGATGGGGGACCTCTGCGACTTACGGAATTGGCGTCCCGTCTCGCTCTTCAGCACGGACTACAAAATCGTTGTGAAGGCCATCTCGATGCGGGTAGGGTCCCTGCTGGTGGACGTGATCCACACAGACCAGACGTACACCGTCCCGAGCCGCACGATCTTTGATAACCTGTATCTGGTCCAGGACCTTCTGGAATTAGGGTGTAGGGATGGTCTGTCGTTCGCCCTCTTGTCCCTGGATCAGGAGAAGGCATTCGACAGGGTGGATCACGGGTATCTCCTGAGCACTCTGCGAGCGTTCGGCTTCTGACCCCAGTTTGTGCATTTTCTCCAGGTGCTGTACACTTCTGCGGAGTGTCTGGTCAGGCTCAACTGGACCCTGATTGAGCTGGTCAGCTTTGGGAGAGGAGTGCAGCAGGGGTGTCCCCTCTCGGGTCAGCTGTACGCTCTGGTGATCGAGCCCTTCCTCTGTCTCCTCCATCGGAGGCTGACGGGGTTGGTACTTCAGAAGCCAGAGCTGCGGCTGGTCTTGTCGCTGTATGCTGAAGATGTGCTCCTCGTGGTCCAGGACCTGGGTGACTTGGTGTGGGTGGAGGCTTGCCAGGCCATCTACTCGGCGGCCTCCTCAGCCTGGGTCAACTGGGTCAAGAGCTCTGGCCTGGTGGTCAGGGACGGATGGCAGGCAAGCTCCCTCCCACCCGTGCTTCAGGCCATCCGGTGGAGCGCGGGTCCACTGCTCTATCTTGGCGTTTACCTTTCTGCCACGCATCCGTCTCCGCCGGAGAACTGGCACAGTTTAGAGGGCAGGGTGAAGGACCGGCTTCGGAAATGGACGGGACTACTCTGGTGCCTCTCCCTTCGAGGAAGGGCGCTGGTGCTCAGTCAGCTAGTCCTGTCCATGCTCTG
Source organism: Gopherus flavomarginatus (assembly GCF_025201925.1). NCBI lineage: Eukaryota > Metazoa > Chordata > Testudines > Testudinidae > Gopherus > Gopherus flavomarginatus. Next base: position 123,508,193 of record NC_066621.1, on the reverse strand, counting down.
GTACCAGCTCAACTCCCTGGTCCCAGCCCCGGGTTTCCTGGCCAACCTTTGGACGATGATTCTGGAGTTCTTTTGGCCAGGGATGCACTGGGTCTCTGCAGGGGTCCTCCACCTGCCCCTGGAGGATGGGGGGCAGGGCCTGAAGTGCCTACACACTCAGGTCCATATCTTCCACCTCCAGACCCTGCAGAGGCTCCTGTATGGTGCAGGTAGTCCGGCGTGGACCGTATTGGCGCACTCCTTCCTCCGCCGTTTCCAAGGGCTCCGATATGACCGGCAGCTCTTTTACCTCCATCAGAGAGGTCTTCCGTGAGACCTCTCCGGGCTGCCGGTCTTCTACCAAGACCTCCTCCGGACCTGGAAGCTCTTTTCAATGACCAGGTCCGTGGTGGCCACTGTGGGGGCCGATCTCCTCGTGGAGCCCCTGCTACACAATCTCCAGCTTCGTGTGCAGGTGGCAGAGTCCCCCGCGGTGTGCCAGAGGCTGGTCTTGGTGAGAGTCACCAGGGTCGGAGACCTCCTGGACTATGACTGGGGAGACTGGCTGGATCCCTTGATGCTCGCTCAGCGCATGGGGCTCTCCAGACCTTGTACTCCCCGGCGCGTACTTCAGGAGGTGAAGGCCGCTTTACTGCCTGCTGCTAGGGCCTACCTCGACCGGGTCCTGTGAGAGGGCACGCCTCGCCCACCCTTCACCCCAGGCCCTGTGAACCTTTTTATCAGGCCCCCGCCCCATGGACCCAATCGGCCCCCTCACCCTTTCACTGCAAGCCAGCTGCATGATCTGCAGCCGGTTCTGTTCCAGGCCACGCCAAGGAAACATCTGTACATGCTCGTGTTCCACACTCTTCACCACCTCACCCTCACATCCCACCCCGATACCAAATGCCGGGACCTCCTGCCACCTCTCGAGGGTGAGAGGCCCCGGTGGGCCAGCTTATACTCTGCCCTGGTCCCGAGGCCTGCAGAGGATGTCAGTTTGCGGCTCCTTCATGGGGCCGTGAGCACGGGCGTGTACTTGGCGCAGTTTACCCCTGTCCCCAAAACCTGCCCTTTTTGTAGCATGAAAGAGACCCTGGCGCACGTTTATTTAGAGTGTGCCAGATTGCAGCCCCTGTTCCGGCTCCTCTTGAATCTTATGTTGAGTTTTTGGTTGCACTTTTCCCCTCACCTGTTTATCTACTCACTCCCGTCCGTGGCCCCACCAAGTCGTGGGATCTCCTTGTCAACCTCCTCTTGGCCCTGGCCAAACTTGCCATCTACAAAACCAGGGAGAAGAGGTTGGCCGACTGGATATCCTGCAACTGTGAGGCCTATTTCTGCTCCTCTGTCCGTTCACGCATCCGGGCACAGTTCCTCCGGGCGGCGTCCGCTGGCTCCCTTGACACCTTCGAGGAGCAGTGGGCATTGTCCGGGGGTCTCTGCTCGGTGTCCCCATCAGGTTCCCTTCCTTTAGCCCTGTGACTTCGCTCCCAATCCTGTTTTTTCATTAGTTGTCCCACGGAATTATTTGTGTCACAGACCTGTGGATCCTCCCCTTAGACTGGGGGGAGGTCCTTTAGAAGTGTGCGGGCTTTGTCCGCCCACCTCCTGGATACCAATAGGACCAGACTCCTGTACCCTACTGGTTTGGATCTGTCACACTACCCAAGCTCCACTGTCAATAACTGAAGCTTTCTATCTCTTAGAAGCATTGCTGCTATCTCCTCCTTCACTGACCTCCTGCTCCTTAGGAACATGATAGATTTCTTGTATTTACAGTCACTTTTTCTGCAATCACTCTTTTCATTCGCTACCTTTGCTTTCTATGTTCACTTAGGCTTCAGTCTTTTAACTTCAGTCTGGAAGGTCTCCAGCCCTCCTCTGTATCTGAAGTTTCATCCCTCATATCTGCCTCTTTCTTATTTTTTCTACTTCCTGGTTCTCCTCTATACATCTTCAGCATGCACTCATTTCTTCTTATTATTATTCACTTTTCCTCCTTTCAGTCCTTTCTCTCCATGGATTTTTCCTATTCTATTCTGCCCAGGACAAAACATTTTCTCAGCTCAAAGTCAACATTGTGTTCCCCCCCCCACACACACATACACACCTTTAGTCTCTTTAGTAGCAATTACAGATCTAACAAAGTTAAAGAAACATTGATGAATAGAAGACTGGAAGGACTGAGGTTCACTGATGCCTGTAGAAAATGGATTGTTGGGGATGTACTCACCTAATTCTGATAGGTGATCCTTGTTGAGGAGCAGCAACTTTCTTTGGCTTAAAGGTTTGGCAACCCTTCCATGGTCTAAAGATTCTTTTTAAGAGAAGCTCTATATCCTTCTCCCTTCATCTTTAGGAGGATGATTCCATGCTCCACATTCATAGCATCCCAGCTGATATGTAGATATCATCATGAGAAGCAATGTGGATTAGATACCAGTTCAAGTAATTACATCTTACTTACTTAAAATTAGCCCTGTACATATCTAATGGTATTCTCCACACCTTGACCTAAACTATAATCCAGATCTTCAGCTGGTATAAAATGACCATAAACCTATTGATTTCATTTTAGCAATGCTGATTTACACTAGTTGAAGATCTGGCATTGTATTGTTGTTCTGCTCTGTGCTGTTAAAAATATATCCATTTCCACCCCACGTGGATACTATATTTCAGTATTGAGCTAGGTGATCTTTGTATATTGTTCATAGTTTTAAAATAAGGATCAATCCAACAAGCACTTATGCATGTAAGTAATCTTACTAACAAGAATAGTCTTACTGCTATCTTCTGTTTTGAGTAATAATGAGACTCCAGTGGGTCTACTCACATGAGTAAAGATACTCATATGTTTAAATATTTGCTGGTCAGGCCCTTAGCTTGCATTGTTTGTCAAGCATTTGAGACTCTTTATATCAGAAATTCTATATAGCTGTTGATGATGATAATTGTTAGTTGCTAGTGCTATTAGTGAGTTCAGTGCTGAATGTCAATCATTATTACTAGCGCTTGAAATAATGATAAAAATCACAGGAGATGTTTCTTTGTTTCCCGGTTCTTTTCATTTTAAATGCCATCAGGAGAGAAGCAGAAATGGCTCTGGCAGAAGGAGAGAAAGTTTAGTGTCTTCAAGTACACACAGTCATAAGGGGCCAACCGTGCAGTCCTTCGGCAATGTCTTACAGTGATTTTATTCCAGAAAAAAACCAATTAACGTCAGCGTGAGCTTAGCCTGAATAAGTGTAACCCACAAGCTTGCATTTCAGGTTATGACGATGCTAACAGAAGAATAAACTTTGTTTCGTTTTGGAGTATTTTATATTCCTGGAGACTTGCCACAGCCAGGCAAGGGGCTTAGAACAAGCTGGAGCTGTCCAGAGATAGGGTGTGTTCAGTAGCTGTCAGAAAACACAGGCCGCAGGACTTTCCTGTATTAGTTCCTGTTTCTAAAGCATAGCTGGTAGAAAAACATGCAGCCTTGATTTAAAAATGGCCAGTGATGGAGAATCCACCACAATTTGGTAAGTTGTTCTAATGGTTAATTATCCTGACTCTTAAAAATTCACACCTGATTTCTAATCTGACTTTGTCTAGCTTTAACTTCAATGGCCAGCCATTTAAGTTTAAGGGAGGCAGAATCTGGCTTTGAGGGGGTTGCTGTGGACAGTCCTGGAGGTGGTGAAAGAGTTAATTTCCCACATAGCCAAGAACTCCTGAAGTAGGGAAGAATCCTTTATCGCCATGAGAACACACTTCGCTACATTTCTGACTGGTGCTGGCCTTCCGCTCTCTAAATGATTCAGCTATTAGGATCTTAATTTCTTTTGCCACTCTACATATGCTCCTTCTCATCCTGTTAACTTTTAATAAGTTGATCTCCTCATCTTGTCTCCTTCTTCTCTCTTCCACTTCACAGAGTGAGAAGGGAAGAAAGAATATAAACAACAACAACAACAACAACAGGCCTTTGTCCCCCTGAATAATGTAAGGAACTTCCTCTTTGTTAACATGACCTTACATTGTCTCCCTGAATAATGTAAAATTTGTTTTGTTGTGCCCTGCAGGGCTCCTGTGTGCCCAGAACCCTCAGGAAATGGCAGTGCCTGGTTGGCACACTGTAGCCAAAAAGTCATTTTTAAATTATGTGGTTCTGAGGGGAATCTATTATCTACTGCTGAGATGCTGAAATAAAATGATTTATCTCCAAGGCAGCTCTGTCAACTATCTGGAATATATCTCTCTTGTCATTGCTGGAAATAGAATAAAAGGATTTTTTTTTTTATTTCTGGTGCTTTATTCTTATAAATTTATTATTTTAAGTTTTGCCACTGAATGGGGGGCAGGAAGAATAAAGTTCTAGAGTTTCTCCAGGTCCGTTCTCATTCCTTGTGCTCCCTGAAGGTGGGCGAAGGTCAGAAAGGATCTAACTGGCCCTCATTCATAGAAATCCTCAGAGCTCACGTGACACCATCCACTGTACAATAATTATCTTAGGAATTAGTCACCCTATGGTAGACTCAGGGGAAAAAAAACACTCATAACACATCTGAGTGCTGGGTGCACTGTCAAAGTGAACAAAATCAACGAATTGGTTAGGCAACCTATTTACCTTAATGAACATAAATACTAACCGTTGCTTGACATTTCAAGCTAAATGTCTATACCAATTTGGAAGAGCCTTTATTTCTCACACACTAGGTATTTTCATTTAAATGTAAACTAAATGTACCTACCAGCTTATTCACAATGATTCTGAATTATTTCTGCTTTCCCCCTAAGGTATCAAAGCAAATGAAAGAGTTTAGTCTGTGTTCTTTTTTTATCTGCAAAATTCATTACATGCACCACTCCATGCAGCAGTATCAGAGCTCAAACCAATTCATATCTATTAACCAACAGATACATTCCAAGCGCTTTTAAAACAATCCTACAGAGCTTTATTTTAAATTAATATGTGTTTTCTATATTTTATAAAAGATTTTTTTTTAAAGGACAGAAGGGAGAGAGATGTTGGAACATTCCCATTCAAAATTGTAATTACTGTACTGCCCTCTAGTGTTTTTTGAACCTCACAACTCCCCTCTGTAAATTGTCACAAAGAAACCTTCTCAGTCATTTGATGATTTACTGAGTTTAGTTTTAACGGAAGCTTTACAGACAGTTTGTAACTCCTGGCTCTTTTATTTTTTTTAAATTTTCCTTCTTTCATGCTTATCAAGTAGGACATGGATTTGCTTTGAGTTGCTGACATAAATGTAGAATATGCTCTATTAAAAATAAAAGCAAAAAGCAACAAACAAACAAAAACAAACCATAAAAGCCATCTAAGGCACATCACATATCAGTGAATGACTACCCAAGTTCCTCATTATCTGAGAGCAAAGAAAAGTCTTCAGTGGTGAGTCATTTTTCTTCAGAATAGGAAGCAAATCACTCATTTTAGAAATCATCTCCCTGTACAATCTACAGAATGAGCAGCAAAGACCTGAACAGCAGGGGAAAGAGGGCCATAAAGTACACATTCTGAACTAAAAGCTTATGCAAAATATTTAAAAAGCAAATTTTGTGAGGATTTAGGTCTACTGTCAATTCTTAAACAAAGATTTATTTAATACCTGTTAGGCAAAGAGAGTCCTTAACTTTCCATCCAACCATGTAGGCCTTTATAATATATTCAGTATTGTGGTATTTGAGCACCATGTCCAACAGAAGTGAGAAAAAGTACCAATTTTCTCTGGTGTCATGTCAAATTTTCATGGGGCAAAATATTTGCAACCAGGACAGTGTAAGCTACAGAATCACCAGAAATAAAGACTATAATTTTACAATATTGAAAAAGTAGAAGTTCAATGGATAGATGCCAGTTGTGACAGTGATGAACACTTTAGAAATTCATCTAGTAATAATAATGATCTTTATACTGGGGTGTTGTGTGTACTCACAGTAACAAACCATATCAATACTTTCTGGATTATTCTCATATTGAATTGTAGACAATATTTTTTGCATTTGATGTATTTTCTGAGATATTTCAATATGGTACCATTTACTCAATGCAAGTGACATTTCCAGATGTATTCATGTGGTCCAATAGAGAGAATGTTCAGCACTTCCAGCAATGCCTGTCCAGCTTGTCTTTGAGAACATGGTGTGAAATTACACACCTATTAGTCATAACTCTAGCGGTATAATTTTCAAAGATTAGTGTATGCAATTACGCTCATCATATTTTCACATGCATATTTCACACGTTTGAAAATAAGATATATGCATATGCAAAATAGCTAGTTAGATTAATACCTAGCCAAGTGCCTGTGCACTTCCTCAGTTTGTACATGCAACTGTTGTATTTCCATGAGTACATTAGTGAAGCACAACTGCAACTGCCTAATCTCCACCATCTCTAGTTATACTAGCTACGATAAAATTGACACAGATTATATCCACCATCATGTTTCAATATGGTAGCTGATCACCAATAGGATAAGGAGGAAATTTCTTCACATTTTAGGACTCTACTATTGACTTCCTGTGTGATTTTGGGCAAATCCCTTCTTCCCTGTGTGCCTCAGTTCCTGACCTCCCACTCTTTGTCTGTCTTGTCTATTTAGTTATTGGGGCAGGATCTGTCTCTTACTGTTTTTCTCCAGTTTCTAACATCATGGGGCACTGATCTGTGTTGGGGCCTCTAAGAACTGCCATAACACACGTAATTTTCTAATAATAATTCACCTCTAAGATACTGGTTCAAATCCATCTCAGGCTGGCAGTGATGTAAAATTGTTCCAATCTTACAGCTGTTTGGTGACCTATGGAAAATATGCTCAGTTTCAGTCCAGTTCCTATAGAGCGATGTCTTCCTCATTGTTACAATTCAATGGAAATCTCAGTAGAAAGGAAACAAAACAAAACAAAAAAGAACAGTCCTTGAGAATGTCCTCACTCCTATAAGTGACCCTTAATTGTTGCTGCACTCACTATGGTCTTAATCTTGCAAGTCTTTGTATTGCACAAGATTGTCAGCAATCCAGCTCTACTGCAAGAAGAGACTATGAATATGTGTATATTTGATTGGACCTTCCCTGTCAGGGCTTGTACATTTTAAACTCCCTTCATCTCAACAGTACAAGAAAGGGATGTGACCAGAGAATGGATGTGTCCGAGGAGCCAATCCTCGTCATGTGAAATAGCTGCTTAGAATCATAGAATCATAGAGAATATCAGGGTTGGAAGGGACCTCAGGAGGTCATCTAGTCCAACCTCCTGCTCAAAGCAGGACCAATTCCCAACTAAATCATCCCAGCCAGGGCTTTGTCAAGCCTGACCTTAAAAACCTCTAAGGAAGGAGATTCCACCACCTCCCTAGGTAACCCATTCCAGTGCTTCACCACCCTCCTAGTGAAAAAGTTTTTCCTAATATCCAACCTAAACCTCCCCCACTGCAACTGGAGACCTTTATACCTTGTTCTGTCATCAAGTACCACTGAGAACAGTCTAGATCCATCCTCTTTGGAACTCCCTTTCAGGTAGTTGAAAGCAGCTATCAAATCTCCCCTCATCCTTCTCTTCTGCAGACTAACAATCCCAGTTCCCTCAGGCTCTTCTCATAAGTCATGTACTCCAGCCCTCTAATCATTTTTGTTGCCCTCCGCTGGACTCTTTCCAATTTTTCCACATCCTTCCTGTAGTGTGGGGCCCAAAACTGGACACAGTACTCCAGATGAGGCCTCACCAATGTCAAATAGAGGGGAATGATCACATCCCTCGATCTGCTGGCAATGCCTCTACTTATACAGCCCAAAATGCCATTAGCCTTCTTGGCAACAAGGGCACATTGTTGACTCATATCCAGCTTCTCGTCCACTATAATCCCTAGGTCCTTTTCTGCAGAACTGTTTCCTAGCCATTCGGTCCCTTGTCTGTAACAGTGCATGGGATTCTTCCGTCCTAAGTGCAGGTCTCTGCACTTGTCCTTGTTGAACCTCATCAGGTTTCTTTAGGCCCAGTCCTCTAATTTGTCTAGGCCCCTCTGTATCCTATCCCTACCCTTCAGCGTATCTACCACTTCTCCAAGTTTAGTGTCATCTGCAAACTTGCTGAGAGTGCAGTCCACATCATCCTCCAGATCATTAATGAAGATCTTGAACAAAACCAGCCCCAGGACCGACCCTTGGCTGCATGCTCCGATGTGGCTTCTGTACAAGAGTAACTTGGTGGTGGCCGAACAGAGCTCCTGATGCAGGGTCAGGCTATCTGTGCCTCTAATGCTCCTCAGTACTTTTTATTGCTTGAAAGGCCAGCACTACATACCAGCACTGAGGGGGATCCAGCCCTAGATCTGTTTAACAGATAATTAGAGGACTTCAGTCTTCAGAACCGATAGTCCACCCACACCTTTCAGACACACAACATTCTATTAAAACCGACAGAGATTGTATTATTATTATCTAAGGGAAAACACTCTAAATACAGCTAGAAAACTACATGAGAAAAGCTCTAGGCAAACAACTAATTAAAAGATATTGTTTCATACTTAAAAATATTAAATCACTATGTTTTGGCTACGCAGCATCCTGAATGTATTTCCCTCCACGCTCACACATATGACTCCTTTTCCTTAGAAACATATTCAATAATCTCTCACAACATATCCATTTTTCACCATCATCTCTGCAGAGATTACATGTTAGCAGAGTCAAGTTTATTTTTTCATATTCTCTTCTCAGATATAAAGTCTTTCCAAATGTTTTTGACCGGTCTCTTGTATTATCTGATTGGGTTTGGCCCAAAAACTTAATGTGTCTGGCCAACAAGAAGAATCCTCATAAAGATAAGGACAAAAAAAATGCCTTGCCTTTTACTAGCAACCTCCTGTTGAAATGCAAACATTCATGTGTTAAGCAATGGATGCTAAGTGTGGAATTCAGTTGATCTGCATCAAGTTAAAATAAATAAGCTTTATACTGGTAAGATGTGGAGGGGCTCAAGGTTCCAAATTTTCCCTGCAGACTCAATGAATGAGGTTGCAGGTTGGCCATTTAGGACTACTGCTGGAGTAACAGCCACAACCCCACCACACAACCTGGATCTGGAAAAAGCCCATAGCCTAATCCATTCCTATTACTGACCTCTGGACTGACCCACGTAAATCTAGAGCAATGCTCTGGGGGTTTATAGCCCCACTTCCCAATGCACGCACTCTGCCAGTCCTCCCTTCTCCGCGTAGCCCCAATGTGAGACTCTCATATTGAGTAGAGCCTTGCACTGACCCTCCACACTGGGATGAATGTCACTCTAGGTGAGGCCTAACTGGCTCCTCTTATCAATAATTTGGACGGAGGAATCCCTTAAGGATTGTATGTGAGAGAGAGAAAGGAAGGTTTAGATGATTAAGGAACATGGGCAGCTGCAGAAAAATAGAACAAAAATTATACACTTTGCCTGTGGCTCAGTGCTGTGTCTCTCCTTTGCTAAGTGCAGCCCTGCTGTAAATTTGCAGCCATCCAGTAGTAAATGGAACAACAGAGGGAAAGGAAATCTAAACTGAAGGTTTTACTGCAGTGATTGATTCTAGCTTTGCTAACCAAAATCAAAAGGGCTTGGTAAGGGATTGACCTTAGGCAAGGATTTCCTTTTTATCCTGTTGAATAAATACCAGTTTCAGAATGCTTCAAAGATTCTTGAAATGCTCCGTGGAACTCATGTTGCAAAATATGTTCCTGATGAGATCATACTTGACAGAGAAAATAAAAAAGCTAGGAAGGTTGGAAACGTAGATCTGCCACACTGTAGATCACAGAATCACATGCTACAAACAATAGCCATTCCCACTGTCTTTTGGGTTGTGGTAAATTGCATGTTAAAGGTAGTAAGGAAAGTGAAAAGCACTATGCACTGCTTATTTTCCCTGTAATTTAATACACACTAAGGGCTACAAAATAACAATTTACTGACTTTGAGGGAGAGATGCAGGCCAGGGCGGCTCTAGCTTTTTTGCCTCCCCAAGCTCGGCAGTCAGGCGGCTTTCGGCAGCATGCATGTGGGAGGTCCGCTGGTCCCACGGCTTCGGCGTAACACTGCCGAATTGCTGCCGAATCCGCGGGACCGAAGGACCTCCTGCTGGCAAGCTGCCAAAGGCTGCCTGACTGCTGCCCTCGCAGGGACTGGCAGGGTGCCCCCCACAGCTTGCCGCCCCAGGCACACGCTTGGAGCACTGGTTCCTGGAGCTGTTGCTGGATGCAGATTTATTCCAGCTGAGGATCTGGCCCTGAATACATACCTAAAGCCTGATTCTTCTCTCATTTATGTTCACTTTACAGCCAATATAGCTTCATCAGCTTCAATGGAATTACTCCTGATTGGCGCTGGTGTGAGATGAGAAACAGGCTGGTATCATTTACACTAGAGAGGTACAAAACTCATTAACATCACATTCTAAGGGCTATTACAAAATTGCCTTTGATTTCAATTTGTATGGCTTCCCTTTTTCCACCTGACCACAGCCAGAGTTGTGGGATTTGAAGAAACTCAGTTTCCCCAGTAAAATGCTCCAGTGCATGTTGATCTCCTGTGTACGCTGCAAGGGACATCTATTTATTCACAGCTTTTTTAAGATGGTGAGCAAGAAGGAGACAGTTTGATTCAGGTAGAAAAGATATTTCATTGGAGCTGGGAGTTTCTTTCATGTCTTTTTTGGCACTTGTGAATCTGGCAGTTTTGTTAATATTTCATGGCACCTAGCAATTTGTAGATAGGCTGTTTATTATTATTTTTTTATTACCCCAAACACATAAAAAAGATATCAGGAGAATGGTGTGGATGGGAAAGGCATAAGCAATCATGTACTTGTCCACATATCACGTAGCCACCTCTTTCCCTTCTGCAGGTGATTCTGGATCTCAGTTCCAAGCAGCTGAAGGGGCTTAGTCTTAGGAAGGAATTTGGGAAACAAACACTCTACTTTAGGTTGCATGAAGAACAGCACATGCTTTTCAGACACTGCAAGTGAGACATGCAAATACATAAGGAGAAGGCAAGTAGATGCACAATTGTCCAAAAATTAGGTATCCGTTTTCCTTTTCCCTGCTTTATAACATGGGATAGCAAATATTTGGCTCTATATATCTGCTACAGAGGCAAGAATGGATTGTATGTCTTAAAGGATAATTGTACGCAATGTTGTTTTGGCCGGGTGAGTCCCAAGATATTAGAGAGACAAAGTGGCAAATAAAAAATAAAAGATATTATCTCACCTACTTTGTCTCTCTAAAGGATAACTATCACTCTTCTAGTTCCTTTGCTGTTTGACCAGACATTAAACCAAGATTCCTTCATGCATCTCTTACTATGCTGATGGATGCAAACACTAGTCAATATTCCTTCTCTCAATAAAAGCAGGTTCTAATGTCCATAGCTGAACGTGAGCTACCTCTTAGCTTATTATTTCAGTCACTCTACAGCCAGTTTGTGTGTGTGTGTATGTGTGTGTAATGGCTCTGCAAAGTGTTTTGGAATGCCTTAAGTGTGAAAGAAACTGCTATGTAAATCCAAATTCTGTTTTCTTCTCATATGTACACAGCCAGGTTGTCCTCCATACTTCAGTACTTAGATCCCATTGTGATGTGCTCCATATAAAAACTCAGACAGCTAGATTCTTTCACTGCTTCTGCTGCTATAAACTAGGATGTTTTGTTTTTTTTAATTTCAGGGCAATCACCACTTAATGTCTGGTTTTGATAAATCATTGAAGAATTCACCTAATAGACAAAGCCATTAATATTATCTCCACTGCAGTAACCACTTCTGTCTTCTGAATATGGTTTATAACAGCTTTTAATGCCATGAAAATTAGTTGTGATAATGGGTTTACCACTGGCAGTCAGAATGGTAATAGATTTCCTTTAGTCTGTTAATTAATACAATAGTCATTAACAGCTGTTCAGTTTACCACTGATTTATCTAGACTTTTGTTCAAAGTATCTGACATTGGTACCATTGTCTCTGCAGGGATTGTGTGTTATTATGTATGTTTACTTTTAAAAGTAACAGGAAACCTGGTGTGATTTTTTCATACAATGCACCCAGATACTGATCTCTTGTTGAATTTACACTGGGGTAAACTTGAGCTCAGAATCTGGTTCTAGTATGCCAGGTGTGAATGGAGGGTGAAAGCAAATGATGATACTATGCTAATAAAGGAAAACCTTTTAAGTGATGTGGCATATTTCTTATACAAAATATGACAGTGATGTGGTATATTTCATATGCAATATATGACTGGCAATATGGGATTTCAACTTAGAGTGGAATAGAAAATAGCTCCCCCCAGTATTGCACTGGAATGGACAATGCTCAGAATTTGAATTCCAAAAGGAATTTTTTGCTTGGCTAAGCAATGTAATGAAAAGGAGGTTGGTTATTTACTGCAACTTTCTTTAAAAGATCAGTATCACATTTGTTTCTTCCCTCCCACCCTCAAGACTTTGCTACCCAACTGCTAAATTGGTCAATTAGTTCCATTAACACATGTAATTAGGCCTGTGTATCTGGAGATGTTAAAATAAACTAACTATTCCCTTATCTTCTTTTTATAGGTAGCTATTTTAGAAGGTCTCCCCTTATTTCCCAATTGTCCAAACCTGTTTTCCTTAAAGACTTTAAAAGATTTTTAAAAGGAGTTCAGTACATCAGCCCTTTACAGTTGGCTTCAATTTCACTTCAGTACTTATTTATTAATGGGACTGCTTACTTTCTAGTATCCCTGTTCTCCTTGATATATTAAAGCCCTCCTTATTCCACTTAATTATGAATTAATTCTGCTTTTTGGTTGCCTTCTGCACATCTTAAGTGACTTGTTACTCCAAACAAAAAAATTGTTGGTTTCTTAATCAGTAAGGCTGTTCAAGTTCACATCCCACTACAGAAATCATCCACTAAAACAACCTTTATTCACATCTTCAACCCACATCATACTGCCCAAAATGTCTCTCTGCCACAACAAATTCCCTTGCACTTCCAGCACATAAGCAGCCACAATGCACACACCAACTTCCTCTACATCACACACAAAGGCACATAATCTTAATTCTGACCACAGCTACATTAACAGGTTAATTAATCTATTAATTTCAGACCACAGCCTTGATAAAGCGTTATTTCTACACTGAAAGGTAAAGTATTGAGGTTAAAGTTGGGGGGGGGGTGAGCATGAGTGTGTGTAATTCTGTGTATAGCAAGGAAAACCAAGCCCTGAAAATCAGACCCCACATGTCTTAAATCTCCAAAATTTGCTATTTCAGAATCAACTATTTCAACTAGAGCTGGACAGATGAATTATTAGAATGATTTCACTTTTCCTCCTGGAACAGCTGAGAAATTTCTTGAATATGTTCAAGATTGGAATATATTCACTGAATATTTTTCTGCAAATAATTTTTTGTTTGGGAATTGTTTGTTGTATTTGATACTCAAACTGCAAACAGACTGGACACATAGGTTATATGGTATGATTCTCTCCCCTCATTGCAAGAGAATAACTCTTAGACTTTGACTATATTTGGAGCTAGGAGTTCCCATCTTATGTAGACGTACTCATGCTAGCATGCTGAAAACAGTAGTGGAGCCTTGGTAGCACGGGCAGTAGCAAGTGGCAGCACAGGCCAGTCACCTTGAGTATGCACTCACAGGGCCCAGGTGTATTTGTCCTTGTTGTGGCTAGCCCATGCTATCACTGCTGCCTGTGTTACAATGAATGCATTATTTTTAGCATGTTAGCTCAATGAGAGCTAGTGCAAATATGTCTACGCAAGCTGGGAAACACATCCTAGTTCCAAGTATAGCCCAAGCCTCAGAATCAGATCTTTAGGGCAAATTCTCAACTTCTGTGAATATTTTCATATATTTGCTTCAGATTTGTCCTTTACGGGAACATTCTCATCATCAAAACTGCTGCCTGGAATATCTTCAGAAAACAAAGAGAAAGGTGATGTGAACATGGTCAACATGCATTTGTTTAAAAATTAGAGAAAATATTTATGGGAATTTTTTCTGGCATATTCACCCAGCTCTAATAATCAACTCATTGATGAAGGTCTGACTACCAGCTATTTCCTCTTGGATGTATAGAGTGAGTGTTTGCAGTTGAGTAGAGATGGACCTAAAAATAAAAGGGCAGATTCAAACAATCCTATATTTGGTGAAGTTCCAATCCACCCAGTCTTCATGGGATGACACTCTAGTTTGAGTTGAACCAAAATCTTGGGCCGGGCCACCCCCAGAACTTTGGGGAAATCTGGATCCTGATACAAACTTTGTGTGTTGGGCTGAGCCATCCACTTCTGTTAAAGACAAAAAATAATAGGACAATATCTTTCTAACTCCAGGTTAGGACGGCACCTTAGAACATGAAATAAGATCCTGATTCTTCTTCAGAATATCTGGGTGCTACCGCAATACATATATCTAACAAAGCAGAAAAACAAATCTGAAAATCTTTCACTTGTATTTGCATATGTAAAAGATTCTCAATATTGAATAATATCCTGGAATCTTGAGTTCTGTGGTTTAAATTCAGCTTGATCTTTAATCCTTCACATTCTATTCCAGAAATATTCTTTAGCTATTAATGTGCATAAAATAATGAAGGTGTTCTAAAGGTTTAGACTCCCTTTGCAGAAGCAATGAAAGTGCTAGACGAGAAGTGGTCTTGGGTGTTTGACTGAGTTGGAGTGTTTTCTTGTAACATACACAGTACATTGTGTTTCTGCTGCTGGGTTTAAGGCTTAAGAATGTGCCTTTGTTTCGCAGGAACTCATGTATATTTATTCTGAGAAATTATGTATTTATTTTCATTCTTTGGCTTTAAAGAAAGAAAAACATAATGGACTGTATAAAGTTAAGAACTTTGTTGTAAGCAAACTTTGGTGTTTCTGTGGTACCCATCAATTTAGATGTCAAGGCACAGAAACTGCAGTAGTTTCAACAGTCATCTAGCAATGAATTAGAGGTCCAAATGAACATTCTGATTCTCTTAGTTTTGTCAGTAGCCTTGGGTATTGTTGATCCAAGATGATATTGACTCATTCTTGACCCCAGCTATGGTCACTCTTAAGAGGCTCTATTTTTAACTCAGAGAAAAACTCCAGGAGATGGCATTGGACAATAGCTTGTGTTAAATTGTGAAGATCTTGTGGAGGAAAGAATTTGCCTCTGAGAAAATTAGGTTTTGCATTTAGTTCAGGAATTGCTGAAATCTGTGGTCATTATCGGTTCTGGGAGTGAGTGCCAGAGTCTTGGCCCAGCTCCCTCGTAAGGATTGTCCTCTCCAAATGGCTGACAATTTCATTGTTCAGGAAGCATGGAACTGTCATGGGAGTTCTGGGTGACAGAGTGGTGATCTCTCAGGTGGCTAGTGCAAATATCAGCACAGAGACCTGGAAGTTCACTTTATATTCAATGGGGAGCCGGTGGACACCTGAGTGATATGTTCACAGTGACCTGTGCTGCTCGGCAGATGGTCTACTGTACTAGTTAGAACTGTGCTAGGGTTTGGGTACCCATTAAAATAATCATTTCAAACAAGAACTCAATTATCCAGTCATAATAAAAACTCCTTTCCACGCCTTCTTTGTTCCAGGAAACACACTCTCATCCCTCTCTAATTAACCATGTCAAATAGAAGCATTTTGCAGAATGCCTGGAAGGTCACCAAATTTGGGCTACTTCACACAGAAAAGGAAGTCTTGGAGCCCTCACACAGAATGCCCTTCCAGCCACCCCCTCTCTCTTATATCAATGGGAATCCATCTCAAGAGCTCTGCATCCCACAGCTGTAGCTGCCAGGCATGGGGAGAGAGGTGGTCCCCTCAGGGAGATGGGTCCAAGGCCATTTAGAGCTCTACAAGCCATAACCAACACCTTAAATTCCACCTAGAGACCAATGGGAAGCCAGTGAAGATCCTGGAGCATGCTCCCAAAGGGATGCTCTGCTCAGTAAGCCAGCTGCTGCATTCTGCATCAGCTTCAGTCTCTGGTTTTGAGGTGTAAAGTGCATTGCAACAGTTTAATCCTGAGGTGACAAAAGCATGGATAGCAGTGAAGCAAGGTCCCCTTCTGAAAGGAAAGGTAGCACCTGCCTAGCCAGATGCAATTGGTAAAAAGATGACTAGGTTACTGCTGGCATATGAGTGGCAAAGAGCAGTAGGGGATCTAAAAGCACTCCTAAGTTAGGAATCCTTGTTATCATTAAATGGATGGTTTGAGACTGGCCTTTGGATTGTAAAGTCAAGGGATGATCTCTTTGATATCGGTCAGACTATTGCATGTTCCAAGGTGTACGAACGATTTCCACTCTTCAAAGGTGGAATGGATGCTAGAGGCAGATTAGGGGGTTGTGGAGCCCTGGGTCAGAGCAAGTGGGGGCCCCTCTGCACCTCTTCCACCTGTTGCACCCCTCAGGTGCTCTTACCAAGCAAATGGGGTCTGGGCACGGTGACTCCCCCTGCTCGCCAGCAGGAGCACTGGGTGGGCAGGCAGAGAGGGTCAGGGCATGAGGGTGCCCCTTTTCCCAGGGGTCCCCAAATTGGCTGGAGCTACTGGGCACGGGCCCCATTGGCCCAGTGACTAATCCACAACTGACTGACGCTCTTTGACAGTGAAGGCCCCAAATGTTCTTTGCTCTTCTTCTTCTTCTTCATGTAGAAGGGGCACAATCCCAGGCAGAAGCTCTGATTGCTCTTTGTGATTCTGTGTCTGCCTCTCTCCCCGGGCCAGACTGGCCACTTCTTGTGCCAAAAAGCTGACGACATCCAGTTACGCATCCCTTTCTTTTTAAATCAGGCCCATTATGCTGTATACACATTGGCTGGGCAGGACTTTTCTTACTGCTACAGTAGACAGCCATGACTACTCTGCCTTCATCACAGCCAGGACCCAACACTTCTAATATCTGAAAATGAACTACTGTGAAACGTGGTATTTTTGTTTTAAATCTCATAGATGCTGACAGAACTGGACAACTCTGAAAATGCCTATGCTACTTCCTGATGCTACTTAGCAGTAACTTTGCCGATGTGTGAATTAACCTCTTAATTTCTGCATGGCTGCTCTCTACTCTCTTTTATGCTACTGTCCATACACAGTTACAGGAGAGAACATCCAGGGCTTATCAACCTCCCTTTTGTCTCTCTCTCACTAGTTTCCAAATATTTTTCTGATGGAACTCTGTATTTTCCCATATGCACTGCTCTTCCACAGCAGCCTTGGGTATTGTTCATACAAGATGATATTGATTCAGTATTGACTCTGGCTAAGGTCACACTTAAGAGTTTCTATTTCTTTCCTCAGAGAGAGACTCTGGAAGACAGCATTGGACAATAGCTTATGTTTTAATTGTGAAGGTCTCGTGGAGGAAAGAATTCATCTGTGAGAAAATTAGGTTTTGCATTTAGTTCCAGAAGTGCTGAAGCCTGTGGTCAATATCTGCCTCCATCCATCCTCTGCCCTAAAGCATACTAGCTCTGATTCTCTTCTGACTTACACTGGTTACTTCAGTGGGGCTGCACATAGCCTTTGCAGCTCAATACACAAGGCTCTTCAGTTTTAGTACACCCTACCCCAGGAAAGGAGCAGCAAAGGGGAATCCTCCAGGCCTGCCTAGAGAGGCTTCGTGGAAGCAGTCAATCAGAGCCAGCAGCCTTTGATAAAAGGAGCTGTGGGGGACTTAGAAGATCAGTTCCAGGTGAGGCAGCTGGGTTCGGTTCACACTGGCCCAAGAATCCCAAGGGCAGAAAAACAGTTTTGTTGGACTTCTGTTATCCTGGCAGGAGTTCATTTTGATTGTGTAACCCAGCTGGAAGGCTGAGAGACTGAAAACCCACCAAGTGAAGTCAACAATCTACAGGGCACCAGAAGCAGGAAGAAGCCAGCACTATGGCATGCAGCAACAGGAGGCACTCAGGAAGTGAGTGCCTCCCATCACAGATTATTGAGATCAGAATCAAGTCCAGTGTCTCTCTCATAAGCACCTTTTTCTTTCTAGGAATTTAGCCCCTAGTATGGCTGTATTTAATTTAATACATGGCTATAACTAAACAAACCTGGATGCCTTAGTGTTTGCCCGCTCAGCTGGAGCTACCTGTAGTTGTAGTCTCTGTGCTTGTGTACAAGCCCTTCTCTTGGGCTGGCTGGTTCTTGCTCATATCACCATACATGGAGTCAGGAAGGAATTTCCCCCCAGGTCAGATTGGCAGCGAGTTTAGGAAGGTACACCAATAAAACAAAACAAAACCTACAGTATGTAGTTATGGGTCATTTGGGTGTATCTCATTTAGCCACTTACCTACCATTGTGGGGGTCTCAACCACTCTTGCATCACAGTTCCTCCTGATCTCTTTCTGTGGCGCATAATCATCTAATCTCCCCTGGGTCGCATTTCCTTTGGTCTAATTTTGGTTGTTGGGTTGGGGAGGGATGGGTAGGGGGAGAGAGAGATGGGTTGTGTGATATTGGTGGTAGCTGAGCTACAGGAGGTCAGACTGGATGATCTAGTGGCCCCTTCTGGCTTTAAACTCTATTGTAGGTTTCCCTTTCAGCATCTGGGAGAGGGTCATTTCATTTCTGTTCTGAAATCTCTTTGCCTGAGGTAAATGTTTACTAAAAGCTGCAACTATAAAAACAGGCAGTTGAACAAATTCTTTGGCTGGGGCTGCGAATAAAATTGAATATAGCAGAAGTGGTAAGCAGAAATATTAGCTGCAGCAGCTCTCTGTACCAGAGGCAATGGCGAAGGGCAATGTTAAACACCTTGTTGTGCTTCAAGTCACACCAGCTGCATGTTGCTTTTTTATTTCTGCATTTGGCTTTTCTGCATCCTTAGAATCTCCAGTGAATAGCAACAGAAACTCACATGCAGACAGAAAACTGCTCAGGGAGTCCTGTCACCTCCCACACAACAAAATCTATCAAGCTCTATCTATGTATTTCACAGCAATTCATATGTTCAATGAATTTGCCTCTTATTCTGTTTGCAAATTGCCTGCAAGTAGCTTCAGATTTCTCAACATATTTGTTAATAGAAATTATTTATCAAATTCTTGCCTGTTGATTGTCTGCCAGCAGTTTGTGACAACCATTCACTATTCAAGCTGCATTGGACAGTTTTGACAAGAATCAAGCTTTGATGCAAATAACTACAATTTTGACATTCACTTTTCTCAATATTTACTTCCAGACTAGCTGTTCCATGAACATCCCCTTCCAGTTAACTCACTTGCTAGAAAGCTCATAGTAAACAAATTAAAAAAGGACATGATGTCATTTAAATATTTGTCTATTTACAGAATGTTTTGCAGTATCCACTCTGCTCTGTGACAAATGAAGTAAAAAAAATCAGTCTGATGAAGTTTGATCAATTGTCATGTCTAAATCTTAATTCCTTTTCCGCAGTTAGAATCAAAGGCAGATTCTTTATACTGTCTTGTGTGGCACTGAGCACATGTTCAATAATTAATGGAAAATAAGAACAATTCTGGGAATTCTAAGGTATTTTAGTATCATAACCAATAGTTATGGAAATTTCCTGAAATATCCTGGAAAAATACCATTGAATTAAGTATTTTAGGAGTTCATTGTATTAAAAATCCAGATGTTTATATATTACTATAGGATTGGATGGAACATCTTCAGGGGGGCAACAGGTTTATTACTATCTCAAGAAAATATTGTGAGCTTCAGAAGACTATGCTGAAGAATGTAGCAGACACAAATGTTTGAGACAATACGTGTGAAGTGAAATTCCTAGAAAGTACTTGGGAAGAAGGGATTGCAATCTTCCACCTGTGGACCCAGCCCATGAAGCTTTGCCCTGAAGGAGGGACAGATTGTCTACTGAGCTCCTGTTATATGAGAACAGTTCAAAGACAAACTGTGTAATGGAGTAACTGACTTAGCCATGAATGTACTTGTTCTGAGGTAAAGCTGTGATAAACTTGTAACCACAGGGGAAAAAAACCCACGTGGGCTTTGAAGGAATAATCACCAACCATAGTTCTTGTTTGAACGAGGGGCTGATGATCTCTGGTAAATTTATTAGCATGCATGTAGGTTCTCTTATTGTTTTTAATATGTTTTCTCTAATGCTTTTACCTTAGGAATAAACATGCTTGCTTAGAAAGAGCAAGGTGGTAGCTTAACTATGCAATTATACTGTTTACTGTCTCAGGAGAAAAGTAAAGCATGCCAGGTGAGGCAGTCTCACTTTACTGAGGAGGTCACAGTAGAGTGTGGTAGCTGTGTAGTTTGGAAATACCCCAGTCAAGAGGGACAGAGATGTGTGTCTCCTCTCAAGAGAAGCTCAGGGGCTGGGACCCTACAATGTGTGCCCTTGGTGGACCTTACCGGTGCAGTTGCCTTGAACTGTGACAATAACAAAAGGATAACATGATTATAAGACATAGTTTTAAGCTGTCAGTATCCCTTTAACATTTAGAGTGGGGCATTACAATGAACTGGCTATCAGCTTCATAGTACTTACTTTTATATTTGTATTATTTGGAGGGAAATAAAGGAACACACCACAGTGAGAAAATTGTTATGGATTATATTTTTGATTTGTATGGGCTCACTTACAAGAGGTTATCAGATTTTTCTTCTTTTTCCAATTATATACCCAATATTCTTATGGGCAGTGTTAGGTTTCATGCTTTATTACACCTGCAAAGTAGGAGAAATATTTTATAAAAATATAAGTTCAGCTAATTTAATTCCTATAAACTCCCTTTATGACGCATTTCTGCTGATTTTATCCGATCTGTTCCTGTCTTCTTCAGTAATGCCGACTGGCAGTCTGTTTTTCACTCTGATTTGTGTTTGTGGAAAGATCAGCAGATTTCTTTTTTAAGTTAGGAGAGTATTTGCTGCACAGATGTCTCCAAACACACAACAAAATCAAGAACTGCCCAAGTAAAACTGGCCACAAGGCTGCAACTCAGTTTACTTGTCTCTAAATTCAATCTGACATTGAGTTAGCCGCCGATTCTTCCACCATCCACCTACCAGGCAGCTATGGCCTGGATTATCTGTTGAATAGGGCAATCTTTCCTTTGCAAAACAGATCTTGAGTTAAAGAGTATTTCCTTTTAGCCCTGTATTTGCATTCACAGTTTCCAAGTTAGATACAGGTTCTGTGGGAGCAAAATAGGTACCCACATTACAAAACTTACTATTTGGTGTCCCCCCATCACTGTGATCATCACTTCTCACAGTGAGGAAATAAGGGGATACAGTATAACAGTTAATCTAAGTTTCTCATCTGCTCTGAACAGATTACTTCAACTTCACAGTGACAGCAAGCACAGAACTCAGCTCCTGCTCTAAACAGCACAGGCCCTACCATCTGAGCTAAACAAAACTATCCATTAGCTGTTTGCAGTACAGAGCATATGACATACAGCCTATCACTTCTGAGTCTGTACTGTAGAGTATTCATATGTGCAATTCATTACCATCATGGCAATATGGTTCCAGGCCAATGGGGGTTGCAGGAAGCAGTGTGGGCTGAGGGACATGCTGGCCGCTGCTTCCTGCAGCCCACATTGGCCTGGTATGGTGAACCACAGCCAGTGGGAGCTGTGATCGGCCATACCAGAGGATGCTGCAGGTAAATAAACTGTCCCGGCCCACCAGCAGATTTCCCTGATGGGCCATGTGCCAAAGGTTGCTGATCCCTGGGCTATTCTGATGTACAGCTCTTACTTTCTCTTCTTGGAAACATTCCACTCTAATTAAATATTAATTGGGCTAGACACAGAGTAAGAATTTCTTTATAGTCCAGTGGCTGGGGGCACCCACCTGACAGGTCAGAGATCTCTGTTCAAATCCTTTCTTCTCATCAGGCAAGTAGGATGAATTGAACATGGGTGTCTGTTATCGTAGGTGAGCTCTAACAACTGGGCTAAAGTTCATAATGGAGACTGTATCCTTCTAATGAATCACAAGCATCTCTGTGGCTCCAGGCCTTATGTCCGATCCAGCAAAGCATTTGAGCATGTGCATAACTCTAACATCTGAGTTGTCTCATGAGCATCAGTGGGACCGCTCACATAATTTAATTAAGTATTATCATGCTTCTTGTCTTTCTAACATTCCATATTTCTTGCTGCCATTATTCACAGCACTAAGCATATTCTGAAGTTCTTCCCTACTCTAGCCAATAGAGGGAGACAAAGAGCTACATTGGGTTAGCCTCAGTTACAAAACTGTATCTACTTATTTTAGGTTTGAGTACATCCTATTTTCTGGAAAAATATATAGAGCAAAGGAGCCATGCTCTAAAAATTCACTCCCCTGCAATTTAGATTTAATTTCTGAATTTGGTCTCACTTAATCTCATCAAAACAGAGATGAAATATATACAGGTAAATTAAAATTTACAATTTACAATTTTCCATGTGGTGCCTTTAAATGCTAATAGCTGTGTTTAGATTTGACATGCCATTTATGTCATATGATCTTTTAACAGCTTTAGATATTTGCATTGTTGAAGAATACTTAGGATTTAGAAAAAATATTTCAATACACATTACACTCTAAATGTCAAACATAGCCCTTCTCAGAGAATTCAGGATTCTTGATAAGACCAGTATTTTGGACATTTTGAAATTCAACATTCTTAGTTATTTACTGAAGGGGTTTCACTTGGATTTCCTTATTTTGGTGTAATTCAATTGCACTAGTGGAGATCACTGAAGCATTAAAGAATATCTCCTGGCATTATAATTGGCCTAAGAGATTCTGAGAATAAGCATGAATTATGCAAAGAGTATTTTAGAAGAATTTATTGAGACATTTACTCGTGTCTGCTGTCTTTCCCTTTGGAGACTTTCAAAAACAGAGATGATTCAAAGAATTACCAATGAGAATTGATCTTAAAATGTACTTTTAGATTTTCATTAATTTCATTTTTAAAGCTTTGTTTTACTTTACTTACATAAGTGAAGAGCAATGGGCTTGTGGGGTTGGCGCTCTGGAGATAAAGGTCCTGTTCCTGAGTCTGCCTGTTGTTTAACCCTGGACAACTCACTTACCCTTTTTCTTTGCTTCAGTTTCCCTCCCTGTAAAATGGAGCAAATAATATTTACCTACTTCCACTCCATTAAGGCTAATGCATTCATGTTTGTAAATTGCTTTGAGATCTTGGAATGGAAGGCTCTAAGGAATAATAATGATAATTAGCACTTATACAGTGCTCTAAGTACACATTATGAATATTATTCATTTAATGTGACTATTTTAATGTATAGTTTCTTCTTGTCAGTGTATTTATATAATCAGCAAGATTGTATCCTCTGTCACATTCTGCCTGTGTCATTTAAAGAACCATCAACACACCACACTTAGAGCATCAAACAAGTAAAATAGAGTGCCAGGGGCCTCTAGAAAATACAATCTTTTTCTACTGTACTTGTAAGAACACAGATCCTATGGGCCAAATTTTCCAAACTGTTCATTTAAACTGCTTGTAGACCTTTGAGTTGCACTTCCTGCAGCTGAGCACTTGTGCATGTGTAGCACCGACAGACTCCGCTTGTCGGCAGGCAAAGTCAAACGTGGGACATTTAGAGCTAAATGCATGAGCCTCTGCAGCATGATCTAAAAACCATGCAGCTCTGAGCTAAAGCTGCAGAGCAGACTGATTAATCTCCAAGTGGTCTTGGTGCCACTAGATGGGACAGAACACTGCACCCATGAGGTGTGTGGGTTACATACTTCCGCTACCTGAGGGAGCACATCCCGAGCTTCAGAGACTTCCCAGCTGAAATCCCAGATGAGCCCCCACTTGTAACACTGACAGACACCAATCGTCAGCAGGTGGGATTGAACCTTGGACCTCTGGAGTTTAGAGCATAAGCCTCTACCACGTAAGCTAAAAGCCAGCCAGTGGTGAGCTAAGATTATAGAGCAGACTCATTGTAGATTTCTCTCTAAATGGTGTCAATGCCACTAGACTGTGATAGAAAACCACACCCAGAAGGTGTGTGGGTTACACATGCAAACAGAAGTACACACACAAAGGGGCCCTTGGATGGCATTTAGTCTGTCTGCTCATCAAATGTGTGCAAAAGCATTGTGGACTATCTGGGAAAATCTGGCTGTCTCGTCCATAGGTCTGTTACTGTCATATATTGCACGGCTTATCAGCAATAAAAAAAGTGATGGACGGAAATGGGCTTATTAGAGATGGAGTGCATGTTCCAGAAACAGCAAGATACAGGAAAAGGGGCAGTGGGAATAGCACCAGAGAGGAGCAAGGTCAGAAAGAATGAAGGCCGAAGGGGAATAGGAATACTAAAGAGAGGACAAGAATGTGTGAATGCATGTAGGGACAGGGTTAAAGCAGATGTTGCCAGCAAGTGGGAGAGGGAGGCAGAGATGAGATGAGAATTTGAGAGAAGAGCGCTGGAACTATGATAGTGGAAAGATAGGAAGGGGTAAAGTTCATGAGATAAGATGAGACATAGGAGCTGAAGAGGGAAGGGGATTTAAATGGAAGGGAGAATTTAGGTAGAAAAACTGCAGTTATCAATACTGGAATGTGAGTAGATTGCAGGGGCTAACCCCCTAACTGTGTGAAAAGTACCAATGATGGGGTGGGTTCCAAAGTGCTCTGTGGATTGGAAAGTCATCCCCTGTGCTGTGTATGCTGCTGTGAGATTGCGGTCTATTTTTCTCTAGCAGCTGATAAGAAATTGCAAAGTCAGAGCACTGTAGCTAAGAAGAACTCATATTTTTTCCCCAGACAACAAATAAATAAAGTACCATCTTCAGTTTGTCCATATCACAGTGCTTTCTGCTGTGGATTTTGGAAGGTGCATTCCAAGGTCAGCGCAATCATTCTCTCATATGTATCATCACTGTTTAGTTTTAACTTGAGACTGGTAAATAAGGCTTTAATGGGATTTTAATGGCATGTTGGACACACTTCAGTGTCCAGTGATGTGGCATCATATCCAGGAATGTCATTATCTGGATTAATTATCAATAGCAGGCAGATATCATTAGGGAGATGCGAAAATGAGGGAGGTAGTAAATGAAATTTACTGGGCAGAGATGCTGGAGGAAAAATAATAAATGAAACAACATCTGAGATGCTGCTGATGGGTGCGTCAAAATCTTTTTTAGTTTGAAATTTTCCATTAGAGCTGACACTCCTTCTGCTGCCCCAGAACCCACCTTAACTGAAAATCTTTCATTGCCAAGAAGTGTAAGCCAAATTCCTCTTTCATGACTGTAACTATCCAAACACATGTAATATTCAGACTGAACCAGATTGTATTTTTACCTCATGTTAGCTGGTTGCTTTCAACCTTGACCAGATCGCATATGTTAATATACTCCTGCTTTGTCTACACTAATATTTTAACATGTTTTACCTAACACATGTTAAAAACACCCTTTTATCTCTACTGTGGATATGGCCTAAGGGAGACACGGTACACCTAAAGAATGTTTAAACTGGTATAATTTACATGTCCCCTATTGCTTTGTCAGCCCTGGCAAACCATCAGTTAGGCATATATTGGTTAAAACATTTTCTAATATCAATGTAAACATGGTTTTATTGTGGATAAGAATGGTAGTGTTTAAAAATGTATTAGTTGCCCATAAACCAAGACCAATTCATGAGATTTTAAACATGATTTATCCCTGTCTATACTGAATACTGCAGAGATTGGAGACCCACAGGGACTAAGCTGTGCTGCTTAACCTCATGTTAGGAAAAATGTGTTACTAACATGATGCATTTTCCCATTGTATACATGTGTAATGTTGCACTGACTGAAAAAGAAACATTTTGGACCAGTTCAACAAAATGAAATTAAATATTTAGATTTTGGAAATGTCAGAATATTTTGTTTCAAATAAAAAATGTGGGGAGCCATACAACTAGCAATACAAAAACGTTCTGATGCATTCAGAGAAGCATACAGATATTTGGATATTTACTGTCTTAGACAGCTGATATTGTCTGTTATTAAGTCTGTGACACTTACTTTTATGGTACAATTTATAGCCAAAACATACACACAATAAAATATGTAGTTAAAAAACCCTATCTCCAATTATTCTGGTCACTGACTGGAGCAGTAGAATAGATATATCTACGAAACAAAACCATAAGTGTTTTTTTGAGGGGGCTTTGTATGGTTCAGTCATGAGATCTCTCAGAGAATATATCCTGCCCTTCTGCATCATGCATGCTGCTTTACAAGGAACATGATAAATTGCCCCTTAAAATGCACTGGAGAAGTTCAAGACCACAAATCATAGGATGCTATACCAAGAAAATTAAATGTATTCCTAACTAGCTATTTTCTGAGACTGAGAAGCCTTCTCAAGAGCAATCAGCCAGCTTTTCACAAGTTTTTAGCATTGTCTCTTTTAATAGGAAGCTATTGAAGATAGTCAAGGCTAAGACTAGACACCATGTAGCAGAGATGGAATAGTGTTAATTAAATTAGTGAGGCCATGATGAAGTAGAAGTGAACGTATGGGCTAGATCAAATGGAGTTGTTCATCTGATCCAAATGATAAAATAACATCTAACACTTGCATTACTCCTTCCATCCAAGAAGCTCAAAGTGCTTTACAAACACTTGGACAACTTTGGGATCTGGCCATCATTGTTAATTAAGTCTCACAACATTCTGGGGTGGGCAAGAACTAACGATGGGCACAAAACAAAACCTAAGATCCAAACACAGACGCTGATCCAGTTTTTACAAATGGCCCCTATCTTTGTAGTGATCTGATTCAAAATGTTGGATTTGCAGACTCCCATGTTGTGGTGTGTTTAACACCTGTGCTCTTCTTTTTATTACTGGAAACTTTTAAGAATCTGGCCCATTTGCTGTCCAACAAAAGGAAAGCAAAATTGACTATAAATAACCTCTGTTGCTTATTTTCCTTTTTTTTTTTTGAGAGAAAGAGAGATGAAGATATTTGACCTTCCAAGAATTCTGTATAAATGCAAAAAACAAAAACAAAAACAAAAGACTCTTGTTTTATCTAACAGTGGGCTCCTGACATCAGTCAAACCAAAAATTGCTCTGATCAAATGGCTGAAAAAGTTTCACAGATTAAAAGGGATTTCTTCCACCAAAAATCAAGAGGTCACCAGAAAAAAAGACATCAAAGCCAGTCCACACAATGCTTAGGAAGTTCTGAATTTAAATGAAAAGAAATCTTAGAACTAAAATTAAACAATTCACTTTGGCAAAGGGAGAAACCTTGCATTTCTCAGTATCCAGATCTAATAGTAACTTTCAAAGTTACCATCTTGTCCTGACTAAATTTCTGGTTTCAGGACCCTCTATCTTTAAATACCATCTTAAATTTAAATCTGAATAAAAGGATGTCATCAAGTTAAAAATCATATGTTGTATTTTTAAAATGCCACTATCAGCAGATTAATAAACATGAACTAATTTTTAAAACTTAATTGACTTATTGCTATTTTATGCTGCTTATGTTTTTATGCTTCCCTCAAAGCTCATGTAACTCACACACCTCCTGGGTGTAGTGTTCTGTCCCATCTAGTGGCACCGAGACCACTTAAAGAGAGAGAGAGAAAATGAGTATGCTCTACAGCCTTAGCTAACATTAGTTGGCTTTTAGCTTATGCGGTAGAGCAGTGGTCAACAGCCTTTCACAGATGGTGTGTGGAGTCTTCATTTAATCACTCTAATTTAAGGTTTCGCGTGCCAATAATACATTTTAACGTTTTTAGAAGGTCTCTTTCTATGTCTATAATATATAACTAAACTATTGTTGTATGTAAAGTAAATAAGGTTTTTAAAATGTTTAAGAAGTTTCATTTAAAATTAAATTAAAATGCAGAGCCCCCGGACTGGTGGCCAGGACCTGGGCACTGCGAGTGCCACTGAAAATCAGCTCATATGCCACCTTTGGCTCATGTGCCAGAGGTTGCCTACCCCTGTGGTAAAGGCTTATGCACTAAGCTGCAGAGGTCCCTGGTTCAATCCTGCCTGCTGACAACCTGGGTCTGTTGGTGTTACATTTACACAATGAAAATAGACTCGTTAGTATTATTTTATTTCTAGTCTTCTTTAATATCAGACTCTCATGCACTAGCAAAATCATGCAATGTTTGTGCTGTAGACACTTCAGTTTTCTAGGGAATGCTGAGCAATGATCATAGCAACACTTCCTTTCACCTTAGTTTCCATAGAATCCCATTATTATACAACTTAATTGTTGGGATTATATCAACAAAACAGTGTGCCTTTTACTTAAAAGTAGTGTTCAGCCTGCCAATCAGAACTTTCTCTCTTCAGAAGTCACTGAAGTCTGATTATTGGTTCCAAGTTCAGAGGCATAATCAGAATGTATCTTGCCCTCTCAAAAAAAATATATATAAGCTCATCCATCCAGCCCAGGATTAACGTGAGACCTAGAGGACACTTTTACAACAATATCTGCATTTATATAATGACTCATCCCGAAGAAAATCATTATACAAGCTTATGAACATCATTCACCACTGAAATGCAGCTGCCTCTGGGGTGGAATGTGACAGCTCCTTAACAGCACGCTAACAACACTGTACAAAAACTTAGAACTGGAACTGAAGAGAAATAGTTTACTGTATTTTAACACTATTCACCGTTACAGAACTTTGCAAACTTTAATTATTCTTCCAACATTGCTGCAAGGTAGATGATTAAGTATTGTTATTCCCATTTTATGCTTTGCAAATTGAGGTACAGAAAGGGTGTTATTAGAGCTGGTTCAAATATTCAGAATTTCAGTTTGTAGGTGTCCTGTCTTCCCAGGATTAAAGCTGAAGAGTTGCTTCTACCAAGCTATGTAGCCAAACCTCTTAGTTACCTCCTTTCTCTTATTCAAGACTCATTATGTCTCCTTGGCTAGGCTCTTTCAGCTACTGCCAGTTTATGTAACACTATAGAGAGCTGTCTGTATTTTCCCTAACTGTATGCTGCTAATGAGGATGGGGGGAAGCATCTCGTGTCATATATAGTGGTAACATGAAAATTCACAAGCGAAGGTAGGCAGGGCTGGAACAAAGCAAGCTGGAAAATGCTCACCTCCTCCTCATACCTTGTAAATACTTGTCCACTAAACAACCACTACAGATGCCCATCATATTTCCTGCCCTCCAGATTGTCTATTCTTCCTCTAATGGCTTGGGGAGTGGGGCAGAAAGGAGAGAACCTGGTGGTGCAACTTGTATTCTTTGTTGAGTGATGGAGAAAATAAAATAATTCAAAGCTGAAGGAAAAGTGGAAATGTAATGCACTGTGCATATATACAAGGCCAAACCGATTTCATGGGAAAGAGGAGTCTCAAGGAGTATTTGAACATCATAGGGTTTCAAAGTGCCTACAAGTTCTATCCAAAAAGAATAAGCCTGAGTAAAAAGGCTTTGCTCAGGTGAACATACTCCAGAATACATGGGGTAGGGAAAAGGAGGGGGCAACTACAATGTGCTGGCTATTGTAAGGTATACAGACAAAGCTGCTGTTCTCCTGGTGTTTGGATCATGGTTGATTTACAGTGTGTATGGACCTTCTGTCCACAATCCTATCTGTGGATGATGCACCTGTTTTCCTCCTTTCTCTCCCCCACCCATGCCATCGTATCACTTCTGCAGCAGGTAGGTATGCACAGATCCTCCTTAGCTGCATCACCTCCGGCTGGTCCACCCAGACATCAATGTTAGCACCTGCAACTCTACTGAACTCAGTACAATCGCACCTGCTTACATGAGTTCGGCCCATAGTTACTATTGTGATCATGATTTGAAAGCCAACATTCCTGGGTGGTGAATATCATAATCCCCATTTAAAGAGGAGGGAAAAGTGAGACACAAAGGGGCTGAGGCCCGGAGGTATGAAATCAATGGGAGTTAGGCTTAGGTCCTCAATTTATTTAGGCACATGAGTTAGTCACAGAGTGGTGAATAGAAGACAGGCCCTGTTTCACAATCTTGTTCCTTATCGACTATTTTTCCTTCCAAAAATACGGTAAATAAACAGTAGAGACCAGCAGCCTTAAGTAAAGTCCCTGTAAAGGAGATCATCATTCGCATCATTCTGCGCTGACCGCATGCTGCCACTGAGCAGTGGTGCTTCCTCACGCCAAACAGTCATGTCCTGACTATTTCTAAGCATCCTATCCCACTGCATTTTTCCTTTAGTGCAACTGCTTTCAGAGCTCACCGTACATCAGGAACAAATCATCCCTTCTGTGCTCTGTTAGTCAGTTTCTGATGTGCGTTTAGCAGAGTTTCAGGAACAGCAGGTAATTTGCATTATCTGTGAACCATCTGAATCTGTGGCGAATTCATTACCAGCTCCCTGGCTCATTACAGAACGAGAAGGCCACTTGATGCAACTCCACCCAGCATTGTGATGAGTTTTGTGATAAGAATTGCATAGAAATCTGTCCAGTGTTCTCTCTCTTTTAAAAAAAAGAAACAACCTTGATTTATATGATCCTGTCAAACATATAATGATACCAATGCTCATCTGCTTTAATAAATAGCTGTTTGCAAGACTATAACTTTAATTTATTATGATATAATTAGCAGTGCTATTAATATTTGCCATGCTTAGTGTCACCAATTTTATTGCTACAAACTTCATTTATAATGAATAGAATAATGCTATCAGGCATCAGTATTCATTTACTCAATGTCTCTGCACCAATATATCACACTTTATGGTCCAGAATGAGAAGTAGCAAGAGACGATCTACATAGGTTGCAGAGTTTATTTCAAATATATAAATAAATGTGTCCTTCATTTTATTTAGCTAATTTTCTTCTGATGAAAGGTTTCAATTTACAGTCCTGGAGACTGAAGTCCTCTATTTAAACAGAGAACAAGAACAGTGTGGGCACTGGGAGTGCAAGTTTCCTTCTCCAGTTAGTGTATCTCAGAGCCTGACTGCAGGGATCACCAGGACTCAGGCATTTTCTGTGGCCTGTCCAAAACATCTCTAGCCATAAGGTCTGTTCATCTGTAGAATAGTCTCACAGTGGATATAGTGCAAACTTTGGCAGTTGAAACATTTACAGCCAGATTTAACAGAGCTTTGGAGATTACACAGTAATGAGTTTCCCAGCCATGACCCCAGGAGATGGATTAGATGATCTGACTGAGATATTTTCTTCTCTGTTTTCTGTAATTCCATCACAATGCTCCGCAAAACCCAACAACAACCTAAACTAATCTTCTATAGTCCTATTCTCATAGTATCGGTGCACTTCCCAGGCATTAGTGGATTTAGCCTCACAACATTCCTGTGGGGTAAGAAGGACTGTTCTCGTTTTACTGGTGGGGAAGTGAGGCACAGGGAGGCTAAGCAACTTGCTCAAGGTCACACAGGAAGCCTGTGGCAGAGCAGGGAATTAAAAATAGGTTTCCAAGTCTTAGGCAAGCATCTTAACCACTAGAACATCCTTCCAGTTTAAAAATACAAAGAGACACAACTGGTTTGCAATTGGATACTGGGGGGAGGGGACTTCCCCCATCCTGAGGCTTCTCCTGGGGACAGGTTCAGGGGCTGGTGAAGGGAGCTTTCCTGTCCTATGGCTTCTGCCAGGGATGGGGTAGGGTAGGGTGGGGGCTTCCTCTATGCCCAGTTTCTGCCAGGCATGGAGTCAGGGGGCACAGGGGCTTCCCAGTGGCTAATCCACCACTGACTGCACCACAGTATTTTTCTCTAACGTATTATAAAGCATAGTGAGAGTAAATGTTCAGACTGGCCCCTAACTGACCTCCACAAATGCGTGTGAAAAAACTTTGCACGCACATATTTGTGTCTGTACTTTGCAGTTGCAAACATATGATAGAAAGCAGACACCTGTGCATCTGAAATAGGTCGCATGAGTTTTGCACATTCAGATGCTAACATTTGTACGCACATAGTGTCTGACTACTTAACAGGCACATACATATCAGTGTTTGCACACAAGTAGACACATGCAAAGTGCAACCACTATCTTGTACACATAGCAGATTGGATACACACAAGGGATTAGAGCCATTTAAGAAGGCCAAAGAAATGTTTATGTACGTGCACAAACAGAAACATATTTTGTGCCTGTTGTTAAGTGTTTAGTTAGTAGACCAACTGCTTGAGAAAACAGCACGAAGGCCACTGTATAAGTAGAATTGGTGGCTGTTGCATATGAGTCAGGTATTTTTCCCGACAATAGCTTTAGAGATAATTTAGCACATAACCATATATTAAAGGTCAGCCAGAGATTTCTTTGTTAGAGGAATTGTTTGTTATTTCTCATGATTGAGTTGAAGCTCTTGTAATACTTGAAGTAATTCTAGTTATGATTAAGTTGCTTTGTGCTGTAACTTATGTTGTATGTACAGCCACAGTGATATGCTGCCATCGGAGTTGCTTCCCAGGAAAAGAAATACATCTAGGGATCATTAGCTGTTTGATACAGGAAAAATATGGAGACCTTTTACAAAATATATTGATCATAAAATGTTCAGATATAGGAATGAGGCTACATGTCTTGAAATTCTTATGTAGGATTCTCTATTGCGTAACATTTAAGATTGTCTCTTTGACCCTTGAGTTTCAACTGAATATTAGTTTCCCTTCAGATAATGTTATTTACAGATAGTGTGACATCCAGTGAAAAAGCAGGTAAATAGCTGGGTTTTTTTTCAGTCACATAGTGCTTTAGGTCCCGATCCAGTAAATCACTAAAACAGATGTGTAACTTTAAGCATGAGTGATCTTACTGAATTCAATGGGACAAGTTAAGTCCCTGTTTAGTGCTTGGGCATATTGGGGCTTGAAGAACATGGTTATCAAGCAAGTTGTGGAATCCCCATCACTGGAGGTTTTTAAAGAAAGGTTAGACAAACACACGTCAGGGATGGTCTAATTATGTTTGGTCCTGCCTCAGTGCATGACACCAGTATGACTGCTATTTCCCCAATAATGTCAGAAAGAAAATATATGGATTATGAGAAAAATTCTCTATGTTAACATTGCCATGGAAGTTGAGGGTGAGTGCGATGAAATTAATCTGGTTTGACAGTAGAGTTTGATTTTATATGAATTGTACTATCTTATATAATAATCACATATGTTTTGAATCAGTTACATACATAAACCTCATCCATGCAACATATAATATTTGAGGATATGTCATTATGACATTTTGTAGAAGTTATTTTCATTGTGATCACTTTAGTAATAATTTCAACAAGAAGTGAAACAGAGGATCTGTCATAAACAGATGGTTAAGGGTTAATGTCTCTTTTACCTGTAAAGGGTTAAGAAGCTCAGTGAACCTGGCTGACACCTGACCAGAGGACCAATAGGGCAACAAGATACTTTCAGATCTTGTAAAAGCAGCAAAGAATCCTGTGGCACCTTATAGACTAACAGACGTTTTGGAGCATGAGCTTTCGTGGGTGAATACCCACTTCCTCAGATGCATCTGAGGAAGTGGGTATTCACCCACGAAAGCTCATGCTCCAAAACGTCTGTTAGTCTATAAGGTGCCACAGGATTCTTTGCTGCTTTTACAGATCCAGACTAACACGGCTACCCTCTGATACCTTTCAGATCTTGGTGGAGGGAAGTCTTTGTTTGTGCTGTTTGTTTTGTTGGTTGTTTGCTCTCGGGACTGAGAGGGACAAGACGTACACCCAGGCTTTCCCAATCTTTCTGAATCAGTCTTTCATGTTTCAAAATAGTAAGTAATAGCCAGGCAAGGCAGACTAGTCTTATGTTTGTTTTTTTAACTTGTAAATGTGTCTTTTTGCTGGAAGGATTTTTACCTCTGTTTGCTGTAACTTTGAATCTTAGGCTGGGGGGGGAGTCCCTCTTGTCTATATGAATCTGAGTACCCTGTAAAGCATTTTCCATCCTGATTTTACAGAGATAAATGTTACTTTTTCTTTCCTTAATTAAAAGCTTTCTTTTTAAGAACCTGTTTGATTTTTCCTTGTTTTAGAATCCAAGGGATTGAGTCTAAACTCACCAGGGATTGGTGGGGGGGAAAGGAGGGGGATAGTTAAATTCACCTTGTTTTAAGACCCAAGGAGTTTGGGTCTTGGGTTCCCCAGGGAAGGTTTTGGGGGAACAGAAGTGTGCCAGACACAGACTTCTGGCTGGTGACAGTGTACCAGATCTAAGCTAGGAATTAAGCTTAGAAGGGTCCATGCAAGTCCCCCACATTTTTACTCTAAAGTTCAAAGTGGGGGAAATAACCTTGACAAGATCATAACTGGATCTTTCACAAATGAAACTATAAAATGAATGAAAAGATGTGGTCCCATTCATAGATATGAAGAAATATCACAAGTTTAACAACCATACTGAGAGATGATATCAATAGACAGAGAAAACAGTGTCCATTTGAAGAAGAAAAAAACATCTTTTCTTAAATAAGCAAATAAATAGATAAAACTGTATGGTAGAAAGTTTCAGAAATTACAAAAGCTCACTCAGCAAGATAACCAATTGCCTGGAATATCTGTAGAGACCCGTAACATGCTTTCCCATTAAGACTTTGTTATAACAGATTTATCCAAAGCTGCTTCAGAAAGACAACAGAATTGCACACTATCTTTCTAATGTAATCTTCTGAAATTGCTTCATGAAAGGAGAATAATCTGCTGGAACAACCTCTAATACATAACCAGCCCAGCTACCTAAGGCTTGGTAACCAAGGGCTGAGAGGACCAATGGTGGTGTACGGGCAATCATTTGGATTATTGACATAAACAGAACTCTACCCCTTTAGAAATGCCAACCACTTTAGTTCACAAATATATTGATTTTGGAGATATTAATCTACCATAAACAGGCATAGGTTGTGATCTGAAGATGTACTTTAGTTTGGGAAGACCAGAAAAAAAATCAGTGGATTGGATGCCCCCATTCAATGCTAAATTATTATAAAAATCAGAGATGCAGAAGAGGCCAATGAAAAATAAACACAGTTTTAACGGAGACACTGACACAGAAGACAGACTAAAGTAAATAAATATATAGACATCTGGCTTCCTTTTATTGAATTTTCAGATCAAGTACATGTATCCTATCATAAAATCAAAACTTTCTTTTTTATGTTCAGGGTACACTTGAATATAAGAATATTTGAAAAGATATATTAGACAACATAGCAAAAATTATGATTTGACATCTTTCTGGAGAGGAAAGGACTTGATTACTATAGTTCCTGTCATCCCCTGACAAAGGATGACAGTTCTAGTAATAAACCATAGGGCATAGAAACTCAGAGAGCTCAAGGCTGGCTAAAACTCTGATTCATATATTGTAGAGTCGATGTATGAACATAATTTAATTTTATGTAAATGTCAATATCTGCCAAGCATCACAAAGTTACCACAAATATCTCCTATTGCACATGTACGGAACAACTATGGTAATCTCCGATACCAAGCTATGATAACTATTGGCAAATACTGACCTTTCAATTCAAGCTAAGGCACATAGAAGGGAGGGCAGAATATAGATTATATTACGGGCTGGCAATCAGCAAGCTTCACTTGCACAGCTCCATCAACGCACCTTAGTCCTCTTACCCACAGCAGTCTCTTCCATTGCATTCCTGAGTGCCTGTCATTGCAATCTTGGGCCACTCTGAAGCAATGAAAAACAATTGTGTTGAAATGTATTTGGTGTTCTGTTTTTTGGACATACAAAGATTTAGGATAAGATCTCCTGAGTTCACCTCCACTTCTGGCTTGGGCTAGAATTTGAAATCAAATCTTCAAAGGTGTAAGGCATTCACCCACATCCCTATTTCAATTACAGTTGGCCCTCCCTTGGTTAGTTTAAATCTGATTTAGAAGAGATTGCTGGTGCCAGTCTTTAATTTTACCATATTAAACTTTGTCTGCTTTGGATTTGGGGCATTGTTATTATGTGTCTTTTAGTCCATTCTGCAATGCCAGTTAAGTCATGGCTGGCACTGATATGCCCAGTGTCAATGACAAACCAGATCCCCTAAGACAATTTATAATTGTAGCGGCTGCCTTTGAAAGAAAGAAAGATCAGCTAATATATAATGGCTTTCATAGAGGAAAAGGCCAACAGAAAGTTGTAAATTGAAAAGTCATCCCTGATAGGACACGAGGATTGAGAGTGGGCCAGTCACCTCTAATTAAAATATCTCCCATTGAAAAATGACCTGGGGTTTACGTGCTTCAGTCAAGTAATCACAACTAGTTTCAACTTATGTGAGAGAAAAAAGGACCTGGGGTATTTATATGACTAAAATAATTACATTTTTATGCTAGCTAGGATAAAAACTTGTATGCTATCATTCCTCATGGTTCAAGGCATAAACCTATAACTCAGCTGAGATCAGGATGAAATTACTCCCTGCCCTCTTCATGGAATAATATGGAACAATTAGCTGCATTTTGAGAGGTTTGCACCTTCCTCTGAAGCATCTGGCATTAGCCACTGTTGGAGACAGGAAATTTGGACTACATGGACCATTGTTTTTTACTATGATTTTACTATTACACTAAAGCCGAACATAAATTTTCATCTTGTTCTGAATTTAAAGATC
Organism: Gopherus flavomarginatus; assembly: GCF_025201925.1. NCBI lineage: Eukaryota > Metazoa > Chordata > Testudines > Testudinidae > Gopherus > Gopherus flavomarginatus. Next base: position 123,471,577 of record NC_066621.1, on the reverse strand, counting down.
ATAGTCCAGATTTGCACTAATTTGCAGTCTGTGTCACCCAACAGCGGTCAATGGGCTAGATTCTGTTCTCACTTACACCAGCTCCATTAACTATAGAAATTGTTATTGAACAGAGCTGAATTGGTTTTAATGAGATTGCATGCAGTATATATTAGGACAGAATTTTGTTTCCATAATGCTGTTGTTGCTGCTGGCAGGAAATTCACTATTAACTTCATTTGCCCCAGTGTTTCAGTCAGTCAGATATGTTTATCTGCAGTGTCTAGCACAATGAGGCCTCAATCTTGGTTGAGGTCTGTGGGCACTATTAGACTATAAATAAATAATATGCTTAGAAGTTTGAGTAACAGGACATGCAATGATTGATTCTCAGCAGCAGTCATTATGTACCCTTCTGACACTCACTACAAACTCGCTATCCCTCTGCTTTTTCATCTGTAGAATGGGGAAAATAATACCTCTGTCCTCAACTGAGATGATGTGAGGATTAAATGACTATTCACATCTATACCGTGCTTTGAATCCTCTGATAAAAGTCCTCTAGAACTGCAAGCTATTTTTACTCTAACTCAACTGAATATTTACTTACCGTGTGTATTTGGGATTCAACACAAATGAAAATCGGTGTCTTTTGATATCTGGACATGGATATAAGGATATTCATCATGATGCCTTATTTCTCCTCCCTTCAGTGGGTGACTTTCTAGGAAAATGGTAGCCACAAGCTAGAGAAATTTTGATTAAGTAATTAATATGTTATGCATCCTTGAATCAGAGGGCTCTTAGCTGGCTCAGTGGCACTCCCTCCTACGGATACATTTAAGGGTGGTACTGCAAGGTTTCTAGGTTCCCCTCCAGGAATCTCCAAAAGACCTATACATCTGATCATTGATGGGTATAAACCAGGGCTGACCTTTCCTTTCAAGTCCCCAAGCAAGATGTTGTGTTGTAAATTCTGAATTCCTAACACTTCCAAGAATGGTATGTGAACTAGGGCATGAGTTACTTTTCTATCCAGTCTTGAAGCCTAAATTTAGTGGCAGCTGGAAATTAAGCAATAAAATCTTTAAACTAACATAGCCAGTGAGTATTCCCTTGTGTTTAAAGCCATTTGTCCTATAAACTAGAGGTGAATCAACTTTTATGTTATTATGATGCAACATCATACACAAGATAAATAAAAGAGGTGATGTATATCCATACAGAGCTCCATATGACTGTGTCTTTGGCCCTGAAATTCTATTCCCACTTCAACTTTCTGAGATAGGTTTTCAGCGAAAACGATTATTCCTTACATGGGAACAGTCCACTGTCCCCATGTAAGGTCACGGTCCCATTTTGGTAGGCTCTGTATCAACATATAGTAAGAGGAAATACCTCCTCCAAAGAGCTTTGGCCCAGATCCTCAAAGGTATTTAAGATCCTAACTGCCATTGACTTCAATTCTTAGAAGTTCTCTATGCAAGCCAGATAGACAAAGGATGGGAGAAAGGCAGGGTAACTGTTCTCATTTTACGGGTGGAGAACAGAGGCCCAGAGCGTCCAAGGTCGCACAGGAAATATATCAGAGGGGTAGCCGTGTTAGTCTGGATCTGTAAAAGCAGCAAAGAATCCTGTGGCATCTTATAGACTAACAGATGTTTTGGAGCATGAGCTTTCGTGGGTGAATACCCACTTTGTCAGATGCAACTGAAATATATGGATCTGAACTTTGATTTACTGAGTCCTGAGTACTCAACCATGAGATTATCGCTGAATGAAGAAAGAAGAAAAGAATGAGTCCACTCAGGCTTCCTTTCATCTACTTGAATACTGTGGAATCAAGACTCACAAATTGTTAGATCCATATCTGACTAAGGAGAAACTGTGAAAAAGGGGAACTGAGAGGGGAGAGAAAAAAATTCAGTGGATAAACTGATGAAGGCTATGTCAGCCTGGCAGTAGGAGGGAAATCCCTCTGTACCTAAAATATATTGTGTTTTAATACTGACATATATCACCATGGTCATCTGGGATCAAACCTAGTTCCTCAACAGCAAAAGTACAAGCCCCTACCCACGGGGGCTAAAAGAAGTGTCCAAATCACAAGCTGATATAATCACTGGGAAAGTCACTAGAGAGGGAGACAGGATGATGGCTTCAGCCACTGTGTTACATACATTAGCATGGAGGTTCATTTTGCTAGAAAAGCTTTTATTTTTTTTTAAAGCTCTTGAAGAAAACAAATTTCAATGACAGGGAAAAAAGTTTACAGATATAACCCACTGTTCAGAGTGTGTTACAGGGTCCATGCCAGAGCAGAAATGAGTCTATTACAGGCCCAGCCAGAGCTTTAGCTCACACTGTAGCAGCTCATGCTTTTAGCTCTGGAGTTCCTCAATATATTGCCTGTCACATAAGTGGGGTGTCCATCAAGGGTTTAAATCAATGTGGGCCTCAAATGCAAGGGGTTGCATGTAACTCAGTGGTTAATGCACACTATACACTCTTCCTTTTTTACCCAATGCACACAGAAGATATAAGCCACTTATGTAACATCCTGGTTGACCTGCTGGCAACTGAACGGAAACCTCTAGAACTAAAAGCTTGAGCTGCTACATCTTGAACTAAAGAAGCAAGGCTTCCTAGGTGGGGTTGTAACAGCTCCTGTACTCTGTGGAGCAAGCACAGAAGGGGAGTGCTAATTGTTAAATACAGTCAAACTGATTTTATGAGCCATGTAAGTCCCCCAAAATAGTTCAAGAGGTTTGCAAAATCTTGAACTCCATGAAGATTTCCTTGTCCATAGTAAAAACAGTAATATGTTGATCCTGAGTAGTGCCTTCCATAAAGCAATATTCTAATAGTGACAGTAGTTATTTTAAAGTGGTGTATCAGTGATAGACTCCAAATTCAAGCTGGGGACATGTGTTTACCAGTTGTCCTGATATTTTCAAGACCATCCTGATATTAGGGGCTTTGTTTTATACATGCAACTGTACTCCCCCCCCCCCATACACACACACAAACACAGTGTCCTGATTTTTCACACTTGCTATCTGGGCGCCCTACGTGTGATGAAGGATGGATTTTCTAAATCCAATCTCTATTTGACAGGCATGCACTTACAAAGGACATTTACAGCACTGCCACACGACAATCTCTTGTCTTGATGAAATGGGAAATAACTATCAGTCATGATGTCAGGCTCTGTATGTCAGTTGTCTGCCCAGACCTCACTGAATGGAATAATCAAAAGAAAACAGTAGCAGGGGGATGTCAGCAATTCATTTATTGGTGCCAGCTGAAAAGCAGCAATGTAAGATAGTTTCCTACATATTTGCACAAGTAACCCTGAAACCAAGACCCCACCAGTTTGAGATGATATGTATATTGGAGAAACACAATTTTATTGCTAAGAGTTTGCCCATAATCATGTGCAGGGGAGTGATCAGTGTTCATCAAAATCACTCTGGTTAACCAGTCTTCGGAGATGGAATTCTAAGAAGTTAAAAATTGCTACCATGTTCCTAGGAAAGTTTTAGACACTGCAGCACATTTTAAATCTGATGGATTTATCATTTGATCCTGGGGCAGTTTTCAGTGATTCAAGAATGTTATGCAGGAGTAACTGTGCTACCTCTGCTTGTGATCTTGTTGGATCTCAAATGCTAAACAGGCATTGGGTCAGAACTTGAATAGGAAACTATAAAAAATATCATCTTTGTGCTGAAGACAACAGACCCAATCACTACATAAATTACACGTTCCTCTGGGAACATGAGATTAGAACACTGTTCTTCAGCTCCAAAACAAGGACCTTTGCTCTTTAAGTTGAAGAACTTGCTTGATTGGTAATTACAGTGGGTCCCTTACGTATTTTGTAAGCCAGCCACTAGCAGACACCTACCTACATACAAAGCCTGTAAATTACAAGATGGCAGTGGTGGAAACTCAAAATGCTGCAGGTACTAAATGCTGCTCATTCTGTAGGTAATATTTTCATTTCTGGGCACTGAATCTGTCCTGATTCAATGTGGTGCTAGTGGGCACAGGGCTCGGGGGGAGTGGGTTTGTGATTCAGTAAATGTTAGCTATTTTGGTGATTCAATAAATAATGCTCTTCTTCCTGGTTCCAGTAATAAATCACTGGTGTATAGGTGTGGAGAGGGAGGGAGGTTGTTTGGGGAGATTATCCTTCCCTTGATAAAAATGTATCCCTCTCATTAGTATCGATAGTAATGCACCTGCACAAAAGAGAGCGCAGACTTGTTGGAATTTACCTGTTACCTATAATAGCTACATTTTAAATCAATGTGGAATTGCACTAGTGACTATATATTGCTGAAATACTAGTAATTATTCAAACAGATTTACTGAGGTTTAAGGATGATGTTATAATAGTGTCTGTATATTTTATATGCAGTAGTTGTTACACCTCATTAAACAGCCTGGTAAATGATCCATTGCTATTTAATTAATATGCAGTGAGTGCGATATTAAATCTTACATGTAAATTAAATCTTGATTTGAGTCACTTAATTTTAAAGTGTGATTGAAAATTTCTTTGGACTTGTACTGCATGAGCCTGTTTCTTTTACTTGGCTCCCCTCTGCTGCTCTGCTATTGTTGGGCAGATTCTATAGGCATATAGGGAAAAGACTTTAAGAAAAGAAATTTCAATTGAGGAAATTAAAAACAGGCCAAATAATGTCATAAAGGAATGGGCAGAAATGGAGCCAAGCTACTAAGTACAGGCCTGGATCTGAATTTCCTCAATGCTCAGAAGTATTTGGATTTGCAGTTTTGATTCATATCAATCTCTAGTTATGAAGGAAAATCTTAGAAGAGGAGTTTGGGATCTCTTTTTTTTCAGAATCTTGGAGACAGAATATTGTAATGGTTGTGTGCTAGTCAGCATCATCTATTTATTCTTGTGATCCAAAATTTGAGCAAACAACCCCCAGCTAGGCATCAGACAAGAATCAAACATCAAGAGCCGCCCCTCACAAACAGCTGTTTCTTTTAGTTTAGTTTACACAGGGCTGAATTTTGAATCTACTTGTCTTTATGACAAAATCTTATCTTGTTAGAATGCAACTGTAAAGAGTAATGTTAGCTGACATGACTGACCACAATTTTGTGATCAGTGTAGGTAAGGTAAAAGCATGTTTGGTTTGATGTGGCAGGCCAGATTCCAGTTCTTGCCCAGGTTGCAGACATTAGCTAAGAATTGACAGCCTCATAGCTGGAGAACAGACCATGTCACCTGTATGTTAGTTTTGCTCAAAATAGTTATTAGTCTTGTATTTAGTGTTTAGACTCTGAGATACTTATATGTTGTTGCATGTATTAATCGCACTTATAATATCCCCTGTTATAAGGTAATATTTAAGTGTTTGCTCTGTCACTGCAAACCCCAGAGTCAGGAGAGAAACATTAACAAGTCTGAAACACTAATTTGCCACACAAGATGTTGTCTACTGGCCGGACAAAGAAGGCTCATAGACAAACTATTAAAAAGAACGAGGAATACTTGTGGCACCTTAGACACTAACACATTTATTTGGGCATAAGCTTTCATGGGGTAAAACCCACTTCATCAGATGCATGCAGTGGATAATACAGTAGGAAGATATATATACACAGAGAAGATAAAAATGGGTGTTGTCATACCAACTCTAACGAGACTAATCAACTAAGGTGGGCTATTAGCAACAGAAGAAAAAAAAATTTGTAGTGATAATCAGGATGGCCCATTTCAAATAGTAGACAAGAAGGTGTGAGTAACAGACTAACACGGCTACCACTCTGAAACCAGACAAACCATTGTGGAGCATCAGAGGGCAAAAGATTTTGTTGATTGCTGTTCCTTCATCCTAGAAAGGGAGATGTGCATGTGAACTCATCCCATCATCATGAAGTCTGGGGGAAGAGAATAAAAATCCCTGACAAGAAAAAACTGCATCTTTTTGTCTGTTTGAGCTCTGAAGGGCCCAAGACTCCAGACTGAAGCAGAGATCCCCAGAGACTGTCTCCTGTGTCTGCCCTGAAAGACACTTTGAATTGACAGATGACTACAACTCCGTCATTCTTAGGATTTAGATGGTAACTCGTTTAAGTGCATACCTTTGCTTGCTTTAACCTGTAAATAACTCTTATTCCTTTTTCCTAGTTAATAAACCTTTAGCTGGTTCATCACAGGATTGGGTAGAGATGGCGTCAGATCTACGGTACCAGTTGATCTTGGGTAAGTGACTAGTCTCATAGGACTGGAAGCAACCTGAATGTGGTGTAATTTTTGGTGTAAGTGACCATTTTTCACTAAATCCAGTTAGTCTGTGTGGCAAAACAGTCCAGAGAGTCTAAGGGGACTGTCCGTGACTCCATGGTAAGACTGTTACAGTAATCCAGGAGTCACATTTGTTATTGGCTTGGCAAAAATCTAATTATAGAACATACCACCAGTTTGGGATGCATGCCCTGTTTTTGACAGTCTGCTCTGGGGTATGTACTCACAGTCGTGAGCCACTTTAGACAGCATGACATTCAGCACCGTGTCAGATATAGTCATAGTTAACCCTTATGACACCAAAAGAATGATCTTAGAAACTGGACCATATTCAACTCTTAATTTCAGCGGAGCTACACAAAGGGCAAAGATGCTGCAAAGTGTCTTCAGAATATATGCCTTAAATCACATTCTTTATAGATTAATCTGGGGCGGAGAAGGAAAGGGAGAAGATAGCTGTATGAACGGAGAGCTCTTAGGGCATTTTGATATAAACACAAATCTCATCAATATAGCCAGTGAAGACCTCCTAGCCTCACCTGTGCACAGCTCAGACATGGTCACCCATCTATCCCTTCATCCATATTTTCCCCTGAAAAGAGTGAGCTGCCATGGGGCAGTGTTTCAAGACACAAGCAAAGGCAGAAATGAGAAAGGAAAATTGATAAATCCGATTTTTTTTCCTTGGTGTTACTAAGTGAGCCCCATTAATTATAAATATATTTGGATAATGTCATAGAGAGTACACTTATACAGTTCAAAGACAATACCAAGCTGGGAGGAGTTGCACATGCTTTGGAAGACAGGATTGGAATTCAAAATGATCTCAACAAACTGGAGAAATGGTCTGAAATAAATAGGATGAAATTCAATAGGGACAAACTCAAAGTATTCCATTTAGGAAGAAATAATGAATTGTACAAATACAAAATGGGAAATGACTGCCTCAGAAGGAGTACTACAGAAAAGGGTTTGGGCATTATAGTCTAAATATCAGTCAATAATGTAACACTGTTGAAAAAAAAGTGAACATCATTCTGGGAAGTATTAGCAGGAGTGCTGTAAGCAAGACACGAGGAGTAATTCTTCCACCCTCTCCAGCAATGAGAGGGTCTCAGCTGGACTACTGTGTTCTGGGCACCAGGCTTCAGGAAAGATGTGGACAAATTGGAGAAAGTCCAGATGAGAGCAACAAAAAATGATTAAAGGTCTGGAAGACAAGAGAAAACATGACCTGTGAGGGACGATTGAAAAAAATTGGGATTGTTTAGTTTGGGAGAAGAGAAGACTAAGGAGGGACAAGATAAGCCTTCAAGTATGTAAAAAAAGTTGTTGTAAAGAGGAGGATAATACATTGTTCCCCTTAATGAATGAGGACAGGGCAAGAAAACAACTGGTTTAAATTGCAACATGAGAGATTTAGATTAGACATTAGGGAAAAAAGGGTAATTAAGCACTGGAACACATTACCTAGTAAGGTTGTAGAATCTCCATCACGGGAGGTTTTTAAGAAGAAGGTTAGACCAACACTTGCCAGGAGTGGTCTAAATAATACTTAGTCTTGCCTGGATTAGATGACTTATGACAGTCCCTTTCAGTCCTACAGGCCTATGATTCTATAGAAATTTCCACCATAGTTCTAGACCCTATAGATCTATACTGCATGTAATTTGAATCTGTATACCACGTCCTATGTTCAGGGTAAGCAGTGATTACAGGGTAAAAAAACAATTTCCATGTATGTATAGACTCAAGTGAGCCACCCTTGCCTTACCGTAGCACTCAAGATGAGGGGCCTGGTTTCCTTGTACATTTCAGAATGGTCGGATTGCAAAGCCAGAAAGAATGAGGTTTGGAGGCAAGCTGAGTTTTCCAAACTTGACACATTTGTTTTAGGATAAACAGCTGCCTTCCAGAATTAAAACACAATCATTAAAATCCATTCACTGGAGCTAAAGAGCATAGTTTTTTAAAAATCCACTGGCTCTAGGCCTGGTTCTCAGGCAGAATAATCTCTTACAAACACTTCTCTGAACTCTATAGCAGAAGAAGCATTCATTCTGAAGAGGTAATATTTCCTTTCATCTTATTCTCTTTGGCAAATGGCCTGAGGCTATTTCATTATCTAAATAATTTACAGTTGTCTGGGCTCAGCATCATTCTACAGTGTGTTACCAAAACATTTCTCAAGTAGACTCATTTCTGAATGCTTTATTTCAGTGAAATGAGAGGAGAAGGAAGTTTCTAGGAATCCTTAATGGCTACTCAGACCTCAGCTGCCAGATGATTAAGAAACCATTGAGTTTTTCATTCCATCAGCTACTCTGATGGACAGGTTAAAAAACTATAGTTCTCTATTTAGGAATCTTTTTAGCTGATGTTGGTCTATCAACCACATTTTATCTGGTGGAAAAATGAGACAGACATTGGGTTGCTGATAGTTCAGTGCTTTATCATAATTATTAATCGTATATTTTGCACATATACTAACATATTTTATGTTAGGATCTCAAAGCATTTTACCAATGTGGGTACAATCAGCATTTTTTGGAAGAGGAATTTGAGGTGCAGAGAATTTTAGTGACCAAAGTGGCACAGTGTGAATCAGGGCTTGTCTACAAAGAGAAATGGACTGGAATAGCTATTTTGGAATAAAAGTATTCTGAAACATGATAGTGTGGAATATTTCCTTATGTGGACACTATTCTGGAATAAAAGTCACTTTTGTTCCAGAAAAATTCCAGAATGTGTATTCAGAGTAACTTTTATTCTAGAAGAGTCCATATGGGGAGCTATTCCAGAATACCTTCTTCTGCAATAGCCAGTTCAGTCAACTTCCCCAAAATATAGAGTAGGAAACCTGACCATCATGACTCTATAATTGCTAGATCATGCTATCTACTCTATCTCCTTTTCAGGTTTCCTTCTATAAAACACTCATTATACAGATTTAGACAGTATTTCTTGCCAAGAGAAACATATAAGGCACAAAAGCACATAAGTTCCACTGATTTGTGCCAGTGAAGAGCCCACCAGCAAATCCAATGTTGGTCTCACTTTTTTTCCAAAGAGTACAATGGGGTGGATAGATCATCAGCTAAAGACTATCTTTGGTTGGAGATTGCAAAATGCCACTTGTGCAAAATGGTAACAATGTCAGTTGTTTTTGTTGCCTTGGTTTGGTTTATATTTGTTTTCAGTGGGAGCAGAATATTTTTGCTTGTTTGATTATTAATATCACTATCTCCCTAAAATATACTACTCTGGGGATCTCTGTTTAAACAGTCCCATTGTCTACATGTGCTTTGGGAGCTCTCCTGCGAGAGTCCACCAAAAATCTTGTCTTGTTTATCCATCCCCAGGATCATTTCCATCTTTGTATTTCCTGGTCCATTATAAGCCCTCAGTTAGTGTCTCTCCTTTGAAATATTCTGCCACTTTCCTCCTCATTTCCTGCTAGCTTCACACTATGTCTCTTTAATCTCATATCAGTCCTATTACTGAAAAGTGAAAACTAACATTTTTTTAAAAAAATTCATTCAATTTCTGGAGAAGCTCACATCAGGCTCAATACTGCATGGTGCTGAGATGATCCTGAATGATGCTGAGCCCCCACAATTGCCATTGAATTCAGTGGAAGTTGAGGACATTCAACAACAGATGTCCAACAGTTCACAGAATTGGACCCTAGCAACTTCCTTCTCCTCAAACCTGGTCCCAGTACCTCATAGGATACTGTGCCATCCTACAAGTGTGTTCTAGCCCATCCTACTTAATCCAATTATCTTCCCATTTCATGCTGAATGACAAATGAACTGGAGAGAATCACAAATTGTTTGTGTACAATTCACTAGCAGAAAAAAATAATCCATCTAATACATTGGTCACTGTGAACTATTTATCCGGCTCTAATATTTTTTACTTTATAAGATGCTGTGAGGTTTAACTTAATTCATATGTATTATGTGCTCCAGAGCATTGGATGGAAAGTTCTACTATGTGTATGGAAGAAGTGGAAATCTCATGACACATGGGTAAGAGACTTAACAAACAGCCCAAGAATGAGAGGGGAGAAGTAACAGTTCCACCACCCCTCTTCAGACCAGCTACAAGTGCCTGACTTATGCCCAGAGCCATCCACTCAACATATGCCCTATAGCTGTCACCAAGATCAGACAGATCAGGAAGAGGTAACATTTAGACAACTGAAGTATAAATCAAACATTGTATGCAGCTGAGGGCCTTAAACACCTCCTTGCTTGTACAGTGAATTCCATGGACTATCGCCAAAATCCAAAAAGTGAGGAGGGGGGGAGGAGGTTATCCCTCCCTACAGTGCAGATGGAGGCACCCAGACTGTATGCTGCAGATCCACAAGTCTGCTTGTGAGCCACCCTTCATTCTCAATTACCATTTAGCCCCTTCACAAATTAGAGCAGCTTCAGGACTATTCTAACACATACAGCCATTAACAGCCCCATTGGGCCATAAAACTACCTGATAGTTGCTGAACCACAGAATGTTCCACCACAGTCCCTTCTTTCCGCTGGCACATGCCAAGTATGGGTCATACGCAAATAGGCCAAAGGAAACACCATCTGATTGTACTTGCCTCTTGCTTTGCAGTTGGGAGCATCAAGGATCTGACCCCAGATTATGATACAAGAATATTCCCCCCAAACCATCCACATCTTGAATATATCCCCTCAGTTATTGTCATTTGCAATACCTCTGAACAAACATTCTAGCCTCCAATAAAACCTTTCTGCATTACTATTTTCATTTCAATACAGCTAGATATTTTAAAGTAATAACATAGCATAGCCAATGGTTTGAGTGATTGATTATTTTCCTTCTGCTTTGAAGTCAAGAAATGTTTGCTTTCCTATAAAATGTGTCACCTCCCACTCTTTCCCTGCCCCAGGACCGGCTCTACAGTTTTCGCCGCCCCAAGCAGCACCGAATTGCCGCCGCGGGCGGCGGGAGCAGTCCGTGTGCCGTTAGGGCGGCAGGCGAGTTTCCGCTATGGCAGCAATTCGGCGGCAGCTTCTATGTTTAGCTGAAGCCAGCGGACAACTAAGTATAGAAGCTGCTGCCGAATTGCCGCGACAGCGGAAACGCACGTGCTGCCCTAAGGGCACACGGACTGCCCCCGCCGTCCGTGGCGGCAATTTGTCACCCAGCTGGGGGCAAAATGACAGGGACTGCCGCCCCTTGAAGATTGCTGCCCCAAGCACCAGCTTGGAATGCTGGTGCCTGGAGCTGGCCCTGCCCTGCCTCATCCTCTCCACACACATACACACACAAACTCCCAGTGCCCATACAGACCAATACTAAAAATATCTTGGAATCAACATGACAAAATCAGCACAGCTGTGTCTTGACTCTCTTCTCTAGGATAAAAAGGAAAATGAGAAGTTAGTGCACCAGGGGTGGAACAAGCAATTCAGATGCAGCATGTAAAGTTGAAGACCAACAGGGTTTTTAAAGCTGCAAACATAAATGAATTATTTTAAGGGAAAGAGATAAAAACACTACTCTGCTCCATCTGTGGTCACTTACAGCTGTGCAAAGTCAGAGCAAAAGCAACCAGATCAGAATAGAAGCATTTTACATACATTTTACAATCGCTTTGAACAAAGGTAAATGACTACACGAGCTGCATGGCAGTCGAAAAATCAAACCTACAGAATTCCTTTAATCTATAGGGAAACAAGGAGAAGGACACATGGATCATAAAGAATTTCTGAATATAGCACATATATGTTAATTATTTAGCTCCTCCTTGTCTGTTGCCTGTTTTCAACACTTTATTCTGCCCCCTTTTCACATTCCCCTTTCTCAGTCTCCTATTTTCTTCTTTACTCTGCTACCAAGTCTCTGTCTTCTCTCATGACTTTTCTTCTTTACCTCAACTCTCTGATTTCCTTTCCTCTTCTATCTCTCTGTATGCTCAGATAGTCAACTGAATATTAGAGGCCCTAACGCAGGGATTGACAACCTTTGGCATGCTGCCTGTCATGGAAATCCACTGGCAGGCCGGGATGGTTTGTTTACCTGCAACCTTCGCAGGATCGGCCGATCGCAGCTCCCACTGGCCACGGTTCACCATGCTAGGCCAATGAGAGCTGCGGGAAGCGATGTGGGCCAAGGGATGTGCTGGCCATGGCTTCCCACGGCCCCCAGTGGCCTGGGACAGTGAACCGTGGCCAGTGGGAGCCGCGATCAGCTGAACCTGCCAATGCGGCAGGTAAACACACCGGCCTGGCCCACCAGGGTGCTTACCAGAGGTTGCCGACCCCTGCATTAAGAGAAAAAATTGATGATAGAGCCAAGTATTTCTTTGCTGTAATCCTGTCTATTTACAAGGAATGTGCACAAAGTCCTGTTTCCCTGGACTAGTAGGAACAAAGAGGAGGCATTTCCTTGTTTAAAAATGCAAACCTATGCCCCAAAGAGCTCTGTTTCTGCTCCTTCTCAGGCCCATGCTAACAGCTGAGTCACTAGTTTTCTCTTGGCTTTCTCATTGTGTATGTGTTCTTTCCCTCTCACGCTCTTGCTCATACACACACAGACACACTTGGAGTCAAAACAACGCTACAGCTGCTGCATTTGCTATCAGTCTTCAGGAAAATCCCTCAGTCTTCATGACCCAGCCTTGCATGCAGACTAGTGCCTTGGGCAGTGGCTTCTATTGTTTCCAGCTATCTTACTCCAAAGAAGAGCTTAATTCTTTCTCCCATTTAGTGTGACTGAAGGGTGACTAACATGGGCATCAGCTTTAATGAGGTCTGTGATCAAAAACACGCTTCTTAGCAGCATAAAAATAGTTATATTGTGTTAGGACTTGTCTGCATGTGGAGTTATTCAGGAATAGTTATTTATACACAGCTATTTCTGAACACCTCCATGTTTCAATAAGCCCATAGTTAAATGTATGTAGGAACATTTAGAACTAATGATTCCTCTAGCCTCCAAAACTGCCTGATTTTTTTTTCCATGCTGAATTCTCTAATCAAAAGGTATATATTGTGTCAATCAATCAAGTTCTAGGTCACCGCAATGAATATTTCCTTATGCAAAATAAGTATTTTCATACTCGTGTTGAATTGTGTACTTAAATTGGCATTTGCATATACAGTCAACCATTTTGTACATGCAAATGCATGTTGAGTGCATGCTCATGATGGAACCTACAGATTTTGTAGCTGCCATTAGAGAAGCCAGCTAAAATACAACCTTTTTTTCCTTGACTAGAGCACTGGACTGAAACCCAGGAGAAGTGGATTCTATTCCGCTGGCCTGCTGTGGAAAAAGCTTCAGCCACTTTCTGATAAATCTTGATGTGGTGGGATGAGTAATAAATGAAAAGCTTTCTACTGGTAAATGCAAGGCTGTTATAGCCACCAAATGAACCTTGAGAGAACTCATAGTCAGACCTGATGTTTTAAATTCCAACATGTAGTTTGGGATGGTGGAAAAGAGCCATCAGGACAAACTTGTCAACAGGTACCACCAGAAGTGGTATAGTCTCCATTTCTGAAGGGAAGTATGTTGTATGGACTCCTTTCTATGGCTTAACAACACCTGTGGCACTCATGTTGAACAGGAAGTCTCTAACCCAAAGAACCATTGATGAGCCATACCTGGAGCTGCAGAATTTCCAGATTGGGGTGAAGTGTCTAACTGGCACCCTGAGACAGATGGAAACTGATTGGAAGTCATAGTGGTAGATGAGAAGCAAGTTGAATCAGCTAAGGATACCAAACTTGCCTTGGCCAAGTTGGTGCAACCAAAGTGACTTGCCTTCTCCTGCTTGATCTTGTTGAGAATTTACAAGAGCAATGGAGTTGGTTGATATGTATAGAGGGAGCCCTTCATCCATAATATGAGAAAGCCATCTCCTAGTAATTGAGGAGTGAGTCTCTCTCTCGAACAAAACTTGCACTTTGTGTATGCTGTGTTGGTAAAAAGGTCCACATCTGGAAACCCCCAGGTTGATGTTGAGGAGTCATGAATCCAAGTTCCACTCATAACTCTGGTGAGCAGTGTCTGCTGAGATTGTCAGCTCTGGCATTCTGAACACCTGGAAAATCAGAAGCTGAGATGATTATCTGTTTGGCTATGCATCAGGTCCAGAGTTTTATTGCTTTGGTACAGACTAGGGGGTGGGGGGAAGGAATGCCCCACCCTGACAATTGTTGTAGAACATACAGGCCATGTTGTCCATTTTGATCTTGATGGATTTGATTCTGATCTGTGGAAGGAAGTGAGAGCAAGCCCTTCTGACTGCTCTTAGCTAGAAAGAACATTGATGAAAACAACAGAATACATTGTTGAGGAGACTATTTGCCCTGCAGGATACGTGGCCCAAGATAAGCTCCCCATCCCAACAGGGATGCATTTGATATAACCGTCAGAGGAGCTTGAAAGAAAAGAACTCCTACACAGACCTTGGAAGTGTTCTTCCACAAATTGAGCAAGTCTAGAACCCAATGGGAAATAGAGCCCTGTCTGTCAGGTGATGTTTGATGTATAAGCTGTTTTAAATTATGCCAGAGATGCAATCGGGGATGTTGGATTACAACAGAGGTAGGCAACCTATGGGACATGTGCCAAAGGTGGCACACAAACTGATTTTCAGTGGCACTCACACTGCCTGGGTCCTGGCCACTGGTCCGGGGAGCTCTGCATTTTAATTTAATTTTAAATGAAGCTTCTTAAACATTTTATAACCCTTATTTTCGTTACATATAATAATAGTTTAGTTATATATTATAGACTTGTAGAAAGAAACCTTCTAAAAATGTTAAAATGCATTACTTGCATGTGAAACCTTAAATTAGAATGAATAAATGAAGACTTGGCATACCACTTCTGAAAGGTTGCCAACCCCTGGATTACAAAGACACAAGCTGCCATATGACCTAAAAGGTATGTAAGCCCTGGTTATAACAGCATCTGGAGAGGCTCCTATAAAATCTATTTGTTCAACCAAGGTCAAAATGGACTTTGAATTTGGAGGCCTAAACTGTAAAAGAAAGGCCTTATTTAATTTTTAAGATCTAAAAAATGGTTTTTTAACCACCATATCCTTGTGTATTTGAAAATTATTTCCTCTCTTACTTGCTTGCCAAAACGTTTCCCCATTTTTCCTGTGGCCATTGATGTCAAAACTTCACATTACTGCAGCATCCGGTTCCGCTCATGACACTTCAAGTGGTAAGCATGATGTCATGAGCTGTTGCCAGGGAAACTGATCCCGGAATTCAAATCCAAGTTGATGAGTCAAGAGGAGAATAATTTTGAACTTTTTTTTTTATTATTTCATTATTTGGACCAATATTAACAGCTTTAAAAAATATAGTCTTAAAATTATCCCTCTAGAAGTAACACTGCTTTACTAGAATACCATTTATAATGCCTACTTGTTTAGCAAGTTATGTTGTTTTTGAAAACCTGGGAGTAGGTTTTCTGTTCTTCTCCCTGAAACAAAAGGTCATCTATATTTCTTCTTATCCCTAGTGCAGTGAGAGTGAGAAATCCCAGCCCCCACTGTCTGAACCTGATAACAGAAAACACAGGCAGGAATCATTATGAGAGGCTTGTTTTGGGGGCTACAGCAAATTTGGGACTGCTGAGTTATCACTATCCTGCTCTCTCTAGGAAGCCTAAACATGGCCGTGGGAAATCAACATTAGTTCCAAAGATCCCAGGCCTGTTCTGATCAGGGAGCCAAAAGGAAAACATTTATATAGTGTGAAAGGTATGAATTAAAGTAGTCCAGTCTAGTATGCCGTGCTGAGTATATTCCAGTCCTACATGTGCATTCAGACAGGATTAGAAATAAGAAGAGATTTCTCCTCGAGCTAACTAATGAACAATGATTGAGAGTTCTCTTTTAAGTAGGGGTCACTTGCCCTTGGCAAAGCAAAAGGGGAGCATGGAGAAAAGGTTGAACTTTGAAACAAAATTAATGATGCAAATTTTAAGTCTTGCTGTTCTTTAATTATTGATGTCACTATACAGCTGACCGTACAGATTTTAGCCATTTGTAAACACATCCTTGTAGGTCTGGCTGCAATCTCTGTGGGCCTGGAGCTGCTGGATGGAATTTCTAATTTAACAAAAAAAAAACCCAACTGTACCCAAGTCAGCCCTGATTTCTCTCCTTTCTATTGTTGTCTTCTTCCGTTGTGCTCTCTGCACACTTGCCTGTATATAAATGAGTCCATTCAACACCTTGCAGGTTTGTTTCAGAACTTATGTTCTGAACCAATAATAAATATATAATCATATAAATAATAAAAAGCCTATGGAGGAAAACATTTCTTAGGCACCAGAGAGATTTCTTCCTCAAGTTGTGTCCCTGTGGATGCTCCACTTCAGGTATGCATGTACCACCATGCCTTTAAGATTTTTGGTTGTGGTACCCATGAGACACACACATCTGCTCTACACATCCTCATGCCCTGCACTGAGGATATATAAGGCTGCATAAACAAACTGACCTCAGTTCATGCTCAATTCCCTTCAGCCTGAGACAGTGCCTGCTTCTACTCAGTGTTAAATAATTAGTTTATAATTATAAATAGTTCTTTTTCTTTTGTTTTTCCCCATTTGTGGGGTCACTTTGGACTTTTTGTTTTTGGAGTATGCCAGGATCACCAGGCTTTAAACATTGTCTTTTCTGCTGGGAATCTGTCCTGGTTAGACACAGACATTCTCGGTGTCTGACGTGTTTGAGGCATACACATATTCCCCCAAAGAGTAAGAGCTACACTTCATTTAAAAGTAGATCTTGTAAGAACGAGGAGATAAAGTTCAGGCTCCTCATGATGGAGCAAGCCTTAAAACTGGCATCAGACCAGGGATCCAAGAACCTCCCTGTACATACTCTTCCATCTACAAGTCATCAAGAGCTTTACGGAGTCAGGTTTTTGATACCCCAGTTACCTTAGGAACTTAATCACTGAGGACTGTAAGGGAGAAGATGGTAGCTGCCAGTTTGAGATTCTGGTCACTGAGAGCCTCTGGGGAGGCTTCTGCATATGTGCCTATGGTACTAAGAGCCCCAGACTCCAAGTTGTTGGGTACCAATAAAAAAGCAGAAGTGTTAAATCTCCTTAAAAGAGACCCGAGGCCCCCAAAGGAGTGCTGTTGGGGCTGAGTGTTTCTGGCATGAAGATGTCTAAGGTTGCTTTTACGTCTCATGCCTCTACTAAAAGGAGTCAGATACTGAAGGCCTCCTCTGCATCCCGAGGTCATATCTACACTAGCAAGAAATCAAACACCATTAGAATCTTCAGTATCCTCAGTACCTCAGCTTTGACACCCAGATGGCTATATCTAAATCTGTACCTGGGCATGTCCTTTCCTTGATGCTAAGTAGCCAAGTACTGACCTCAGTACCAACTCCAACTTTCCTTAGGTACCACAGGAGTTCGAGTACTCAGGAGATCTCTTCATCTCTATTGAACTGGAGTCTCCACTGCTTACTGATACCAAGATCTTCTAGGTCACCTACTACTCATATTTCCTGGAGATACTCTATTTCTGTGACCTTCACCATCCACCGAGGACAATTATCCCTTCCTTTAGAACATGTGCAGGATAACTCTGGCTCAGACTACACAACATTTGGTTCCAGAGTCTCCTGTCTATTTGAGGAGACACTACTTGCCCCTGTATAGTGTAAGAAGGAAGGATAGACATCCTCTGCCTTTGACCTGCTAGGATGATCAATGGTGGCTACCTCCTCCTTTGCCCTCTGGTCCTCCTCAGTGGCTTTATTGGGACCCATGGGCCCTATACTGTCAAGTGTTTCTAAGAGCTCCTAGTGCCTCCTGCAGAGAACATAGACAATCCCATTTTTCTGTGCCTTCACTCTCTCATCAACCAGAGCCAATAGAGGAGACCTTTGAGAATCAGGAGGCATGTGCTAATAAGGAGGTGACACCTCATACAAATATCTCACCATCGTTGCCTGATGAAGCTGTAATCCCCCCACCCTTCCGCTTCCAGGGTGGATGACTTTTGTCAGTTCCAGGACATAATGAAGCGAGTTGCAGATATACTACAAATTCTTCTTGAGGAAGTCCAAGAGTCCCATTATAAACTCCTGGACATTTTACATAGCTCAGCTTCAACACAAGTGGCTCTTTAAATTAATGAGACTCTTCTAGAGCCAGCCAAGATGACTTGGCAAACTCCTGCCATGGCACCTTCTGTGTGCAAACATGCCAACAAGAGGTATTATGTCCCATCCAAGGATTTGGAATTTTTATTTACACATCCAACACCAAATTCCTTGGTTGTGAATGAATGTGGGAGGCAGCACAATACCAATACTTTGCCACATAATAAGGACCCGCGATATCTCGGTCTTTTGGGTCACAGAAGCTACTCCTCTGCAATATTACAATTCAAGATACTGAATCACCAGATATTCCTGTCAAAATATGACTAACTGAATTATAGCAGATTTATCACTTTTGTTGAAGGCTTACCAAAGGCACATCATGAGCAATTCAAAGTCATCATAAAGGAAGGTCAGTTTTTAGCAAGAACATAATTGTAGGCCTCCTTAAATGCAGCCGATGCTGCAGCCTGATCCATTTCTAGTGCAATTGTGATGCAATGTGCATCCTGCCTACAGCTGTTTGGCTTCCCTAGGGAGTTGCAAAGCACTGTTGATGACCTTCCTTTTGACAGTCACAAATTGATTGCACAGTGTCTGGATGGTTTCCTTCACACCTTGAAGGACTTGAGGGCCACACTCCAATCCCCCAGGATGTATATGTTTTCAAACAAAAGAAAGCTTAGAAGGTCTCAGACAGTGCAGAGGGATCTTGTCCAGCCCATTATTCTACTTTCCGTAGGCTACCTGAGTCACTGGCTAAGAGGCCTGGATATTAAAAAAAGAAACAAGCTTCTACCACAGCTGCCTCATCCCAGACATCTGCATCATCCAAAAACCAGTTGTGATGGGGTGGTCAAGAGTCTAAACCACCCCTCAACAGGGTTTTACTGCTCCACCATCCCAGCCTCCTTCCCCACTTTGGAAACTGTCTATTTCAATTTTAAACTATGTGAGAGAGTATAACAACCAACAAATGGGTTTTGGAGTCCATAATATCTGGTTACACCATCCATTTTATCTCCATCCCTCACATATCTCTCTCCTCCCCCATCCCCCGCACCCCTTTTCAGGGACCCATCTCTGAAACAGGAGATTGCCTCTTTTCCATGCTGAGGGGCCATAGAACCAGTTCAAGTCCATCACAAGGGAAAGGATTTTTATTTCAAGTACTTACTAGTCCCCGAAAATAAAGGGGATGGAGACCAATACTAGATCTCAGATGTCTGAACAATTATGTGAAACAGCAGAAAAAAGTCAGGATAGTGACCCTGGCAGCTATAACACCCTGCCTAGGTGTCAGAGATTGGTTTGCAACTCTTGACATTCAAGACACCTGTTTTCATGCTGCAATTTGTCCTCCTCAAAAGACATTTCTTCATTGTCAACCATGACCATTACTAATATTGTGCACTCCCTTTTGGCCTCTCCTCTGCCCCAAGGATATTTTCAAAGGGCATGGCGGTTGTAGACACCCACTATATCAACTACTAATGGAAGGATAATCACCAGGGAGCTTATATTGGGCTTGGAACTCTCAGTAGCACAAAAACAAACAAGGGACTGCATAACGAGAACTCAGTGTGAAATGTCGGAATAGGGAAGGGAAAAATGGAAGCAACATTGTTCGTGGTGAAGGTGCTGGACTAGGATCCAGAAGACCTGTGTTCAGTTCCCAGCTCTACTATACTATACCTGAAGGGGCCTGATTTGCATTTACACTGTGGCCCCTTACAATGCCTGCATAAGCAGAAGGACCTTAAAGTGAGTGTATATTACAATCACACCAACTTTAAGGCCCCTTTGCCTTGACATGCCTTCAGTCTCTCTGGGCCTCAATTCCTCACCTATGCAATAGAGGTAACAGCAGAATTGTTATGAAGCTAAGGCCCAGATTTTTAGAAGGTATTTAGGCATTGCTGGACTCAGGTTGCAATGCCCAACTAACGTAGGAGCCTAAATCTAATTTTCAAAAGGAATTTAGGCACTTAGGGGGGCAAATCGTAGACAGTCACTAGGATTTAAGTTCCTACACACCTAAATCAATTCCGAAGGTGAGATTTTGTCTCTGAAATCAGTTAGGCATTGTAACGCTGAGTGCAGCAATGCCTAAGTACCTTTAAAAATCTGGGTTCAAGTGCATTGTTTGTTTGCTAGGAGCTTTTGTATTAGAATAACGTGTTACTAAGAAAAGCCCATGAGAAAGGACTTGCATATTATTGTAGTCAGTAGGATTTCCAGGCCTCAGAGATTGGGCCCTCATGGTGCAAGGCACTGTACAAACACATGGTAAGAGAGATGTCCTGCCCTGATGAATTTTCTGTGTAGAGAGAAAACAGACACACCATGAGAGAAAAAAAATCTTCATTTTACAGATAGTGAACTAAAATACAGTGTCTGTATGCCATGCCCACAGATATCTGTGGCAGAGCCAGCAATTGAGTCACCAACCAGTGCCTTAATTAAAGACCATTTGTCCTCTCTTAGGCTAAGAAACACAGTGCATGTGTGTGCATGCACACACACACAAAGACACGCACACACACCTTGTTCATCCATGGATTGGAGGAAGGAATTCTGAGTCAGCATGCAACTTTCATTCAAGTTAGTGTAATGGACTGAAAATCTAGAAGATGATAAACACTGGCTTGTCTTCCTAAATTCCTCCTTGGAATGTTTCTGTCCTTTGTGCTTAGCCTCTTTCCCACAGTGGTAGAGTGGCCAGGACACCAGCAGGGAGACAGCCACAGCCAGCAGCACTGATGAGCCTGCAGCAGCTGGCTTAGCAGCTGTGAGTCAGGGACTGCTGTTTCAGCCTTAGTGACAGACCTCAGTAAAAAGAAAGAAACTCTGCAGTGTCTTTGGGTCCCATTTACTCTTGCACAGTGCTGAGATCTGCTGTTATGATCTGTAGGCTAGAGATTCTGGGGGATGTCAGTGAGATATTCTCAGTAGCAGGTCTCCTCTTGTGGAACTCTGCCTCTTGCAGTGTGTCAGAGTTCAGGCTTGAGGGCCCTTAAAACATTGTTTAGTGAGACATTCCCCTGACCCTTAATTATATAGATAATTGGGGAGGAGAGCCTGAAGACATATGGGTGTCAATGAGGCTGGCTGCTTTTGCTATTTCAAGGCGATAGCACTGTACAGTACATAGATGTGCACTGGTCTCACTTTTTACGTGGGGCCCAGATGCCACAGCAGTGAAAGACAAATAAATCTCTAAGCAGCTTATAAATAATATGGTTTAAAGTGCATCAAAAAGGGAAGAATATGACACATTATAAACTCAGCGCTTTTATAGCAAAAGAATAAAAGCAGATGATTGATAGTAACATTAGGTTGGGAGGCAGTTTTCCCTGATAATTATATTTCAGATTTTTTTTCCATCACTGACCTTTTTTTTAATCTGCCCAGTCTCCCTCAAAGTAGCATTAGCAAAAGCAACAATCATCCAATTCAGCGGTTCTTCGTGCAGTTCATAGCAAGGAACCCAAGGACCAAATTGACATTTTCTACAGGAGTTTCAATGAACAGCTCCCACTTCAGGACTGCAAAGTACCCTAGCCTAAATGAAGAAACCGTCCTTGAGGCACTAAATTGGTAATTTCAAACTCCACCTTTGCCACTGCAGTGTGGAGGCGGACGGAGTTTGCTTTGGAGGGTTTATGTGTGTGTATAGCATCTCAGTGCATGTGTGGAACTGTATTGAGTAACTATATGTGTGAGTGAGTGTGCAGAAATGAGAGTATGTTTAAGTGTCCACAGGAGGCTGCTGAGGGGATGTATTGAATTCGCTCACTCTCCTAACTGCCCTAACCTCTTCTTCCTCATTCCGAGTGCTGTCCACCTTTCGGACTGCCTTGCCCCCTTCCACACTGTACTCCCCCTGCCAAAGGAGAAGTTGTGGCCACTTTCCAGTGGCAGACTTTCCACCTCAATGGTCCCTGGTTTACGGCAGGGGCTTGGACAAATCTGAGCCAGTTTTTCCAAAGCATTATGAAAGAGTGAGTTAGATACTAGCTGGACAATGGGTATGTGAGGCAAATGCAATGCACTATGCAATACTACAACACAGCCTTGGTATTAAAACCTGTTTGTCTGAAGGATGATCTGAACTAACAGGGGCTATCATCTATTCTTTCTGCAAAGTGCCAAAGGATCCTCAACTCCCACCTGAACACTCCCAACCCAGTCTGCATAGGAGGATGCAGTCTGTGCTTTAACATGTAATCCTTCTTTCCTTCCTTCTCTTGGGCCTCCCAACATACATTGAACCCTATTCCCCACCATCACTTTTTCAACTAAGCGCCTCTCCAGAAATCCTGCTAAAACCTGGATCATCTACTAGTCATTCCTGATTTTACCTTTGGGCTGCTTCTTTCCGTTCTAATTTGCCCACTTGATGAGCTATTATGCCACGTCTTAGCTTCCTCCTTTCTGAACCAGCACCTAGTACATACCCCTCACTGTGCTGGCCTTGCTGATGGCCCACAAGATAAAATCTGACCTTGTGCTAATTGGTCCCTGTACTAAATTTACCATGGCAAATGCAGACATGTTTACAGCCCTGCTAAAAATTAGTCACTCTTGAGTGACCCATGTAATTTGGCCAGCATTGCCCCTGCTGCCTTCATGCCAGAATGTGGTTTTGTTTCCTAAATTCCTGCTTATTAAAATTCATTAAAGCTTATAATCCCTACCCAAAAATTCAGATACATTGCCAGCTATAAAAGATTCCCCCAGGCTAAAAGGATTTGTTTTTCATGACACATTGCATCAAACAATAGCTTATATGCTCTATTAATGGGTTCAGTTCATACACTGGGGATAAATAAGAACATGATGTCCTGTCTCAAACAAGACTTTAAGGAGCCCAAAGATATGTGATATGTCATGACATTGCATATAGTGATGTCATGTACCATGTCACAATGTACTTTATATTAAGAGGTTTACACTGCCTGTGTATGTCACTACACTCTGACTTTACAGAGATGATTTCTACATTTTCTTTTTAATAAAATCCTTCTTTTAAGAACCTGACTGATTTTTCCATTGTCCAAAGACCCACTTTGATCACTTTGTAAACAATTGGTTAGGATATTATTCCCAAGCCTCCCCAGGAAAGGATGTGTAAGAGCTTGGGGGGATATTTCGGGGGAAGAGGAACTCCAAGTGGTCCTTTCCCTGTTTCTTGTTAAATCACTTGGTGGTGGCAACGTACCAAGTTTTAACCTAAGCTGGTAGAAATAAGCTTGGGGGCTTTCATGCAGGTCCCTACATCTGTATCCTAGAGTTCAGAGTAGGGAAGGAACCCTGACATAAGGTGTTGAGATATACCCCGCTGGCCAACACCCTGAGAGCCCAGGGCTATGAAGTCCAGATTAATGCCCTGATTGTGGGAGCCCTGGGCGAGTGGGACCCTCACAAAGGGCTGGTGCTGAGAGTATGCAAAGTCGGTCAGTGCTACGCTCGGCACATGAGACAGCTCATGGTGTCTGACTCCATCAGGTGGTCCAGAGACATCTACACAGAGCACATCATGGGACACCGTCAGTATCAGGTCAAGTAACTGAGACCACCAGTCAGGGAAATCTCACTTCCTTCCTTCCCTGACAAAGCAAGGGGTGCACTCCACCCATGTACTTATTCACTGCACCAATACTGACTTGGCCTCTAAATAAATGCTTTGTGTGGTGTACCTTAGATCACTTATCCACTGATGTCTTAAAAACTCCTGCACCACAGTCTGGGTCTATGCTGGTTATGTACTATGTATATATCTTATGAACCTTGTAACCAATACTTGCAATCCCTCGTAACCCAAGCCTGACCCCAGATGTACAGTACCTTATGTCTTAACTTATGTAAATTTGATTTTAAACATTAACTTTAATAAACATATTTTAAATCTACTCCATTAAGATTTGGAACTGATTTTCTGGAACTTTGCCATGGGAAAAAACCTTTCTTGCCATATTCCTGACTGAAACCAAGAACAATTTTGAACAATTTAGCAATTATGCAGAGCTCTTTGTATTCACTTTGCTACACAGATATAAATAAATGACTCCTTGCAACACAGCTAAGCTGCAGTTGAGCATTATTGTCCTCATCTTGCAGATGGAGAAATTCTGCCTATCCTGGTTTTTACATTACATTCACCACATCTGAGCACCATAGTAAAATGAGGCAGAGAAGTTCAGGCCAATTTTTTTTTAAAATGTCCTCTGATTTTTTATGCCTAGACTGAGATATCACCGGGATCTCGAGCCAAGCACTCAGAGTGAAAGGCCACTTTTGCAATTATTGAGCTAAAGAATTTAGACAAGGTAACATAGTGAGACACTGGTAGAAAATGTAGGTGTCCCTACATAGCAGGGCAGGACTCACTGGTGCAGCACCTCCTGCTGGGCGTCTCAGGGAATTACTCTTTTCCAGCCTGGATGCTCTCTGCAGGCCTGTGTCCCACTGCCACTGGCCCCCATGTCCCTCCCAGGACCCAGTGCCCCTTGTCTTTGAGGTGCTTCCCCCTGGCAATAGCCCCATAGTCTCAGGGTCTCTCCACCCAGGGGAACCCCCAACCCTCTCTCCCCACCTTGCCTCCGTCATGGGCTACTGCCAGTCATCATCTAGCCCCCACTCACTGGGGCACACTGCAGTGTAAAAGCCACTCATCATAGGCAAGGGGGTTTAGGACCTGCTGTCTCTGCCTACCTGTGGGCTGCCCCTGCAATCCCAGTACCTAATTGGCCTTCCACTAGACCACAGCCTCGGGGGTTTCCAGGCCAGAGCTCCCCAGCTCCCTTGGTCTTCCCCCAGCCCTGCTCCACTCCAAGTACCTTCTGTCAGCTCTCTGCAGCCAGGTCCCTCCCTCTCAAAGCTAGAGAGAGTCTCTGCCAGCTCCTGGCTCACTAGCCTTTTTATAAAGGCCAGCTGTGGCCTGACTGGGACGTGGCCACAGCTGTGGCTGTTTCCCCAATCAGCCAAGGCTTGCTGCTTTCCTAGCAGCAGCCCTCTCACAGTCTCAGCCCTCTTCCAGGGCTGATTTCAAGCCCTTCAGGGCAGGAGCGGGTGACAACCCGGCTACACCCCGGTACCCAGATTCATGCTTAATCTACTAGAACATGCTGCCTTCCTAAATACTGACACTATTGTGGTATTTCCTACCCAAAAGACATTGAATAAATTTGGCTAAACTTTGAATACACATATAAATTGTTCAATGTTTATCCAAAGAGATAGTAGACCCAAGAGGTTTGAACTCCATTACCGCTCTTAATCTGGATTAATCATGTCAATTAAATGTAGTGCAAACACAGAGAGAAGTAACAAACCTCACCTATTTGTTTTTATCCTGCTGCGATCTTTGAGCCCAACACAGGCTCAATCTTTGTAAAGTGGTGAAATATCATTGAAAATGCCTTTAAGGTGACCAGACCGTCCCGTTATTTAGGTGTTTGTCCCGCGTCCTGATCTTTGGTTGGGATGCAATTTTTCCCGATATTTCGCTCTGCCGGCAGCACTCCTCCTCGCCTCATGTGTCCTGATATTTTCTTCCTCTCGTCTGGTGACCCTAAATGCCTTCGTCTGGGGCTAATGATGGTTTACTGGGCTCATCCACTAGGTTTTTATTTGCCTTTTCAGAATCCTGAATGAAAATGTTGACAATGGTATTTTTCCTCTCATTTGAGATGCCATTGGCCCATTCACATGATCTGGCAGAGTCTAAACTCCATGTTTAGAATGAAATGAGCAGATACCTCAAGACACCTGCATTTTAAATTAGGTTTCTCACTTAATGGTGGGAACCTTTAAATTTTTCTTTCAGTATGGAGGTACCATGGTAGGCCAGCAGGCAGGGAGGATCTTAGGGGGAGTCTGAGAGAGTAGAATGCAAAAAGCGTGGGGTCCTCTTGGCACATGCCTAGGCCTGGTGTTTCTGTGTGGCTTCATTGACAGAGAAATGTAGGCAAAGGAAGGCAAAGCATGCTGCAGGTCTGTGTACTGGGCGAGCAGCACAGAAGAAAGAGCCCATTCCTGATGCAGAGTAGGATTGCAGTGCATTGGCAGAGTCCTTTAAGGGGACCAGGACCAACCAGCAGAGTAATTCAGACCAGGACTTTTGCACATTGTCAAGATAGAACAGTAGGTGAGCAGGAAAAGGGGTATAGGTCAAAACTGAGGTCTTTGGCAGAGCTGGAGAAGTTGGGATAGGACTGTCATAGTAGGGGGTTGCACAGGCCAGAGGTACATTGGCAGAACTGTAGAAGAGCTGTGCCAGAGAGCCTGCCACACCTACCCTACTAAACTGACACAATTAGCTTCTTATTTCCAAGAGCACAACATTCACTTACTGTGAGAAAATGAAATAAAACTTCATCATCCACTGAGATGATCTCACTCTCTTATTAAGGACCCAATTGTAGAATTCTTACTCATGTTAATGAGCACTCAGCCATGAGAGTAGTGCCACTGAATTCAATAGGATTCTTTGTGTGAGTAAGTGTTGCACATTCAGGCCCATTAGGTTTCACTGGTCCAAATAAAAGCATCTGGTGGAATCCAGTACTGTTCTTGTACAAGTAAATGGTCCATTTATCCCAGGGTCTAATTGTTTTAAGACTACCCTGCAGCCATTCAAAATTGGAAACTATTTTCTCTTTCTTTTAGTTGTGCTTGAGCCTGTCCCCCTCTACTATTAGTTCCTTGGCTTTGTAGATGCCTTGCTTGATCCCACACAGGCGAGCTTCCCCTAAGTAGGGCTTTCCTCTCAGCCTTAATTCTCCCAGCCTGCAGCCTAACTGATTAATTGGCCCATCTGGCCTCCATTAAACCCTTCAGGGTGAGCGTGGGGTGGACACAGCATTATACTCCCCTATGTAAAAAGCATTTCCTTTTAAAATTGTCGTGACCATATATACGCATTATTTTGTCTCGTGCCTAGCACTCAGTAGAAGTAATAGATTCACTATGAAATTCCTGCCATTGCTATTTCACTCTGATCGGACTAAATATAGAGGCTTTTGAGGGGGGTACTTTTTCTGATCCATGTCAATGACTGTTGATGTTAGTTCTGATGATATCTCAGGACTGTTTATCTATAACCATTTGAAACTTAAATGAAGTGTCCTTTCTCCTAAACTATGAATCTTCAATGTCCAGCCAACTCTCCCATGCAACAGCAGATTCATCAAAGCAGAGACACTTAAGAAGATGAAAGGGTTGGGGAAATACTAATCCTTCTGGATGATTGACCTACAAGACAGACCTTGATCCCATACACAAAGTATTAGGGGGCATGATTTTGTATGGAGCCTAATAGGGAGGGGTATTCCTCCCACACAGGAAGGCTGCTAAAGCCGGAGATCAACAGCAGGCAGGCCTTGTATTTTGCTAGCTACAGAGATTTTAATCTCCACACTTCCTTGTGCTCTAAAATATAAAAGACAATGAGTGGGTACAGATGAGGGCTGGAGAAAGGGCCTCCTGCATGTACTTCTGAATGGACTTTGAAACTGTATTATATCTGGGATGAGTTTTTAGCAAAGATGGAGTATTTTGGGGTCTGTCAAATTCTTATTCAGACAACTTTTATTGCTACAAAAATGGTACATTCCTGGTATTGTTTACGTTTCAGATCTATCTAAGCTTATAAAAACACATTCTATATTTTTGCTTTGATTGGGTTTTAGCAGTTTACATTACAATTGAGAAGTTTACTTATACCTAACTGGACAATATAGAATTTGCAAGATTCATTTTGTATCATACTATGAACCAAATCAGCTTTAACTTTTGAAATCTGGTCTAGTTTTGTTCAGTGCATCACTCATGTATGAGCCCTGGAAGATATTTGAACCTTTTACTGCTAGGTCACTATTGGAAATATGACATGATTTGGAGATGAAAGTTGTTTTCATCTGTTTAGTTGGTCCGTGTAGTAGAGCGGCACCGGGGCTCAACCCTCCTTGCGGGCAGAGGGGAGCCACACTGGTCCACCGCGCTCCGTCGACTCGGGGTCCATCCTTTGCTGCGGGGCGGAGTGAACCCACAACAGTTAGCAAATGGCCCAGGCCCTTAGGCAGGGCGGGGCAACACACACAGTCTAGGCTCAGGCCTCGTCAGCGGGGCTGACCACGGGGAACAGTATATAAGTACGCCCAGGCCCTTGGGCAGGGCCGGGCAACACACACAGTCTAGGCTCAGGCCTCATCAGCGGGAAGGAGCGCAGGGGAACAGTATATAAGTACGCCCAGGCCCTTGGGCAGGGTGGGGCAACACACACAGTCTAGGCTCAGGCCTCGTCAGCGGGGCTGGGCACAGGGGAACAGTATATAGCTTCCACCGGTCAGGGGAGGGGGAGTCTGCCACCCTTGAAGGAGTGGCAGGGGGAACGCAGGCCCTCCCACTCCACTGCGTTCCAGTCCGGGGCCCTAGTAGCGGTCAACATCGCTAGCGGTCAGTGGGGGATCCTGACTGAAACACACTGCCATCGGCTCAGGTGAGCCTGCAGCCTGACTGGGGTCATCTGCCCCCGGGCCACTTCCAACCTCCCCCTCACTGGGTACCTGCCCTCTGCCAGCGTAGTCCGGGGGGTCCCAGATCATGGGTTCCTCAGGGTGTCAGGCGTCGGGAGGTCCAGTCCACTCGTCGGGGTACCGGGCGTCAGGAGGTCTGGTCCACTCCTCGGGGTACTGGGCGTCGGGAGGTCCAGTCCACTCCTCGGGGTACCGGGCGCCGGGAAGTCCAGACAGCTCCTCCACAGGCCGAGCATCGGACCGCTCTGTCAGCTCCTCTGAGTATTGGCCCCAGGGGAGGTCAAGCCAGTACCCCTCCGGGTACCGGGCACGGGGTAGGCCGGGCCCAGCAGGAGCTCGGGCCCGAGCGTCTGCCTTCTCTGGCAGCCTCCTCCTAACTGAGCGCTGGGGCCGGGCTTTCGTACTTCCGGTCCCACCCCCCCAACTTCCGGGGGGCGGGGACAGGCAGGACGGGCCTTGGACTTCCTGTCCCGCCCCTTGACTTCTGGGGGAAGGGACAGGCGGCGCGGCCTCCGCCCGTGGCCGCATCTTCTCTTACCTAAGTCCTTCAGGAGTGCGGGGGAGTGGGGCCCCCTCGCTACACACACACCCCTTAAAGCTGACCCTGGTCCATCGGGGTCAGGACCCCCCATCTCCGCCAGGCGCGACAAGAAGTCGGCATTAAGATGCTCTTTGCCGGCCCGGTGGCGGACGGTGAAGGCATATTGCTGCAGGGCTAGGTACCACCGTGTGAGCCGTATGTTGTTGTTTCGCATCTGTGCCAACCAGCGGAGCGCAGCGTGGTCTGTGACCAGTAGGAAGGTGCCCCCTAGGAGGTAATATCGGAGGGCGTCACAGGCCCACTTCACAGCCAGGGCTTCCTTCTCGATTACAGCATAGTGCCATTCCCGTGGAAACAATTTCCTGCTCAGGTAGACAACAGGGTGCTCCTCGCCCTCCACCTCCTGAGACAGGACCGCGCCTAACCCTACCTCGGAGGCGTCGGCCTGTAGGATGAACCCTCGGGAGAAGTCCGGACTGTACAGGACAGGTTCCTGGCAGAGGCAATCTTTGAGGGTCTGGAAGGCCAGGTCGCATGCAGGGATCCATTCTATCCGCCGTGGGCTGTCCTTAGTGAGGAGGTCCGTTAGCAGGGCTGCGATGGACACAAAGCCAGGGATGAACCTCCGATGATAACCTGCCAACCCAAGGAAGTGACGCACCTGTCGTTTTGTGGTGGGGGGTGGGCAGGCGGCGAGGGCTTGGACCTTCCCCACGAGCAGCCGTACTTTCCCCCTGCCGATAGTATAGCCGAGGTAGGTGGTCTCTTGCCAGCCAATCCGGCACTTCTTCCAGTTGGCGGTTAGTCCAGCATCTCGCAGGGCCCGCAGGACCGCGGCCACCCGTTTGAGGTGGTCATCCCAGGATGTGCTGTAAATAACTACGTCATCCAGGTACGCAGTGGCGTATTCCTGGTGTGGGTGGAGGAGACGGTCCATGAATCGCTGGAACTTCGCCGGGGCCCCATAGAGGCCGAAGGGCATCCGGGTGAAGTGATAGAGCCCGGAGGGTGCAGCGAACGTGGTTTTCTCCCTAGAGGCAGGGTCAAACGGGATCTGCCAGTACCCCTTGCGATGGTTGAGGGTGGTGAGGAAGTGGGCCTCACCCAAGGGGTCCAGCAGCTCGTCCACCCGTGGCATTGGGTACGCATCGAACTTCGACACGGAGTTGACACACCAAAAGTCGATGCAAAAGCGCTGGGTACTGTCGGGTTTGGGGATCAAGACCACGGGGCTCCGCCACTCACTCTGCGACCGTTCTATGACACCCAGTTCTAGCATCGCCCGTACTTCCTCCTCTATGATGTGTCGCATCCGATGGGGGAGAGGCTTGGTCACCTCCCGGATTACCACCCCTAGCTCTGGCTGGATGGTATGCCATTCGAGGGTCATGTAGCCCGGCTGGGCGGTGAAGGTTTTCCGAAATGCCTGTAGGAGACAGCCCGTCTGCTTTCGCTGCTCCTCAGTGATGGATTCCCCAAGTTGAGGTGTTGTGGGGTCGTCGGGTGGACTAGCCCGGGGCCCCAGTTCTGGTTCGGAGGGGTAGGGGTCAATCAAGAGCCCCTCTCGTTCCTGCCAAGGCGTCAGGAGGTTTACATGGTACCTCTGGGTCCTTTTCCGGCGGTCGGGCTGGTGGACCTTGTAGGTGACCGGGCTGACTTTCCGAATCACCTTATAGGGCCCCTGCCAGTGAGCCAGTAGCTTGGACTCCGTAGAGGGCAAGAGCAACAGCACCCGGTCTCCAGGTTGAAACTCGTGGACCTGCGCTCCCCGGTTATATGTTTGGGCTTGGGCCTCCTGGGACACTTTCAAGTTCGCACGAGCGAGCGTCCCAGCTTGGTTGAGCCACTCCTGAAGCTGAGAGACGTACTGCAAAAGTCCCTGCGTGGGAGAAGGGGTCTGTTCCCAAGTTTCCCGCACGAGGTCCAGGAGCCCCCTTGGACGGTGGCCATATAACAACTCGAAGGGGGAGAACTTGGTGGAGGCCTGGGGCACTTCAAGGATAGCCAAGAGCAGGGGCGGGATTAACTGGTCCCACTGGTGCAGGTCCTTGGGGGTGAATTTGCGCAACATGTCCTTTAGAGTCCAGTTGAACCGCTCCACAAGGCCGTCGGTTTGCGAGGTATGCAACTGCTTGACCCTGAGGAGTGTGCAGACCTGCCGCAATAGTCTGGAGGTGAAGTTAGTCCCCTGGTCAGTGAGTAGCTCCCGGGGCAGGCCGACCCAGGCGAAGACCTTGATCAGTTCATCCGCAATGGCTCGGGCGGTAATGCTCCGGAGCGGAATGGCCTCGGGGAAGCAGGTGGCATAGTCCATAATGACCAGAATATGACGGAACCTGACCTGGCTTTTCGGGAGGGGTCCCACTAAGTCCATGGCCACCCGTTCAAATGGAGTTTCCACGAGGGGCATGGGAATCAGGGGGGCCGGGGCCGTTCGTGCGGGGGTGGCCCGTTGGCACTCGGGGCAGGAGGCACAGTATCTCCATATCTCGGCGTGCACCCCGGACCAGAAAAAGCGAGACAAAATTCGAGCCAGGGTTTTCTCCTGGCCTAAATGTCCCGCCGCGGGAACATCGTGTGCCAGACTCATAAAGGCCCGTCGATGGCAGTGCAGGACTACCAGCTGCATCTGGACCTCCCCCGTACGGGAATCCCGGTCCATGCAGTAGAGATGGTCTCGCTGTAACTCCAAGCGGGGCCAGCTTTGCGCCCAGCCTGGGTCGACTTGGACACCGTCGACTGTGGCAAGCTGGTCGTACATCTGGTTTAAGGTGGGGTCCTCCCTCTGGTCGCGGCAGAAATCCGTGGTACCCTCGGGCCTTTCCATTACCTGCGGTTGGGGTTCCTCCACGGCCTCGGCGGGGCGGTCAGGCTCCATCCCATCAGGCCCATCTGTTGTGTGCTCCGGGATGCGGTCTCCCTAGCAAGTGGTGATACCCTCTGGTTCTTCCAGCGGATGGGACCGCAGAAAGTCCACGAATTCCAGCCAGTCCTGCCCCAAGATCACCGGGTAGGAGAGCCGCGGGGCCAGGCCAACCACAAGAGTCTGTGTGACCCCAGTCACTGAAAGGGAGACCCGGGCACTGGCATACAGCCGTATGTCACCATGGATGCACTGCAGGTGGATCGTCCCGAGCCCCAGGTCTTTAGCGATGTCGAGGCTTTGGCGGACTAAGGTCTGTCCACAGCCCGAATCAACCAGGGCCCGCTTCTGGCAGCCATCAATAATTACGGGCACGGTGACCTTGGGAGGTTGCGGGGGCCGGGCCTGACTTTCGCCGGCACAGACCTGTCCGAAGTCACACTCCATCGCTGGGCAGTCCCGTTGGATGTGTCCACGCTTGCCGCAGGAAAAGCAAGGGCTGATCTCGGGCCACCCAGAGCAGGCCGACCCCCTCCGCAGGCTCCCGGGGGGACTTCGGGGCGGGTGTTCTGGTTGGGCCTTGAGACCTACAAGGCTTCGGTGGGTCAGGCCCGCCGGCCGCCGCAGGTGTGGTTCCTGGTCCCGGGGCGTGGTTCGAACTTCGTCGCGGCTGTCCTCCCTTTCTTCCAAGTGGGGGCGTCCGGACCCAGCCGGATGATTTCGTGGTGTCAACCCGCCCGAGGTTTTGGCTGCTAGGAAGTTTTCCATCAGGGTGACGGAGTCCTCCACTGTCGGGGGCCGATGCCGGAGGAGCCAGGCTCTTCCCCGGGGTGGGAGGATGTGGAGGAACTGCTCCAAGATGATCTGCTCGAGCAGTTCCTCAGGACTTCGTCGGTCGGGCTGGAGGCACCACTTACACAGGTCCCTCAGTTCCTGAGCTATCAGCTGTGGTCGGGCGTCCGCGCCATAGGTCAGGCCCCTAAACCACTGCCGGAAGGTCTCAGGGGTGATGTCTAGTGCGTCCAGGATCGCCGCCTTGACTCGGGGGTAGTCCTTGGCATCCTCAGATGCCTCGATATGCGGCCTGGGCCGTTCCCGTTAGATACGGGGCAAGCAGGGTGGCTCACTGATCCAGGGCCCACCCGGCAACCTGGGCCACCCGCTCGAAGGTTACCAGGAACGCCTCCGGGTCATCATGGGGGCCCATCTTGGTCAGCCG
The DNA here is from genome assembly GCF_025201925.1 of Gopherus flavomarginatus. Taxonomy (NCBI): domain Eukaryota; kingdom Metazoa; phylum Chordata; order Testudines; family Testudinidae; genus Gopherus; species Gopherus flavomarginatus. The sequence goes on along the minus strand of NC_066621.1, from coordinate 123,438,003 downwards.
GACCGGCAGAGGGGGTCATGGGGTCCCATCCGGCCCTCCCGCCTGGGGGTCGGGGCCATGGGGGAGCGCACCACCGAGCTGTTGCGGGCACTGTCGCTGAAACTCCTGAGTCCGAGTTGTCAGGTCTTGCATCAGCTGGTGCTGCTGGACCACCAGATGTTTGATCAGTTGTTGCTGCTGTAGTCGGGCGGCCTCCTGTCATTGCTGCTGCTGCAGCTGGGCCGCCTGCTGTCATTCCTGGGTCTCCATCAGAGCTGTGAGGAACTTGGTAAAGTCCATGTCGCCAGAGGGAGAGCGGTCTCCCCCAGCCCCCTTCTCGCAGGGGTCAAGGGCTCGTGCCCACATCCTGGGCAGGGAGTCCCCATTTCTGGTATCATGTGTAGTAGAGCGGCGCCGGGGCTCAACCCTCCTTGCAGGCGGAGGGGAACCACACCGGCCCACCGCGCTCCATCGCCCGGGCGTCGGGAGGTCCAGTCCACTCCTCAGGGTACCGGGCATCAGGAGATCCAGTCCACTCCTCGGGGTACCGGGCGCCGGGAGGTCCAGACAGCTCCTCCACAGGCCGAGCGTCGGACCGCTCAGTCAGCTCCTCTGAGTACTGGCCCCAGGGGAGGTCAGGCCAGTACCCCTCCGGGTACCGGGCAAGGGGTAGGCCGGGCCCAGCAGGAGCTCGGGCCCGAGCGTCTGCCTTCTCTGGCAGCCTCCTCCTAAATCAGCGCTGGGGCCGGGCTTTTGTACTTCCAGTCCCGACCCCTGACTTCCGGGGTAGCCTTCTCAACAGGCTCAGTAGAGAAGCCAAGGATTGAATAGACAGCTCATCTACCGCTTCAGGCAACAATGATAGAGATCATGTGGAGAAATATTGTTCCGTCTCTTGTAGCTTTATCTATAGTTATGGGTTAGTTTATTCAATTGCCCACCCCAAGATGTGAGAGTTTACACCTACTTTAATCTGTGAGAATGAAGCTCACAAGATCAACCACAGTAGAGAGGTTATCAATAGAAGAGGGCTCCATGGTGCACCACATAGACTACATAATGTTCTTTAGTTTTATTAGCCAACAATACAATGCATACACTGCAATCTGGTCAAGGGGAAAGAGACCAATACAGAATACATATATTTGTAGTACTCCCACCATGCCTTGCAGAAAAACCCAAAGGGTTAATCCTCATCCTCCTCCTCATCGTTGTAGTAGGACGAGAGCCTGAGACATAAGCCCTTGTATTAGAGTCCTGGTATGAGGCAGGACCTGCTCACAGAATTCGACAAGAATAGGACTGATATTGCAGACATGCACATTCCTAAGAAGTGCTAGTCGCACAGTACTTACTCAAACACATTCCTATATCAAGGATGGTACAAAAACATTCCCCGAGGATAACAGAAAAACACTGAATCTTCCTAAAAGATAAGGTCAGGATGACAGTACGTAACAGAGATGTTTTGATTGAAGCAACATGTACAAGGTGATAACTAGCCACGTCAGGGAGCAGTGACTAACTATATCAGAGGCAGTACTAACTTGTTCATATCAGGATATAAAGAGGTATCTGAGAACGAGTATGTTTGTCCAGCTGAGGGGGGGATGAAAATTCTGCCATTCACTGAGCTGTATCCATTGTCAGGAGAATACATGTCTTAGTATCCTTGCAGAGTCTACCAGGTGCTATTACTGTGTTTTGTCAACAATAAACCTGGCCTGGTGCCTTCATACCTTAATGGATCTTGTGGTCATTGGGTGGTTTGCTCAATATCTGCTGTGCTAGCTGTCTGCACAGAGCTAGGGCAACACACATGGAGAACACACACATGTAGCCGAATATCTAACCACACTGGTGACTCACAACCACTGATCTGGTAAGTAAGCGAACTGTCCTCTGTAGGAATCACAATCTAACATGAATAAAACCACAAGCTAGGGAATCGCTTTATCCGCTCCCTGCAAATACCCAGAGTTTGATGAAATGTGAACCTACTGGATTGCCAGCAAGGAGAAACTTTAGCTGGAAATACTGTGAAATACTTTGAAATACTGTGAAAAAATCCATTCTTGTGGTGTTTCCTGCAGACATGTGTTGGAGGTGCCAGAATTCTCATGTGAGAGCCTGTCATTGTGAAAACTCTCAATATAATTTTACAGACCCAAGTTGTCAGGATAGTTTGACCATGATTGTTGGCCCATTCTAAGAAGTTTGCATCTAGATCAGCACCTCTCCCAGACCTAAGGAGATTTGGATCTAGGTATTACAGCACGGGCCAATCACTGCTCTGAGGTGCCTTTAGAGGTTTGCTCATCACTAATTCTAATGAGCAGCAGTGGTGTTAATTAATGTCTGGAAATCACTCCAGGATTCAATTAATGTTTAGGAGTTGGTAGTGCCTTTAGATTGTAACCAAAGGTGACATCAGCAAATGATTTATGAGAAGACAATATTATAACATTCGGAGGGTAGCCATGTTACTCTGGATCTGTAAAAGCAGTAAAGAGTCCTGTGGCACCTTATAGACTAACAGATGTTTTGGAGCATGAGCTTTCGTGACTGAATACCATGTCATGCATCCGACGAAGTGGGTATTCACTCACGAAAGCTCATGCTCCGAAACATCTGTTAGTCTATAAGGTGCCACAGGACTCTTTGCTGCTATTATAACATTGAGTTTGTTTTCAAAACAGCAACTGCAAAAGGAATGAAGGGTTAAATTCCATTAGTTTCCTCATTAGCTATTGAAGACAAAAATTGTTTCCTTCCAAGATCTCTACCTATTAAGCAACATTGCACACTGAGGGCCAGACTCTGGTCTCAGTTATCCCAGGTTGAATCCGGACAAAAGTATAGTAAATGGACAAAAGTGAAGTTACTCTGGATTCTCACTATGGTAACTGACATCAGAAATTATATCTAGTGTTGACCTGAAGAAGAGCTCTGTGTAAGATCGAAAGGTTGTCTCACTCACCAGCAAAAGTTAGTCCAATAAAAGATATTACCTCACCCACCTTGTCTTTCTGTCATCAGAACTTTATACCAGAGTAGTCAAGAACGATGAATCCTGACTGTCTCTTTTGAGCTAACACCAGAAAGTGACATGCTGACGAAAGACAGTGTGTAATTTGAGCAGACTCTAATTATCAAGAACATGAAAGAATGCTAAATTTGGCCTGAGAACAAAAGCAAATGACTGTTCTTTTTAAATCAGTTGCAACATTTGATCTTAATAATCTCTAGAGCTCATAATCAAGCTGGAAAATAGCATCATGTAAAGAGATTCATAAACATTTCTGAGTTTATGTCACCCTTGGGATAATTAGACAATATTTATTACTGAAAGCTGTTTTCCCCTATCCTGTGTTTTCATGGTTGAAATACAGTAAATATATTTGTACAAGGTCTTTTTTCATCAAGTCACTTTTTCTGTCTCAGCATGGAAAGAATAGTTCTTTTATTCTTGGTGAGGTCTATGCCTTAAAAATAGTATTTTTCTTTCCCCTCCTCCCATACTTCTGCAATGGTTTTGGTTGGTCAGACTAAGAGGAATCCTGTGCATTGATATGTGAATACCAGAAAAAAACAGTTACCAAATAATGGTCACATGCAAATATCCTGAGATTCCTCCCCAGATGGGCCATGAGTAGCAAAGATAGTAAAAACTATACTTGAGGCAAACTGATATGCCAGGAAGGTGAAAGTAGAGTTAATGCAGTGCTTGCCAGTGCAAACCAAGTCATTATTTCCAGCCCCTTATTTTTCTTCCCAGTGTATTGCACAGTTCAGTAGACCTAGCCTTTACTCTGTATATTCATAAAATGGAGGGGAAGATGTCAGAGGCTTCAGCCAGGCAGAGTACAGGATACACATGCTACAATCTCAGTCCTGACCTGAAACATTCCATGCTATTCTAGTTCTTGGCCTCTTCTGAGAAAAGGCAGAGTCTTGTCAGACGTATATATGAGGGGGGTTCATTCACAAAGGATTAGATGGAGATCCATTAAGTTCGTTATTACTTGTGATCCAGATAAAATTTGGATAGTTTTCCAGTACAGTTCTGCTGTGAAATACACAGCTGTAATTCTGGAGTGACTCATCTGAAGTCAATGAATTTCCTCAATTTTACAGCAGCATAAATGAGGGTAGACTATAAGCCAGTAGGGTGAACATCACTCCATGAAGAGACCCAGCACAAAGCTGATGCACCTCTTAAATGTCACAAAAGCCCTATGGTGAGGCTTTTAGTGGGATTTAAATGACACATAGGTCTAATACTGGTTCTCTGAATAGGGGGGAATTTCACAGGTAATGCACAAAATGATTGAGATAAAGCAAAAGCCCACTGATCCTGCCCAGAACTTTCACAACAAACTCAATCATCTTGAAGACTGGAAGACTTTGCTTATTTGTTGTTACACGTTACTTTTCATTCAGTGCTTCCTCTGAACTTCTGGGTTACAGTAGGGACCAGAGAAGAAATGTCTGAAATAACAGGAGGCTGTTTCTGTGGCAGTTCCAGCATAACTGTTGGCCCAGTTTCAGTGACCCAAGAGGTTCAGCAAAGTGTCCCAATTGTAGGGTGTCTATCCAAATGGAACCTGAACTCTGAAGCCTAGTCATGTTACATAAATAATAATAATCAATAAAACATGGTACAGTACATGATACTGCGCAGCAAAACACAAAGAAGCTGCTTGCCGGAAATTTCTATACCCACTGTAACTGCAGAAAAATATGCTTAGAGATTCCATTACATCTTTTCACACATCCTCCTCTACTTTCTCCCTCCCAGTAGGTAGCATAATTCAATCCAGTTGCCTTTGACAGCAACCTTTAAGGTGGTGATTCTATGGAGGAATTAACTCTGAGAAAATAATTCCTTTCTCTGGATATATTGGCTTCTTGCATTTGTCATAATTTAGAAAAGCAGTTGAAATGTTACCTGGAGGATGGGGACCATAAGGGGCTGAATGAATGCTAAATTTGTTCTGATGTGTCTGTGCATGTGGTTGTGGTATGGAGGACTGTAGATCTTTTTTAGTTTCAGTAGCTATACTCAACATTTATCCATTAATATAGAAAAAACTCAATTAGTGACTCTACAGGGATCAGCATATAGCCCTACTATCTACAATTTAATAGCTACCATATATCATAGAGACTCAATTCCCAGGTAGAGTAAATGTAAATGGCAGCAGCCCATAGATAAAATTTAAAAAAAAATCTTTAAATCTTTGTGACTTAATACTATTCCCATTACCCACTCATCTTGTGCATCTTGTAACTTTCCTATAATTCACGCCCTGCCTTCTGTAAATTAATGCTGCTGCTAGTATTGTGGTTAGACTATTTAATTTCCTGATACATCATTAAAATGAAAGAGAATTGTTTTCCAGCCTGAACTTGTTTACATTATCAGAGAGTGATTAACCCACAAACACGATGACTTGAGGCTTGGGTCAGTCTGCCCTCTGTGTCTTGGAAGATCTTCATCAATCTTAATTATTTCTATAGATTTCCATATACCCACTTCATAAGAGGCTGCTAGCAGCTGATTGAAGAAATATGGTTTAATAATGGTCTAGTTAGACCCCTGAACCCACAGGTTAAACCCAGAGACAGAGTGTGATCCTGCGTTCATAGGAAACACAGGAAAGGCTATACTGGTTCAGACTTGTTGTTCAGCTAGTTCAATGGTGAGGGCCAAATGCTTCAGAAAAAAGGTTCAGAAATTCAGTTACCGGATAATCTGCCATTGAATTCACTGGGGGTTTTGAGTGTGCAAAAATTTCACAACAGAATCCAAACTGAGCTCCATTCAATGTATTATGTACAAGAGTTGCAGACAAAAGCTTTAAAACTGCAGACTTGCCTGGTCTGTTGGACACTAAAGATCCCACATGGCACTTGGTATAGTAGAGTTTGCCCAGCTATCCTTCAGTAAAACATCTTGGTCTCGCCAAGTCTTATATAGTTCATGTGCTATGTACAGTTGTTCAACTAGCTGCTGCCTTCCTACCAGAGAGGTGGGCTGCATTAAAGCGAAAGCCTGAAATATTAGGAAAATAAACTGAGTGAGAATGTCTCCCATCTGGTCTTGAGTAAGAATTCCATGATTTGGTCTGGATCTGTAGTGCACTTTGAAATATGAGGTGTTATAAGTTAACATTTGTACAGTGCCTTGAACCCATAAAGTGTTATGCAAGTGTTAAGAATGACTACTTTATTCAGACTGTAGTTACACATCTGCATAGACCACCAGAGATGGCTCTGAAGTGATAGCCACAGAAGTAGTATTTCTATCACAGCATTTCTGCTGCAGTCATTTCACTGGTGACAGTGAGAGAGGGGCCTGCAAATCTCCACACTGTATGGAGGAAGGAGGGGACAGGCTAGGATAAGAGAAGGAAAAGGTTGACTTAGAAGGAAGAGGTTGGTAATACAATCACTTACTTGGAGGAGCCTGATATCTAGGGGAGGAAATATTCTCTTCAGTTTCTTTTAACAAAGGCCAGGTCTGAGGTTAATATTTATACTGAACCTGCCAAGGTCCTCACAGGAGATAACCAGCACTTTATAGCACAGTGGGATGGAATTAAAAGAAAAATCAAACAAAAAACATCCAGATAACTCTAGCTGTAACTGTGGAAACCTGACAAACTGAGTTTAAAAATATCCAAGTTCACACACACTAGGTTTTTTCTCACTGAGGGCTAGTCTACATGGTGGGGGAATGCACACTATAAAGGTGTGATTTTTAAAGTACACTAATGTGTTGTACGTTAATTGGTCCCTGTAGACTCTGCTGGTGTGAACTAAAAGCTCCCAAATGTTTCAAACAGCACTACGTTAAAGTGCACTAGGGAAATGTTAGCATACACCAGCATGGTCTAGAAAGACCAATTAATGTACAACATGTTAATCCACTTTAGAAATCAGACCCCTGTAGTGTGCATTACCCACAGTGTAGACAAGCCCTAAATAATGCAAGCCTTTGCCTTTGTAAAATACACCAGACAGCAGGAAGGATTTGAGACATAGCAATCATAGGCCCTCTGGGTCATCCATTTGCTGTGTTCTACAGGAAAGAGTTTTATGAAAGTGTAACCCACACCCACTCACTATGGCATTCTAACCCTATCTAGTGGTGGCTGGAGAATGTATGGAGCCTGCTGCTGCCTTGCCTAATAGGATTGCATCTTTTACATCAGTCAGCAGAGGCTCACACTTTAAGGACTATGGGGCCTAGGTTCACAGTCCTCACTGCTGATGACCCACCTAGCGGTCCATAGGGTATGAGCAAACCTGTTCAGGAAAAGTTAAAGAATGGCTCCAGTCTCAACATTTAAATCTGGATTCAGAACATCTAAAGTTCAGGATGTCTACATCTTAGCTTTAGGTGTGAAATCTGGATCCGGTTTCAGATTCCAATTTCTCTACCTCAGAGTTTGATGGGTACTTGGATTTTAGGATTTGATTTGGATCCAATTAAATGGGTCACATTAACTTTTTTTTTCTTTTTGCAGCTGCTTCTGTACTCAAAGGCTCCACCTGGGAGTCTGGGACCAGAACAACAAATGCTGATAAACCATGAGAAAAGTTGTATTTCCTGTGCTTACAGGCCATTTTCCAATTAGCCCAAAAGTGGAAAATATTAGAAATCTCGTGAATAAGCTTATCCTGAGAAAGCCTTTCCATTTTTTTTTATTTATTTTTATGTCAGCAGGTTCCAATAAACTCTGGACAAGTATTCCAACTTTGAAGTGCTCATCTGAGCCCAACTTTTTGAAGTTCACCTAGCAACAGTGTTCAGGGTAATGGAGTATTTTTTCAATTGATTTTAATTGTACTGTGTTTTCAGTTGATTAGCAAGGCCCCGAGCACCTGAGCAAAGGGGTTTGGAAAGCTCTGTAAATAATTATTAGTAGTAACATACCTTTTTTTTACCATATGGTTTCTTTGATCTTCATATAATCTCCCCAACCACATCAAACACAGATCATTTTCAGGAACCAGCATCTTTAGGATAGAAAAAAGAAGAGTAAAAACAATCAAAACCCAGAAACTGTCTGATCATGCAAGGCGCTGAGCATCACCAGAGAGGTGTTGAGCACCCTCAAACCCCACAGACTTTGTCTCACAGGCAGCACAGTGCACACCAGTTCCAAGTATCAGGCCCTAACAGTTATGTGTAATTATTAATACATATTTGAAAAGTTAGTAGTGCATATTTTTCCTCTGGTATATTCCAGTTCTTTCTCTCTGCTATTTTCTCTAACCTCAGGAAACCACGAGGCATGACATTTTTCACTTGTTGCTTTTGGAAACAAAGAGCTATCCTTTCTACTCTGAGTTTGCTGATAGCTTTGGCACACGCGTATATATGCCTTTTTCTTTCCTCTGTGGAAGCAAATTTTTACCACTTCTTGGGGAGGCTAATTCAAAGTTGTCTTCTTGGACTTTGGTATAGTCCATAGAATGCTTGGGGACGATCTTTTCTCCTGTTTGGGACTTTAGGCTCAATATGCTCCATTTCTACTTGGGAAAGTCTATTGAATCATTCAGGATAGTAATAGCAGCATGAGTTTAGTGCAGGGATTGGCAGCCTTTGGCACGCGGCTCGCTAGGGTGCTTACCCTAGTGAGCCACGTACCAAAGGTTGCCAATCCCTGGCTTAGTGTGTTCTAACACATTATCCAGGCAGATCTTTTCCCATCATTTGATCACTGAAGGAACCTTGCTCATGTAGCCTCCTCCAACCACCATCACCATTTCTTTATTTGCATGTCCTGGCTCCAATCCTGCATCCCAATCCAACACAAGCAATCCTATTGCCTTACATGAGTCATGTGGTATTTTACGTCCCTACATAAGTCAGGTGGTATTATTTTTTGTTCCTTATTGGATGACATGTATCTAACTTAGTTTTTATTCCAATTGTATATTCCACTGTAATACTCACAGCTGTGATGTTAACACTTGAGATACAGTGTATACAATGGGTGAATTCTCTGTAATTTAAAGTCTTTAACTCATGATTTGAGGACTTCAGTAACTCAGCCAGAGGTTAGGGGTCTATTTCAGGAATGAGTGAGGTTCTGTGCCCTGCAATGTACAGGAGGTCGAACTAAATGATCACGATGGTCCCGTCTGACTTTATAATCTATGAGTCTATGATCTGGTTAGTTACATAAGTAATACAATTGAGGAAGAGAAATAATGCCACACAATTTAGGCTACTAACCAGAACTAGATGAATTGCAAATTTTGCAATGCTGAGTTTATTTTGGGTGGATATTCCAGCATTCAAGCTAAAACTTCACTTTTTTTGTGAGTATTTGCACTAGTAAAAATCAAGTTCTCATATATTCACAGAGAGTGAACATGAGATTGGTCACAAAGATTACATTAAATTCACTTTTGAATTTGTACAAAAAGTCATTATTTTTGCTGCTGTTTGCTCTGCCCTATGAAATAATTATTATTTTAAATAAAGAAAAAGGAACAAACAGAAAACACAAGAAATCCAAGTTGCTACAAGTTCTTACCTCTTATTTTCTACCGTAAACAATGTTATCTAAGGGCTGAATCCACCTTCACTCCTTTTGTTCTCTACCCACACTCTTCATGCTTGTTGTTCTTTTCTCATGTCTTAGGTCTTTCTTTATATTGTAGGTCCCCTCCTCTTTGAAGCTGAGATTTTGTTGTTCTTAACGGACAGAAATATGTAATGCACCCTAACAATACTTACAAATAATTAGTAATAATTATGTGTATTACTGTGCTGCCAAATGATGGCAGGATTTTAGTGGTATGTGAGTTTTGCCAGTGCATCCAAAGCATGTAAAGCATGAGATCAGAGACACAGAATAAGGGTATACACACATGCAGGGTATGTACAAGAGATTATAAACACGAGGCACTGAAGACCATGACAGAAAAGCTGACCCCACTGAAGTCAATCACAAAATGCCAATTGATTTTAAAGAGGACAGGATGTCACTCCAAACAGGGGTAGGCAAAGAGTGCGTTCTAGCTTCTTGAAGCCATTTCTGTACATAATGCTGTTTGTGCAGAGTGACAATCTTTTTTTTTAATAAAGATTAATGACCCATGGTTACTTCTGGAATGGCAGGTTGTATTATGGGTAGTGATGGGCAAAACTCAAAATGACAGATACGGATTTGTAGCCAAACATTCAGATACTGCTTATCTGAACATCTTTAGACTAGAAACCTATTAGTGTTTCTGTATATCTGTGTCTAGTTTTAACAAGTCTGTCTGATGCCTCAGGGACTCATCTGTGGAGTCTGGTTTAGGATATGTCGGGATTCCTGACGAAAATGTTCTATGGAAATCTTTTGGAAAGATTTTTCTCCCCAGGAGATTTCTTTGTAATTTTTGGTTTTATACAGGTCTGAGACTCCACATAAAATGGTATTTCTGTATTTTCATTCCCAGTCATAGTGAAATATTAGACAGCAAAAGAGATGTTTGAAAAGTATAAAACACCGAAAATGTGAACACACTTTTCTTTCCATGCCTCTGAACCAGTTTCACTCAGTTTGGGTTAAAAAATTAGGCAAAGACTGGGGTTGAGGCCGGTGGTTCCCACATCCAAATAAAGAAGGTAGTATTGCCTTGGCTCTATCCAGGGCTATTCACATCTTCTTACCACAACTCCTGGAGATTCTTCCATTCCTCCCACCTTTCAAAGAAAATAATATAGAGCCTGATCCAAGGCCCACTGTGTCAATGGGCTTCTTCCCATTGATTTCAATAGGCCTTAGACCAGACTTATAGGCAGATTAAAGGGCAAACCTATGCAACTTCTATCTCCTTTAATTTTACTTACTTCTGAATAAAAAATATGTATTCATTATTGCAGCTACTTAATCTAAAGGCACAAACATAATTTTCCTATGAGAAAAGGCCCGCAGAGCACTAAACTGTTCACGTACCTTTTGTTCTCAGCTACAGCATTGTGCTGAATTCAGGACACAGCAAAACAAGCATTCTTCGCATTTTAAGGGATAATTGCTACCGAATAATTTATGGGTGCCAAATGCTACACACAGAGCAAAGAATACAGCTACTTATAACCTAGTAAATTAAAACTAAACTGTCTGTATGTCTGGTATCCTGCATAAGATTAATTGGATCATATCAGCCTTCCAACATTATAAAGATCAAATGCAAGGAGAAAAGAGATAAACTTTGGCTATGTATCCATATACCCTCAACTCAGCAGTTGCTGATTATTTATTGTGCACATAAACAGATGTTCCTAACACTGTTGTGAGAGCCATAGGGGGAGAGTGAAAAATATCTGCCATGCATAGTACTGCAAAAGAAAAAGGGCTTGTCCTGTAAGGAGCTCAGTGACAGCTCTAGTTGACTTCAGTGGCTGCTCAGCACCTGAGCTGATCAGATCCAGGCAAACAAGCATATGAGACCAAGAATCAGCTTTCCTCATCCCTAACCTTTTCTATTAGATGTTGCTTATAGTAACACTCAGGAAGATTGAAATTGGTATCTATTTTTTTTTCAGTTTGAAAGAAAGAAAGAATGAAAGGGTATACATAAATTCAGGTTTATGCACGGTGGTGTTTAATTGCAGAATGGCTTGCAATTACTTTGGCTGTATTCACTGGTATATTACAATAAAGAATCTCATTAGCTAGTTATTGAAGATTTGCTCCTGCATATTTGTGTTGTGCACAATTGTTTGTTATTGTAGCATAGCTCATGTGCTTTTGAGCACCAGCAATATATATATATTTTTTACAGATAAAATATATAACAAATATTTCTTTAATTAAAAAAATAAGACTCACACGTAGCCCATGAAAGCTTATGCTCAAATAAATTTGTTAGTCTCTAAGGTGACACAAGTACTCCTGTTCTTTTTAGGGACTCTACTGTCATGCATAATAAAAAAACTAATCAAATTCTGAACAAACAAATACTGAAAGTGCCCCTTAACATTTTGTTTATTATTTATGACTTACTTACTATAATCTGGGCAACTAAAACCAAAAGTGATAGAAGGAATAACAGACTGCCAGTCATGATACCTGAGCTTGATAAACATGCATCTTAAAGTAAGGACCATATCCCTGGCTAGTATAAATTGAAGTTGCTCCATTGACTTCAGTGGAACTATACCAGTTTTACAGGTCTGAAGACCTGGCCATTTATCTTTGGGAGTGGTTCAAAGCAAGTCTAACAAAGGATAACATCAGATGCTGACAGGAAAATCACAGAGACAAAGTAAGAAACCCTCCCACGCTGAAGGAAAATAGATGGCTAAATTTTGCTTTCAGTTAAATTCTTGATGAAGTGTTATCCTAGATTAATTCTGATGCAACTGAGAGAAGAATTTGCCCCAAAACGTTTAGGGTCCCGTTCAGTGGGAGCTGGTTCAGGCTCTTATCTAGAAGATACAGGGTCAAATTCTGATCTGTTACATAAGTATAAATCTGATGTATTTTTTTCTTCTTACTGATGTTCTCCAGAACACTTTGGTTCTAGCTGGGAAGTACGGAATAATTCCCAAAGGCTGTTTTCAGCAGGATTCCATCTCCAGGTCTGCATGCACCAGAGAATAAATAAAGTTTTAGAGAAGGAACAAAAGTCTGGAAGTATTTTCCTGATTGAAGACAGACTCTGAAGCTTTTTAGGTGCTCTTATTACTAGATCTAATTCATGTTGGATGAAATCCAGTCCATGCACATACAGCTGAAGTAAATGGATTTTTTGTAAACTGAGTGCTGGGGACTTGCACAACCCCACCTGTATGGGGACATTTTGGCAAACCAGTAAAGTGCCTGAAACCACTATGGATTATTGCTAAAAGCAGCCTAGTCAGCAGGCTTAACCAAGTCAGGAGGGGGGGTTGGGTGCCACAGAAAGGGCAGCTTGATCTCGCATCCTTCCTGATAAGAATTGCGTTGAAGTTGCTAATACATGCATTTTAGAAGAGCAGGGTGTGCCCCAGGAATGTCTATTGGGGCCTCAAGGCTGCAAACTCTGGAAAAACCCACACTTGGTTAATTAATAATCAGAAGGAACCTCTTGCTGCTTGAAACTGCTTACTTAACAAGTTTTCTTTAAGGGACATGTCATTCTATTACTAATGTATAAATAAGGTGAAAAAGTTTGAGGTAGTTGGACCAGTTTGCACTCTCCCTCTGGATACATCCTGCGGTCCCCACCAGCAGATGGAAGATTTGACCACAGGAAGCTTGCCTCTATGTCACTCGAGAGCCACACTCAGCTTTGGTAATTATCAAGAGTTGGGGTGTTTTACTAACCTGTTGTGGACATGTGTAAGTGCTTGAGACTAAGTAAAGTTTAGCTTTAAGTGAAAGCACCCTTGTATTGTCCTTTTTGTGCCAGCCGTCTATCCATTGGACAGCCATCTCTCCCCTGATTTATTTCCTGATACCACCTCGCACAGAGTAAAAGTTACAAAGAGCTTTGGGTTGAAAGAACCCTGGGTAACACACCATGGCTTGTGTTCCAGCCTGTTGACTAGAATAACATTCACAATCTCTCCATGCCAGTTGTAGCGTTTATTGCAGCTAATTTGTCTCTGTAACCACAGATCCTGTGGCCTTCTAAACATTTCCACTTTTCTGAGCCCTATCACAATCTTCCCCAGTGCCCTATGCATATTCCATAGTGAGCACGGGCTGCTCAGTTATCCTTGTGTGGTCACCACACCTGAAATCCCCCCACTTCAGCCCCAAAGTAGGACTTAAGTGATCCGAAGTCCTCCTGATGGCTCTCTGCAGCACAGGGAAATTTCACCCATTAATTCCTACACTGTAGAGATGTAGCTTCTACATTGTCTTAGCACTTGAAAGATGAAAAATTCTAGTGTATGAAATTAAACAAACAGAAATTAAGCCGGGAATCAACTTTTCAGTAATCACTGCTCTCAGCTCTTCCTGGAATGTGTTTTCTTTGAATCTCATTTCACTAGACGGTGTGATAAGAAACTAAATCTCTGTTTTGATTGCTTCACTCTGTCAATCCCATTCTACATTATGTTTATTAATTTTAATTACTACATTCATAACTAGTTGGTGCTCCGGCCATGAGCCAAGTTCCTGTGCTCAGTTGGCATGCTGGAGAGTTGATACTGGTATAGCTTCCCTGGAACACATCACACAAAAGAAACTGTCCTGCTATTCTGATCGATACCATTTTAACAATCCCTGTTTTATCATTGGAATTTACAAGCTATTCATGGCCTTCCATTTTCCTTTTCTGTGGCCTGTCAAATAAACAGCACAATACTTTGCTTCAGCTTCGGAAATAGAACAAGATAGGAGGGTCTGAGCAGCTCAGAGGGCAACATTGTGGCTTAATGTCCAATGTATTCAATGCAACTGCTGTGCATATGGAACAGGTCTAAATACTTGCCAGGAAATTTCTTATGGGACACAGTACATATGTCAGCCCAACCACAACTTTTAAAAACAAAATTACTTGGCAATTTCTGATATTTATTTTTCCTAAATATCCAATGCCACTCCCAGCCTGTATCAGCAGCTGCCTGAAAAAGTAAAGGTCAGAAAATGAGCTAGTTTAGACAAGCTAATTTGTTGTAGCGGACAGGGGTGGGAGGTACTGTCCTCAATTATTTTTGAAAATGAAAACTTTTACTCACCAAAATAGTTCCCAGGCTGAGCCCTCAGACAGCTGTTTTCAGTCAGATCTGAATCCCCGTAAATGCAGGCCTTGTTTTTATATTTCCTTTTTTGGTGTAATTTGTAGGTAAACATGATAGTAATGAAAGCATGAAATCCATTTCGCCTGCCTAAAACCAATGTAATGTTCACTTCATTCCCAGCCTGTTTGATACTGTCAGAGGCGCTCCTGACCCATTCTGCATGTATAAGGTGCAAGACCCTCTACCCTCTGTACCCTCCCTGTTCCCCTTATTCAGCTCCAGGAGCTTAAGTGATACAAAAGGTCTTTTACTGGCTCTCCAGAATAAATTTCCAGTGAACACTCATGCATGCCCGATACTGTTCTACCAATGCATTTCAGTCTTGAGCACGAATGACCTCCTAAGAATGTGGACAAAGATATTAAGCTTGAGTCCAGCAAAACTAATTTTCTCTTGTTCAAGAAAACTATCAGCCACCTGGAGAAGACCATTGGTCCTTTCAGCCCAATGTCTTGTTTCTTTTGGCAACCAGTGCTACATGCTTACAGAGGAGTTGGAGGAATTGGGAGGGCGGATCCCTGAACAAATAACTTTGGAATAACTTGATCCTAGATCAGAGGTTCTCAAACTGTGTTCCGTGGACCACCAGAGTTCCACGGACTCCATTCAGGTGGTCCACGGATAGTTCCCTCTAAGGTGTGCACTGGGGTGGCCGCACACAAAAGAATGAAGGGCCACCCATCTAATTAGTGGAGCTGTGCAGGCGTGGCTCCATTAATTAGGTGCCTGGACCCTAGAGAAGATGCACAAGTAAGGTGATGTGGTGGCCTTGGGGGGGAATAGAGGTAGGTGGCAGGAGGCAGTGGGGTGAGAAAAGGGGATGGGGGAAATTTGGGATGTGCTGGACTGTGGCAGCCAGAGAAAGAGGCGACTTTCCCCAGCTGCAGGGCTGCTACCGTGGGGGAGAGATCGCCCTTCTTCTCAGCCCCAGCTCAGTGGCTGCTGTGGCAAGGAAGAGAGGGCACATCCATCACTTTAGACTACTGATATTAAAATGTGAGTTGAGTGCTTTTATCTGTAGAACAAAAAAACATAATTAAGGTTTATATATATATATATATATATATAGAGAGAGAGAGAGAGAGAGAGAGAGAGAGAGTGTTTATCCAAAGGGCTTTACAATAGTTATTTAATGGTACAAACACCATTTGGAAAGATCCTCCAAGACCCTCAGCAATTTTCAAGTGGTCCACGAAAAAAAAAGTTTGAGAACCACTGTCCTAGATGAAATATCCTCCTGACCACAGGCATGGTCCAAATTTTCATAAGTGTTGCTGATTTTGGGTGCCTTGATTTTTGGGTGCACAAATTCAGACACCTTAGGTGTCTCAGTGCCAAAAATTGTTAGAGGAATAGAAACACTTAAGGAGACATTGAAAAGATTATGTGTGCTTAGTTTAGAGAGGAGGTGGATGACAGCAGCATGCAAAATATCGAATAGAGAAGGTAAATCAGGTGATTCTATTTCAAATGGAATATTAAAAGAATAATAAAAGAACAAAATGATGTGTAGTGATTCTGAAAGTCATCATACTTTCAAACTGATACAAACTGATACAGTGTTTTTTACACAATGAAGAACTCAGTAACACAAGATAGCACAGAATCCAAGATCTTAGCTGGATTCAGAAAAAGGATTAGACTCAGAGTTTATCATTAAGCTTATAAATGTCTGTTTTATGAATCTGGAAACCCCCTTTTAAGCTTTTGACCTGTTGCAAGCTAACCATATATTCCTATTGTTTGTTTTTGGTCTCTGTAGATAGTTTCTAAGTCATGACAAAATTTTACCCCTCACACCATGATCTTTAGTTTTCCAGAAAAAATAAATTGAAGGGCTGAGTCAAAGGCTTTTTCAAAGTTCAAGTAAACTAGACATACCTTCAGATCTGGGTGGGAACGGGACCTTCAACTCACAGGTCTCTCCCTTCCTGACCAAACACAGTGGGTCATTCAATTCCATGCCACTGTAATCCCTAACCCCCAGACTATGGAGATTCTGTTGTTAGCAACTGAGAGGGTTGGGAGAGCATTGGGGAGGACTGGGGAGGAAACAAATGTCTTTCCCTCAGTAGTCACGTGAAAAATACTAAGTAAAAAAATACAGAGTTACCTCAAAGTCAGGTATCCTCATCTATGGGATGCTCCCAGGACCAGGAATGGGCTCATGACTTTGCATGAATCCCTGGAAATCTCAGGGATTTGGTGGTAGGTCCCATGACCTGTTTCTTGGGAAGACTAATCCTGCTACCTGACAAAATGGCATAGGATGGGGAAAGTTAGTGGACTTTCACTTCAACCTCATGTCCTCTACTGCTGATTTTTTCTGCCAGAAACAGTGACCCAGCCCCAAACCATCAGATCTCAACACCCCTGGTTTGTGGAGAATGGGTATGTGGATGTGTGTCTGTGCAACCAATCCAGATCTGTAACCCCCTATTGACCTCTTTATATCTGGAACGAAAAGTTTGGATCCATATTTTCACAGCTGAGGTCTACCTCTGTTCATTTATGATCTCCCATCAAAGTCTAACGCTCCTTGGAAAATAGTGTCCTGAGCCTGCATATAAATGAATACACTTTTTAAATGACTGAATAACTTCCTATGGAATTATCTGGAGTAGAAAAGAGCACAATCGTAAAAAGAGTATAATATGTAAATCTATTAAAAATAATTTAGTGTCTAATTGTATGGCTTTTTAATAACAGCGATTGAAAAATAAATTTGAAGAAAATACCTGAACCAGGGCTTGATACAAAAAATATGTGTTCATATATTGCAAGTGTACTGGGGAGGACTGCCTCACTCCCTGAGAGGATGGGCTGTGGCAGGCCAGGGAGTCTGCACAGCCCAGGAACCAATCAGAAAAGGGCTTATGGGGAGCCAATCAGGGCCCAGATTGGAGGGAACCAATCAGAGCCAGGCTCACCCATATATAAAGGCTGCCCAGAGCATGAGTGGTCAGTCTGTCCCAGGCCTTTAACAGGGGAAGGTCAGTCTCAAAGGGGGAGAATAGCACTATGGACAGCATAGTGCTGGGCAAGCTCAGGGAGGCTAGAAGGCTCTAGCCCATAGCTGCCAGGCTGCAGGCCCTGAAGGGAAGGGCCTAGTGGGTGCAAGGGGCTGTAGGGGAAGCTGCCCAGGGGAACAGACAGAGGAGGGGAAAGAAAGAGGACAGCGAGGCTGATACCAGAGGGTCCCTGGACTGGGACCCAGAGTAGAGGGCAGGCCTGGGTCCCCCCATTCCTCCTTGCAGTACACCCAGCCATTAGCCGTAGGGAGCGGCCATTATAGACTATGCCCGATCCCTGACAAGAGGGATCACATTTTGGAGTGTGTTGTTGTATATGGTGGCTGGAATGTCGGACTGCTGATCATCGATCCCCGGAAGGGGGTCCAGATGGACTAAGGGACACTGCTGGAGGGCAGTGGCCTCGAAGAGGACGCTGCCGAGCAGGGAGCAACGTGGGTCCAATGACAGCAGTGGAGAGCAGAGGGCAGAACAACAGATGGGACACCACCAAGAGGGGGCGCTCCACTAGAATTGAGCTAATTCCCAGAGTCACCAGCAGGAGGCACCGTGGGTGGTGAGTCTCAACCCGTTTACACAGGTTATTAGCATGAAGAGACAAGTGGTATAATTCTATAAATCCACCCTTCAACTGACTGCAGGAAAAGAAAGGAGATAGAGACTGTGTGAACCATTCTGCAAAGAATACATGAGACATGGGCACAGGAAGGATGATGTTTCTGTAGGGTTTAGTGATGGTTTGAGTTTCAACAGGTTAGCTTTATATTGTAATAACAAACTAGTGTGTGTGTGTGACTGCTGCTGCTGAATAGAAACATCAACTGCATCTCATAAGCATTTCCTGCAGAAAGCAAAGCATAATTCTCCCCTAACACAAATGGCTGGCAATTGAAGTCTTTTAACCTAATGGAGCTAAGTTCTATCCCACTTTTGCTGTGTAGTTGCCATGAAGTTCCAAAGGGCCATAATGTGAAGCTTTGTGACAACTGTGAAGTGTTCAGTTGCCACAGATTGATTACAATATAGTTAACTAAAAGCTCAGATGCTGATCGGAACCTACACAGTTTGCAAAATCAGTCTGGATATCTCTCAAGAGTAGGCTTTAACTCATGAGACTTCTCGTACTACCTGCCTCAGTTTAGCGATGATGGGAGAGAAAATACAAGTCAAAAAGCCTCTCCTGGTGTATGTAGACTTCTTCTTCTGGTCCTGGCCACAGCCCATAAGCCAAATTCTTCTTTGCATCTGAACTCTGCTCAGTGAGGGAGGTGAGGTATCTATGCATGGGAGGAGGATCATGGTGTTGATTACATCTCTCTGAACCTGTTGGCCAGTTTATACTAGCCCCAGTCCTGGAGTAAGTTCGAGCAATATAGAAGCTGCTCTGACTTATGTCACTGGTGTGTGATCAGGGCTTAAATTTGGTCGGAGTTGTCTAGAGCGAAGCTCCGGTAAATTTTTTAAATCTATGGGGGCTGGTTTCAAATCTATGAGCCAGTTTCAGGGTGTATGCAGGGCCCCAGAGCTGAACCTTCAAGCCCTGAGCCTCAGTGCACCCTGCAGGGCAGAAACCCCAAAACCAGGCATCACCACCACCACCCTGGAGACTGAAACTCCAACTGCTGGTGCCCCCCCCGGACTGAGACCTCTCACCCTGCAGCTGAAGCACAGAGCCTTGAATGGGGGGTAGGGAAGAAGGCATGGGAGGTGGCACAAGCAAATACTCTGAGAATTTAAGCCCTGTGAATCATCTTAAGAAACTTCCACTCTGTCACTCTAGCCCTAATAGTCACTCTTGTACGCCCTTCTCCAACTCACCCCCTACATTGAGATGGGAGGAAGGGGTCAGCTGGTTTACAAGCTGGCTCTGCCAATTGTATGCCTGTGTGGAGTCCTCTTCTTCCAGGAACATTCTCTGCTGCTGAATTAAAACCAGAATTTGGAGGCTTTGTGCTGTCTGAGTGGCTACTAGGGCTGGATTGTAAACAAGAATCTATCCTCATAAACCCAGAAACCTTGAAACCGGAAAACTATACAAGGGTTATCCAAACTTTCCCAGTTCTCAGCGAAGGTTTGGCTCAGAGTAGAGTTTGTGTCTTGGGCAAGGGTGCAGGTATGGCAAAGTTTTAAAGTAAGAAGAAGCTAACAAATGGGCACTCAGGAAATCAAATAGGCTACACAGCTCAGCAGGAATTGAGCTGGAAATGATGTCTCAGTAATGGAGCTAGATTTACCTGTGGGTGCATATGGATAACGGATACTTATTGTAATCTAGTATAAATGCAATAGGTGTATAGGATATGTAAAAAATCTTTAGAAAGGTCACTTTTCAGGTTATTGCAATCAATCAGTCCAGGTAACCTACAGGCAGCAGTTATCCATAAAAAATGATTCAATCAGAGAAAATGACTAACTACGGCAAAGCATATTCAGTCAGGAAGAACCCATTTTCTGGGTATTATACTCAACATCTAAAATGGACTGTATCACAGCCAAGTGAGTTAAACATTCTTCCAAGAACTAACTCCTATGTATTCAGACAAACAGAACTTAGAACATTACCTGAAACAACACCCAATGGAGTTCCCACTAATGTAATACCTGCTCTTTATAATATGCTTTTCACCATGACCATTTTTATGTTTTACAAATATTTAAGCTTTATATCCCCTCCCAAATTATTTTATTTAATTTATTTTATTGTGCAAAAACTAAGCAACATGAGTAAATTTAGCATTTTGTCTTAAAGCCAATGGCATTTGTGGTCACTCTGGTGTGTTCCAGCCAGGAGTATATTTATAGTTGTAAGCTCGCAATGAAACTATACCCATGATTTCTGGTAACTTTTTCTTTCTCATTTTCATGCCTTCCTTCAATGCTTCTTATACATGTCACAATTCTGGACACAGTTGTTGGGAATGTGACAAACAACAAAGATTTAACACACCACAATAAACTTCTAACTGGAGAGACTGTGTAAACCCATGTCATCAGTACATAGACATGTTTTGATTGGTAATAATAGACTGAGATAATACCATTTGCTACCAGGACTTATCCTGACCTTTTCCCAATGGATTTGTGTCAGAACAAATCATATCACTCATCATTCACTGCATTTGCTGACTGGCATGATTGTTTTTGAAAGTTCTGGCTGACAAGGGCTGAAGACAAAGCTATAGTATGTTAACAACTGCACTGGTAAATACCAAGTTAGGGCAACTTTGTGCAAAATAGATCTTACAATAAATTTCCATGCTTTGTTTCCATAGCAATACGATGATAGTGATAGCAACATTGTGATATAAAGGAGAAAAGTCTTTACTCATAAAGCACCATGCAGTAGTTCACTGACATCTAAGGCACCAGTTTGAATTCATCCTATGTTAGTAAAGGCCAACATTGTTCATGTCTGTAATAGGACCTGATCCTGTACCCATTAGAGTCATTAGCTTTGACTGATGCAAGTTCAGGCCTTTAGGTTTTAATGGGGGGATTTTCTAAAGTGCTCCATGTTGAACTCACTCTCTTCCCACTGGGAATTTTACCATGACTACAATGACAGCTGACTTAGCCAATGCTAAGTGATTTAGAAAATCGCATCCTTAGGATTTCAGAACATGGATTATATCTTCATTTATGTTTGTGCAGCACTGTCAGAACTCAAGGCTCGGTCTACACTAA
Organism: Gopherus flavomarginatus; assembly: GCF_025201925.1. Classification (NCBI taxonomy): domain Eukaryota; kingdom Metazoa; phylum Chordata; order Testudines; family Testudinidae; genus Gopherus; species Gopherus flavomarginatus. Next base: position 123,416,556 of record NC_066621.1, on the reverse strand, counting down.
AAAGCTAGGCTGACCCAGCTACGTCACTCAGGTTCAGGGCTGCCTGGAGTGAGGGGCAAGTGAGGCAATTTGCCCCAGGCCCTGGGCCCTGCCGGGGCCCCCACAAGAATATAGTATTCTATAGTATTGCAACTTTTTTTTATGGAAGGGGCCCCCAAAATTGCTTTGCCCCAGGCCCCCTGAATCCTCTGGGTGACCCTGCTCAGGTGTGTAAAAATCCACACCTGTCAGTGACATAATTAAGTCTACCTAACCCCCAGACAGTTCTGGGTCGATGGAAGAATTCTTTTGTCAACCTAGCTATCACCTCTCAGCGAAGTGGATTACCTAGACCTACAGGAGAACTCCTCTAATTGTCATGGGTAATGTTTTTGAGGATGAGCTACAGCAGCCCAGCTGTGCCACTGTAGTGTTTCAAGTGTAAACGAGGCCTAATAAATAATAATAATGTCTGGTGGTCTATGAGATTGGTTGAGATCTCAGTATAAATCTGTAAAACCTAGTGAACAAGTATCATCATCTCAAACACCTAGTCCATTCATCCATTTTCTGGCAGACAGCAGAGAGCCCAAAGACTAAATGAATATGGACACTGAATTACAATCTTTATTAGCATTATTTTAGGACCACACATCTGAAGTGAATGGTGCAGAAAAATGCTGTATGTGCCCGGGGGGAGTCTACATTAGCTGTGCCACCAGAAGCTCTATAGTTTGTCATCTCATCAGGAAAATGCTTATGTGTGTGCTTAAAATTAAGCACTTTGCTGAATACAATCTTAATAGAGGCGATTCCTTTACTGTTACATAAAAATGTAACAGTAGAATGTGGGGGTACACATTGTCAAAGTGGTCTGCAAATAAGAAAATATGCAGATTCTAAAGTTACTGAACTGGAATATTATGGTTTGATTAGCTAGCAAATGATGATGATAATGATAGATACTACCTCACTAGAATTACTAAGGACCCAAATCAAAGGTTGTGATATCAGCTTTTGTTTTGCTAGCCTGGTGGGAAAGGGTGATATGAAATCAGCTCCGAACTGCCTCCATGTGTCAGTCTATCGAAAATCAGCTCTGCGTTGGTGCTGGTCTGGCCAGCCCTTACTGTGAAGTCAGCTCTATATCATTATCATCTCCGTTGCTGTCCATCCAGTCTGGTACAGTTCTGTACATTCGCTCCACACAGGTTGCAGATTATCCAGGTAGGGAACTCGAAGCAAAACCAAACCTTTGAGGCTCAAACCAGCATCCTTTTCATCTTCCTGTTTGCTGACCTTAAGTTTTGTTACCTGGCAAAGTCCACTACCTCTGACCTCAGTCGTGGGACATCCTGCACAATTGCCACCCCTGTTCATCATTATCATCACCACCTCACCATAAACAACCACCAGCACCAAAACAACAAATTCAGTAGGTGGAATTATGGGTAAACAACATTATAATTCATGTAAATGAAACTGGCCGGAGCTAGCTTTTCTTCTTCTCCTCTATAGAGGAAGCAGAGCATGGCTTCTAGCCCGGGGCTTACATTAACAACTAGAATTCTGTCTAAATACCACATATTGGACTGGTCATATTTAAACTGGCTACAAATTTGCACATGCTCTTGCACAGTTGATGAAGTGGGTGGAATTGCAAGTAATTCATGTGACTAACTTTTCAATGTGAAATTGTGTGGCCTGCTCCCATTCTACCCAGAAAAATATAACTGAATAAGAAGCTTTACCATGTAATTATTAATGCTGAATTGGCTATTATGAATGTGCACCATTGGCCTCCACTGGATGGAATCAGAACTGTTCAACTATTAAATTGCTAAAAGCTGATAGAGATTTTCCCTTAGCACAAGTACCAGGAACCTATATTTTTGGCACAAGATTATCTGAGTTTCACCTCTGCTGTTTCCATAATGTACTGAGTAGCCACAGCATGCCATGTAATGAAATCCTTCATAGGGAGTGGATTTGTTACAATATTTTACAGTGTGCATACAAATTAAAGTATGAAAACCCTATGCCTCTCCTTTTAACTGATTAAAATGCTTGTTTTCATTTGGATGTGAAAAAAAACTCTTTTAGGAGCAGAAATGAAGGCAGCATCCAAAAGGATGGTTTACTTATTTAATGCATTTAATATTTTATATTAATATTTTAAAAGTTATTAAATATTTATAGTGTATTTGGGGAAAAGACATTAAAGAGTTCCTATCTCAGGCTCTCAGCACCTCTGGCAGATATTTAAAACTATGATTCTTGAAATTGCCAGTCTAGTATGTTGCCCTAACTGCAGCACATGACAATAGCCAAACAAAAATATATACTCCGAAATAGAGGTGGTTGGAAAAAATTAGATGGAACAATATCCCATCAGAAAATGCAGTTCCATCAAAATCAAAATGCTTTCTGAAATAGACACCATTTTTTCAAAAATTAGTTTTGGAGAAATAAAGCGAAATGTCCCATATCGACATTTCCAGGAAAAGATATATTTCTTCCCTTTCACAATGATTTCTCATTTTGTTTTTTAAATTTTGTATTATACTATATATTATAAAACAATGTGATTTTTAAAAAAAAAGCCAAATGAAACATTTTCATTTTGTCAAAGCAAAACTTTTAAATCAATACAATATTATTTTCTGAATTCTCTTTCCTCCACAAGACAAAATTTCTGTTCAAACAGCTGTACAAACGAAGAATCCTAATCCCTTGCTGGATATCCCACATAAAATTTAGAATATAAATGAGCAACTCATTGGCTCATGGGCTCAACAGGTAGTGATCAACAGCTCGATGTCTAGTTGGCAGCGGGTATCAAGCAGAGTGCCCCAGGGGCCAGTCCTGGGGCTTGTTTTGTTCAACAACTTTATTAATGATCTAAATGATGGGATGAATTTCACCCTCAGCAACTTTGCAGATGACACTAAGCTGTGGGGAGAAGTAGATACGCTAGAGAGTAGGGACAGTGTCCAGTGTGACCTAGACATATTGGAGGATTGGGCCAAAAGAAATCTGATGAGGTTCAACAAGGACAAGTTCCAAGTCCTGCACTTAGGAAGGAAGAATCCCATGCAATGCTACAGGCTGGGGACTGACTGGCTAAGCAGCAGTTCTGCAGAAAAGGACCTGGGGAGTATGGTGGATGAGAAGCTGGATATGAGTCAGCAGTGTGCCCTTGTTGTCAAGAAGGCCAATAGCATATTGGGCTGTATTAGTAGGCGCATTGCCAGCAGATCAAGGGAAGTGATTATTCCCCTCTATTTGGCACCGATGAGGCCACACTTGGGAGTATTGCATCCAGTTTTGGTCCCCTTACTACAGAAAGGATGTGGACAAATTGGAGAGAGTCCAGTGGAAGGCACAAATTATTAGGGGGCTGGGGCACATGATTTACTGAGGGAAATGGGGTTATTTAGTCTGCAGAAGAGAAGACTGAAGGGGGATTTGATAGCAGCCTTCCAACTACTGGAAGGAGGGATCCAAAGATGATAGAGCTAGGCTGTTCTCAGTAGTGGCAGGTGATAGAACAAGAAGCAATGGTCTCAAGTTGCAGTGGAGGAGGTCTAGGTTGGACATTAGGAAACACTATTTCACTAGAAGGGTGGTGAAGCACTGGAATGGGTTACCTAGGAAGGTGGTGGAATCTCCATATGTAGAGGTTTTTAAGACCCGGCTTGACAAAGCCCTAGGCTGGGATGATTTAGTTGGTGTTGGTCCTGCTTTGAGTAGGAGGTTGGACTAGATGACCTCCTGAGGTTTCTTCCAACCCTAATATTCTATTATTCATAATACATTCAGTGACTTTTGCCTCTAGTTCAGTTCACAAACTGTCCGTAAAAATTATTATTCAAAAATTGATTACCAAATTATTTCTGTCAGTAATTATTGATTTGTAGATTATTTGCACAAAGTTTGTCTTTTTTGGATTATGGGCTATTGTGATTGCAAAAGCAGGTCTCACTGTATATATTTGTTCCCCTATTGAAGGAAAATACTTCCATAACTCTGAGGCCAGGTCTACACTACAGACTTATATATATACATATAACTATGACAGTTATATTGACCTAACCACCAGTGTAGACAGTGCTATCATGGCAGGTGGGCTTCTCCTGATGACATGGCTACCGCCTCTCAAATGGATTAAGTACACTGATGGGAGAAGCTGCATTGGTGCAACTGCACCACTGTAGTGTTTTAAGTGCAGACCTGCCCTGACTCTTAGATTTCCAGTGCATATATTCCTGATTTCAAATTCAGATTTCACTTTCCACAAAATTGACTTTCCACTTTCTCTAACTTTAACTGAAAATTATCTGCTTCTGCAAACAATCCTGATGGTAATTAATTTACTAAAATAGCCACTAGAACACTGGAAATGAAACACAATAATAATGAGAATGAATAATAATCTAATAATAAAGGTGTGTGAACACAATTGCAGCACATTTCAAAAAATCAAGTAAATGCAGAACAGTTTCTTGCATTATAATTCATCTCTAGTTGACAGGCACCCAACAGACGGACCATGTTGGATTTGAAAAGTCAAACACGTCAAAGTCATGCTTTGTTGGTAATCGTAACAATTACATCATCCATCACCTTTATAGCAACAGGCTTATTTAATACAGTAACCAACAGATGCTATTCTAGGGTAAAATACTCAATCTGTTAGTTTTGCTTTAGATATACAGCTGCAATAGCAAGTCAGGCATGAATTTTATTAAGTCTTATGAATTTTCTGTCAGTTCTGGGAGCTGTAGATTTATATCCATCCATGTATTCGGCTCCACTCGAAAATGAAATATAATTTAAAAACAAATAACAGAAAAACATTTCATTCCTGAAATATGCAGTTAATAGGTGAATCAAAGTATCATTGTTTGGCAAGGACAGCAAAATTCCAAGAATCACTCAAAAGCTAAAGGTAAATGTTGCATAAAGGATCCCAGTCTATTAAGGATAACCCCCCCAATTAGATTTATTTTAAAAGGGGTTTTACTCAGCATAACAGGAATGTGAGGAGAATTTTTTTCATAATTTTTTCTTTTATTATTTCAAAGGAAACAGTGCTTTTCTTTTCATTTAAATATGAAACACAGAAGCACTGAGGTAGCACATGAAGACAGAAAGGGGTTTGTCTAGAATGTGTCTTGGTTTTAACTTGACCTGACTAATTGCCAGTTAACTAGAGAGACAAGGAGGACACAATGAGAAATGTAAATCTGAGATATAGCCCATGGCCGAGATGTGTAGTCCCTTTAAACTCAATACAGTGATGGTGTAATAATTAGGCCTACAAATTTAACCTAATTGTTAGCTCAACTTTAAAAGGTGAGTAGGAATTCATAAAGTGTCACATTAACCTATAATAACAAATATTAATGGGAAAAAGTAAGAAAGGGAGACAGACAGATTGAATTAGTCCAGATAAAAACTCCTACAGATATAACTTAAGGACTGTGTTAAGATCGTGCCTGGTAAACAAGAGAAGAGTGGGATGGAAATTCAGTGAATCAACATTGGTGTGTCAGAAATTAGGCCTTATTGGTTGACAAAATAATGAAAGGATGGACTATTCCACCTATCACTCCCTTTTGGGTTTCTCACAAAGAGACTTTGTCAGGGGTTGGGGGGAAGGCGGGCAATTAGCAGAGGGGCTATCACAAAGCTGTCTGCCTGAAAGAAAAGGAAGGAGTGAATTGAACCATCATGGCTGCCACCCCCATCATCCTGGGACATGGACCTTCTTCATCCCAATTCTGAGAAATAGCCTGACCAGACCAAGCCAGAGAGAGTGAACCAGATAACATTGCCACCTTCACCAGTTCTGGCTAAAACGCAAATACTACCAGGGATATGAGAATTTGTCTCTTCTCCTACCCCCATTCAGTACCTTTACTTCCCTTTCTTATTTCTTCTCTTTCCTATTTTTTTCTTATTATTTTATGTCTAATAAGACCCTGGCTTAGCCGGCCAAGACTATATATTTTTTATAATATTGCAGTTAGCCTGTGACAAGAAAGAGGTATTATGTGCAGTGTCCTAAACACTGGAAAAATCCACCCCCTTGAGCAGCATAGTTAAGCTAACCTAAGTCCACATATGGACAGTACTAGGTCGACAGAAAAATTCTTCTGTTAATATAACTACTAGCTCTCAGGGAAGTGGATTACTTACACCAACGGGAGAATCTCTCCCTTTGGAGTAGGTAATGTCTACAGTGATGCTCTACAGCGGCGTTGCTGCAGCAGCATCACTGTAGTATTGTAAGTATAGACAAGCTCTGAGAGTTAACACCAGAGATGGAAGCTGCATTTTCCATCTTTGTTATTTTTTTCCTCTTGTGTGTGGTTGTCTTCTAGGAAGGAGGCTTGAATTTTAACACAGGGTGACCAGGTGGCAAATATGAAAAATTGGGACGGGGGTAGGGGGTAATCAGTGCCTATATAAGAAAAAGCCCCAAATATCAGGACTATCCCTATAAAATCAGGACATTTGGTCACCCCATTTTAGCAACAGCAACAAATAGCTCCCACCCATCTCAACTGACTTATTTTCTTTTCCCCAAAAGGACAGTTATGGCCATCTTTAATACCATCTCAGAGAGTGTTAGACACAGAATTTTCCCTTCTAAAAATGCTTTCCAGCTAAAGGGAAAGGGAACAAGGGATGTTATTGACATAATATAAAATCAAGTAAAATAAAAAATACTTAATACCTTACATTTCATAGATTCAGAGATTCCAAGGCCAGAAGGGACCACTGTGATCATCTAGTCTGCCTTCCTGCATAACACAGACCATAGAACTCCCCCCAAATAATTCTTAGAACAGATTTTTTAGAAAAACATCCACTCTTGATTTAAAAATTGTCAGGGATGGAGAATCCACCACAATTCTTGGTTAATTGTTCCAATGGTCAATTGCTCTCACCATTAAACCTTTATGCCTTATTTCCAGTCTGAATTTGTCTAGCGTCAACTTTCAGGTGCCTTTTACTGGTTTTCCTTCTTTGAAGGAATCTTTATTAAAAGATTCAAAAGAATAATTTGTTTGCCATGGAACTAAGCAGGCTGAGGTCTCTGTACATCAAACCCCAAATCTTGTTTAACGTTGTTTAAAGTTGGATTGTGCCAGGATCATGTTTGACACTTTGGGCCCATATGTTCCATCTACATTAATACAAAAGTGAGCAAATGGGAAGTAGTGGATGGACTGTAAACAGGCAGTGTTGTGTCACAATCAATGGATAAGGAAGTTTATTTTAGTAGATGTTTTTTGGACAGACTGGAGATAAACCTATGAATTAAATTCTGCATTTGAATTTTCAGACAGGACAGTATTAGAACTCTTCTTGAACAGCTGATCTATTATTGAAACCCTATGACCCCCAGTATAGCTCTGGTGTTTAGAGTTCTCAGTGCAGACTAACTCAGTCACAGATAAGCTAGGCTTAGATACTGTGATATATCCTGCTTTTAAAAAGTGAAATGCTAATTGATGTATTGTACTACTTTGGTGAAAGGAATTGTCCCCTTTGATCTGCAATATAATGAGATTTATTTTGAACATCAAAGTAATATATAAAAACTGAACAAGGAGATGAGCAGCTACATGAGCACTATATTTGCATGGCCTCTGAGGAGCGAGGATGGAAATTATCAATGCAAATGAGGGAAAAGTCTCAGAAAGTGTCTGAATAAAGGAGTAAGGCTCCTCTGATAATGTATCTGACCTCTGCATTCTGTCACAACTTCCTTAAAAACCTTGGACCAGGTTCTACTGTGTTATCTGGATGTAAATCTGGCAGAACTTTAAGGACTTCATTTGCCTTGCTTTTGATTCACACTAGTGTAAGCAGGAGCAGAATCTGACATCTTCTTTCTGGTTTTCGTTGACTAAGTGCAATTACAACACTAACAGCAGTGCCCCTGATTTTTTAAAAAAGCCTCCAGAGTCACTCCTGGCAATTACAGGCCAGTAAGCCTAATTCCAGCACCTGGCAAATTGGTTGAAACTATAGTAAATAACAGAATTATCAGATATGTAGATGAACATGATTTGTTGGGGGGAAAAGTCAATACAGCTTTTGTAAAGGGAAATCATGTTGTACCAATCTATTAGAATAATTTGAGGGCATAAACAAACATGGACAAGGATGATCCAGTGGATATAATGTACTTGGCCTTTCAGAAAGCTTTTGACAAGGTTCCTCACCAAAGACTCTTAAGCAAAGTAAGCAGTAATGGGATAAGAGGGAAGATCCTCTCATGCATCAGTAACTAGTTAAAAGATAGGAAACGAAGGGTAGGAATAAATGGCCATTTTTCACATTCAAGGGATGTAAATAGCAGGATCTGTACTACCACCAGTGCTGTTCAATATATTTCTAATGACTTGGAAAAAGCAGTAAATAGTCAGATGGCAAAGTTTACAAGTGATACAAAATTACTCAAGATAGTTAAATCCAAAGCAGACTGCAAAGAATTACACAGGGATCTCACAAAACTGGGTTACTGGGCAACAAAATGGCAGATGAAATTTAATGTTGATAAATGCAAAGTAATGCACACTGGAAAACATAACCCCCTCCCAACTATAAATAAAAAACGAAGGGGTCTGAATTAGCTATTACCACTCAGGAAAGAGATTTTGAAGTCATTGTGGATAATTCTCTGAAAACAAACACTCAATGTGCAGTAGCAGTCAAAAGCGAACAGAATGTTAGGAACCATTAGGAAAGAGATAATAAGACAGTAAATATCATAAAGGAACTGTATAAACCCATGGTACACCCACACCATGAATACTGCATAAAGTTCTGGTCATCCCATCTCAAAAAATGATATGAGAATTGGAAATGTTACAGAGAAAGCCAACAAAAATTATTACAGGTATGGAACAGCATCCACATGAGGAGAGATTAAAAAGACTGGGACTGTTCAGCTTGGAACAAAGGTGACTAAGGGGAGATATTGTAGAGGTCTATGAAATCATGAATGGTATGGAGAAAATGAATACGAAGTTTTATTTACCCCTTCACATGGGACAAAAAATAGGGGTCACCCAATCAAATTAATAGGCAGCAGGTTTAAAACAAACATAATGAAGTACTCATTCACATAACACTCAGTCAACTGTTGGAATTCATTGCCAGGGGATGTTGTGAAGGCCAAAACTATAACTGGGTTCAAAAAAGAATTAAATAAGTTCCTGGTGGATAGGTCCACCAATGGCTATTAGCCAAGATAGTCAGAGATGTAACCCCATGGTATGGGTGTCCTTAGGTCTCTGCATGCCAGGTGCTGGGTGACTGGATGACAAATGGATTTCTCAATAAGTGTCCTGTTTTATTCAGTCCCTCTGAAGCATCTGGCATTCATCACAGTGAAAAGACAGGATACTAGGGTATATGGACCATTGATCTGACCCAATGTGGCCATTTTTATGTTCTTATGACTTGATCCTGCAGTAGGAGCTGAGCTCTCAACCACGCCCTTCTAATTGTGGCACAGTGCTGCAGAGCAGGCCTGTACATGGTTATTTTGTTGTGGAAACCAGCTGACTGATGTGTACATAGCCCTCTTAGTTCAGTCAAGAAGAACAAAAATTGTGAGGGCAGACATCACAGCTCAATGGCTTCCTCAGCATTCAGTGGCTGATCAGGGGTTAGTGTATCACTAAAGGTCAGTGTACTGTAAGTGTGTAAAACAATCAAAATGAGGGGACAGATTGCCCTGTTCCCTCTGCCTGTGAGCCTCCTCTTTTCTACAAGTAAGGAGTAAGAGGCAGCCCTCCTCTCACCACTATACAAGTGTTAGGAATGAGAAATATCAGAGGGGTAGTGTGTTAGTCTGGATCTTTAAAAGCAGCATAGAGTCCTGTGGCACCTTATAGACTAACAGACATATTGGAGCATGATTCTCCAATACGTCTGTTAGTCTATAAGGTGCCACAGGACTCTTTGCTGCTTTTACAGGAATGAGAAGGTTAGGCCAGTGGCTGGGCTGATTCAAACACACATTTCTTCTCACCATCTCCATGGATAATTGGCTCAGAAGTAAATATAGCTTTGGGTCAAATTAATTTGTGAAGGGAGCCTCATTCACCTCATGAAAGCCTTTATTGAAGGGGAAGTTCTAGGAGCAGCTGGCAGCGGGGCTGTTAGCAGCTCTGTTAGCACCAGAGCTATGCTGATCTGGACCTGAGGAGAGCATCGCAGGATCTGCAGTCAATATGGAGGCCTACATGCAGAAGGCCCTGACTTACAACAGCTCCCCTGAGATTGGAGACCAAACTCACCGCATTAATTGTAGAAGCATGTCAATTTCAATGAATTTCTATTTCAGGGAAGGAGGAAAAAAAACCATGAAGTGTTTCAGTAATGTTGACACATTTCATTTTCTGAATGGAATGGAATGTTTTGATTTTCATTTCAAAATGACTTTTCATTTTGAAATTTGTTTGATTTTGTATTTTAAAAAAATGTCTAAATCAGAATGAAATGTTTCAGTTTTATCAAAACAAAACATCATGATATCCCAGAACTATTTTTTGTCAGAATCTAGTTTTGCCAGAAATTTCTAATTTTTTGTTCCAGAACACATTTTTTGAACTTGTGGCATTTCCCACAAAACTTCCCATCCAGATCTACTGTGCATTATATCATTGTTAAATCATAATCAAAATAATAAAAATATGCATGTGAACAAATGTAGCAAGGCTATATAATTAAACCTTTTGACAGCACTTTGCACAGGTTTTTTGGGTAAGAATTTATAATCTCATTAAGATGATTCATCCTCTTATTTGATTTCTCTTTAGCTTGCATTATCACAAAAACATTATCTATTCAGGATCTGTTTATTAAGTTAAAAAAAAAACCTTCTCAGTGTATCAGAGTTCTGAAAAGTCAGGGGCCTGGCTCACAGGATCCCAGAAAGTCCATAATTCATCTGTAGTCACATGTCTGTGATGTCAAGTGTCCAATAATTAAATACTTTTAGGGAAGTGGATAGGGTAATGGATTTATATCCCAGTTCAGTGTGGTAGTTAAGCATGTGCCTAATTAAGCATGTGGTTTCACTTCAATGCAATAACCATCTATGTGTATAAGTGAGAAGTGCTTAAGTATCTTTCTTTGTCAGAGACTTGGGGCTTGACCCAAAGCCTATTGAAGTCAATGGAAGTCTTAATTTGTGTTCCCCACATATGCATTTAATGTAGATTTCCAAAAATATTTTAATTGATATGGAATATCAATATTTAAACCATTGAAAACATGAAAACTGAGATTGCCAGCTCTGCCTATAATATATAGCATAGCAATAACTTATAGTTAAGAGATAAGGTGGACCAACTTCTATTGGTGACAGAAACAAGCTTTTGAGCTTCTGCAAACCCCTTCTTCAGGTCTGAGAAAGGTACTCAGACTGTCACAGACCCTGCCATAACAGATACAAAACCTGTAGACATATCTCCACTGCTATGGTGATAAATACCCTGCATAACACACCTTTCAAGATTGATGTGTCGGACACATGCCTATCACAAGATGTGGTAAAGGTCACCCGGTGCACTAAATGCCCCTGTAAAAACTGTGTGTGAAACAAAACAATCACTATGCTCCCAGATGAACTCACCCAGAAAAATGAAAGACAGAAACACCATATCACCTGTGGGTGAACACTTTTCACAAAGCAATCATTCCATATGTGACTTCTCAATCCTCACCTCCAGAGGAAACCTGCACAATTCCTTTAAAAAGTTGAGCCAGGGAGTTTAAATTCATAACTTTGCTAAACACTAAAGATTATGGATTTAATAAAGACACTGGGTTTATGGTTTATTACAACAATCTGTAACCCACTAACCCCCCTTTTTGTCCTATGACTGCAGAGATGTTAATAGGCACTCTACCTTGAGTGGTCCCTTAGAATATGTACTAACTATTTATGCTAAACAATCTATTCCACATTACAATTAGCTGTGACGCTCGGAGTACCTTTTCAGACCTGAAGAAGAGCTCTGCGTGGCTTGAAAGCTTGTCTCTTTCACCAACAGAAGCTGGTCTAATAAAAATATCTTCATCCACCTTGTCTCTCTAATGTTCTAGGAGCAACACAGCTACAGCAACACTGTAAAGATCTGATAGTTAAGGTTGCCTCCATTATAAGACTCTGGTTTTAATTACCAACAGCTTTGACTACTTCCCCTCTTCAGAGGGAAAGTTTTTATTCTGGGTGCCTCCCTCAGACTGAATTATTTTGGAATGTGTCAGCAAAAATTGTTCAGCTATTTCTCAGAATGAGTATTGGGAAAAATATGTTTTGCCCATATTACAATTTTTACAACCATTTTGTTGAGAAGCTTAGCCACCTCCATGTTTTAGAGCAGGGACTGGAAATCAGGCAGGGGCAGAGGGTTGCAGTGGTGTCAGGCCATCCCTGTGAAAGTACATCCAAATGAAAAAGAAAATATAGTTAGTTTTTCACACATGGCAACCAACCATGTGCTCATTATTTTATGGATGCCCAATTTGAGACACCTAAGGCCACAACAGCAGCTGAAGTCATTGGGAGCCATGCACTGAACATATAAAGTGCTAGTAAAATGTTAAGGTCTCTGAAACATTAGGCCTCTCAAGTTGAGAACCCAAAAATAAGTGGATAGTTTTGAGTTCAGTGAAGTTCCTGGAGGCTCAAATATAGGATTTTGGGTTTGTCCATTATCGACAAGGGCCATTTGCCAAATTGAGATCCAGATTTTGAATACCCCCAAAACAAGGAGGAGTTTGCATCTAGGTTTTTATTTCAGGCCCAGAGTCATACTCCTGATAGTTCACTTAAAAATATTTCAGGTGGCAGAAGTAATACTTTTGTTTAAACTTCTCCCATTGTGGGTAACTCTGTGTCATGCACCTTGTTGCCACAGCTACAGATGCTTTAGACATCATTAAAATATATTAATAAATTATGGCAGCAAGGGAATGCACCATTGATCTTCTCAATTCATGTGCATTTAGTGGTAGTCCTTCATCCTTTGCATTTAAGGGGCAATATTATGTTTAAGGTACTGAGATGGAAACTTTCAGCTTGCCAAAAATATCTTGTGACTCAAGGCTTTGTCCCCAGCAGGAGTGGGAACTTTTATTAAAATCCAAGCTTGGAATCTTAATTAAAAGTGCATTGAAGTGGCTTATTCCTTAAGATGGTAACAATAAAATGAAGTTGAAGTGAGCTCCTGTTTTTCATTCATAGGTAAGAAATTGGACAGGTGGGGCAGATTTCAGAAAAATCTGAGTATACATCTGTTATTTACAGGCAAAAATTCACAGACTAGGGTGATCCATCACATTTTTATTTAGAATTGGTATTTATTTTACACATTATTAATTTTAAATGAAGCGCCTATGAAGAATAGTAGAATATTACGCTTATATTATAGATACGAGAACACTATGGATCTGATCTTGCAAACATCAAAGTCCCATTGACTTCAATGGAAGCTCCACCTACAAGAGGAGCTACCAGGCCTGATCCTACCAGTCCAATACCATTAATGGAACTGTTGCCATTGACTACAACGGATGCAGGATCAGGATATTGGCACGAAGATACAAAATTCACTTTATACAGCACTGAAATTCAGCAGCCACAGGAGTGTAATGTGGCTATTAATAGTGAATAGCAACCATAGGCAATAGTTTAAACTGGAATGTAAACAAGAATAGCATGCAAATGAAATTGCAGGGAGGAATCTAGCTAGGATTTGGATATAGAGATGTAGATTGATATGGACATACTAAAATAACATTAAGATGTGTGAAATACTTGAAATGAAACTTAAAAATCTTGAAAATCAGGATTTTCCCATTTTGCTTTGATTCTTCAAAAAATGATCTAGATTTAGAAGACACCCATGACATTTCCTGGGTTTTTTGATGAAAAATAGGAACATTTTTCATAAAATGCAAAATTTTCAAAGGTTTCAAAATTCTTTTGAATTAAAGTCAGTTTGCATCCATAGCGTGTGAAATTTTAAACTATGTATGACTTCAATGTGAAAATTATGATTTAGCAGAAATTTCACCCCCACTCCTCACGCTCCCACCCACCTGCAATTTCCAGGTTACAGAATGGCTTGAAGAAACTGATGATGGCTTTCACAGGCAATTTTTGAAAAGACTGACTTTTATGTAGCTGTGTCACCTTGTTTAATCTCCATATTGAAACAAAATGAGGAAATATTTTTAAACCCTATTTTAGGACCAGATCCAAAGCCTGTTGAAGTCTATGGCAAAACTCCCATTGATTTCAAATCAAGCTCTTATTGCAGAAGAAAGCCAAGTTTTGGAAGAAAAGCTGCTCCACTGTCTCATTGTTTTCTCTATTCATATTACAAGGTACTGAGCACCAACTGGGAGATGCTGCCCTCCCTCACCTCATGTCAAAATCAGTGATAGTTGAGACAACTTGGCCCCTTTCCAGGACATGTCTCTAAACTAGGTTGATGGAGGTGGAAATAATTTGAGATATACTCCTCCATTTACCTAGAAAATGTACTGCCTCCAGGTCTCTACTCAGCTTGAGTGCCTTTGCTGACAGCATCTGTGTCATTGTTCCCTGGAGAGAAAGAGAAGATCCGTCTCCCAGGTAGGCAAGTCCCAAACCACTGATGGGGTATATCATCCTACTGGAAGCCCACAGTTAGACTGGACAAATGGATGGATGGATAGAGAAGTCAGTCAGGCAGAAAAGAAGATCAAAAGAAAGCAAGACTGAGAGTCCAACAAAATTGATGTAAAAAGGCACAAACCTATGGCCAACGGATTTGCAGTCTCTTACACTAAGCCCCTTACATGTAAGTCTCTTACATACAATTTGGCTCAGACAAAGAGAAACAAATGGAAGAGAAACAGACAGAAGAGAAGAAATGAATAGTTGTCGTGGCAATTCTGCCAAGCCAAGGGGAGGCCAAGAGACTGAAATGTAAATGCATGTTACAACTACGAGAGAGACACATTATTTGCTCATCTGGGTAATTGTGCCCTTGAAAATTATAGGGCATTTTGTGAAACATTCCAGAAGTGCTCCCAGAATTATGTCAAAGGCTCACTAAAGATTTAGATTCATGTAAAACAAAAACTCCTTTGAATTTCACACTCCCTGTCCATTAATATTAATTTTAAAAAGTCACATCAAGTCTCTCGAGGTCATTTTTTCTTATGTGGAATGAGAATCTTGCAGTCCATTAGAAATGCATCTCTATTCTGCATGTCAGACTGGACAGTTCTTAGCTGCCAAGATAAAAATGTCCTCATAAGTGTGGGCAAATGTCTGGAAATTATATTTGGCAGAGAGTTGCTGTAATAGAAACACAATCATAATTGGGACATTTAAGCTGCCCCAGTACAAGAAATCCTCTCTGTACATCTGTGTTTCCTGGAACCTTAAACACCAGGGGCTTGATTTTAATTTGCCTAATACCATGTTCTTGTCAGTAACGATGTCTAAGAACTATCCTGTTAATCTCTCCAATGTCAATTTCACAGACAGTGGTCATTGGAACTCTATTAGATTTCTCCAGGTAAATTCACTTTGCAGGAGGATCCTACATCAAATAGACATTACCATGAGCAGGAATTGTATGCAGTTAATAAAGAAGACTTTTCCTGGGCAAATGTCAGGACACCTACTGTTTAGCAGTGTTCTTCTGTCAAAGGGACAGGAGTTTGAGTGAACCAAAGGCCTGGTGGAGAGGAATGCATAGTTTCCCACATGAAGTCATTCTGTAACTTAGTGCAAGTCTTACTTTCCATCCCTGGTTAAATTGCAATGGCAGGCTGGGAAATCTGAGGCCTGAACAACAAGGACCATAGAATCCAAACACTACATAAATATTTGTTTTTCTGCTAAAGTGCCACCACTAGATAGCCAGACTCTGCTGTAGTGACTGGATGTCTAAAGACTAGATTTGGTTTCAGAGAGACTTATACAACCCCAGAGTGTCAGTGGAGTTTCACAGATAGCAGATTTTGGGTCAGAGTCTCAGATTATGGTAGTCAACAGCTTAATGGTGCAAAATAGACTCATAGACTCATAGGTCAGAAGGGACCAATCTGATCATCTAGTCTGACCTCCTGCACAAGGCAGGCCACAGAACCCCACCCATCCAATTTTATAACAACCCCTATCCCAGGACCGAGTTATTGAAATCCTCAAAAATGGTTTGAAGACCTCAAGCTGCAGAGACACCACCAGCAAGCGACCCGTGCCCCACGCTGCAGGGGAAGGCGAAAAACCTCCAGGGCACCTGCCAATCCGCCCTGGAGGAAAATTCCTTCCCGACCCCAAATATGGCGATCAGCTAAACCCTGAGCATGTGGGCAAGAGTCACCAGCTAGCACCCAAGAAGGAATTCTCCGCAGCAACTCAGTACCCATCGCATGCAACATCTCGCCGCAGACCATTGAGCAGACCTGTCTGGTGGTAATTCAAGATGAATTGCCCAAATTAACGATTCTATCATAACATCCCCTCCATATACTTATCAAGCTTTGTCTTAAAGCCAGGAAAGTCTTTTGCCCCTACTGTGTCATCAGAAAATGTGTCATCAGAAATTGTTTCATTAAAACAATGATGTTAAATCAATTCACTGGCCATTGATGACTATGTGGCCATTGGAACTGGTGCTATTCACCCAAGAGTTCTGAAGGAACTAAAATATGAAATTGCAGATCTACTAAAGGTGGTATGTAACCTATTGCTTAAACCAGCTTCTGTACCAGATGACTGGAGGATAGCTAATGCAATCCCAATTTAAAAAATGGCTCCAGAGGTGATTCTGGCAATTAAAGGCCAATAAGACTAACTTCAGTACCAGGTTGTGACACTCTGTACCTCAAAGTAGCACTCTGGAACTCCCATTTGCACCACTGTGATATGATTATGATGTGTTCGATACAAAGTATGCCTTGTGAGGTATCATTTAACAAGAACTGATTTGTTGAACATTAATAACCTATTGATTGTTTATTATCATTGTATGTGAAGTTATGAAGTATTGCTATATGTGTTACTGAAATATGTTGTGAGGTTGGGAGATGCCTACAGTTGGCCTTTCAGTAACAACAAAGGGTCAACCATGACTGGCCAGACAGGTATTGATGGCCCATCAAGAAGAATCCACTCTCTCAGGGCTTGTCTACATCAGAAAGTTGCAGCGCTGGTGAGGGAGTTACAGCGCTGCAACTTAGGAGGTGTACACATCTGCAGGGCACCACCAGCGCTGCAACTCCCTGTTTGCAGCGCTGGCCGTACTCCCGTTTTGTCTCGGGTGTAGAGGATCCAGCGCTGGTGATCCAGCGCTGGTAATCAAGTATAGACACTTACCAGCGCTTTTCTTGACCTCCGTGGAATAAGCAGGTATCCCAGCATACCTGAGGAAGCCTCTGGTAATCAAGCTGGTCTCCTTTCCCTGTTTGCTCTCTCGTTCCCCGAACCCCCGAGCAAGCAGGTCTCCTTCCCTGCGGTTTGCAGGGTGGTTCGGGGAACGCGAGAGCAAACCGCGGCGAAGCTGGTCTCCTTTCCCGGTTTGCTCTCGCGTTCCCCGAACCCCCGAGCAAGCAGGTCTCCTTCCCTGCGGTTTGCAGGGTGGTTCGGGGAACGCGAGAGCAAACCGCGGCGAAGCTGGTCTCCTTTCCCGGTTTGCTCTCGCGTTCCCCGAACCCCCCTTGAAGCCGCCCAACAGCGCTGCAGTGTGGCCACATCTAACACCACTTGCAGCGCTGGTTGCTGTAAGTGTGGCCACTCTGCAGCGCTCGCACTATACAGCTGTACTAATACAGCTGTAACAACCAGCGCTGCAAAATTTTAGATGTAGACATGGCCTCAGAGGCTCCTTAGAGAAGGCATGTACGCAACAGGGACTGCCTGACCCCATGTCACAGCAAGCATCAGTCTAGCAGCTGGAAGAAAATAGAAAAGAGGGACAGTAACATCATCACTTGGCCTCTTTTCTCCCACATCTCAGCACCTAGAAGATCATTTGGAAGACAAAGACTTTGAACTGGGGAGATTGGTCCCAGAGTGGGAAGGGAACCCAGCCTGTGTATGGAGAGCTGTGAGGGTGAGAGACTGCTTTATTCAAATCTGGCTTAGTCTGTAGAATTTATTTTTATTTCTTAAGTAACCAACCCTGATCCCTGCCTGCATCTTATAACCACTTAAAATGTATCTTTCTGTGGTTAATCTGTTTTATATTTTACCTAAAACAATCTGTTTTTGAAGTGCTTGGGGAATCTCAGATCAGGTTACAAAGGCTGGTGCATGTCCACTTTCCTATGAAGAAGTGGCAAACCTGTTAATGAGCTTGCACTGTCCAAATCAGTCTTGAGCAGTGTAAGATGATACATTTCTGGAGTGCAAGGCTATGGGCCTGGGTCCTCCCTCTATATGATTCATGGGTATGTCAGGGAGCATTCATGCAATTTAGCTGGGTGTGGGGCTCCATATGCTGATGGCTGAGTGATCACAGTGCCTGGAGGGCTTTTCTGCTTCTCACTGGCACAGCTTTTGTGAGAGACAACCTAGGCTGGAGAGTTAAGGAGGCACAGCAATCCCACAGTTCTAGGTTGTACCCTGGGGATCCTGTCACACGGGAAAATTAGTTGAAACTATAGTATAGAACAGGATTATCAAGCACATAGATTATGAATATGATATGTTGGAGAAGAGTCAACATGGCTTTTTAAAAGGATATCATGTCTCACCATTTTAATAGAATTCTTTGAGGGTATCAAACAAGCATATAGGTAAGGATAATCCAGTTGGCATTGTGTACGTGGACTTTCTGAAAACCTTTGACAAGGTCCAACATCAAAGACTCTTAAGAAAAGCAAACAGTCATAGGATGAGAGTGAAGATCAGTAACTGGATAAAAGATATGAAACAAAGGATAAGAATAAATGGTCAATTTTCACAATGGAAAGGGATAATGCAAAGTACTCCGCTTAGGAAGGAACAACCAGCTGCACACATACAAAATGGGGAATGACTGCCTAGGAAGGAGTACTGTGGAAAGGAATCTGGGGGGTCATAGTGGATCACAAGCCAAATATGAGTCAACAGTGTAAAGCTGTTACAAAAAAAGCAAACATCATTCTGGGATGTATTAGCAGGAGTATTGTAAGCAAGACACAAGAAATAATTATTCCGCTCTACTCCATGCTGATTAGGCCTCAAATGGAGTATTGTGTCCAGTTCTGGGCGCCATATTTCAGGAAAGATGTGGACAAATTGGAGAAAGTCCACAGAAGAGCATCAAAAAAGATTAAAGGTCTAAAAAACATGACCTATGAAGGATGATTTTAAAAAAATGGTGGTGTTTAGTCTGGAGAAGAGAAGACTGAAAGGGGACATGATAGGTTTTCACCTACATAAAAGGTTATTACAAGAAGGAGGGAGAAAAGTGTTCTTCTTAAGGATAGGATAGGGCAAGAAGCAATGAGCTTAAATTGTAGCAAGAGTGGTTTAAGTTGGACATTAGGAAAAACTTCCTGTCAGAGTGGTTAAGCACTGGAATAAATTGCCTAGGGAAGTGGTGGAAACTCCATCATTGGGGATTTTTAAGAGCAGGTTCGACAAACTCCTGTCAGGGATGGTTTAGATAATACTTAGTCCTGCCTTGAGTGCAGGGAACAGGACTAAATGACCGATCGAGGTCTCTTCCAGTTCTATGGTTCTATAAATAGTGGAGTCCCCTGAGGATCTCTGCTGAGACATGTGCAGTTCAACATATTCGTAAATGATCTGGAAAAGGGGGCAAACAGTGAGATGGCAAAAATTTGCAGATAATATAAAATTACTCAAGATAGTTAAATCCAAAGCAGCAAGGCTGCCCAGAACATTGAGGGGGCCTGAGGCAAAACAATTTCGGGCACCCCTTCCATAAAAAAAATAGTTGCAATACTATAGAATGCTATACTCTTGTGGTGGGGCCGGGGCCTGAGGCAAATTGCCCCACTTGCCCTCCCCCCACCAACCCCGGGAGGCCCTGCAAAGCAGACTGCGAAGAGTTGCAAACAGAACACACAGACTGAGTGACTGGGAAACACAATGGCAGACAGAATACTTGCGGTAATCTCTAAGGTGCCACAAGTACTCCTTGTCCTTTTTGCTGATACAGACTAACACGGCTACCACTCTGAAATCTGTCACAATGGCAGATGAAACTCAGTGTTGAAAAATTGAAAGTAATGCGTATTGGAAAAAATAATCCCAACCATACATACAAAATTATGGGTTCTAAATTAGCAGTTACCACTCAAGAAAGAGACCTTGGAATCACTGTTGATGATAATTCTCTGAAAAAAACAACCAAACTGCTCAATGTGCATTACCATTCAAAAAAGCTAACAATGTTAGGAGCATTAGGAAAGGGCTAGATAAGACAGAAGATATAATAATGCCAGTATATAAATCAATGGTATGCCCACACCTGGAATACTGCCTGCAGTTCTGGCTGCTCCATCTCAAAAAAGATATATTAGAATTGGAAAAGGTAAAGAGAAGGGCAACAAAAATGATTAGGGGTATGGAACAGCTTCCATATGAGGAGAGATTAAAAAGACTGAGGCTGTTCAGTTTAGAAAAGAGACATATAAAGGAGGGTTATGATAGAAGTCTATAAAATCATGAATGATGTGGAAAAAGTAAATAGGGAAGTGTCATTTACCCCTTCATATAAACACAAGAATCTGGGGTCATCCAATGAAATTAACAGGGAGCCGGTCTGAAACAAACATATAGTACTTCAAACAACACACAGTCAACTTATGGAACTCATTGCCAGGGGATGTAGAGAATGCCAAAATATAACTGGGTTCAACAAAGAATTAGATAAATTCCTGGCAGATAGGTCCATCAGTGGCTGTTAGCGAAGATAGTCAGGGATGCAACTGTGTGCTCTGGGTGTCCCTAAACCACTGACTGCCAGAAGTTGGGACTGGATGACAGGGGATGGACCACTTGATAATTTCCCTGTTCTGTTCACTTCCTCTGAAGCATCTGGCTCTGGCCACTATCAGAAGACAGGATACTGGGCTACGTGGACTATTGTATAGCCAACTGTATGTTCTTATGTGAAGGTCATGGAGGCTGTACACACTGCCCCAGTCACAAGGCAGATGTAAGGAACACAACCTTGAGAAAGGCTCCACAACCTTGGGAGGAGGAGGTTTCTTCCCATCCTACCCACATATATGTCCCCCAGATATCTAGGCCTGGCTAGCCACTGAGAACAGGATTTATCTCATTGTGTTTGGCCTTCCTTTAGGATTATTTATGGAATCTGTTATCCTTTTAGTTAGTGTCAGGGCATCTGCCTTTTCTGTCCTCCTCAGAATAGTATAAGCTTCATTCACATCCCCCCACATCCCTTGTTTTTTATCAAACATATAAACTTTGCTAACTTGTTCTGAGAACTATACAAAAAAACCACCCAGATTCCCTTATACTTCTGAGCCAACTCTTCCTATGACCACAATGCTCTAACACTGGAGCACTGCTCCAGGAACCATCTCTTTGAATGGTATCAGAATTAGCCATTTTGATACAAGCTTCAGTGTTATCTTAATACATTCATGATCGTTTCTAGCAGCTAAAAACAGCAGGGAAGAGGAAAGAGGTCTGAAACTGTGACATTTACAAGTCTATAATTTGACACATTGCTGTTTAAAATAACACGATGCTGTTAAAAAGTATATGGGCCTCTTTAATATTGGATGGAAGCTCTTGGACTATTTAAGATGTATAAATTCAGGCTGTTTCTCACCAGCCATCAGAAAACAGATTAGAACGGGGGGGTGTTGTTTTTAAATTCAGCTTTACATAAAAATGTAATTGATTTTTAAAATGCCAGATTCAAAATGTGTTATTTGTGTGAGGGAACTGAAAACACAGGACAACAACTTTAATTGGAAATTTAAAAAGTTTGTGACTGAGATTACAAATTTGAAATGCATTGGATGCTTCTAGGAAGCCATAATTAAAGTTTACAAATTGTGTCTTTTATCTTGTAATCATTATTCTGTTTCAAAGTCTGGGCAGGGAACTGGTCATGTAAGCCAACAAACCTCAATAAAGTCATGCGAACTGTTGGCTTTTGTGCTTTTTGTTATACCCGTCCAACATGAATAATCTCTCACATTAGGGGGTTGAATCCAAAAAGTGAAACTCTGCTGCATCCAAGAAAGGTGCTTCCAGATGTAGTAGTAGTATTATTATTAATTTATTTATTTTATTTACAGAGCTCTGAAAGCATTTTGTAGTGTTCTGTACCAGTAGGCTCAAATCCAACATGGGCTGGCATAATATATGGGACTACTGGTCCAGGAGGTATTGTGGTGATACCTCGAAAAGAATTGAGTCTGGGGGAATTTGCAGAAAGGGAGGGGCTGCAGACCTGGGTTATGTGAAACGCACAGGTATGTCAATTTCAGTGATCAACTCCCCCTCAACGGAGAATATTTTGTTTTGGATACACTCTGTCTTGGTGTTTTTGGAACACATTTTTTCCCCAGGTTTTCCAGTTTGTGAGAAATTTTGAAAAATATGTGTTGGGTCTGATTTGGAACCAAAAATCCTAAATTTTGTAAAGCTTTATTATATATATGTATTATCAGTTATGATCATGGTATATTTTTTGTACCATTCATGGGTTTCTAAACTTGTATGTAATTAAAAACTAATGAGTGAGTTCTTGCTGTATGTGACTCGTATCCTGCATTGTTGAGATCTTTGGAATATTTTTATGCAAACATGATTTACAGGGTACTCAGCATGTGTGTGTCAGTGTCTGTATCTGTGTTGAGCTGTTATTCTGTCCCTTTATTTCAATGACATCTCATAACAAAGCTCTCCCTGTTTAAGGCACAAATTTGGATCTCTGTTCAACATGCTTGCCTTTTAGAAATCAGAAGTGGATAAGAATGGAGTAAATGAACCGTCTGACACCAGCCTGGGAATGAACAGGCAGCTGATGGAGTGTCCCAGTATGAGGCACTTAAACCAGCGATGTCTGTTCACAGTGACTGTGACAAAATATAAACCAAATGCTTCTACACTTGTATTTTCAAAGTGACACCCACGCCTTGTGCTACAGCCATCATAATCCCATCCCCCTGGGCAAGTTGGCATCAATCTCAATGGATGTCAAAGGCAGGGGGACTGTCTGGGAAGCCCCTGAGAGCTTGTTAAAATTCTACCATCAAACTGAAGATTAGTGATTCCCCTGCCTTTGGTAGTGCTCACCCTCCTTGTCAGAAACTGCTTAACTTATCCTGCCAGGGAAGACCTTTTTCTATAAGATTCAGTCTCTCTCATCACTGTGGAATCTGAACACGTTTCTGTCATAACATATTCCCAGATTTGGACCTTAGTGTCCAAAATATGGGTGTTAGCCTGAAAACCTCCAAGCTTAGTTACCAGCTTGGACCTGGTAAAGCTGCCACCACCCAAAAAATTAGAGTGTTTTGGGGCACTCTGGTCCCCCCAAAAACCTTCCCTGGGGACCCCAAGACCCAAATTCCTTGAGTCTCACAACAAAGGGGAATAAACCATTTCCCTTCCCTTCTCCCTTCCAGGTGTTCCCTCCCTGGGTTCCTGGAGAGATACACAGAAGCAAGCTCCATGAATCTAAACAGAGGAATTCCACCCTCCCTATTTCCAGTCCTGGAAATAGGTACCGAGAGAGAGAGAGCCAAGCTCCCCCCCAACCCCTCCTTCACCCAGAGGGAATGCAAAGTCAGGCTAGTAAATTTAACACACACAGATTTCCCCCTGACTTCTTCCTCCCACCAATTCCCTGGTGAGCTACAGACTTAATTTCCTGGAGTTCCCCAATAAGAAAAACTCCATCAGGTCTTAAAAAGAAAGCTTTATGTAAAAAGAAAGAAAAAATACATAAAAATGGTTTCTCTGTATTAAGGTGACAAATACAGGGTCAATTGCTTAAAAGAAATATGAATAAACAGCCTTATCCACAAAGAATACAATTTAACACATTTCAGCAACTACACACATGTAAATACGAAAAAACAAACCTATGGTCTTCCTGTCTTTGTACTTACAACTTGGAAACAGAAGATTAGAAAAGCAGGAGGCAGAAAAATCCTCTCATAGCCGAGAGAGACAGACACAAGACAAGAACAAAGGACTCACACACAAACTTCCCTCCACCCAGATTTGAAAAAGTCTTGTTTCCTGATTGGTCCTCTGGTCAGGTGTTTTAGGTTACTCCTTTCCAGGTAAAAGAACATTAACCCTTAGCTATCTGTTTATGACACTTTCAGATTAGAAAATTAAATGAGGAGCCTAGCCTCTGTCAATTACTGTGTTTTGTCTTAGTTTAGAAAAAAGTTTTTTGAGGCATAGACTATGTGTTTGTACAATGAGCACCACAGTGGCACAGGGTTCTTCTGAAATACAAAGAAAGAATAATGTGTGATCACATGTATATATATATATATATATATATATCAATTACATTTGCTGCTGTCCAACTAAACATAACATTTGATAGTAAGTAATTTGGAGATTACCCAGGATAAAAGTAATAAATGGTTAAGTTGTCTTTGTTATGGGCTGTGACATGCCACTATGGGCAGTTAGATCTTGGAGAAATTAAATGTTAGTTGTGGTGCAATTCTTTTAAGAAGCTGTTGCTTATCACCAGTAAATTTGATTTTCTCTGTCTGGATCTCTTTAACTGGAATAATATCTTAGTATAGGGCTGCTGCCTACAGGATATACCCTCACACAAACAAAATAGACACCTACATTCTGTCAAAAAACATATCAAACAATTTAGTTCACTATACTGGAGCCACATAAATGTTATGTTGTTTATGTGCTTCACTGGACCAGAGTAAAAAAAACCCTCTTCTGTGGATTATTAGCTCCTTGAGCTGGATTCACAAACTCCAGAGCAGGCTGCATAATTCACTGCACAGGAGTTTCACTTGTTATGTTACAGTTAGTTAATTAATCTCCCTTTGCTGGCTGCTTGCTACTTCTTGTAGCAGCTGTAAGAAATATATATGGTAGATCATAAAAATATTTAAAAACAAATCATATTCTTGGTGTCAGAGAAGAAGATCTATGTATAGTCAAATCTATAATCAGAGAGGAAATCTAATGAGGTGGTTAGTATTTGAAATACTTCTCTGATGTGAACTCTAAGGGATCATCACTGTCATACAGCTCTGCCTACAGAATTATTCTATAACCAGAATTTTGCATTTCTGTGTCTTAGCTGAGATTTATTAGCATTGTTTTGATTTTTCTTTCTTTGTTTGTTTTGTTTTCTTTGTTTCAAAATATCAGGGAAAATGCCTCCCTCAACTTTTGAGGTCTGTACTCATTATTTTAGGTACTGAACAGTGTTTTAAGTGATGCATTTTGGGCCCTTTGCTCTTCTTGCATCCTAAAAGTTAAATATTAAATGAATGAGAATTGAGAGGTGCTAGATAGATCAGGTTAGTGGGACTGGGCACTTATCATTTCTAGGTCACCAGTTATGACCAAGCCAGTAATGAGTAAAAGCTCTGACCATCTGATCACTGTATGGTGGCCTATGCAAAATGAGTTTGATAGTACCTCAATTTTGTTTCTCAGGGGATAGGTGCACATGCTACAAAAACACAAATGGCACCCTTGGTGTTCTCAGCACAGAGGCCATGAAGGAATCAATGGGCATGGACAATAAATTCCCCCCTCTACCCCCTACAGCTCAACTCTCTAAGTCAGGGTACTGGGAAATCTTGCTCTGTGGTGCATGTACTGTAACCACTAAGTGGATAAAAATATTTCAGTCTCCAGAGTTATAATAATCTGGCATCTTTTATCAGCATTAAATGCAGCTGAAAATTTATTTGATCATCATCCTCAATTGTTCAGGCTATAGAAGGGAATCAAAGGGGTGTTCTTCCTCAAGCTGGACCTTATGTCATTCCCTGTATCAGTGATTAGTTTGAATTTCATGTGAATTTCAGAGACACAAAACCAATGCAGCATGGGCAACTGTAGTGCGAGCTTACTCTGACCATTCCCTCAAATGCCTGGAGTGGTTCCCTTTACAGGTCAGAGATTAGTTTTCTGTCTATGCCCCGCTCAGTCCTTGACGTCTCTGTTGAGAATATCAACATGAGGGCCAGTTGCAACAGTGATTTTGTGCGGTGGGTATTTGTCCACAAAATAGCCAGGAGAAGGTAATTGCAAAGTTCAGTCATTATTAATCTCAGTGGAGAGGAAGGATGATTCAGCAGTTGGAGTTGCCTGGGAGCAAGAAGACCCAGGTTTAATTCCCTATTCCACTACAAACATCTGTGCGACCTTGGGAAGCCACTTAGTCTTTCTGTGCCTCAGTGTCCCATCTGTAAAATCCTATTGCCCTACCCCGTGGGGCTGTTGTGAGGATAAATACATTGAAGACTGTGAGGCATTTGGACACTATAGTGATTCGGGATTTTATAGGTACCTAAGATAGCCAAAAGATGACTATTCCCATGCTTAGTCCCTCAAGTCATCCATTTCCCTAAAATAGTCAATATTCAATTCTGCAGCTCTGATCGTGTATTCCAGAATACAACCTGATGCCATTGCACAAAGAGATGCCTCATGACTGGTCTACTCTCCCTGCACTTTCAAATAGTTCTGGCTCCTAAAAGATTATTATTGCTGTTAAAAGAATTATAAGTTTCATAAATTATGATTATGCACTTGCCTTTCTTTTTATTGATCCTTTAGGGGAAACTAATTTAATAACCTAGATGAGGCTGTATCTGTATTTGTTGGGAAAAATTGTTCAGAGTTATGAAAATGACATTGTGAAATGATTCAACTGGTCCTTTGCCAGAGTGCTTCCCATTAGGATATAACCAGCTACATAAACAAGACCCCAGAATTGTTCCACAATGTCTACATGGCAGGTGTGCATGTTGCATGATTTTGCCCTTTAAAGTGTGCCAATATACAGTAATTATTCTTTTAATGGTACTGTAGCATATACTATTGGGATAATGTTTCAACATTTTAATTATTAAAGAGAGAAGTTCAGCATCCTTGGCCCATTCTGTTCTTGTCTTGTTTATTGGCAATGCTACCAAATGGAAGCAGGTTGCGATGGTCAGTTTTATGTGAAATATAACATCAGATAATCTATGGCCAGGTGGATTTATTATACAAACAACTATTAGAAGCAGGCTTCATGTTATTCTGGGAGAGAGGATGGTTCAGTGGTTCGGGTGCACACCTGAGATTTAGACAGCTATTTGGGGTTACTTTGCCACAAACTTCCAATCTAACTTGGGCAAGTCATTACACTTCTTTGTGTCACAGTTCCCCATAGGTAAAACGATGATAATATTTACTCCTTTACTACATGGGCTGTTGTGAGGACAAATACATCATGGAGCATTCAGATACCACCGTAACAGAGAGAGCATATCAGTACCGCAGACACACAGGGTTCCTGCTGCCTCAGCATAAAATAGCAACAACAACTTCAAAGGCTTTTCACAGCTGGGTTCTAGTGAAGGTCCAAGGGAGGTTCTGCACAACCAAAGAAGAGCTTCAAATTAACTTACAAGGGGCTTCCTTCAACTGAGGGACGGATTCTGGTCCTGCTTTTGTTCCCCATATGTTGCTCCTTCAGTATGAAGGGACTATAATACCCCTGTGGGGAATTCCTCTACAGTAGAAGCACTGCACAGCAAGCAGAGGTTGCTCAAAGCCGTCATTGGTGCCTGCAGCACGCAGCACAGGGGTATTCTAGAGCCTGGGCGGGGAGAGAGGAAGTAGCACTTTGCACTGTAGCAGTTCGGGGCTGCAGAACCAAGTGAGGTTGTTGTAAATTATAGCATTCCCCAGCATTGTTTTGACTAAATTCAGTGGCCAGGGCTGACTCCTGAATAAATTCAGAATCAGGAGATGCAAAGACGGCCTATAGCCAGCTTTGTCCTCCCCATTTCTGGGCAGGGGTGGCTCCAGGCACCAGCACACCAAGCGCATGCCTGAGGCGGCAAGCTGCGGGGGGAGCTCTGCCAGTCACCGCAAGGGCAGCAGACAGGTTGCCTTCAGCGGCATGCCTGTGGAGGGTCTGCTGGTCCTGTGGCTTTGGCGGACCTCCCGCAGGCGTGCTGCCAAATCCGCGGGACCAGGGACCTCCCACAGGCAAGCTGCCAAAGGCAACCTGCCTGCTGTGCTTGGGGCGGCAAAATACCTAGAGCTGCCCCTGTTTCTGGGCTGCACTCCTGAGAATCACAGCACAGAATCTGGCTCAAGGTTTGTCCCTGAGGCAGAAAGCAAGGCCTTATCTACCACCATGGCCTTATCCACCATCCCCTTCTGCCTCTGATCCTCCTAGATCTTTGCCACTGCCTTCACTCATGCCTCATCTTTCAAATGTTACCACTGTATCTATCCAAATTAGACAGTTAAGTCCTCAGAGCTAGGACCAGGCCTCTCACACTGATTACCTGGATTCTAAAAGCTCTATGGATGTCAGCAACTATATATAATGAACCAGGCAGGAAAAAGTCTTCTCTTGCCTGTTAAGGTTTATTATTTTCTTGTGATTTAGCCATTTAAATAAAATGAAAAAAATATCCCTTTGGAATCTCAGTCCTCTAAGACAGGCTACTACACTCTCCAGAATATCCATCACTTACAGATGCAGGAGGAGTTAGGTAATTCACTTTAGCTGGGCTCAGTAACAGCACCCTCAGGCCCAGGTTCCGTGGTAATCCCTTCATTGAGATCTGTGGTGTTTTCCCTATTTAGGGGGAGATTATTAACCCTGTCCTTACCAACTTTACCAACCAGTTAAAGTTCTTTTTACAATTTTCATAAATAAGGATATGCCAGAGACCAAAGACCATCACACCTGCCCCAGGCAAGCACAATAAAATATTGATGGGAAAAATACCTTATTTCATGACCAGATGACTCTCACTGAGCCATCCAAACTCACTTCCACTCCACATCACCCTCAAAAGTGTTGATTTTCCTTTCAATCTCTTCTGGCCCTTGTGCTGTTTTACACAGTGGAGCTATCATGGACTAAGAGACTACAGTCTTTTCCCTTCTCTAATTTCTAAAATTGAGATGCAGAACAACATTCCCTGTCCTCAAGATGTTGACTTAACCACACGAATCAATCTCAGATATATTATGCTCCATTTCCACTACCTAACAGATCCTTGTGCAGGAAGAACTGTTTAACCTATTTTCTTTTTTCCTCTTTCAACTGCTTCTGGCAATTTTTTTACAGAGGTCACTGATTGTGGCAGTGAGCATACACACACATACACAGTGGGTATTAAGATGTCAGATTCTAAAGTTCTACATGGAGAAGTTTGTTATGCATTGCTCAGAAAAATGCTGCTTCCTGCATACCCAATCTGAGCAGTATTATTTACAAAGGCAAAGCAATCCAACAGTTTCATTAAGCAGGAATGGGTCCCATGGCTGGCATGAAGAGGCTATATTTTGACTCTTCCCCTTTACCTAGCAGCTAGGCAGCCACTACACCTCTTCCTTCCTTAATTACTGGAAATCATAACTAATATGATTAAAAACTGATTTGGTCACAGTTGTTAGACCAATAAAAAGCCACAGTGTGTTGTATATTAAAAATCCACTGGTTTATGTGTAAAGGCATTTATTGCTAGGGATGAGTGCACCAATTGGGATAACATTAAATCCAGGTTGAACCTGCATCAGATCCATCTGCCTAGGTACTTATATGGACCTTGTCATCGCAGTATCTTAGTGGTTAACAATCATTAATGGGCTTTATCCTCACAACATCCTGGTGGGGCAGGTAAATATTATCAGTTGGGGATTGGGCATTTGGGGAACAAAAGCATGGAGAGATTTAGGCCTGTTCCACACACAGATTTAAAACCAGTATAACTATATCAGTTAGATGTGTAATATTTTGATGTTATAATTATGCCATACAAACCCTGGACAAAGTTATATCTGTATTATCTTATTCCTCTTTCCCTTTAGCATTGTACTTCTTAAACTATTCCAGTATATCTAACACAGTCAACTTCTGTGTGAAGACAAGGCCTAAGTGACTTCCCTGCTGTCACACAGGAAGCCTGTGGCAGAACTAGGCCTGAACCCAGGTCTTCCAAGTCTCAGTTTTATGCCCCAACCACGAGATCAGCTTTACTTACCTCTTCAAATATACCCTTATTTGAAAAAAGCATGTACTCTAGTAGGCTACAGTAGAACTAGTCTGACTGTTTGCTATGAACAATTTATGACAATAGAGTCAGTATTTTGTTTCCAATCACAACTTGTCGAGGATCTTGATTAATTGATTTTGTTTCCAATCATAACTAGAAGAGGATCTTAACTTGTTCGGGTTTCACGGTTGTTCTATGGCATATTTTCAGGAACATACCTGAGCTTCTAGATCAGGGTTACTCAAACTTCATTGCACTGAGACTCCCTTCTGATAACAAAAATTACTACATGACCCTAGGAAGGGGGATGGAGCTTGCTGCCCCAAGTGGGGGGGACAAAGCCAAAGCCCAAGAGCCACCACCCCAGGTAGGGATGGAGGGGGCAAAGCTGAAACCCAAGGGCTTCAACCCCAGGCAGGGGGCCTGTAACTTGAGCCTCGCTGTGCAGGGTTGAAGCTGTCAGTCTTCAGCTTTGGCCTGGGGCAACTGGGCTTGGGCTTCAGCTTCAGCCCTGGGCAGTGGGGCTTGGGCTTTGGCCTCAGGACCCTGCAAGTCTAAGCCAGCCCTGGCAACCCCATTAAAACAGGATCATGACCCATTTGGGGGTCCCAACCCACAGTTTGGGAACTGCTGCTCTAGATTGTTCACAAAGTGCTGGGCGTGAGTAATTGTCTATTATTCAGTAGTTACTCTTTAGGGTTTGTGACTGCTTACTTAAGTCACATAGCATTATTTCTGTTCCCTGATTGGATGAGCTGACCTTTACAAACTTTGTCTTCCATCCAAAATGATGCTTGGGCTTTGAAACTGATTGCTTCAGATCTCCCATATGTGAGCTGGGAAAGGTAGAGAAGAGGGACTATAATTTATTAATAAATACATAGCATGTCTCATCTCAACGTCTTTGCAAAGATGGGTGTCATCCTTATTTTATTAAAGATGGAGAAACTGAGGCACAGCTGAAGTGACTTACCCAAAGGCATAAAACAACTCAAAACCTGAAATTAAAACAATATCTGATTGCTCCCAGTCTGGTGCCCTAACTTCTGGATGAAAATGCCTCAAACAAAGAGATGTCTCTAATTCGACAAAGTAATATTTTTTGCTACTGTAGGATGAGTGAAGAAGAGATGCACAACAAAGATATTGGGTAATTTCATTTAGATGCTCAAGTTTGGGGTTTGATTACTGAATGCTTTATAACATTTGCAATAAACAATCATAAAGTGATTCAGCCACAATCTTTAATATCTCCTTACTGAGAGCATTATAAAGTCTCATATAATTTATTTTTAATGGATCATTTGTAATATGAATACAATACATTCTCTTTTTGTTGCTTGTAAAAAAGAGAAAGTAATACAATCAAACCTAATCACCATCTACATGGGGCGATATTGATGACAATATTAGCTCTGTTTTTAGTACAATTATTGCTTTCAAAACTGAGATCAGAAGGTTACTTCTCTACATGTTCCATTATTATTCACAATTTCAGCATTATTGACCAAGCCATATATCAAGCCAGCAGTTTCTCTCTGGCTAAAAAGAAGAGAGTCTTACTTCTTGCCTCATCATTGATTAAGCTAGAGCAAAATTAATGTTTAATAGCTGCATAGTTCCAGCACATGTACATTTTGACCTTATTGTTAAAATAAACAAGTATTTCAACCCCATTATCAATGTTATTTACTTGAAGAAGCTGCTGGTACTTGGGGAAAAAGAGTGAATCTTTACTAACAAATAATTATTTTGGTATCATTGCAAAAACAGCTTTTGTGCCTATTCAAGTACAACTTTATTTGGCAAGTATTTAAAAATTCCCATTGGTACCTGAAGAGAAAGAAAGGTTGCCTGTAAATATGGATGAGTAAGAAAAAAATGTTAATGCAGTAGCAAAAGCAGCTGCAATTTTCTTTTGTATCTCTGGGTTTCAAATGAAATTAAATGAGTGACCTTCAGCACCTGTCCTCACTCTGCCATGTGGCAATGATATCAGGGACTGGCATTGTTGTTCAGCAGCTGGCCTTGTCTGTTTCCACAAAGGGATGATGAGAATACTTGAAATCTTTCACGCAGTAGAGGGCTGCGATGTTCACGTGTCTCATGTTACTGAGATGGGTTGTCATTGTCGGGAGTCGAGTCACTGCTTGTAATGGGTTTAGAGGACATTCAGGTTGTTCAAAGTAATGCATTTTTGGAGTATGGTTTGGAGTATGGAGGATGCCTTTGAACACTGACCCAAAAATATCAAAGCAGATCAAGGTAAAGCAGACAGAGTTATACATTAGTGATAGATGGAGGTCCTCCCTATTCACAGAACAGCTACACCCAGGGCAGTGGAAGCCAGCCACTTGGCCATATGCCCCAGTCCTGACCTAGAAGGATCACTCTAGGTCAGAAGAAAGCTGTCTCCCTCTTCATGCAAATAGCTAGCTGCGGTGCTGAGATGGCCAATAAGAGTGAAGGTAAATGTTGTCATGTGAATGTTTCTTCATTGGGCACTGGACTGAACCCACTAATTCATTTTACATAATCCACCTAGCTGCTGTCAGCAACGTTCAATCACTTACCTGTGTCAGCACACATAAGGAACAGAGTTAGGCTTCCCCCTTATAAGCAAAATATGAGCATCTTCTACTGGCTGCAGAAGGAGACTAGGAGTTATTACTCCTGGCTTCTGTTCCATCTTTGCCCCTCACTGGTGGTACCTCCTTGGGAAAGACACTCTCTAGGCTCACTTTACCTCTCAATAAAAGTGAAACAAGAACAACTACCTACCAGGAATGCTATGAGTCTGAAGCAATGAATGAGGGAATTAATTAGTTCATAGAATTGGAAGGGACCTCAGAAGGTCATCTAGTTCAACCCCCTGCTCAAAGCAGGACCAGTCCCCAGACAGATGTTTGCCCCGGATCCCTAAATGGCCCCCTCAAGGAATGAATTCACAACCTTGGGTTTAGTAGAACAATGCTCAAACTCATAGACTCATAGACTTTAGGGTCAGAAGGGACCAATATGATCATCTAGTCTGACCTCCTGCACAAAGCAGGCCACAGAAGCCTACCCATCCACTTCTATAAAAAATCCCTAACCTATGTCCGAGTTATTGAAGTCTTCAAATTGTGGTTTGAAGACCTCAAGCTGCAGAGAATCCACCAGCAAGTGACCCATGCCCCACGCTGCAGAGGATGGCGAAAAACTTCCAGGGCCTCTGCCAATCTGCTCTGGAGGAAAATTCATTCCCGACCCCAAATATGGTGATCAGCTAAACCCTGAGCATGTGGGCAAGACTCACCAGCCAGCACTCAGGAAAGAGTTCTCTGCAGTAACTCAGATCCCATCCCATCCAACATCCCATCACAGACCACTGGGCATACTTATCTGCTGATAATCAAAGATCAATTGCCAAAATTAAGCTATCCCATCATACCATCCCTTCCATAAACTTATCAAGCTTAGTCTTAAAGCCAGATATGTCTTTTGCCCCTACTAATCCCTTTGGAAGGCTGTTCCAGAACTTCACTCCTCTAATGGTTAGAAACATTAGTCTAATTTCAAGTCTAAACTTCCTAGTGTCCAGTTTACCACTGACTTATCCTTCCCCCTCCCCCACTGATAGTTTTAAAGTGTGCTGAGGTCCTCAATGTAAAAAGCTATAAGTAAAGCTCAATATGGGGGTAGCAATGGCCTGTCCTTTCTGGCTGGATGAGGAATGGGTCCCAAATTGTTATTAATTTATTGTGATTGTTGCTGCTGTTGTTATTATTGGGTCACTTTATCAAAGAGTTTGAGAATAGCTGGCATAAAGTATAATTATGACACCAACACAAATAACTCTTTCCCTCATCTACCTTGATACCTGTTCTTGTCCCAAAAGAAGTTTAACATATGGTATCATTTGTGAAGCCTTGAGCTAACCAGATAAACATTGTGATTATTCCCCGTGTAATGCCATTGAGAATGCAATTATTAAAGGGAATCTTTTTTAGCCTTGACAACTCAGCTTTCTATTAACCCATTCTTCATTAGAGTTATTAATATTATAATAAAGAAGTGACATCCTCCAGACACATTTGGGAATAAAAAGGAGCACATTCTGTTGAGGGATTTAGCTGCGTTCAGGTATGGATGAGTTATAGTGACTGACATCTGACATTACATTAATCTTATATGCTTTCTATTAGTTTTGAATTAAATTGATTATGTCATCAGTAGATATTTGCAATTAGCACTCCAGTGCTCCCATCTTCCTTTAGCTATCATCCGGCTTGCAATCAAAACAAGAACACTTTTTTTTCCATACCATCATGAATAGAATGTGGCTAAGATTAGTCAAACACACAGAGAGGAATTGGACACCCAGTTCCCATTAATGTTAAGGGGAATTAGGCATCTGCATATTTCATGCAGCTTTGAAAATCAATGCAGATCTCATTTGAATTTATTCCTTTAAGAATCTTACTAAGGTTGCTGTTAACATTTTTGAATTTCATTTTTGGTCACAATCTCTAACTAATTCAGGGCCAGATTTTCACAGGTATTTAGGCACCTGCAACAGCAGATAGGCACCTCTTGGGATTTGCAAATGTGCCTAAATGAATTTGGCATCTAATTGCCATTGATTTCAGTGGGAGTTGATCTCCCATCCACCTCAACTGAGATTCTGTCCACAGTGATTGCATTAAGAAGTAGGGCTAAAATTAAGGGCTAATGCTTAATTATGGAAAAATTGCACTCTAGAGAGTCTCTTGGTGTGATTTGTGGGAGCTTAGTTTTATGTAAGCAAATTTGCATCCTGACAGTGCTGTTGAGATAGCCCTTAATACTGACTTACTGTTTATAGTCCTTGGTAACAGAAATTGATCTCTGTACTTACATGTGTAACCATCTATATAAGTATTTCTAGTGTTTCAGTCACCACGGTACCTAAGCACCATAATGCCTTCCTTTTGTGGTCTGCAGTATACTTTACAAACATTTACTAGTGAAGTGTTACCACCTCCCCAGAGGTAATTATGTTTATTCTTGTTTTACAGATGGAAAATGATGCACAGCTGGGACAAATGACTTCTCTTAGGTCACAATGTATATCTTTATTTGGAGCTGGAGGTGTGAGTCCCAGCTCACCATAGACATACTTGTGCTATCTTTCATTGAGCTAGCACACTAAAAATAGTAGTGCAGCTGGAGAAACACAGGCAGTGGTGAATGTTGGCACAGGCTAGCCATGCCGAGTACGTACCCACCTGACCTCTGTGGGCATAGTCAGCATGGTTAGTCTGTGCCACTGATTGTTGCTGCCTGTGCTACCTTGGCTACACTATTGTTTCTAGCAGGCTAGCTCCATGACAGCTAGCACCTCACACTCCTAAGTCCGAGTGTAGACATAGTGAGTAAGTCAGTGGCAGAGCTGAAAATAGCAGATTCCCATTCCCCTATGGTAACCATTCTGCATAGAATGTTCGCGTTTGTAGAGACCAATATTGTTCCACAGATTCATTCAACAGCCTGTGGGGACAGCAAGAATGGGGAATTGTTTTGGAGTAGAGTGATGAAGAAAGCAGGAAGCATTCTTCACTCAAAGTGTTCTGCGCTGTCTAGAAAAAATCACTCTGCTTTCCTTGGCACAGTCTTCATCTAAGAATATATCAGAGGAAGGATCTGTTGCTTTTCAAGACAAGGTCTTTATTTCTGATTATCACATTCGTTATAACTTGTATTACCAGCCCAGCTAGCACATTTCTTAATTAATTAAAAGTTGTAATATGTTCCTTGCAGCAAAGACAAAGAATTCTCCTGTTACAAGAACAGCTTTCTTAGCAGTTGCAAAGGTTATTCCATTATTACTAATTATATTATGCTTATTATTATTATTTTTAATTGCAGTCTACCTGGTGCTGTAGCTTTGAGACAGGTAAGGTTTCCATGTTTATATGCAATCACTAATATTCATCCCCAAAAGGCAGCAGCATTTCAATGGTGGATGACACACTCTCTATTTCTATCTATCTATCTAGATCAGGGATCGGCAACCTTTGGCAAGCAGCCCATCAGGGAAATCTGCTGATGGGCCGGGACAATTTGTTCACCTGCAGCATCCGCAGGTTCAGCCGATCGCGGCTCCCACTGGCTGCGGTTAGCCATTCCAGGCCAATTGGGACTGCGGGAAGCAGTGACCAGCATATCCCTCAGCCTGCACCGCTTCCCATAGCCTCCATTGGCTTGGAATAGGGAACTGTGGTCAGTAGGAGCTGCGATCAGCCAAACCTGCAGATGCTGCAGATAAACAAACCGTCCTGGCCTGTTAGCAGATTTCCCTGACGGGCCACAGGCCAAAGGTTGCCGATCCCTGATCTAGATATTTATATACCATGATATCCACCTGCTTAGTAAGTTTATACATTATGATGGGTGTTCTACCATGTACCCATATTCTGTCTTCCCTCCTCATTTCCAGAAAAAAGAGTGAGTTTTCTCTCAAACACACACATACACCCCACTCTCCATCATCTGCTTTCTCTTCATTTAATTTTCCTGGCAAATTCTGGCAAAGAGGTGAGTTTTCATTTAATTATGAAGAGAGGAAAATCTGTGATCCCTTGGCTCCTCTAGAAGGGGAATGGTGCTAGGACTAACCTGGATGCAGACCGTGCTGTATCTCCAGCTGTTGCTAATCCCCCTCTCATTTCTGATGGTATTCAGTCACTAAGGATCATGGCTCTCTTGGGAAGCTGTGAGTTCTAGGACTGCAGCCAGCCCACATATTTTTAAACATCACTTCCTTTGTCCACAATAGGTGCAAAGTGGTATTTAAAACCACAGTAAACAACATATGGCAGCTAAACTGATACATTTTAACCGTCACTCAGTTTCCCCATATATACAATCCCGCAATGTTTTTCCTTGCCCCCTGTCATCCCAGGTTCCCAGTCAGCCAGAAGATGAGCTCATCGGGGAGTAGCCTTATTAGGTTTTGATGTCAAAAAGAGCAGGAAACTCAGGCACTGGGAGATTAACTGATTTCCCCAAGATCACACAGGATCCATGGCAGAGCCAGGAACCCCAATCTCATGACTGCCGAGCCCGTGCTTTAATGCCCATCTAGCTTTCCTCTTACTGAGCTTGGGAATTGCTGTATATAGCCTGAAAGTCGGTGATCATTATCAGTTGGTTCAGGATGTCATTTTGTATGTCACTGTAAATAATGGTCACTAACCACTTACTAAAATATTGTGATTTGGCCAAATACAAAAATGTGATTTTACCTCAGAATTGTCAAACAAGGCTTCAGCTACTTATCAGCAAAACTCAAATGGTTAACATGGTCAGTGTGGTTCAAGATCCAAGATGCTGTTTGATTTAGCAGCCCTGCTTCTTACTCCCACTCTGCCATGGGGGTGGGAATGAAAGACAGAAGGAAAAAAAGCCCTTAACACACAAAACACCTCTGCTGCTAAAACTTGCAAAAGAAAACTGGCTGGCCTGCTTATTCTAAATAATAACAGGCAGTAGCCACCCATAGTGTCTGAACGTGGTTGTAATTCACTCCTCAGGGCTGACCGCTGTCATTCCTGAACTGTGAGAGCTGTCATCAAATAAATCCCAGAGAGAGGATTACAACCTTGTGCATTCACTTAATGGCCATCTATTTTCCAAAATGCCATGGGTTAGCAAGAGTGCTGCTACAGCTGCCAAATTCCCCTACACCCCTCAGTGAAGACAGAACAAGGAGTGTTATTTAGCATTTATATTACATGAGCTCCCAGAGGCTCCAGTCAGGACCAGGCCCCTTTGTACTAGGCCCTGTACAAATACATCAGTCACAGCCCCTGCCTTGGAGAGTTTACAACCCGAGATACATACACCATTTACAACAAGAAACATATTGGGTTTATATTAGGAAAATCTTTATAGTTTCACAAAATGACTAGTATGTGAGTACACCACTACCCTCCACAGATTGGAAACAGAACTGTGCCATAGGTTCTACAGTTAGTGGTGGGGTAGCGGAACCAGGGAGATGAGGGTGACCGCACCCATAATGTAAATCTTGAAGGCGGAATAGCCTTTTTGTTTGTTTTCTTTATTTGCAAATGTGTATTTTGCTGGAAGGATATTTTACCTCTGTTTGCTGTAACTTATACTTAGGCTAGGGGGGAGGCAGTCCCTCTGATCTATGTAAAGCTGAGACCCTGTAAACATTTTCCATCTTGATTTTACAGAGATAATTTTTACTTTTTCTTTCTTTAATTAAAAGCTTTTCTGTTTAAGAACCTGATTGATTTTTTTTTCTTGTGTAAGACCCAAGGGGACTGGGTCTGAACTCACCAGGGATTGGTGGGGGAAAGGAGGAGGAGGGAAGGTGAATTCCTCTCTGTTTTAAGATTCAAGGAGTTTGAATCACAGTAAACTCACCAGGGCTAGGTGGGGGGGAAAGAAGGAGGGGGGAAGGTGAATTCCTCTCTGTGTTAAGATTCAAGGACTTTGAATCACACTCTCTCTCAGGGTAACCCAGGGAGGGGAAAATCTGGGAGGGGGGAAGGAGGGGAGATGGTTTATTCCTCTTCGTTTTAAGACCCAAGGGATTTGGGTCTTGGGTTCCCCACGGAAGGTTTTTGGGGGACAGAAAGTGTACCAAACACTATATTTTGGTTGGTGGCAGTGTTATCAGATCTAAACTAGGAATTAAGTTTAGAGGGGTACATGCAGGTCCACACTTTCTGGACGCTAAAGTTCAAAGTGGGAATAAGACCTTGACAGTCATCATGCCATGACATGTCAGGCATCCCATCTAACCATGTTGTGCTTCAGTTTACTCATATGTATAATGGGGATAATGACACTTATCTCTCTTCCCTGGCAAGGATTGGAGGAGGCAGGGAATTGCCAGATTTGAGATGTTTGAATGAAAGACACCTTAAGTGTATTTATTATTACTATAACCTCAACACAAATGACTCATTTGAAATGAGAGACTATTATTAACGATTATTATGATACCTGGGGCTCTACAGAAAGAGGTCACAGTCTCTGCTCAAAGGAGGTTATGATCTAAGGCCCAGATCCCAGATAGGCATACAACAGTGTAAAGTCCCAATAAAGTCAGTCGGACAGTCTTTTGCAGAATCTGGGCTGGACCAAAATCAGAGAGAAGCAAAATATTGCCGATACATGTGCTGCACTGGGTGACACTCTGATCCCAGTGCAGATCTCATTGGAGGCAGTTGTTCATTTGTGCATTTGCAATGTTTTGTTTGATCATCTTTCTTTAATTGATTTTATAGAGATAATCCTCATACCATGGTAATGGCTTGCTTCTGGATGGTGCTTTTTGTTGTGCAGAGCAACTACTAGTATTAGAAATCTGTATTCATGTCAACATATACACCCAATATTTGGAAAGGGACAGCCTGTAATTTCTGTAATAAGTATGAAGGCACATCCAAGTCATCTCATTATTATTGTTTGTTATGGATAACTCATGCAAGATAAAAACAGCAAAGAATCCTGTGGCACTTTATAGACTAACGGACGTTTTGGAGCATGAGCTTTTGTGGGTGAATACCCACTTTGTCAGATGCATGTAGTGAAAATTTGAAAGAGCAGGTATATATATGCAAGCAAGCTAGAGATAACGAGGTTAGTTCAGTCAGGGAGGATGAGGCCCTGTTCTAGCAGCTGAGGTGTGAAAACCTCATTCAAGATAATAGGTCAGTGTAGTGCTTAGGAACCTCTTAACAAATGACTAGAGATAAACAGTGAAGAGACCCCAGCAAGTTCTACAAAGGAAGCTATTCAACTCCCAGGGCTGTTCTATCGGAATTGTGGGCCTTACAATTTAAAAACAGCCAGTCAAAAAGAAAACAAAACAAAACTCCAACCCTAGAGTTCAGCTTTGTGATGAAACCTGAAGATAAAGTGGCAGATAGGTGAACTGAGTAATTGTGTTGCAAAGAACTGAGCAAATATTGATTGGGGGGCGGGGAGTGTCAGGAGCCAAATCAAAAAAAATCCTTTTAAATTTTCAAACTGAAATTGATATTTTTCAGTCTGTCTCACCAAATGAAAATCTGGAAAAAACAAAAGTTTCAGGTTGAAAAAAAACATTTTGTTCAACCCAAAATTATTTAATTTGTTCATTTTATTTCTTTTGTTTTTTTAATATTTTAATAAATATAAATAGATTTCTGTTGCTTTGAAACAAAAAAAATCAAAATGTTTCATTTCAAAATGATTTAAAAAAACCTATTTTGACTTTTTCAAAAAATTCCCTCCTTGGTTCATTAAATACCCCCTCTAACTGATTCAGGGACTTGAACTGGGGGTCTTATCACCTCCCATGTGAGTGCCCTAACCACTGACTCTTGGCTAGTCTAGAGAACAAAAAGGCAGATGTCTTACTGTTTTTTCATGAAAAAAATTGGAAAAGCCTTGAGTTTGTTCATCAGAACAAAAAGAAATTGGGAAACTTAAAAAAATTGTCACATACCAGAATGCTTGTTTTCTGGCCAGCTCTAATCCCCCTTGGAGCAAATGTGCTGAAATAGGTTCCTGTGCCATCAGCTCTTTCTCGTTACACAGCCTAGAGTAGGGAGCATGAAAGGGGTGGGATGGGGCAGACAGGAAGTGTGGCAGGACAGAGCTCTGTGATGCCATTTCTCCACTGGCATAGGTTATATTAAGGATTGTAAATCATTGGCACAGCTTAGAGCAACTCTCCACCTGTTCAAACTCATGTCAGGATTGGGGTCAGCTCTGAGAAGTGAAGAGCTGTAACTAGATCCCCAGACATGTCCTCCCTTTCTCCTAGGAAGAGGAGAACCCTGGTGCAGCCCTTTGTCTGAAGACTTGAAGAAAAGCTACCAAGAAAGGGAAAAACAGCCAGAAAAAAGATAGACACTTCACTAGATTTGGGAAATGAGTATGTAACACCCACATACACATCGTGGAAAATGCATTAATATCCTTGCAGATATTAGGCATCTCTCTGATCAACTGGGCACTCCTAGGGAACAGAGTCAGTGTGATCCCTTTGAATTACTCCGAACGATGGGTGCTTATTCTTTGAAATGATACACTTGGAATTGTCTGCAGTCCAGTCTGAAAGAGAGAGCGGGCATGTGATGGTCCATGCACAGGATGGGGCAGAAGGGTTCATATTTTTGCCTTCTATTTCTGATAAAACTCCCTCAATGCCCCTGGATGAGACACTTGTAAAAATCTGTTCTTCAGTTTCTCCCATCACCTGTAAAGAGGGGGCACTATCACCTGCTCACCCCAGCGGGTGTGTTTGTTGCTTTTTGAGTGTTTATTAATTAGTTAATGTTTGCAAAGCGCATTGAAGGTGTTACCTATTACTCACAGCAACTCACTGATGCAAACTGGTGTTTGCTAGTATAATTTTCTCACTGTGCAGCACTTTGCCTGCCTCCTGATTCTATTAGGGCTGATAATTGAGTCACTCTCTGCATGAGTATTTCGATGTTTTAATGCTTTGGACAATGCTTACTTGGGAGTCTTTTTATGTTTACTTTGGAAAAGTTAGAATTCTTTTGCATTTCTTCCTTTTTTTTTTTAAAGTCTGAAAGTTCATGTGCCTTGAAAAGGTGCATGTTATAAATGAAACAGAGTAAGATAATTAAACAACTAAGAGTGAACCTAGACACACATGCTCCCATGTTCTTCAGAGGAGGGGAAAAGAAGAAAGAAACCCACAAGGACCATCTGTCACAAGCTCCATACCTCAAATATCTAGCAAAATGAAGGTCAGATAACAGATCCACAGCATGGATGTGCATGGAAAAATTAGCACTTTCAGCCATATTACAGAACTGAAATCTATCATACTTATAATAGAGCCTATGACCGGAGCATCTGAATACCTCACAACATACCTGTGATACACTATTATTCCCATTCAGCAAGTGGGGAACTGAGGCATAAAGACACTATATGACTTGCCTAAGATCTCACAGAAAGTCTGTATTGGAGGCAAGGGTGGCTCCAGGCACCAGCGCAGCGAGCACATGCCTGGGGCTGCAAGCCGCATGGGGCCATGAGGGCAGCAGTTAGGCTGCCTTCAGCGGCATGCCTGCAGGAGGTCCTCCAGTCCCATGGATTCAGCGGCAGGTACGCCGAAGGCGCGGGACCAGCGGATCTCCCACAGGCATGCCGTCAAAAGGCATGTGACAGCTGTGGTTGGGCAGCAAAATACATAGAGCCGCCCCGGGTTGGAGGATGGAATTGATCCTAATTCTCAGGCCAGCACCCTAACCACTAAGCCAAACTTTTCCCCTGAAAAAACTATTTATACCGTGAAATGTATTTATACTATGCAATGTTGCCAATCCTTATAACTTTATTTCAAGTCTTGTGATAAAGTTGTGTTTTCCTTAAAGCCCCAGATCCTTGAGTCATGTGTATATATGCAAGAATCTCAGATTTCATTTTCTTAAAAACTAAGTTTCTACCCCTTCTGGAAGCAGAGAAAAGCTTGGAAACACACGCCCTAAAGGCTCAAATAAAAAAGAACCCAAAATGTATTTGTATTGTTTTGAAATCTCATGATTTGTGGGCTCAAACTGGTTTGCACCTGTCCGCGTGTTCAGATGGGCTGAGTGGGAAACATTGTTTTCCAGACCCATATGGTTTTTAGCCCAGCTCTGTAATGCTCCCCTCCCTCCCCCGCCCGACTTCATGCTCCTTTCTGACTCTGCTGATTCTACTTTCTGACATAGTCAAAACATATTTAATTCTTCTACCTCACCAAATGGCTTTCCTTTTTTCATCCTCCCACCTCCCCCCTCCATCTCATGAATTATTGATGGCTGTTTGGCAATAAAAGGTCCCTCACAACCTATCCCTTGACTCTGTGACCATTTAAACATCCTGTATTCCTGAGGAGATAATGTATTTACATTGCACTGTGTATCAGAGGTACAATGGGTATTTTCACACCAAAAGCAATCTGCTCCTGTCATTTGAAGCCAAAACACCTTGTTCTCGGGTACTTGGTGTCCATTACAGTGATTACCTTCTGTCTCTTTTGTTATTTATTTTAGTAGGTATCATCTGTTTAAAATATAGAAGTGACTGTACTGTTGCTGGGACATCCCCTCAATATTCCTGACCAGGAGGAATAGCGCAAAAAGAGACTGTCCCTAAAAAAATCCATCCTAGGTTTCACAATGAGCCGAGTGCAGCCTGACAACACTTTGGGAGTTTAGTCAGTGCTATGTGGATACCCTTGCAGCATGGACATGATCAGTATAGCTCAAATTTCTGTACCTCACTAGAGCATCTTAGTGCCTTGATTTAAGGAGGTGCCAGTAGCTGGTGTCCCATTCTGAAAAGCCTATAGGAACTGTGAGCACATCTCAGCCATCTTAATAGCACTATCCCATCCCTTTATACAGCTTGCTTCTAGTGAGGCTGCAGTACTTCCAGCTCCATCTTTGCCCACACATCTCTTTTAAAATTTCTCTCAACAAGGTCCACTTGAAATCAGATTTAAATCACCTGCAAAAGGGTTATATCCAGGGACAGTTTGTAGCAGAGTTTGTGCCCATACTCAGTGTGGTTACACACAGGGATTAAAGTAGGAGGTGTGAAGGTCTGAAAGCAGAAGAGTTCCCTCTTCTGACCCCTCCCTCTGTCCAACGGGAGTGCTTCTTCCTTTGAGCTATCCCTCCTCATCACCTCCATACAGCAGGGATCACTTACTTTGCTCAGTGATTGCAAGCAGTTC
Organism: Gopherus flavomarginatus; assembly: GCF_025201925.1. Lineage (NCBI taxonomy): Eukaryota > Metazoa > Chordata > Testudines > Testudinidae > Gopherus > Gopherus flavomarginatus. The sequence goes on along the minus strand of NC_066621.1, from coordinate 123,372,542 downwards.
ACATCACCAGGCAGAAGAGCAAGAGAAAGCAGCTGTGCAAGCCCCCCATCCCCATCCCACAGTGGGAATCCTGACTCTGGACAAGCGTGTGATGATTTGTTCAAATTGGACTATCCTCCATAACCAAAGAAGCAGTAAGTGGCTATTAGAGGAAGCCTGACGAAGAGTCATCTTCTCTAGTAGCCTGAAATCCGGCACTCTATATTGTTCCTGAAGTGGCTGTATCTATTCCAGCAGCATTCACAGCTGCATAGAGAATGACAATTTATCCTTCAGATCTGTCTTGCACTTCTGTGGTTTTACGCTTAATTTGCAACTCAGAGAAGGGTTGTTCAATGTCTCACCTTTTTTATTATTATTATTATTTTGAGTCTGGAGGAATCACTGGGGCATTGAATCTCTTAAGGGATTAGGAGACACCCTTTAGGGCAGGGGTGCCCCACCTACAGCTCCTGGGGCATACATGACCCATCTTTCATAAGGCCCACAACCTGCTTAAACACAATATACTAATGGCTGATTCATTAGCATTTTGTCCTGTTTACATCATTTTAGTTTACACAGTGTGTAAACAGAGAATATTGTACACAGAAACAACCAATCTAAGCCATATGAAACCAGCTGAACTTAAGACCATAAGAACATAAAAATGGCCATACTGGGTCAGACCAAGGGTCAATTCAGCCCAGTATCCTGTCTGCTGATAGGGGCCAATGCCAGGTGCCCCAGAGGGAGTGAACCTAAGAGGCAATGATCAAGTGATCTCTCTCCTGCAATCCATCTCCACCCTCTGACAAACAGAGGCTAGGAACACCATTCCTTACCCATCCTGGCTAATAGTCATTAATGGACTTAACCTCCATGAATTTATCCAGTTCTCTTTTAAATCCTGTTATAGTCCTAGCCTTCACAACCTCTTCAGGCAAGGAGTTCCACAGGTTGACTGTGCCCTGTGTGGTGAAAAACTTCTTTTTATTTGTTTTAAACCTGCTGCCCATTAATTTCATTTGGTGGCCCCTAGTTCTTATAGTATGGGAACAAGTAAATAACTTTTCCTTATTCACTTTCTCCACACCACTCATGATTTTATATACTTCTACCATATCCCCCCTTAGTCTCCTCTTTTCCAAGCTGAAAATTCCTAGCCTCTTTAATCTCTCCTCATATGGGACCTGTTCCAAACCCCTAATCATTTTAGTTGCCCTTCTCTGAACATTTTCTAATGCCAGTATATCTTTTTTGAGATGAGGAGACCACATCTGTATGCTGTATTCAAGATGTGGGCATTTATATTATTTATATAAAGACATAAAGATATTCTCCATTTTATTCTTTATCCCCTTTTTTCATGATTCGTAACATCCTGTTTGCTTTTTTGACTGCTGCTGCACACTGCTGGACGTCTTCAGAGAACTATCCATGATGACTCCAAGATCTCTTTCCTGATTAGTTTTAGCTAAATTATCCCCCATCATATTGTATGTATAGTTGGGATTATTTTTTCCAATGTGCATTACTTTACATTTATCCACATTAAATTTCATTTGCCATTTGTTGCCCAATCACTTAGTTCTGTGAGATCTTTTTGAAGTTCTTCACAGTCTGTTTTGGTCTTAACTATCTTAAAATATAAATCAATACAGGTGACTTTAAATTTTATTACAATATGTATAATCTTTAAATATGTAGGTTTATGTGGCCCTCCTCTGTAATAAGGCTGGGCACCACTGCTTTAGGGAGAAGGAGGCAGCAGGAGATAAACAGGTCCAGGACATTTTACATCTTTTCCTGTCCTTTTTTGCACAAGAAAGAGCATTATACTTAGCTATGCCCAAGGACCCTGCATTTTAAAATAGCCAGTTTCTTTCCTAACTAAGGGAGAATGAGATAATCCAGATTTATTAGCTATATAACAGACATTGAATCCAAGCATCTCTTGTGACGTTCCTACTAAGGAATTGCACATCAATGTGGGTGTCTGGATGAACAATTATAATATGAATACACTCGTTTATACATGATGGGTGGAGTCAAGGCCCCATTAAAGTCAGTGGAAATTTTGCCACTGGTTTCATGGGACCTAGATTTCACCCTATGATGACACTTGTTTTTGTGATGTATGCTAACTACTAGTCAAATACTCATTCACGTGGACAAATTGTCTCCCCAAATAACTACATTAGTAGGTTTGTACAGAGTGATTTGTACTGATTTGTCATTACCACAGTATAAATAATCATCATTTAGGCAAAGAAAACTGAAAGCATGAACAATTACACAAAAACAGGAAAAACAATGGTACAAATATGATTGTGTTGAATCACAATTCAAGTTTGCACATATGCTTGTGAATGCTTTCTGCAGTCATGCGACAACCACAGAGGCTGAGAATAACACATGATCTTTATAGGTGGCAAACTTCATCTGCAGAGACAAATTTACAGCTATTTAAGTTGTCAAGGCCCCTAGTATCTTCACAAGGAAAAGGGCTAGAAACGTTCTTGGGTTTTTTTTTAAATGAAAGCTGAGATTAACCCTGACATCAGATGTGTTGCCAACTCTCATGATGTTAACATGAGTTTATGATAATTATTGTTTTTCATAAAGCCCCAGCACCTGGAGTCAAGTGAATATGTAAGAATATGAGCTTTCATTCTTTTTTAAAAGTATCTAGCCTTCATAGTTGCACATAAATCTTGAAAATGTGACCTGTTCCCCCCTCCAAAGGCTCAAAAGCTAAAAGACAAAGAAAAAGAACACAAAGTACATTATTAAAAAAAACTCACAATGTTTTAAGCCAATCTCATTACTGGAGCAGGGAGAGGCTGATTCATGATTTTTGAATATTTGGGGTTGTCAATAATGGCAGTTGCTGATTCCACAGCTCCTGGGGTGGTTCTAGAAGACAGGGAAAATTTGGGCCAGTGATTCTCAAACTTATTTGATTGGGCCCCTCTTCTTTGTGTCTGTAGTAGTATATGTCCCACTCCCCATATACCGCCACCCAGCTCTGAAGGCAGAATGGAAAGCAGCAGCCATTGGCCAGGACTCCAGCAGCAGAACAGAAATAAGGGAGGCAATTCCACCCCAGGGCTGACAGCTGCAGCCCTTCCACCTCCAGGGGAGGGACAGGAGGGAAAAAGGGCCTGATCCTGGGCTACCTCCTGATGAGGGATTGAGGGAGGGGGAGGAAGGAGAGCCCAAGCCCAGGTGGCAGTGCTCTGGCTGACCACTTTATCCCCCCCTCCTGGGTGTGCCCAGTCACCTGAGGCTGACAGACAGAGCACTTAAAAAGAAAGCATACAGCTTACACCTACCTTGACACATTCCCGCACCTCCCTTGATAAGCTAGCTACAAAGTTTGAGAACCACTGCTCTAGGATACAGAACAGAACAAGAACTGAACCTCTGTCTGAAACTCAAATCTCATTTTCCCCATTACACTTTTATTCGTGCTGGTGACTCCATGTAGACAGGTTCTGACCAGGGCTGGAATTACTGAAATACTATGAGATATTAGTATGATATGATTTCCAGCCTAAATAGAAACAAGAAATACTGGAACTCTCGCAAAAGAGCCTGTAATTGCAAGGTTTACAACCAGAGGCTGGATTGGTTCAGAGAAGTCTGAATAGGCATCCATATTACAGATGCTTTTAGAAAATGAAAATGTACTTCTGAAGTTTTTCAAGTTTGCCATAGATGGGTGATGTGCTGCATGGTAGTAAACGGGTAACTGGAGTATAAACATGGTCTCATACCACAACCTATAGATCCAGATTTCATTCACTTCACTAGAATTCTAGCATGTTCTCATGGAGGGTTCTTGTTCCATCCCTGGTAAGTCTAGGTGCCATTCGTAAAATGTGGACTGGCATTTGAGTTCTGATTTCAAATGTCCTGTTAGTGCTGAAGTGCTTGGATCTAAGGATTATGGCTATCTTTAATGGATCACATTTGACCTCTCTGCAGAGATCTAGACAAGTGGAAAAAAACATGTGGCTAGGATACATTATGATATTGCGTATATGGAACACAGCACCATAAGGAAAAGTGACCTTCAGAAAGATATATTTCATAGATTCATAAACTTAAGGTCAAAAGGCCTCTGCCAATCTGCACTGGAGGAAAATTCCTTCCTAACCCCAAATATGGCAATCAGCTAAACTCTGAACGTGTGGGCAAGACTCACCAGCCAGCACCCAGGAAAGAATTCTCTGTAGCAACTCAGATCCCACCCCATCTAACATCCCATCACAGACCATTGGGCCTATTTACCTGCTAATAATCAAAAATCAATTAATTGCCAAAATTAGGCTATCCCATCATACCGTCCCCTCCATAAACTTATCAAGCTTAGTCTTAAAGCCAGATATGTCTTTTGCCCCCACTACTCCACTTGGAAGGCTGTTCCAGAACTTTACTCCTCTAAAGATTAGAAACCTTCGTCTAATTTCAAGTCTAAACTTCCTAGTGTCCAGTTTATATCCATTTGTTCTTGTGACCACATTATCTCCTTTCATAAGACAGGTTTTCCATTCCTCGGATCATCCTAGTAGCCCTTCTCTGTACCTGTTCTAGTTTGAATTCATCCTTCTTAAACATGGGAGACCAGAACTGCACATAGTATTCCAGATGAGGTCTCACCAGTGCCTTGTATAATGGTACTAACACCTCCTTATCTTTACCGGAAATACCTTGCCTAATGCATCCTAAAACTGCATTAGCTTTTTTAACGGCTATATCACATTGGCAGCTCATAGTCATCCTGTGATCAACCAATACTCCAAAGTCCTTCTCCTCCTTTGTTACTTCCAACTGATGTGTCCCCAATTTATAACCAAAATTCTTGTTATTAATCCCTAAATGCATGACCTTGCACTTTTCACTATTAAATTTCATCCTATTACTATTACTCCAGTTTACAAGGTTATTCAGATATTCCTGTATGATATCCCGGTCCTTCTCTGTATTAATAATACCTCCCAGCTTTGTGTCATCTGCAAACTTTATTAGCACATTCTCACTTTGTGTGCCAAGGTCAGTAATAAAAAGATTAAATAAGTTTGGTCCCAAAACCGTTCCCTGAGGAACTCCACTAGTAACCTCCTTCCAGCCTGACAGTTCACCTTTCAGTATGACCCGTTGTAGTCTCCCCTTTAACCAGTTCCTTATCCACCTTTCAATTTTCATATTGATCCCCATCTTTTCCAATTTAACTAATAATTCCACATGTGAAGCCATATCAAAAGCCTTACTGAAATTGAGGTAAATTAGATCCATTCCGTTTCCTTTGTCTAAAAAATCTGTTACCTTCTCAAAGAAGATCAAGTAGGTTTGGCACGATCTACCTTTTGTAAAACTATGTTGTATTTTGTCCCAATTACCATTGACCTCAATGTCCTTAACTACTTTCTCTTTCAAAATTTTTTCCAAGACCTTGCATACCACAGATGTTAAACTAACAGGCCTATAGTTACTCGGATCACTTTTTTTCCCTTTCTTAAAAATAGGAACTATGTTAGCAATTCTCCAGTCGTAAGGTACAACCCCTGAGTTTACTGATTCATTAAAAATCCTTGCTAATGGGCTTGCAATTTCATGTGCCAGTTCCTTTAATATTATTGGATGAAGATTATCTGGGCCCTCCGATTTCATCCCATTAAGCTGTTCGAGTTTAGCTTCTACCTCGGATGTGGTAATATCTACCTCCATATCCTCATTCCCATTTATCATCCTACCATAATCCCTAAGCTCCTCATTAGCCTAATTTCATAGCTCATAAGTATTATCTACCAAATCTTAGTACATAACCTTTGTCCATGACATCTATATCTCTGTTTATCCATTTTCCTCTTCTATATCTCCTCGTCTTCCTTTGCTTCTCTCCTCTTTTCTTGCTCTGGGTCATCTTTTGGGGGTCCACTTAAATAACCCACTTCCCATTCCCATAACAGATATGAACACACAGGGCTTGAGTCTCCTCTCTCATGCCAACTTTACTGTGGGGTTACTCTACTGATTTTAGTGGTGTTACTCCTGATTTACACCAGTGTAAGTGAAAAGAGAATCAGGCCCATAGAATCAACAATGTCTACAGAATCACCTTGCCTATTTTGTTAGTGTCAGCTCTCTTTTGCTCACATATATGACATTCTTTATCCTTCCAGTATGCTGGATGAATTTATGTTTGCAACTGACCATTGTTCCAACATATAATGTATTAAATATTGTTTTACAAAAGAAAATGTGTGACAAATCCATTGAGGATGGCTGCATACTGTGGAATTAGAGTGGATATTAGCACAAGGAAATAACAAGGACATTTTAATGAATGTGTCAAAGAATGAAAATGTCACACACATACAGCTGGGGTCAAAGCACAAGAGAAATGTAACAAACAAGTCTCTATAACTCAATGTGGAGATTATATGAGGGACCACTGAACTGCTGTTCTCCAGAGAGGGATGCACTGCAGGAATCGAGGTACATTAGGTGGCAACTACAAAAGTTTTCTGTACTTCCCAGAAGAAACTCCATCGGTTTCCATGGATGAGTCAGAAGTCCGAGAGATAACACAAGCTTTACCTTTTGGTTCAATCTCTTACCTTCCTGTATCCAGGTTGAGGTTCTGATATTGCAGCCATTAGCTTTCTCTCCATACATTACTTATAGGAGGGCGAGTGTCAAAATGGGATGTGTGCTGTTGCTGGGAGATTGTGTGTGTTTTTAGAGGAGTGTTAGGAAATGTTGAGAGAGCAGTCTACATTGTTGCAATAAGATGATGAATGTTTTCACTGAGATTAATACCCATGCAACATTGGTTCACGTGATTTAGGGGTCAGAGGATTCTCTCTAGCTTCTTGCATGTCCTAGTGTTCTTCCATGGCCGGAATGGGCACTTTAAGGAATGTAATGTTTGGATTCTTATCACCTGTGAATAAGCTGCAGTCTCAGACTACTAGCAGAGGAGATGGTTTGCTCATAGCTCCCCAAACACACAGGTGGGTCTGTTTTCTCATGCATTGCCATCCTCTTCCCTATGGATTGTGGCCATTAAACTTCACTTTAGACCTAAAATCTGTTTCCTGGTGTGTTTAATAAATGTTGGCCCCAAGCCACAAGAGCTGTATGTTCTCTTTGCTGGCACTACACTCTTTGGCTTCATGTTTTACAAACTTATGCCCCATCAAGTTAAAGGAGGAATGTAAGCGTGGCTCAGCTAGACCACCAAGGTCTGTTCACACTATGCCAAGCAGACCAGGCCCTTGGGAACTGTCAAGTACCTGATTAAATTGAATTGCCAATGTTCATTTATTATGGATTCACATATCACTTTTCATATAGCTCTGGGCAGCTGTGTAAACCTTTCCTTTTGCATCTTCTTAACTCTTTAGGGGTTTATTTTCCTATTCTTCCCCTCATTTATTTTTATTTTCAACCAAATCATTGTTTTGAAAATGCTGTGTTTGTTCTTTTGAAAAATGAGATTGGGAATAGTGGGGGAAAGCAAAGACAGGGAAGTTACACTGGTAGATGCGTTTATTCAGCACAGGACTAAACACCGGGGAGAGACTTCAGCTTTCAGCATGCTTGATTTAATAAGAGTGGCTGCTCACTCCAAAGAGAAGGGAAGGCAGATTGCAGCACCAGAATGAAGAGCCCTCATTTAGATGCAGGTGGCAAATGAAGTGTTTCCCTTCTAAAGGAGTGTGTTACATCTGTAGGTGCCTGGGAGGAATGTGTTCTGATTACAGCCAAACCTGTTTTCTCTTCCTAACCTCCACTTCCCAAAACTCTTCTGCTTTCAGCCTCTCGCTGATATTTTAAAAGAAGTAGCTTAGAAAACCATTTCTTTTTTGGAGTTCCCTGCTCTGTATTTGGAGCTGAAGTTTTTGGAGAGTGTTCATGCTGTGTGTGGGTATGTATGTATGTACGTACATGTTTGTATGTGCATACATTTGGGATGAAGTAGGTGACTGTATGTATGTGCACAGTTCGATTTAGGTGCATATGGGAGGAATCTAGTGAGTATGATTGTGTTTATACATGCATGGTTGTGTTTGCACTACTTGGGGAGGAGTTGGGAGGGTGTATGTGCTTGCTTGTGACTCTGTGCAGTTAGGAGGCATCTGTGGGCCTTTGTCCTTTTTCCTATTCTCTTCTTCACTTAGTCTCTTGGATATGGTTAGAAAAAAACAAAAGCATCATTATCAAAAGGTATGTTACGCAAATTGTTCCAAGCACATTCACTTCCTTCCCTCTTACTAACATGCAGAAGTTACCTTAGCCCATCTACTTCCCTCTCCACACCAACTAGATTAAATTTTGTAATGCTGCACGTTTCCTGCGTTCATTTCATCAGGCCCTCTATCGCCGTAACTTATGGAGTAATTTCAATTCTCCATTGGTTCCGTGGCATGATTCTCAACATACTTGTAGGACTCATTGAGAAATCCAGAGGCAAGTACACATGGAAACAACATGCATACAAATCCAAACATCACACACAAGGAACATAACCATACCCAACCACTCAAATCTACATACGCACATCCCATATGTATCACACACACAAACTCATGCAGACATACCACATTCATATCCAAACAGCATAATCCTCCCTACATGAATATCTCACGCATATCCAAACACACAGAAATTTGTGACACTTCATGCACAACCAGCACAATCACACAGTCAGATATCACGCATGTACCCCAACATTCTACCAGCACACACAAATATAGCCTACGAACACTTCCGGCACCTCCAAGTTGCACATGCCCCCACAAACTTGCTATTGTGAGCAAAGAGCACTCATTCTCACAGACTTGTGCAGGGCTTATTCTCCCCAGTCACAACTCTGGCAAACAACCTTACTGCATCCCTAACCTTAAAATCTATGCATTCTCTCTCTCACACACCTTTCTTTTAAAGATTTCTGTGGAGATAAAAGGGTCGGCTATTCATATGCCTTTCTCGGGTAGTTCTTTTTTTCAATTTTTCCCAATGCTTTTTTGATTGTTTGCTGTTCCTCAAAGGCTGAAATTCAATATGTAAAAATGCTTTTTAAGAGATGAATCAGCCTCTAATGTCAAATTCAATAAGCTCAGCCACCACATTCACATCCCATTATTATAAGAGGAAAGGAGGCAATGATGCCCCAAATTTCAACTATTTTAAGAGACACTCTGAGTTGAAAATTAAGGGTAAGTTATTGAAGTGCTTAGAAACCAAATTGATATTCAGAAAATGGAACTCACATAATGATTTTTCCATCCAGTTTATTTATTCTGAATCCGATAGCCATTAATACACTCTAAACTCCAGGGAACTGAAGGCACAAATGTAGAGTTATTTTCCTTATCTTGTTTGCAGGGAAAAGCTGAATTTCAGGTCATCAGAAAGAACTATAGTTATCTTAAAGCTGCCACTCTCCCCACTCCCTTTGGGCTGGGCACTGCCCAAAGTAAGGAGCTTGTATCAGGAGGATCACGCAGGGTATGTCTAGACTGCAATTAAAAACTAGTGGCTGGCCTGTGCCGGCCAACTTAGGCTTGCGGGTCTCAGGCTCAGGGGCTTTTTAACTGCAGTGTAGATGTTTGGACTCCAGCTCTAGGATCTTGCAAGGTGGGAAGGTCTCAGAGCTCAGGCTGCATCCGAGGCCTGAAGGTCTATACGGCCACTAAACAGGCCCTTAGCCCAAGCCCCTTAACCCGAATTGGCTAGAATGGACCATGTGGGTATCTAATTGCAATGTAGACATACCCTCAGAGGCACTCTGTCTCAGGAGGGCAAATTTCATCCATGAATTCATCAGTGCTAGAGCTGTGCAAATAACTGAATTTTCAGTTTCCTTGTAGTTCTGGGGGGGGGGAAAAACAGAGGGAAAAAACATTTTGGTTTGATGAGAAATGGACAATATACTACTGGGCAGCTAATAGGGCCAAGCTGTTATCTAGGAAGTAAGAAAAGTCATTGACTATAGTACGTGGTATTACAACACCTAATAAAATGCTAAAATCCTCAAAGTACCTGAAGAGCAGGATGAGAAGAAAAATGACATTTGCAGCGGAAGCTGGGCTCAGCTGCTGCTCCAGTGAGGAGGCATATAGTTTATTGGCTAGCTGGAAGCAGCCATCCTTCACATTACTTGCTTTTGTGTTTAATAGCTGACTTTCTTGAAGGGTTATTTATCTGGTTGCATTCACAAAGACTTGGCTGGCAATGAGAAGGACTCATCAGCTTTCATTCTGTTCTGTTGCTTTCCTCTCTTTCATTGTATAAGCAGGATAGAGAATTATTTCCTCCCCTTTTCCTAGAAGCCCAGCATGGATTCTTTCATGAGGCATTTGTTTTGAATTACACACCATCCTTTCTTCTTTCAGAAAGTTTAGATTGTGAATTCCTTGGTCCACTAGACCTGATCATGTACTTTTGATACTTTTCCTTTCTACAGGTCAGAGTCTGACATCTTTCCTAAGGCTGAGTGGAAGGTACTGCTACTCCAGGAGTAAGCCAATAGCTCTGGAAATTGAAGGGCCGTAGGGCACGTCTACACTTAAAATGCTGCAGCTGCGCTGCTGTAGCACTTTAGTGAATATGCTGCTACGCCGATGAGAGAGCTTCACCCAATGGTGTAGTTAGTCCACTTCTGCAAGAGGTGGTACCTTTGATGGCAGGAGAAGCCCTCACATCAACATAACATAGTGCTGTCTACACCATGGGTTAGGTCAGTATAACTGCGTCGCTGAGGGATGTGGATTTTTTACGCCCCCTGAGCGATGTAGTTATATTGATGTAAATTTTATAGTGTAGATCTGGCCTTATTTGCCTCTCTCTTACTCCAGCTCAACTCCATCGACTTCAATGAAGCTGTTCCTGATTTACATCTTTATGAATAGGAGGAGAATCAGGCCTGGTGCATTTTATGAAGTCATAGAAAAAGTATAATACAGGCAGCAGCAGTGAATGCAAACTTCCCCCACATCACGTGATTGTGTGCCTTGTCAAAAACGTCCTTGAAGGACCACTCCTTGAGTTGAGAGCTAATTCTCTCTTTAGCCTTTCTGATAAGACTCTTAATGTAGGGTTTGTTTTTTTTTAAAGTTGTGAAAACCTGCCTCTTTGAGACTGGACAGAGATTAGCATATTTCACATTCACGGATAGAAATAACTTCTAGCTGCTACTGACCTGGGTCAGAATCAAACCAATGTCTTATGAAGAAAAGATTCTCTACCTATTCACTGACCTATCCGGCAACTCATCCACCACTGATACTTTTCTATGGTATTTATATAAAATGATCCACCCTACAGAGCCATCTTCCAACCATAGGGCAAATGTAATTTTTAATAAAGGTATTCATGGACCTAAGGCAGTAAAATCCCCACCTCTCCCTTTACTTTTGTTCTAGGTTCCAACAGCAGCCATCTTGGGGGTGAGATGGGTGGCGGTGGTCAGGAACAGCAAAGAAAAACCCTGCATGCTCTAGACAATCTATAACATGCTAGTCTGATTATTTAAGAGAACATAGACTAAGACTGAATAATTATGCAAAAGATAAATCATCTAGCCATGTAATTAACTCAAAATTACAATGGCAATAAAGGTATAGTTAAATACTTATTGATATATTAAAACTGTGAGAAATGTTAATATATTTAATTGGCATTTAACAAGATAGTTTACCGCAGCTAATTAGATATCAATTTACATACTTAATAAATGTCAGTACTTTTAACTATTAAGCCCACATCACTAGAAAATGCTTATATATGTGGTTGGGTCTGTTTTATTATTAGATATTATAGGGACTACTAGCACTGTCTATTATTCAGATTGCCTGACATTTCTAGTTATGAGACACTGTTTTCAGTTGCAAACCGTTAACAATTTGGGATGAAATTTTCCATGCTGGGTATCTCCCTCAGGGTGATCATTTCTGGAAACCTTCAGCCAAGACGGTTCAGCCATTTCTGAGACTGAGGTGAAGGAAAAATATATCGTCTTCCCCAAGTTCAAAAAAATTCTTGACATCTTTATTAAAATGCTTTGGGGAAAAAAGACTTTAAATTTGGTTGAAGGGTGGCCTTTGTGGCACCCCCAGGAAAATTTAGGGCCATCTTATAAGCCCTTAAAAATTTGCAGTTAGCACATGCTCAGTAGACACTTTCTGGAGTTTAACAGCTAAAATTTAATTGGGTGTATTTCATTTTCTGAGTGCCTAACTTGAGACCCTGGAGTCTGGGCTGCAGAAGTGCTGAGCACTCATAACTACAATTGAGCTCAATGGGAGCTGTGCGTTGAACATAGAAAATGCTATATAATTCTATGTACTCTGAGATATCATGTTCTAGACATCTCACATTGGACCCACCCAGAGTTAGTGGAAACTTTTGATATTAATCTCTCCATTCCTCAGTTCTCCATACCTCCCATTCAGAGGAGTGTTGTGAAGATAAATAATGTTTTAGGTACTCTGATATTATAGTGATCAGTGCCACAGGAGAGCCCATGATGAAATTAATTGTGTATTCAGAGAACAGTCTGAAAAGTGTGCTGTAAATAAGGCATGGGGCTAAACACTGAACGAGGAGAAACCAAAATATTGAGGCAGAGGTGTTATTGAAAAAGCAGTGTAATTATTGGGGCTGCTCAGTGCTGTAGTACACCAAAACCCTAAGGTACCTCTATCCTGCCAGGTGTATCATGACTCAGAAGCAAGCACCATTAGCACTTCAGCTGCTGTTCCTTGTAGTCAGTAGGCCTGGTCCATCCCAAAAGCCACTCAGACACATGGCTAAATGAAATGGTATTTTCTAGGGCTTTCAGGAAAAAGAAAGGCAGCAGATAACTGAGGTACAGGGGTGTAAACAGTTACAGTTCAAAGTGAGCAATGACAGTTGTTGTTTGGGACTCCATTAGGAGTCAAGGCTCTGCAGGTCCAGAACCTGGGCTGCCTTCTCCTGCCCACTTTCGATTTAAGCAAATCGAAATATGCAGGTTTTCATGCCAGGCTCAGTTGGTGTCTGTTATTGGGACACCTCAGCACAGACTCCATCCCCAGCTTCTGCTCTTCCCCTATAAGTCCCACACAGACCTGCACCAGCTGTGACATCCAGACAAAACAACCTGTTCCACACACAGTTCTATATACAGTTCTCAGGGTTTCCTCTCTGTATGCAGCCTAGCTTGTCATGTGGCTGCTATTTCCCAGCAGAGTCAAGGCACACTTTTCCCCTTAAAGGGCCAGGGAAAGGGAAATGAAACAGGAAGGGGGCTGATTGGTGCTGTAGTCCCCTCCTTAGCAGGTGATATAAATAGGGTTGCCACATTTTCCTAGGACTGGCCCTTTCTGGAGGTAGATGTCCTGGGAAATCTGTAAAGGTGCTTAGTTCACACAGCCAGCTGTCCAGTTTTATGGGCTAAGAGCCTGGATGTCCTGGTGTTTTATACCTTCAAAGTGGCAACCCCAATCATAATGGATGTGAACAAGGGAATGAATTAAAGTGGCACAACCAGCCTAAATCCTGGCATTTCCTAACTGCTGAGTGATTGACTTTGCAACCTTAATAATATTCTTTTACCATAGGTTTTTGCATGTAATATATATAAACATGCAATCATGGTGTCTATATTCTGCATACTTATAAAAGAAAATATCTCTTTTAACAGCTAATGTGTTCTGGTCTCTAGGTAAAGATACCGGACAATTATGTTTAATTCAGAATAGGACTTAATTCTCTGCCGGGGCCAATGGTAACAAGATCTGGTTTCAAACTGTTTAGAAGTCCTTTTATAAAATCAATCAAATTATGGCTCAATCTCCACCCAAAAGTGTACTCCTACTTCTGAATCTGAGAAGTTATAAAATAATCTCCCCTAAAACGCTTCCACAGTGTTTACCCTCCCTCGAGCACTCAGTAGCAGAACTGGTCAGGAATATTCCATTGAAAAGTGTTTGATGGAAAATGCAGTTTATGCAAAAGTGAAATTTTTCATGGGAAATTTTCAGTTTTGCTGAATTTCTTTGATTTTCCATGCGAAAGTTCTAAATGAAAATATTTTGGGCTAGGTTGGGCTGACCCAGATTGAAACATTTTGGTTTGTTGAATGAATTGAAAGGTTTTAGTTTAGTTCAGTTTGAGATTTATTGGTGTCCTTGTGATCTGCTGCAGTGCCTCAAACAATTTGTATTTTAGAGTCTTCATGCCCCCATTCTCCTCTATGGGTCAGAGTCCCTAGCTGAACTACATTTCCCAGGATGCATCACAGTCTCCCATCTGGGTGAACCGGCATAGGGCAAAATTAGAGTCATATGACTTTTTCAACATGGGACATAGTCCAGATGAGGAGCCTGGTCCATCGAGGAGAATCAGGGGGCATGAAGTACTCTAACTGCAATTTTCATGGGGCACCACCCTGCTCAGAGAGACACAGATTAATGTTGATCCAAGCTGAAATTAAATGCTTTGATTTGGGTGCAGCAAAGCGGTTCATTCCAATCAAAAAATGTCAAAACAAAATATTTTGACTTTTTAAAATCAAAATGTTTCAGAACTTTTTGTTCTGCAAATAATTTTAATATTTCCATTTTTGTCCCAATTTGGGAAGAAAACAAAATTTGAAATATTAGAATTTCCCAGGGAACATATATTCTGATTTTTGACCACCTCTCCTCAGGAATCCTTGGGAATATGGAACCACAAATACCATTTACTGGGAAAAAGCAAATAAAAGAAACACAATATCCACATACACATTTACATTTGTTATAAACACAGCAAAGTCCAGTCAGTGTAAGAGTCTGGCCAATCCCACAGTTCCAAGTATTATTTGTCTGGCTTATGGAGGTGCAGAACTCTACAGACCGCATTCATAGGTCCAGTTAGACTCAGTGTGTAGGTCTGTAATGAAATCAGAGGTGTGACTGCAGCATGTATAGACGTAGCTGAGTTGCTCAAAAAAAGCAGTGAAGTGGTGGCTGCATGGGAAGCAGCACAGTCTGCACAAGCCCACCTGGGACTCTGGGCAAGTACCTGAGCAGCTAACCCATTCTGCTATCTATCCTGCCAGAGCTTCACTGCTATTGTTATTCGAGTTGACTAGAACACAGCTAGCTCAGGTATGTCTACATGTGCTGCAGTCTCTGACTGCAGCGTGGACATACCTAGGGTAGGAAACATACACCATATTTAGACCTGAGTAGCATTAACTGGCCAAATGCTAAAGTTAGCTTTATTAAAAAATGCTCAAAGCAACTTTCTGGCTTGTAGGTAAAAGGTTATCATGGTAAGGTGACTCACTTGCTCTAGACTTTGTCCCTGTCTCATAGTGTTATTTTCCCAGTGACATAATTAACTTACTGTCACAAGGTAGTGTGGAATGAGTGACCGTGTAATTCTGACTGGTCATTAAATATATTTAAACAGTTACAACATTTATGTCCTGGACCTAAGTGCAAGTCTATTGCCAATGCCTTCTCACATGGGCCTCTCACATGTCCAGCTTATAACATGGACTTTGGCTTGTGGTCAGCAATGGATTTTTCAAGAAAATGTGCACATCAGACTGGAATCTTCTGCTATAACCTCAGATCAGGATTCCTAATTATTGGTGCATGATGAACTATAGCCTATATTCTGGGATCTCTATTTAGGCAAGGTGGTCCTCAAGCTGAGCCAGAGGACACATAACTCTAAAAAAAAATGCCAGTCATGGGGAAAGAAGGAATGGGGGAACTGTCTCACACCAATGTTGCCTGAAGTTATAACCTGCTGTCTTCCCTAGATTGGCCAACTAAAGATGGACTCTGACCACACCAAGCTGAAGTACAATTAAAAGAGAGGAAAGACTGACATTTCCCCACCTGTGAGAGTTCAAGTGACATCTTATGATGAAGTTACAGGTAAATATTAACTTACTTCCAAATAAGAACAATCATGTGAGCTAAAGACTTTGAGAAGGTGTGAAAATCCTTCTTCGGAGCAATTCAGGATGCTCAAATCACTCCAGTGCCCATTAGTGTGTGTGTCTCTTTGTGTGTTACTCAGGCCAAGTCCATATTACAGACCTATATCGGCACAACTACTTCACTCAGGAGTGTGAAAACACACTCCTGAGTGACGCAATTATACAGCCCTAACCCCCCATGTAGACAGCGCTGTGTCAGTGGGAGAGCTTCTTTCACCAAACATATCTACCGACACTCAGGGAGGTGGATTAACTATGCTGATTGAATAATGTCTCCCATTGACATAGGAGCATCTTCTCTAAAGCGCTAGAGTGGTGCAGCTGTGCGTGAATACAAGCCCTAACTGTTCCCCAGAGCAGACACTGAAACCCTAAGTCTGTTATCCAAACTGTAAGACATCTCTGGATTAAACTAGTGTTCTAAAGCTGCTCTACATGTGGGATTCTATAAATCATTCTCTGCGTGCGCCAGTCTGCCAGAAAGCTGCAGGCACTGTGTTAAAGTGGGGAGGGGAAATACATTAGGTAAACATGTGAATAGGGAAGCTTAAAAGAGGAAAGCAACCAGAGAAGGAAGTTACCAGGAAATCATTTTAAAAGCTGTACTTCCTTAAAAGTAAGTCAAGGAATAGCCTCTGCCTTTGACAGTCACTTAGCTAAATGGCTTAAATCAGAGCTAATGGTTTTTCCCCTTAATCTGCCCATAAAACCTTAAGAGAATTGTTTTCCTTCTCTTGTTTATTATAATCAGATTTAATTACTAATTGCAGTAACTCTTGAGCCAGATAAAATGAAACATGGATTTATTGATTGTATTTCAATTAGAACCTTAACCTGACCATTGCACTGTACCATTGTACTTAGGTTTGGAAAACTATACGTTAACTTAGCTGGTGACATATTTCCCCTAAACTTATATTTATTCTATAACTGCTTGTGTCATAAACAGATAAGAAAAGTTAATAGCACAGAAGTACTTTATATCTCTTTGACTGTAAAGGGTTAACAAGTTCAGTAAGCCTGGCTGTCACCTGACCAGAGGACCAATCAGAGGACAGGATACTTTCAAATCTTGAGGGAGGGAAGTTTTTGTGCTGTGCTGTTAGTTTTGGTTGTTGTTCACTCTGGGGGCTCAGAGGGACCAGACATGCAACCAGGTTTCTCTCCAATCTCCCTGATACAGGTTCTTATAGATTCAGAACAGTGAGTACTAGGTAGATAAAGCGAGTTAGGCTTATGTTTGTTTTCTTTATTTGCAAATGTGTATTTGGTTGGAAGAAGTTCAAATGTGTATTTGGCTGAAAGGAGTTCAAATTGGTATTTTGCTGAAAAGATTTTAATTTGTACTTGTATACTTAGGCTGGGAGGGTATTCCCAATGTCTATAGCTGAAAAACTCTGTACCTATTCCATTTTAAATTTACAAAGATAATTTTTACTGTTTTTTCTTTCTTTAATTAAAAGTTTTTCTTGTTTAAGAACCTGATTGTTTTTTTATTCTGGTGAGACCCCAGGGGACTGGGTCTGGATTCACCAGGGAATTGGTGGGGAGAAAGGAGGGAAGGGGGAGAGAAAGGCTAATTTCTCTCTGTGTCAGGATTACTCTCTCTCTCAGGAAGAGTCTGGGAGGGGGAAAGAGAAGGAGGGAGGAAGGTGAATTGTCCTCTCTGTTTTGTGATTCAAGGAGTTTGAATCACAGTGATCTTCCAGGGTAACCCAGGGAGGGGAAGCCTGGGAGAGGCAATGGTAGGGGAAAGGGTTTACTTTCCTTGTGTTGAGATCCAGAAGGTCTGGGTCTTGGGGGTCCCCGGGCCAGGTTTTTGGGGGGACCAGAGTGTACCAGGCACTGTAATTCCTGGTTGGTGGCAGCGCTACAGGTTCTAAGCTGGTAATTGAGCTTAGAGGAATTCATGCTGGTACCCCATCTTTTGGACGCTAAGGTTCAGAGTGGGGAATTGTACCATGACAGCTTGCTTAGTCTTTTAATTAATTTACAAAATATTAACCAGTTTAGTGTGTTTCTCAAAATGTCAATGAAGACAAGATAAAGAGAAAAAGACGAAATAATTCAAAATCATTCCTGAGCCTATCCTATATTTTAATTACTTGAGATAATACCCTATTATCCTGATGTTAGGCCTGGTCTACACTACGCGTTTAAACCGATTTTAGCAGTGTTAAACCAATTTAATGCTGTACCTGTCCACACTATGAGGACCTTTATATCGATATAAAGGGCTCTTTAAATCGGTTTCTGTACTCCTCCCCAACGAGAGGAGTAGCGCTAAAATCGGTATTACCATATTGGATTAGGGTTAGTGTGGCCGCAAATCAACGGTATTGGCCTCCGGGTGGTATCCCACAGTGCACCCCTGTGACCGCTCTGGACAGCAATTTGAACTCGGATGCAGTGGCCAGGTAAACAGGAAAAGCCCCGCAAACTTTTGAATTTCATTTCCTGTTTGCCCAGCGTGGAGCTCTGATCAGCACTGGTGGCGATGCAGTTCCAAATCCAAAAAGAGCTCCAGCATGGACCGTATGGGAGATACTGGATCTGATCGCTGTATGGGGAGACAAATCTGTTCTATCAGAGCTCTGTTACAGAAGAAGAAATGCCAAAGCGTTTGAAAAAAATCTCCAGGCTACACAGTGCTGCGTGACAAGTGTAACGGAAAGCCAAAGAATCAAATGGACGCTCATGGAGGGAGGGAAGGGGTACTGAGGACTCCAGCTATCCCACAGTCCACAGCAGTCTCCGAAAAATATTTACATTCTTGGCTGAGCTCCCAATGCCTGTAGGTTCAAACACATTGTCCGGCGTGGTTCAGGGTATAGCTCGACAATTTACTCCCTCCCCCCCCGCGTGAAAGAAAAGGGAAAGAAATCGTTTCTTGACTTCTTTCAATGTCACCCTATGTCTGCTGAATGCTGCTGGTAGACGCAATGCTGCAGCAGTGAAGAGCAGTATCCACTCCTCTCCCCTCCCTGGTGGCAGACGGTACAATAAGACTGATATCTGTCGTCACCATCAGCCCGTGAGTGCTCCTGGCTTGCCTCAGGTGAGGCCGGCCGGGGGCGCCTGGGTAAAAATAGGAATGATTCCCGGTCATTCCCAGCAGATGGGACAGAAAGGCTGGTAACCGTCCTCATCATAGCAACTGGGGGCTGAGCTCCATCAGCCCCCTCCCTTTCCTGTGTAAAGAAAAGAATCTGTACTGCCTGGACGATCATATCAGCGGAATGCTGGGCTCCTCTTCTCTGCACCACTTAATGTCCTGCCTGGACTGTCATAGCAGCGGGAGGCTGCCTCCTCCTCATTTTATCTCACTAACAAGTCACTGTTTCTTATTCCTGCATTCTTTATAACTTCATGACACAAATGGAGGGGACATTGCCACGGTAGCCCAGGAAGGAGGGAAGCAACGGGTGGGGTTGTTGCAGGGGCACCCCCCATGAATGGCATGCAGCTCATCATTTCTGCGGAATCTGACATGGAGCAGCTGTGCTCTCTGATACACTGATTCTCTAGTACATTTGCCCCATATTCTAGGCAGGACTGACTATTTTTAGAAACCATTAAGGAGGAATTGGGGAGTCATTCCCAGTTTTGCCTTTGCGCCCCTGGCTGATCTCAGCCAGGGGCAGCCATGATAGCAGCAGACGGTACAGAACGACTGATAACTGTCTCTACTATCATGCAAAAGCAAACGAATGCTGCTGCGTAGCGCTGCAGTAATGCTTCTGTTAGCGGCATCCAGTACACATACGGTGACAGTAAAAAAAAAAGCTGAACGGTCTCCATGGTTGCTGTGCTATGGCGTCTGTCAGGGCAATCCAGGGAAAAAGGGCACGAAATGATTGTTTGCTGTTGTTTTCCCGGAGGAAGGAATGAGTGACGACATTTACCCAGAACCACCCGCGACAATGATTTTTGCCCCATCAGGCACTGGGATCTCAACCCAGAATTCCAAGGGGCAGGGGAGACTGCGGGAACTATGGGATAGCTACAGAATAGGTACCCACAGTGCAATGCTCCAGAATCGATGCTAGCTTCGGACCATGGACGCACACCGCTGAATTAATGTGCTTAGTGTGGCTGTGTGCACTTGACTTTATACAATCTGTTTTACAAAACTGGTTTATGTAAAATCGGAATAATCCCTTAGTGTAGACGTATCCTTAGTGTTAGTCAGGTAATATATCTCCTCTGCCTGTCTGAGCCAATCCAGAGAAGTCCACTCTACCAGGTGCCACTCCAATATGAAGCTACCAGATCCATTTATATGACATAAGTTCTACTATTGCTCATCTGACCACTGTGAAATTAGCTCTGTGCCACCCCAAGTCTGGTCAGGTCCCTGCTGTGAAGTAAGCTGTGCACCACAACTTGTCTAGTCCTACACAATCTTCCCATTCAGAGTTCAGAATCCTCAGACAGGAAACCCAGAACAGAACAGAACTCTTGGGAAGAGTCCTTGTTCCCTGGGATTGAGCTCCTGGTCTCTAAGGCATGTCTACACTTACCAGTAAATCGGCACTGCTGCAATTGTCGCAGCAATTGTTGATTTAGCAGGTGTGGTGAAGACATTCTAAATCAATCGGAGAGCATTCTCCCATCGATTTTTGTACTCCACCTCCCTGAGAAGTGTAAGGGAAGTTGGCGGGAGACACTATCCCGTAGACAGAGCACAGTGTAACCATCATGGAAAGTGGATCTAACTACGTCAACTTCAGTTATGTTATTCACGTAACTGAAGTTGCGTAAGTTAGATTAATTTTACCGCAGTAGCATAGACCAGCCTTATAAGATGGAGCCCTTGACACGCTCTTCTGGAACTTGAATCTCATTCCCAAGTCAGAGTCCACTACCCAAAAAGTCAGGGGTCCCACTTACTCCAGGGCATATCTTGCACATTTCTGAGGCCTTTCATGTGTAGAGGCACAGTAACAATCTATCATCATTTGTTCAACCAGTGTATAGAGAAATCTAACTAAAAGCAACAAAACAGTGTGGTGTGGAACTAGGGGGAAGCTGACTAGAACTGGCTTTTCCTCTATGGAAGAAGCAGAGAGTTCTGTCCCTCTAAACCTTCTAGTTCTGGGGCATATATTATTATTTATGTAGTGCCATATATGTACTTGAGGAATATAAGGGATTTAATTTCTCATGTTTCAGGACATAAGCCAAATACTGACTGACAGAGTTAGAAACAATTTCCCTTGTGGGCAATTCATTCCATAATTATCCACTGCAGAGTTCCTTGAGCCCATTTCTGAAGCATTTTAGCACAAACTCTGATGTGTTGCCTGAAATTCATCCAGCAAAGTGTGTTGTTTTGCTATTCAGTATTTGTCAGTCACTATGTATCGATCTCTACTTCAAAAAGTGCCACTCAACCAAACAGGGAGCAGAAAAAAATACCAGGTGCCTCAAGTGACCAGTCACAAAGCATAAGAAACAAACAGCAAGTAGTCAGAGTGAATGTTTCACAAACATGCCATAGAATGAAAATGGATTGTCCAAAGTATTCACTGAATCCTTATGAACAACAGAAAATACGATCTGTTCATAGATGATTCATAGACAGAAAGGTCTAAATTCCCAGTGAATATTTACAATTAATTCAACAAACTGAATAGTGTTACACATTACCAAGCAGGGAATCTCAATTCAGGAAGCTCTCTAGGCTCTTTGTTAATGGGCATTAGTAAAATGGTGAGTTAAATAAGAATTTTAAAAGCTCCAAACAATAACTTAACAGAATTTCTTTGAAAAGCCAACTGCAAACAAGACATGGTAAATAGTTTGCTAATTAATTTGTATAAAGCTTCTTCATTTTTAACTAGCTGTTTAATTATAAGGATGCACAAAAATGGTCATGATAAGAAATAAGTTTTTTTTTCTCCTAGACATAAACATTACAGAAGAGACTGGATAAATTTTATTTTGAAGGCATGGATAACAATCAGCGAATGGGAATGATGGGTTCCCTTCAATTTCCCTTAATGCCAGTCATCCATGTGTAACTAACTGTACTGAAGAGAATATGGAAATCTAGGGTAGGAACAAAAGAGACAAAAAACTGGGTACAGAGTTGAAGACCAGAATGAGAAGAAAAGTGGAGTGAGTCCCACGTGTTTTCTTCTCAGAAAACTGATTTAGAGCCATGTGCACCAGGAGCAGAGTGATTTATGCCAAATGTGCTTAGATACCAGGGGGCAGCCTTTCAGAGCTGGTGAGTAGTAGTAGCTCCCATTGCAGTTAATTGAAGTTCTGGATGCTCTGTACTTCTGAACATAACTGGTCAAACAGGATAATGAGATTGGGAAAATATTTGAAAACTTCAAAGTAATTTTCATTCTGCAGGCTTCAAAAAAGAAAGATTTTTTTCATTTATGCAAATATTGATCACGTTGAAAAGACCCACTCAGAAGTCACTCCATCATCCTTACCTGGTCTTCCAGCAAAGGACTGCTGGGCTTCCAGAGTCAAAATGGTCTTAACCATATGTGTTACACTTTGCCAATCCGGCAGCCAGAACCAGTTCCATGTGACCTACAGGAACAATCGCAATAAATCCAACATTTTTGTAGTCATCCTACTACCAAAAAAAGACCACAAAAAATCATCAAATTACTCCCACTCAAAAAAGGCAAATTCCAACACCAAGAAATCACTCTGAATATTCTCTCTAAGTTCTAATTTTCTATTTATTTTTCAGACTAGTTTTAGGTCTCCAGTAACTCGATGACAATTTCACCACTTCTCTTTGGGCTTTTTACACTCATAAATTCCTATTTTAAGAAATATCCCCTTGTATTCTTCATACATTCCTCTGCCCTTAATTTTACTTACAGAAAACTGCTAATACAACTTCTATTTGTAACTCATCTGGTATTTCCTTACTTTATTTGATGTTGAAGCCTTCAAAATACGAGCAAACAATTATTCTCTTCCATGACTTATTGAACGAACTAAACAAGTATAGTTTAGTTCTTCTTTCAGAAGTCAGTCCTATCAGCCTCAAAGTTTCGCAGCATCATTAGGAATTGGGTATCAGAGGAATGAAGGCACTTAGTAGTAGTATTAGGGAAACAGACATTGCTGAAGAAAGTGGGTCAGATTCTGTTCTCCTCAACATGGATGTAAATTTGGAATAACTAATCATTTGTTGTTTATATAGTGACATTTATGGAGTTATTCCAAATTTAAATCAATGTAACTGAGAGCACACTTGGCCCTAAAGTATAACCAATGTGATCAGGTAACACATGTATCAAATTATCTTTTATTAATCACAATACTAGTTTATTCTAAATCAAGCTTTTTTTAAAATGTAATTGTTTTAATCAGGTTTCTGTAGTTTTAAAATTCTGCCAGCCATGCATTAGAGATTATTTTGATTCCAGAATTCTGCTGAACATACATACTGGATTATTTTGATTTTTTTAAAACAATAAAGACCTGGGATACAATTTACTCATAGGAAATATGTTAATGTACAAAAAATAAATGGAGATATGTGGGGCTGTCAAACAAAAATGCAGCAATATATGTTTACCTAGAAGTGTAATTCGAGAAGTTTTAATTGACAATTCATAATAATGAGAAATATATATTGATCATTCTAATCCACAGGTTTTTTTTCCACAACCCAATTTGTATGTACAATTATGTTGGCTGCACACACAATTGAGGCACACAGTCACACACATGAAGGTACATTTTTAGCCCCCTTGTTTTGCCAACCATGTGTTGACAAAATCTGTTTCTGCATATACAGGTTTCTGTGCTTGATAAGTGCAAATACTCATGTGCACTTGAACAAATCTAACACCTGCATGCATGGAAGTGTTAGAATTTGTACCCACAGGCAAAATCCATGTTATTCCAATGGATTTTGCAGGTACGTGTGTTCTGGAATTAGAATTTTTGATGTGCCCATGGATATAATCCACATCTGAAAAGTGCAGACAACTCTATCTGTATGTTCAATTTTGTGCATGCAGACATATATGCTGGGTATAGATCAGGATGAAGATATGGCCCCTGATTTTAGCCCCTCAGTGCTTGTTTGGTTGACTGTTTTGTCACTTGTCATAGTTATGTTTTTCTATACTTAAGAGATACTTTCAATTAGAATGTTCTTGGTTATATTAAGAGAACAATAAAACAAGAACAAAGTATAGTCAATAGAAGTGATCGCACATGCTATGTATGTCTCCAGTAGTGGTTTGCTCTAAGAACAAAAGTCTCTACTGAGATTGTCAAGGCTGATTCCCCACTCTGGCACTTCGAGTGCAGAAGGTGGGGGCCTGCAAGGATTTTTAAAAATTAATACTGGCCACTCCCGGCTTGTATTAAACTCCCAAGGTTACAGCTTTTCTCTGACCTTAGCTTGGTAAATGCTGCCACCACCCAAAGCCAAAACCCCTTTTGGAACCCAGGAAGATGCATTTGGGAATTCCTTCCCGTGGGGTACTCTCATTTCAGGGAAAAGCTGAGCAAGAAAACAAAGGAAATATGCTATTGCCACCAGCTAATTAAACAACATACGCACAAACCTCTTAGGACACCAAAAATCCAATCCTGTTATTAAAAAAAGGCAAATGTTATTAAAAACAAAAAAGAAAGAAAATACTTCTGGAATTTTGGCTTTTGCTAGATTTTAAAAGAGAAATTCCAAAAATTAAGCATCCAAAATAACTTTCTTGGGGATTCAACTTAAGGGTTACAAGCAAACAAAAGCATCTGGGGAAGCACAGAAGAGTCCACAAGCCAATAAGAAATAAAAGAAATAACCCTAATCACCTCTTCCTAGACATTCCCTGATTACTTACATATTTGAGGTTTCAGATAAGCAGGGTTGAGGTATGATTTGTTGCTTTTTCTTACCTGGTTTTGAAGTTGCTTACAGCATTGCTGCTCTGTGTCTTCCCTCTTTCCCGGAGAACTGCAACAACAGACACAGGGAAGCTTTTTCCCCAATTTTAAAAAGTTCTAGCCCTTCTATTGTCTCTTTTGGTCAAGTGTCCACTCCTTTTCCTTTACCTGGGGGATTTTGTTAACCCTTTACAGGTAAAGCAAGCAGAGAACAGCAACCAAGAGGAATTTTGTAGCTAACTGGATGGCTGGGTGTCCAGAAAAGGGAGATACCTCTCCCCCTCCCCCTCCATTTATCAGAGGGGTGAAATCCTGAGTCCTCAGAAGTCAAGGGGAATCTTTCCATTTGCTTAAATGGGGGGCATGATTTTCACCTGGACTTTTCTCACAGTGAGACTGCTTTCAAAATATGAAAGTGTGGTGCACAGGAAACTAAAAGCAGTTTTAGAGTTAAATATACCCCCACCTGGCTGGTCAGAAAAAAAATAACTGACAAGACATTTTTCATCATCATTTGCCAGTTCATTGAAATTGAAACATTTTGTGAGCCCATGTCAGTTGTGACAAAGTTCTGCTGACAGCCAGGAAGGAATCCAGTGGGAACCTGCCTCTCACGTAGGTTTTGAAACCTTTGGAAACCTTCCTGGTTTCTTGTGAGCTCATCCACTTGGCTCCTCATCAGCCCACCTCGTAGGGTGACCAGACAGCAAGTGTGAAAAATCAGGACAGGGAATGGGGAGGGGGGAATATATAAGACAAAGCCCCAAATATCGAGACTCTCTCGATAAAATCAGGACATCTGGTCACTCTACCACCTGGAGGAGGAAGGAAGCTGAGAATCTGGAAGCTCTGAAAGCCCCAGGCGAAGAGCTCTTAAGCAGTCCCAGTTTCCAGGTCCCCAGCTCCAAAGGAACTTGCCGGTGAACTGCCCCAGAGCAAGTGCGTGCAGCAGAACTGGGCAGAGAATGGTAATTCAATTTTTAATTTTTTTATATTCGTTCCAGAATGGAACTCAAACCTTGAAATCTTTCACAAAATGGAGTAACTATTCTCGGCCCGTCTCTGACACACCAGTCAGTTAGCAGTGCAAAAGGCTCATCAGATAAACATCCAGAAATACAGATGCTTAGCTAGATTACTGAAATGATCCGAGACGAATGGGACAAGTTAGGCTCGAAGTCTCATATGGATAACTTTTCCTATGAGATAACCAGAACTTGTAAACAAGGGGGAAAGCTTTTCTAGACATTCAGAAAATTATTAATTCTTTATCTGGTCACGGTTCAGTGACAGGAACTTATTTTTCTAAACTGTCTCCCCATTCCCTATATAAATGCAATAGTGCTGCAGATGTTTCAGATATGGCATTCTGTGGGAAGGGAAAAAAAAGTCTCTTCTTCCCCCTGTATGTTCAGCTCAGCTCTTATTAAATTTATTAATTTGCTGTCCAGATTCCCATTTACCATTGCTGCATGCACACCACACACATAGGTCCAAAGAGTCACTCACACTCCAGCTCTGGCGGATCAAGAGCTTTTGGTCAAGTGCCACCTGCATAATTTGAAACCAGGTGGTATTAAATCAATTACATTTTTAATTGATTTTTGCATTTTCCGCAGTAGGGGAAATTTGTCGATGTTCATTTTGGAAATGAGGTAACAATGACTTTTGAAATATTGCCAACTCACAAAAAGTGAAGTCAATATCAATTCATTAGCAAATTAATGGAAATCTGACTTTAGTGTAAATAGCAAGTAACTATGTGGCTGGCAGCGCTAAGTGCACAGGCAGAGAGCATCGGATGCAAGTTCTGAAAGAAACTGAGAAGATCGGAGCTAAGGGGATTTCAATCAAGAGATTAATATTGTTCCTGGGAGCCAAATGATTTGCACATGTATGCCTTAAAACAAAGTGTGTTACCAGGACCCTACCAAAATTAGGTAATAGTCTAAGACTAGGGATCCTAGGCCTAGTAAATAATAAATTAATTAATTCAATAATGAAACAAATAATGAAATAACAACAACAACAATAATAAATACCTGAGCACTAGTATTATGATCCACATTACCTCTTAAATAGTGACAGGAGTGTGGTTCTTGCTGCCCCAATTTAAAGATGCAGCAAACCACTTCCCCTAATGCAACCCTTTTGTTGTGCTGCAGAACCCCCAACACACACACACACAGATCAGGTCAGCATCCCAGAACATAAGCGCAAAGGTGTGGGGAGCACTAGCTATCCCTGGAATAGGCATAGTGTTTGCCCACTGCTTGAGTAAACTGGATGGGCAGAAATAAGCTCTTCATCTCCCCTGCATTCCGGTGCACGTGTACAGAGTGACACAATATTAAGTCTTCAGAGTTTGCCAAACGTTAATCACTACAGTTTGTGTTATTGTTATTCTAGTCAGAGCCCAGAATGTTACAGCAGAACTACTGTAAACCATTAGTGTTGGAACTACTTGTCAAATACTGTACTATGTTTTTAATAAGGGTTAGGCATTGGCTGTTAAAAACAGTGTCAATAAAGCCTGTTTATTCAAAAACTGCAAACTTTGAGATTTCTGCAGGAGAAGCCCACAAGTCTGATAGACATGTGTCTCAAGATCTTCAACGCACACTAAGAATATTGACTTTCTGAAACTGACTAGATGATGGGAGCTAGTTCCAGCAATTCGATGGACTATATTTGGAGAAAGCCTGCCCGAAAATGTGATCTGCTGAGAACTGTCTCGGTCACCACACTACATCCCTCTTCACATCAGCCAAAGCAACTGCCTGAAAAGAGAATGAGAAGTATGATTACTGATTAACTTCAGTGTTATTTCAATCAGTTCCCCAGAAGGAAGTTTGCTGAATGCTGTGCAGATGGCTATGGATTGTTATTAAAGGGATGTTGGGGGGGGACATTCAAAGCAAACATTTTTCCAATTCTCATCAAATCTTTTTTTTTTTAATTTATCTAGAGTTTTATCTGAGGACTCCTTCATCAAGGAGTGATTTACTTTTTACTGGAGACCTCAAGTGGAATATCTTTCTTCTGTTTACCCTTCATTATGGCCCCGGCTGCATGCCCGTATAAAACACAATGCTCAAGTGTCCTTGTCTTAGAGGCTGCCTTTCCACTAACCAAATGCTTCTAAATTCATTTAATCAGTGCACTTTTTAGTGCTATTTTTTTTCTAGAGTTTAAAATATCAGAAAGCTATTTCCTCTGGGGTTATAATAACATAACATCTCACAAACAATCCCCAGGTACTTTAAAATCTAAACACATCATCAACCAACCAACATTTTTTTCTCTGTGATTTAAAACAAATACATTTCATCTGCATGAAAAAAGGAGGGAAGGAAGGATGACCCAATGGTCAGAGCCTGAGCCTCGGTCTCATATAAACCTGAGTTCAATTCCCTGCTCTGCAGATGTCATGCGTGGAACTTTAAGCAAGTAATTTAATCTCTGTGCCTCCTTCTCCCACTCCCATCTGTAAAATGAGGACTAGAGAACAAACCTATAACACATAGGAACACATTCTAGACTGTGAGGTGCTTAGATGCTGTAGTAATGAGAGCCATATAAGTACCTTACATATGTGGGAAGATTCCTAACATCTTCAGACATATTGAGGGAATCTAATAAATATGCAGTTTAAGTGTATTTATTGCCACAAATGTGTAAAATACCCATGCAGGATCCTTATTTAGTCCCTCTCAGTAGCTTCAAGATCAAATTGGCTCATTTCACAAATAAAAAAATGTTTTTCCTAATTGCCAGTGCCACAAACCAAACCTGGAGGCATCTGAAAATCAAGCTGGGTTCTTTGTGTCTCTTAAATCACCATTGGTGATACGTTTTTTACAATAGAAACATAGCAGACAATTTTGTTAATGATGCCTCAAGCAACTTCAGCAGCTGTAAGTGATCTGTGTTGCAAACAAGAATTGTCACAAATAGCACGTCAGTAAAGAGCAGATTACATTGAGTTAGCAGATGCCATTTTTACATTATCTTTCTTTATTTTTATTCTAGCATACATATAGGAATGTATGGTCAAACCAAACCAGAAAAATATTGCAGAGCATAGAGCAGGAGGGGAAGGAATCTAGGGAGCTTAGGAACTGAACTGTGAATATTAAACTCATGCTTATGTGTACTTCATTGTTTAGACTTGGTGCCTTACGGAAAACTCAGTAATCACAGTGGGTGGGATCCACAAAGGTACTTAAGGACCTAAGTCCCATTTTTAGGCACCAATGCAATCTACAAAACTGTTCAGCTGTTGCCTAAACTTGCTCAGTACCTAATTTTTTGCAGTAAAAGCTCCCTGGGCACCTATGTTTCTACCACTGAGCATGCACACTGTTACCTCACTTTAGGTGCCTGGGCATTATCTCCCACCTAAGCCCCAGAACAATCCACGAACCAAGGAAAGATAAGCACTCCTCCACCTATATCATGTGAGGAGCCCAGTCAGGTAGGCATGCTCAGATGCCACTTAACTCCACAGGCCCTACCAAATTCACGGCCATGAAAAACAAGTCATGCAGTGTGAAAGATGATCTCTCCTGTGACATCTGGAGTGCAACCATGGGCTCCTACTCTGCACAGGGCTACAAGTGCTAGTCCAGGCTAGGGATTGAGGCTTCCTCTTCCCCTGCAGGGGCTGCTCCTAGGGCGGGTCATACACACCTCTGCGATCTACCCTGGCTGTAGGAAGCTCCATAAATCCACTGTCATCCTCCCTCCCAAGAAGGGAGTCTGTGGCTTGAGTTGTCACCGTCACCACCACCCAGGGAGGCTGTGGCTCCAGCTGTCACCCCTCCTTCCCCTGGGATGCTGCAGTTTGAGCTCCAGCTGTTATTCCCGTGCATGGAGAGGCTGCGGCTCCAGCTGTTGTCTCCCTGTGAGGAGGCTGCAGTTCCAGCTGTCAGGCCTTCATGGGGGCAGGAGTAGCTGCTGGGAAAACTAGACATAAGTTAACCCACCCTGCAATACCTTGCGGCCCTCCCTTCTATGCTGCTGCTGCTGGTGGTGGTGGTGGTACTGGCTTTAGAGCTGGGAGCTCGGCCAGCAGCCTTCCTCTTTAGCTATCCAGCTTTAGGGGCAGCACCCCTGCCAGAAGCAGGGCAGAAGAAAGGGTGGCAACCCCAGAACTCCCTTGCAATAGCCTTGTGCCCTCCCCGCCACTCCAACTACCTTTTGGATTGGGATCCCACGGGTTACAAAACCCTGAAATTTCAGATGTAAACATCTGAAAAAGTGAAAATTACTAATTCTAAAAAAATCTGGCCATGAAATTGACCAAAATAGACTGCAAATATGATAGGGCCTTACCTATAACTTTTAACTACAAGATAGTGTCCTCACCGAGGATATACAAGACACCTGATTCAAGTCCCCCTTCTACCAGATGAGAAGGAATTTAAACAATGATCTGCCACCTCTCAGATGCATGCTCTAATCATTGGGATATGGAATATTTGGATGTGGGGCTCCCTCAGTCTCTCCTACTGAAGTTGTTCAACTTTAATTGAACACAAATTAGGCCAGAGAATGAGTTAAAATGACTGTAGCCCAGTGGTTAGAGCACTCACCTGAGAGGTGGCAGATCCCCTTTCATATCTCTTCATTAGACAAAGGTGGGACTTGCACTGGTGGTCCCCCACCAGGCTAAAGGGAAGACATCATCTTTCTCTTCCCTTTTCCTTCCTACCACCCCAGGCTGTCTTGTAGAGTCAGGTGTTCTCTGAGCATGTCTACCACATTGGGCCTGCATGTGACTTTAGAGGAGAACCACCTATCTTCCCCTTGTTTGTTGATTACTAGAAGAGATAGGCATCCAAGTCCAGGCTTCAGGGAGGGACCGATCTTCAAGAGAGGGATTGGGCATAGTAATCACCAGCATGTCCCATTAGCTAGTTTAGGTGGATCCCTACCCTGCATGCTGGGTTTTGTGGATCACATTCTAAAACCCCTCTCTCTCTCCATTTATTGTGTTGAGAGTCTAGGTACTTAAGTAAGGCTTTGTGGATCACAGTGGTGTCCCTGTGATTTTCAAGGTACCTAATTCCATTTGGTGGATCTGGGCTAATCTGACATTCTGCACGACAGTTAAGCCCAAATTTTTAAATTCGCTTCTAACTTTTGATTCCTCTATTTCTGGGTGTGCAATTTTAGAAGTGTTATTTAGGTATCTGATTTTGACCTGTTTGTGTAAAATTTGGCACCCAAAAACCTTTTCAAAAATTGAATTTCCCAAGCCCTCCTTCTCTCAATTTCGTCATCTGTGAAATCCTGGTAACAATAATTCTCTACCTCACAAGAGATTTGTGAGGTTTAACTGAATGTCTGCAAAGCCTTTTGAGATCCTCCGATGGAAGGTGCAATAGAAATTCAAAGTATAATTAACCACAATTATTAACTTTCACAATAAAATTTCTACAGCCAAAAACTCCAGTAACTCTACTGACCTAACATGGCATAAATATTGGATAAAAGCCTCTGCTTACAGATAAATCTATCATTGCACCTTAAGGCTTGTCAAATTCAGGTCTCTAGCCACAGGGAGAAAGTATCAGAGACACAGGATCTCCAACTAGAAACACTATTGTTGGTGGGGATAGTTCTCATTGCAGAACATGGCATTATAAATGCTTGATCTCGTAAGGGTGCAACAATTTTTTAGCACTGGGGACATTTTGAACAAGCCAGCAAGTGATAAGGCAATGCATCTCTTTTTTGAAAGTTTAGATGAAGGAGTTGTTCTCCTGGAGATAGAGGACTTTGAGTCATAGAGTTTAAGGCCAGAAGGGACCACCGGATCATCTAGTCTGACCTCCTGTTTATCACAGGCCACCAGCACCCACATGCTAAACTCAACAACCCAAATTAGACCAAAATATTAAAGCCCAGAAGACACTAAATTATTATGTGGCACAGGTAGAGAATAAGCAGTACTGAGGTGCCCCTATACCCAAGGCTCCTGCAATGGAAGGGAATTCAGGAAGAGAAAATGTTTTGTGCCCTTTCAGAGCAATGACCGTCCTCATCCAGTGTCCCATTTCCAACAGTAGCCATATCTGATGCTTAAGAGGAAGTAGACAAAAAACCCACAATACATTGGTGGGAGGGGGGAATCCCCTGCACGTTACTGGCTAAAGCCCTGAATCATGAGCTTTGGAATATAAGACAAAAACCAGAAGACACACCCTGGTCTACTGAGCCTTACTCTCAACCATCAAAAGCAAGTCTATCATACAATCCCACTCATAAATATGTCTAGCTCTATCTCAAACTAATTACATTGTTTGCCTCCACAACTCCAACTGGAAGGCTGGTCTCTGGTGGTTAGAAATTCCTTCTAGTTTCCAGACTGAATTTGTTCATGGCCAGTTTATACCCATTTCTTCTTGTACCAAAATTGTCTTTTAGCTTAAATAGCTCTTCACCCTTCCTAGTGTATATCCCCCTGATGTATTTGTGCTAGGTTAAACAAACCAAGCTCTTCAGTCTTCTCTCATAAAATAGGACCTCCATTCCCTGACCATCTTAGTAGCTCTTTTTTGTGCCTGTTCTAGTTTGTATTCACCTTTCTTGAACATGGGTGACCAGATGAAGTCTCATGAGGGTCCTGTACAATAGCATTAATCTCTCTCTTTCTGTACTGGAAATTCCTTGTCTTATATATCATAGGATCACATATGCCTTTTCTGCAGCTGCATCATACTGGTGGTTCGAAAACATCTAGTGAATGACCCACACAAGCAGGTCTCTCTCCTCCTCTGTCACTTGCATCTTATGAGCCCTCAACTTATAGCCATAATTCTGATCATTAGTCCTTAAGTGCACGACCTTGCATTTTTTACTATTGAATTTCATCCCATTTCTGTCACTCCAATCTTAAAGGTCATCCAGATCTTCCTGGAAAATATTCCAATCCTCCTTTGTATTTATGATGCCTCCCATTTTTGTATCATCAGCAAGTTTCTTTTACCACACTCCTCCAACTTTTTGTGCAAAGGTCATTTATAAATATATTGACTAAGATTGGTTTCAAAACCGATCCTGGAGGAACTCCACTAGTAACCTCCCTGCAGTCCAACTTGAGAGGTATTGAAGGTTTATTGCCAGTTATGCAGAAAATTATACTGAAATGAGAATAAAAACACAGTTTAAAGTACAATTGTCCTTTTCTCATTTGTGCCAAAGAGTGTGTCTGAACATCACTAAATTGGTTTAGTCAGTGTCACTTAAGTTTAAATTTAAGATGTTTTATGAAGTAGGAAACAATTACAGAGGCACGGGAGTATGTGTTAGGATCAAAACAAATGTCACACGGAGTGAGGAGAAGAAAGATCAGCAGCTTCTGTATCTCTCCTGAAACTGATTACACTAGAATTATGCCACTGGAGAATTAAACAACTCAGATGCTTTATTCTAATTAACAAGCCACTCAGACGTGTGACTACCATCTTGGTAGAAAAAACTTTCAAAAACGAGGGGATGAATTTTATGCATATGAAAGTGAACTATTGATACTGCAGGCTACAGCCAGGCATAGTGCAGTATACAGGATACATAAAATGCCGTAACCAATTCTTTCAAGGCACCAGTAGTTATCAAACCGCACATCTCTTATAAAAAAAGAGCAAGTCAGGTCTTTCGTAAAGGAGTTCCACCATTCACTGAGATTCACACTGAGGACAGTGGAATTTTAGAGATCACAGACACTTGCTAGTTCATTCCTGGTAGGCTCCCATGCAGCTTTTTCAGTTTATCTCAATCCTGAACTACCTTAGGCTATTACACATTTGGGATCCTCAACACAGCTCTGAAAATGTATCATAACTATGACCAAATCTAACAATCCTTTTGAGATTTATTTGTCAAATAGAAAAAAAATTGAATGCCAGCAACTCCCATGATGAACTACCTGCCCACCTCAAATGGAGAGACATGGTGAATCATGGGATATGTAGTTCAATTATGAAGCCCAGCCTAGAGAGAAGAATGGGAGCATGAAACACCCAAACTACAGCTCTGATGAGGAACGCTGGCAGCATTTCCAAATCAAAATATTTCTAATTTCATCTGAATTGTTTGTTTGTTTCTTTGTGGGTTTTTTTTTTTCAGCTGAAGTTTTTTGGTATTGATTTTTTCCATGAACAATTTAGACCAAAAATATTTTTGACAAAATTTTTCATAGGAAAAAGAAAACCAAAATATTTTTGGACCAGCTAGTAAATAGGTAAAATAATGACCTCAGACACATTTAAAAACACAGCCATTAGTAGGGTGGAATAGAGCAACTGAAGATTATTATAAAACATTGAAAATGCAGGGATAATTTTGTGACTCAGAATGTTGTCACCCACTTTCATGGAATCATAAAAATATAGAGAGACATCAAGCGGCAATCTAGTTCATCTCCTCATGCTGAGGCAGGATTAAATCATCCCTCACGAGTATTTATCTAACCTGTTCTTAAAAACCTCCAATCAGGGGGGTTTCTACAACCTGCCAAGGAACCTGTCCCAGTGCTTCAGTAGACTAAATATCCCTTGCTGAAAACTAAGCTGATTACTTCTTGACCCATCCCAGTGCACATGAAGAATAATTGATCACCATCCTTTTTACAACTATCTTTTAAATATTTGAAAATTGTTACTGTGTGTCCCCTCAGCCTTCTCTTCTTTAAAATAAATATGTCCAGTTCTTTCAACTTTCCTCACAGGTCATGTTTTCTTAGGGCTTGTCAGAACTTAAAATGCTAGAGCCGCACAGCTGCACCACTGTAGCCCTTCAGTATAGACACTACCTATGCTGACAGGAGGGGTTCTCCTTTTGGTGTAGGTAATCCACCTCCATGAAAGGCAGTAGCTAGTCAACAGAAGAATCCTAGTGCTGTCTACATAGGGACTTAGGGACTTAGGTCAGTTTAATTACATTGTTCAAGGGTGTGGATTTTTCAACTTAAATTCCTTGTGTAGACCAGGCCTTACTCTCTTTTTTTAGTTGCTCTCCTCTGGACTCTCTCCAATTTTTTCACATCTTTCTTAAAGCGTGGTGCCCAGACCTGGACACAGTACTCCAGCAAAGGCCCCACCAGTGCCAAGTAGAGCAGAACTGCTACCTTATATCTCACATTTGATACTCCCCTTACTATATCCCAGAATGACATTTGCCTTTTTTGCAATGCATCCCACTGTTGGCTCCTTCAGTTAGTGATCCACTATAATCTCCAGATCCTTTTCTGCTGTATAGTTGTTCATTTGATTTTTCTTTTCTCAATCAGTACTTTGCACCTGTATTAAATTTCAGCTTGTTGATTTCAGACTAATTCTCCAATTTCTCAAGGTCATTTTGAATTCTAATCTATCTTCCAAAGTGCTTGCCGCACTTCCCAGCTTGGTGTCATTCACAAATTTGATAAGCATCCTTTCCACTACATTATCCAAATTGTTCAATAGTTCCGGACTCAGGACAGATCCCTATGGGAACTGACTTGATGTGTCTTCCGAGTTTGATAGCAAACTGTTGATGACTGCTCTTTGACTGCTATTTAAATCAGCTGTGCACCTTCTAGTAATTTCATCTAAGCCCATATTTCCCTAGTTTAGTTATGAAAATGTTATGTGGGACTATCTCAAAAGGCTTACTGAAGTCCTTAATAATGGGAATTTGTTCAGAACTTCTATTTTTTCCCTCCAAAACTCAAAGGTTCATGGTTTAATTCTTCTAATTCTGAGTAAAGGCTCAGATAGTTCATTCAAACCATCACAGTTGTGTTGATGGTCTTATACTGTCAAAATCACACACATGGAACTGCCGTTAAAGTCAAAGGGAGTTTTATATGTCCACATGTGATGTCAGTGTTCTAAGCACAAATTTTGGTATGTTATGGAGCTTCTTGGCTTGATGCTTTTCTTTTTTTATAGCTTCACAAACGTACTTGCTTCAGTAATCAAGATGAACTAAGAGATATTTTAGGCAGAATGGTAAAAAATTAATGAATATTTTCCATGAAATTACACAAAAATGTTCATTTGTCTCATTTCATAAGATATGGGGCTTCACTGACTTTTCTTTCCTAAGAAATGATGTCATTTTTAATTGACAGTAGCAGAAATTAAATGTCAGATTTTGCATTTTGAAGTCAATTTTTCTTGAATGGGTACATTTAGATTTAAAAACTGGCTCATCACAATTGAAAAACTCAGTATGTGGCATATAGGCACATTTTGGGGTTCAATAGAAAATACTGTTATTCTGGCGGTTGAGTAAAACCTTGTTAAAGCTAGGAAGGGGTGACAGCTGACTTCTTTCAAGGTAAATGTAAGAAGCAATTAAGTTCCTTTCTGAAGTAAGATAGCTGAAATAGAAGCCACCGTCCAAAACACAGACCACATAAGGGTTGCCAACTGTCTAATCTCACAAATCCAAACACCATTGGCCTGGCCTCTGCCCCTCCCATTTTCTGAGGCTCTGCCCCACTCACTCCATCCCCCTCCTTCCGTTGCTCACTTTCTCCCACTCTCACTCACTTTCACCAGGCTGGGGCAGGGCGTTGAGGTGCAGGAGGGGGTATAGGATGCAGCTCTGGGAGGGGGCTCAGGGCTTGGGCAGGGAATGGGGTGCAGGAGGGGATGAGGGGTATGAGTCTCTGGAAAGGAGCTTGGGTGCAGGAGAGGGCTCTGGGCTGGGGCAGGTGGTTGGGGTCAGGGGCAGCTCTAGGGATTTTGCCACCCCAAGCACGGCAGGCAGGCTGCCTCAGGCGGTTTGCTTGTGGAGGGTCCACCGAAGCCGCAGGACCAACGGACCCTCCACAGGCAAACCGCCGCCCTCACGGCACCGGCAGAGCTCCCCCTTCAGCTTGCTGCCCCAAGCACGCGCTTGGCATGCTGGGGCCTGGAGCTGCCCCTGGTTGGGATGTGGGAGGGATGAGGGCTTCAGCTGTGTTGCACTTACCTCGGGTGGCTCCCAGGCGGCGACGCAGCAGGGCTAAGAGAGGCCCCCTGCTTGCCCTGGGCCTGTGCCTCTCCCAGCATCCGGCATGTCCCTGTAGCTCCTGGAGACATGGGGGCTCTGCACACTGCCCTTGCCTGTAGGCACTGCCCCGCAGCTCCCATTGGCTACAGTTCCTGGTCAATGGGAGCTGTGGAGTCGGTGCTTGGGGCATGGACAGCACACAGAGACATCTGCCCTTCCCCCTCACCCCCTGGGGCTGCAGGGACATGCCGGACACTTCCAGGAGCGATGCAGGGCCAGGGCAGGCAGGGATCCTGCCTTAGCCCTGCTGTGTTGCCGAGCTTTTAGAACCTCAAATCTCCGGGAGATAGAGCCCAATTCCGGGAGACTCCCAATGAAACCAGGAGTGTTGGCAACTCTAGGCCACATGCAATGCTGGTCAGAAATTGATATATGTGACTAGAAGGGTTTTGCTGGGTACTGTGTGGTGGAAATGTATGTGTTTGTGAGCAGAAGACGACAGAGGTACTTAGAGACCAGGCAGAGAGAACCAACCAACAAGACAAGAAGACAACAACATAGAAGGACTGGAAATGTAGTCCTGAGAAAAAGTGAAGAGACTGAGCTTTTTTGAAGAGTGCTGGCTGAAAATAAGGCTTAGAACTATGAGTAAAGATGGTGCTTCCAGCTTTATTTCATTTTTTTTCCTACATTGTTCAGGAAACCTGGCTTTGTATACTTTCTTTGTAAACAACCAGGGTTGCATCAAAGAAATTCCTGACTACGTTATCAATGTTTGCTCCTAATGGAAACAACCCAAGGGATTCTGAATATTGGCTAATGACTCAGGGTAAATGATAACAATCCTTAACCCTCAAATTTCAAGTAATTTCACTTTTACTGTGACTATTTTATGTTTTAGTTTCAGTCATACAATCAAAGTTTCTCACATTTTAAAAGCAAAAATTAATCAACTACAGGAGTATAACCATGCGTCTCCAATATCTTTAATGGTTATTTTGAATATTTTAATGTCATATAAACTGAGCATTTTTTAACCATTACAAATGTCACAAAGACATCTTGCCTACCAATGTATATTAACACACCATTCTATTTGATAGAAAATCAATATATGGATGACCAGATTCCAACAGATAGCACTTAAATCTCCCAGTGAGAGGCAGAGGTGCTGGAACCATCATCTAGATCATTAGTGATCTAAGGATGGTGTGAACTGCACCCTCAGCAAGTTTGCAGATGACACTAAACTGGGAGGAGTGGTAGATATACTGGAGGGTAGGGATAGGGTTCAGAGGTACCTAGACAAATTGAGGACTGGTCCAAAAGAAATCTGATGATGTTCAATAACGACAAGTGCAGAGTCCTGCACTTAGGACAGAAGAATCCCATGCACTGCTACAAACTAGGTACGGAATGGCTAGGCAGTAGTTCTGCAGAGAAGGACCTAGGGATTACAATGGATGAGAAGCTGGATATGAGTCAACAGTGTGCCCTTGTTGCTAAGAAGGCTAATGGCATTTTGAGCTGTATAATTAGGAGCATTGCTAGCAAATCAAAAGATTTGATGATCGTTCCCCTCTATTCGGCATTGGTGAGGCCTCATCTGGAGTACTATGTCCAGTTTTGAGCCCCACACTACAAGAAGGATGTGGAAAAATTGGAAAGAGTCTAGCGGAGGGCAACAAAAATGATTAGGAGGCTGAAGCACATGACTTATGAGAAGAGGTTGAGGGAACTGGGATTGTTTAGTCTGCAGAAGAGAAGAATGAGAAAGGAGGGGTGATTTGATAGCTGCTTCCAACTACCTGAAAGGAGGTTCCAAAGAAGATGGATCGACTTGACAGAACAAGGATTAATGGTCTCAAATTGCAGTGGGGAGACATTAGGTTGGATATTAAGAAAAACTTTCACTAGGAGCTGGTGAAGCACTGGAATGGATTACATAGGGAGGTGGTGGAATCTCCTTCCTTAGAGGTTTTTAAGGTCACACTTGACAAAGCCCTGGCTGGGATGATTTAGTTGGGGACTAGTCCTGCTTTGAGCAGGGAATTGGACTAAATGACCTCCTGAGGGCCCTTCCAACCCTGATATTCTATGATTTTATGAGCTGGGGTGTGGCAGTATACCCAGCTTGAATTAATAATTGCAAACAAATACTTTACAGTTTTGTTCAGTGGATTTCAGCACCCCTACTATAAAAACTGTTCCAGTGCCCCGGGGCAGGGATGGCTTCATGTATCTAACACACTAGCTAACTTTGTGTTGGTAAATGCTTCTAGGGGATAACTTTATGTGCCCAGTGGAATTTCCCTAATGCTCATATTGAAAAACAAACAAACATTGTATCTGTCAATGTTTCTTTTCGCTGCTAAACACAGGAACATGAAGATTGTGTTGCCTTCATTAATAAATCAATGTCTTTCTCAGTTCTTTTCTCACTTGTTGCTCTCTGTGGAAAGCATATGGTGTGACTTGAAAGCAGCTGCACATGATTGAGTCTGCTGTTCTCTAAAACAATTAAGATGAAGTAAATTTCAAAAAATTGTAGAGTTACTGTCTTTAGGAATTAAAGCCCCACCCTAATACATTAAGCATTGTGTATTTTTCTAAAGGCTTGTCTATGTGGAGACTTGGTGCACGGCCAACTGGGATGTAAATCTACAGCAAGCTAGCTTGCCACATGGACCCTGCTGCTGTGCACTAAGGGTATGTCTACACCGCAAACACCTGCAGCTGGCCCATGCCACATTACTCAGGCTAAGGAGGTTGGGCTTAGTCCAAGGGGCTAGTTAATTGCAGTGTAGACTTTTGGGCTTGGACTGCAGCCCGAGCTCTTGGATCACAATTAAACATCCCTGCAGCCTGAGCACCGTGGACCCAAGTCATCTGGCACAAGCCAGCCAAATGTGTCTAACTAGTAGTCACATCCTAAATATTATTCATAATATTTCAATCATATCTGTGTATAGTTAAAGTGAACAGTCAGTTGAACATTTGTGGGAGGTTTAAGAAATGCCAATAGACCACAGCAGGACCCAACATTAACAGGTCACTTTAATGTACTCGCTTTCATCTAGTGAAAAATAAGGAGAGGAGGTGGTGAGGATTAGAGAGAGAGATGACTTTACAGAATATGCTAATTTTCCAAACTACTTTAATAATATAACATTTTCTTGAAGGGGAAAATAATCTGTTTCTCAGAATGATTAAAAAATTAGAGGGGTAAAAGAAAATTTTATCAACTGTAAATAAAATGTGCAGTTGGTTGAGAATAGATATGGAAGTACTAGCAAGATAAAGGCTGTTATCATGTGTCCTCAGTAATTGTTCATAAAGCCTGAAGTGCAGAGAGAATACTTTCTGAACTACCATGGCTGTAGAGAAGGGATGCTATGTCTTATACACTGTGTGTAATGTCCCTCTCACCCGTAAAGTGGAAAATTATGATGCAAGATATTGCAAAGACTGCAAAGAGAGGGTAGAAGTACTGAATTAGAGACTTCTCATTGTAACAAAACTAACATAAAAACAATCATATGAATTTGTGAGTATCTATGAAACAAACTGCTACTGCACACTTGCTTGTCAGTAAATGTATGTGAATAGTACACACTAAAACACCATTAATCAAGCACTAAGGTTGCAAGGTCAAGCACTCAAAAGATAGAAGCAACCTTAATTATAGCATTTTCTATAGCCTTAATTTGGCCCCCTTATGCATATGCATTATGATACAGTCTTTAATGACCTAATCACATAGTGTTTTTTCCACAGGATCCCACCTCATTCAGTGCACAGGATCAACAGTGCTCACTTATTGAGTAGCTACTCAATATTTTGTTTTCTCCTTATAGTTCAATGTGTGGCTTTATGATTTAGTTACCGTATTCTGTTCAAAAACTGCTCTGAAGACAGAATGATTAGCTTTGTGTACTTTTCATTGGCACTTATCAGTATGGTATCTGAGTGCTTCACAATTAATTTACCTTTCTACCACTCCTGTAAGGTATGAGGTGGTATTATCACCATTTTGCAAATGGGGAATGAATCAAATATATCCATTAGTTCTGGGTGCCTGCCTTGAGATGCCTAGGACTAGATTTTCAGAGTTCTTAGCACTACTTGGTGTTTTCTATGTTCAAAGCACAGCTCCCACTGACTTTAGTTGCAGCTGTAAGTGCTCTAATGCAGGTGTCTCAAGTCAAATACTCAGAAGATGAGGAGCACCCAATTAGTGATCGCCTGTGAAAAGTTTGGTTTAAATGACTTCCCCAGCATCACATAGGAAATGTATGGCAGAGGAAAAGATAGAATCCTGTTTCCAGTGCACTATTCAACTGTATTAACTGCAAGGGCAGTGCGTGAACCACTGACTAGGGGAGGCTAGCCTCCAGCTGTGCCCCTTCCACACAACCCAGAGCCGCCAGAACCCAGAGCTGCAGCCCCTGGCCCCCACCCCAGCTTGGCTAAGGCCCACAGCCCTGGAGTACCAGGAGGGAGAGCTTGCTGTGGCAGCACTGCCCCTAGCCCTGGAACGCCAGGAGGGAGAGTGCATGGTGTCACTGCTGCAGCCTCCGCAGCTCCAGGAAGGCAGGCAGCATGGCCCCAGCCCCTGGAGCCCTGCAGTACTGCCCAAGTGGGGCTGGAGTATGGAAAGGGCTACAACTGGCTGTTTGGGGAGGCACAGCCTCCAGCCTTCCAAACCGATGCCCATGCTTAACTGTATAACATCCTGTTTGATTCTACAATCCCCTGCCTCGTGTACTATGCACTTTTCAAGTTCTGCAAAAAATGAAGCAGGAGTCCTACAGACAGCAGCTTCCTTCACTACAGGTTCATTCTATGCATTAAATGAGGAAGGCATCCTATGGGGAAAATAGTATGTGATCATAATATTGTAACTCATATGCACTGTAGGCCAAATTTATATTGCATGGAGAACTACAATTCTGGCATTTCCTAAGTTGAGTGCTTCAGTTTTGCCCCCTTGACAGTGTTTTGTTTTAATGTGAGGATTTTGTTTTGTTGGTATGTGTAATTTCCTGTTTTGGGGGGTTTTTTTTAAGCAAATAGAAAAACAAAAACAAATTTCAGCATCAGGCATCATATTACCAAACATGGCAAATTATCAGGGTTAGATACTTTAGATCCATCAGCCAGGTTTCTTCCTCTTGAGCTAACAGAGTAACTGATCGCAGTAGTAGGTTGTCATCTTCTGTGTGAACCAGCATTAGCAGGGGATGATACACATTGTGCCAATGGGTTTCACAGATATTTGCTGAGGGGTGAGAATGAGCAATGTTTGTCCCATTCCAGGCTTGGGAGGGGAGTGTGCTTTGGTAGACACAGGCTCTTCTGCTCCTTCTCCTCCAACCTGTCTCTTTCCCAGTTCCATAATTTCTCACCCAGGCTCTTTATCCTACTCCCACTATACTTGCTCAACCACCAATCCACCTCCTCACCCCCACCAACCTCCAAATCACAGTTTCCTTACCCAGTTGGTCTCAGTGTCTCCCACACAACTGCTTGTTTCTCTACACACAAACAAGTCCCAGTTTCACCAGGCTACCTGACCCAATTTACTGCTTCCCCTCACTGCCCAGATCTTGTTCTCTCTGCATTTCAGAGAAGCAGCTTCCTGCTTTATGCTGCCTGGATGCTAATGGGTGGGGGTGGAAGGGTACTTAAGCACACAGGATAGATGGGCTTCTTGCTCCTAGTAATGGTGTCTGGCCCAGAGCAGCTGCGAGGGGATGGAGAATGCTCAGCAGGAAGAGCACACATGCAGGACTATCACACATAGGAGCTGTGAAGGGAAGTAGCATGCTCAAGGACAAAGCTTTAGAGATTTTGGCTTCTGCATGCAAAAAAAATCTCTATTGAAAAATTTCAGATTACAGATGCTCAAAGGCTTATAACTTGGCTACTTTAGGCAAATTTTCACAGGAACAGCAAAAGACACAGCCCTGGTGCAAAGGACACCCACTGCAAAATGTCAAGTTCTTCCAAAGCTTTGGGGGCATGTAGAAGAGTGACAGTGCACCCCCTCATAGCTAGGCATGGCATAGCAGGCTCTCCTTCTCTGCCCCCCATCTCAGCTGACAGCCATTCCAGCCCTGCATTAGTCTCCTTCTTCTTATGATTCTACCCTCAAACATATAGTCCCTCCCTTCTGGGGTAACAGATCTCCCAAACAATAACCCAATGACCTTATACCATATTTTCATCCTGACCCTAGGCTCAATAGTCCTTACACTTCTTGTATCAGAGGTCTTTCATGCCACCTTCATCAATGGCTGCTAGGGGAACCCAGATCCTCCCTCTAGCATGGATTCCAGTCCAGAGATTCTGTTACAAGCAGCTAAATTCTGCTTCCTTAGACTCTTTGCTGTCCCTTGGAATAATTCCTATCTCAGACTGTCTCTAAGATCTTTTCCCCAACCCCTTTCTGGACTCATTCCTCCACATTCTTCATTACTTTCAAGCTCTTTTATCAGGCAACACTTCCCACAGCTTGCTCCCTAGAAGCCCAGCTC
Source organism: Gopherus flavomarginatus (assembly GCF_025201925.1). Lineage (NCBI taxonomy): Eukaryota > Metazoa > Chordata > Testudines > Testudinidae > Gopherus > Gopherus flavomarginatus. The sequence goes on along the minus strand of NC_066621.1, from coordinate 123,329,150 downwards.
TTGTTTGCCTCTCTGGAGGTTTTCTGTGTGTCCAAGTCTCTCTACTCCAGGAGCCTGACCACCTGGGCTGCCTCTCAGGGGTCTTGCCCTTTTGTCAAGGCTCACCACAGGATCTCACTTAGCTCTAATGATTTTCTAGTAGCTCTCTTAGCCTTTTGCCATAGCTCCTTCACAGGTAAGACTCCTAGGGCCTACTTTCTTCTCTTGCTGCCCTGAAGTTCTTTTATTAACCTCCCAGCTCCTCCCCAGCTGGACCTAATACTAAATTGGGCCTGGCCTACCCTCCAGGTGCTATTGTGTGTCCTAATTGTTCTCTAGCACCAGCCAACCTTTTTAGTCACTGCTAGTGTGATGTACACACCCCATCATAGAGCACTACAGCATTTCAAAGAAAGGGTTACTGGATTTTTTTTTAATTGAAAACCAATTATTTTTCTATAGTCTTATTCTCAGAAATAGTTTAGTTGTTTTGGCTGAAACTTTCTAAAAAACTTCAACTTGAGGCAAACACTAAGTAAGGAAAATTTCAGCCTATATTGCTAAAGTTATAAGCAACTAAAAGCAGGGTCTTAGAATGGGAAGTGTTGGGCAATATTAGTCATAGATAATGCTACCAGCCTCACCCTATAATGTTTACAAAAAGCAAACAGAAGTTTTACATGTGAAAACAAACTATTGTTAATTAGATGAAAGGATTAGAGTCAGTGCTTGGGTTCTGCCAGTATCTACCTGGTTGTGGGTTAGTATTAAAAGGCTCTGTTCCACCATAGGTCATGGAATGTACTATGTCCAGTTTGCACACATTGGAAGCTAGGTTGTAGTCTATTGCACCTATAGAAGGCCAGCCTCCAGTTTAATCCTTTCTCTGCCAATGTGATAGGCAAAGCATCTGCTGCTCTCAGGCTGGTGGAAAAACACTTTCTGAGGAAGCACTTGTCTAGCATCAAACTTAACGTTACTCTTGCAAGCAATTATATGGGTTTCTTTATAGGTAGCAACCAACAGAAGTCTTCCTTTAAAGTGGAAGCATGTATCCAATGGATAAGTGGAGAAGCATACCATGTATAATTCAACCCACAGCAACACTTTCAGGAGGCAGAACGTAATTATTCAAGTGATGATCAAGGTGTTGACCTCCTACCCTCAGGAAAAGTGCCAGATGATTTTTAACAACCACAGATCTGCACCTCTATTTTTTTCTTAGACAATAGACAGCACCTCAGAATGGACTGAGTATTAACTCGGAACAGAATGTGCTATCTACTGAATCCCCAGGCCCGTTTTTTCCCCAACAGCTTGAGTTTCCTGTGTGGACTCTCATTCAGATATTGGCCAGATCTAACCCACTGAGCTTTTGAGGTCAAGTAAGACTGTGGTGGGATAGCAGACTTAACAGAGATGTATGCTTTAAAAGAAATGTTTCATAGGCTGTTCTCTCCTTTTGGTTCAGTGAGTTCAAGATGCCATTAATCATTATTCTTTTAAGTGATGTGTGAGGAATATTGATGAACATTTAAGACTTTGTTTAGGAAACGTTTACAGTTTTATTGAGTGACTCAGTCAAAGGATCAGAAGTATTAAAAGGTTTCCTGTTGTAAGACCTTTTCATACCCACAAACCGCAATCCATTTCTTCTGTCACATGCCAGAACTTGGGTCAGCTTTAATGCTTTTCATGGGGCTTGTATTTTTAAATGGTGTCAATCACCATATACTTTCCTGACACCTATAAGAAGGGGCAGTTTTACTGCAAACTGCGCATTTGATTATGTTAATTCACCCCACAGTTACAGCAATCAGCAGGGATGTGGAAAGTGCACAGCAGATCATCTCCCCTTGACCTGTGACATTTTCTTTGGGTTCTTCAAGCACTGCCCTCATCACCACTGTGTGTGTTTCCAAACTTCACAGAACCTCCAACATTTAAATTAAACAATTCTGACCCAACTGAACAAGGTTCAGAATGCAAATGCGTTGGTACAAAGAAGAAATAGTGGATTTTGTTTAAATTGGGCTCTTCAGTTTTTGCTCTTTTTCTTTTTTCTCCCTTTTAACAAAGCTTTTTCTATAATTGGCAATTAACCTTCAAAACCTCTCCAGCCCTAAACTTCCAGTCCAGTGACTCTCTCTTTGAAAGGGTTTATGGTTAATCACACATAGTGGGGGAGGGAATGCTTTGCACTGTAGCAAATTTTTGAAAATGTTTTCAGTGTGAGTAATTAGAGCTTCTGGTAGAGAGCCAGTTCTAGGACTGGTTCAGTGGAACATGTTGCAAAGGCATCAGAGTGGGGGTGGGTGGGATCTTTTTCTTCTGAAGTGGAGCAATCATTGTTTCACCTGCAAAGCATACTTGAGGTCACTGACTTGCTCAGTCTCTTTCTGTATGTGTGGTGGAAGCAGCAAAGCCGATTAAAGCCTCCGCAGAGAGACACTTTACAGCAAAGTAATTGTGAGAAGAGAGAGCTTAACAAAATGAATGTAAAAACCAGGAAGGAAGACAGACTGGGGAGTGACCCAATTGTAATGCTCTAGAGTGGCAATATGTACTCTGGACTGAGAAATCATTTCCCAATGCAAGTTTTATCAAAACTGAGGCATTCCCATGAAAAGTTTTCAGTTTTGACTAATTCTTATTTTCCAACAAAAACCCATTTATTCAAAAAACTTCCTGACTTGCTGCAGAGGGGAATGACCTCATTGTAATGCTCTAGGATGGCATTATGCACTTTGACTGGCACCCACATCCTTCTGGAGCAGGGGTTCTCAAACTGGGGGTCGCGAGCTGTCAACCTCCACTCCAACCCCACTTTGCCTCTGGCATTTATAATGGTATTACATATATTTTTAAAAGTGTTTTTAAATTATGAGGGGGGGGTGCACTCAGAGGCTTGCTGTGTGAAAGGGGTCACCAGTAAAAAAGTTTGAGAGCCACTGCTCTGGAGAGTTAAGATTGGTTAAAATCAGGTGGGCATATCCCACCAGCTGATTTGATTCCTGTGAATGCAGGAGGGAGATGGCACTAATTTCTTCCCATCATCTTCTGTGATTCAGCTGGCAGGGGGAGGGGTTAATAATTGACCTAATTAATCCCAAAGAGCTCTTGGGCTTTAAGGTTTACTTGAAGAAGTACTGCATTACTCCTGACTCCCAAGTGTAGCTTGATCTTCTATAATTCCCCAGGCTATATAAAAACAAATAGCATTTACTTGTTTCTTCCTTCTAATCCACAAGATTAGCTGCAGACCACCACATCTGAAACAAACATGTTAAACAACCTGGAGTGTCTGCTTATAGTTCCATACATAAGTAGACAGGGAATGTCATGTGATAACAGTGACGCTACAGGAACAAGTTTGGAGGGTCACAGCCATATAGAAAATCTAATAGTAGGGAATGAAGATGCCTCACAGTTAATCATGGAGCCACTTTTTGTTTATGCCAGCCAAACATCTTGATCAGACAATAACCACAATAATGGTTTAGCAATTAATTAATCTGATTTTAGAGTTGAACCTGTGCTAGGCACTGTACCTGCATATAAAAAAAGGTGTTTGAGTTCTTGTCACTGGATGTAAATACCATTGCATAAAAAATACTGTAGCGTCTGAATGAAGCAAATGATCATGCAACATAGTGATACGAAGGAATACACGTATAAAAAATCTAGAAATGTATTTGAATTTTTAGCTCTTTGGAGAAAAGATCAAGTGCAATAAAAATGTATCCCTTCTACAGACTCCCACAAGCCCAAATCCAAACATTTTGAATTCTACAAGTAATTCTGTGGGCCTATTTCTCTTTCCACTCCAAGTTTACACTTTGTAACTGCATTGACTTCAGCGTAGTTTCTTTTGATTTATACTGGGGGAAGAGAGAGCAGAATCAGGCCCAATATTTTTGACCCTCTCAACCCCCCACCTTACCATTAAAGTCATACAATTATTTAAGCAAAAGTTAACAAAAAGACAAACATTTTAAAACATTAAATACACCCTCCTACACACACACACACGGATTGATAGCAGTAAAATTAAAATACAATTAGAATCACATCCTCAATTAGTGTACTTCAGCATAGCCCCATTGACTCTAGTGGTGGTGTACCAGTTTGCAGCAGTTGAGGATTTGGCTTACGATCTTTACATAACCTCCCTATGTGTTGCTGCCTCTCCTGGGAATGGGGTTTGCCTTTACAGCTAACAGCAAGTGAAGTGTTATTAGTTCCATCCCATCACCTAGATGGATTAGTCTCTCTGAACATTCTCTGTGCTGCACATTGGGAACTATGCATATTAATGTATTTACTGAACCCATTCAATGTGCCTTCATAAACATTTGTCTGCTTTCCATTGGAAAGGTAACCTCTTACAAATGATAATGGCATCTCTTGAATTAATTCTCCAGAGGCAAACACGATTTATAATTATGCAAAACTATAATTATGCTGCTCTTCCTGCAAATTTGCACATGGGTGAAGAGTGGCTCAGGGGGTCCAATTGAGTGGAGCCCCCAATACCACTACTGTTTGCTAATTGGGCTCATGAAAAGTTCAGAGTAATGATTCTACATGCCAGTATTAATCTGCCAAGTAACAATTATGAGTCCCAGCAGGGAGCAGAAAGGCTACCAAAAATAGCAAACACACACAGAGACGGCAATAAGATAAATACTGTGAGATGGGAGCGAGGCAGAGAATGTAACAATGACTGAAATAAGCAAACTCCCTGAATGAAAGCAAGGAGTTGAGGAAACATTGGAAGTAAGAAGAAATACTAACAAGAATCTTGGATGACTTCCTGATATTGGCCACAGGATATAGAGCCTTCCATTATTAGGTCAATGGTTTGAACACAAGATGGTTGGGAGTGACCATTGTCTTGGTAGCACGTAGCTGTTTGGTGGCCTGTGTGACATACATTTGGGGGTCTCAGTCCAGCTTCTATGAACAGGGATTCACATCTCAAAACCTACCAATTTTAGTGCATGATCCACATCCCAGTAATATCTGTTAGAGTTGAGTTAGGCACAGAGCTGGCAATTTTAGCAGCGAAGCCAAGACTTAGCCTTTAACCCAAGACACTTTTCCTCTAGGTGAGGTTTGAGGGTCTTTTACTCCAACTCTCTGATTTTGAACATGGTCTAGTCCTATAATTTATTTTTTTGCTTTGGCTTGCTTCTTTTATACTTACTCAAATAAATTCAGCTCCAATTTTATTTTGCTCATCTCTCAAGATGATTCCTCTTCTATATTTCAAGATGATTTTTGTGTAACTTTCTTCAGGCCTTCACTGTGCTTGAAATCTTTCCTAGTTTGGCATAAGACTTAACAATGATCATACTTTACATATAGGCACAAATCCGCAAAGCACTTAAGCACATGAGTAAATTTAAGCACTTACATCCTCTCCCTGGCTTCAGTGGAACTACTCATATGCATAAACTTGTATACCTTCATGGCATTCTAACATCTTTCAGCAGAAAACCTCAAGGTTGTTTGCAGATATTAAGTTAGCATCACAACAACCCTATGAGATAAGTTTTATCACATCCATTTTACAAGAGAGCAAATTCAATGCATGGAAAAGTTAAGTGACGTGTACCAGGGGTCACAATGCAAGTCACAGGGAAGTTTTGATGTGCCTGCATCTAAACCCTAGACAAAGTAACCCTGACAGGTTTTATGACCAGATTTTCTCATGGTTTAATGGTGCCTGCTCACTGCTCAGATGATGTAAAGAGGCAGTAATCTGTCCATGAATGATATGGAGGATTCCATAAAGCACAAATATGCCAGCATATAGATTCATAGACTCTAGGACTGGGAGGGACCTTGAGAGGTCATCAAGTCCAGTCCTCTGCCCTCATGGCAGGACCAAATACTGTCTAGAGCATCCCGGACAGATATTTATTTAACCTACTCTTAAATATCTCCAGATAGAGATCCCACAACCTTCCTAGTCAACTTCTTCCAGTGTTTAACCACCCTGACAGTTAGGAACTTTTTCCTAATGTCCAACCTAAACCTCCCTTGCTGTAGTTTAAGCCCATTGCTTCTTGTTTTATCCTTAGAGGCTAAGGTGAACAAGTTTTCTCCCTCCTCCTTATGACACCCTTTTAGATACCTGAAAACTGCTATCATGTCCCCTCTCAGTCTTCTCTTTTCCAAACTAAACAAACCCAGTTCTTTCAGCCTTCCTTCATAGGTCATGTTCTCAAGACCTTTAATCATTCTTGTTGCTCTTCTCTGGACCCTCTCCAATTTCTCCACATCTTTCTTGAAATGTGCTGCCCAGAACTGGACACAATGCTCCAGCTGAGGCCTAACCAGTGCAGAGTAGAGCAGAAGAATGACTTCTCGTGTCTTGCTCACAACACACCTGTTAATGCATCCCAGAATCATGTTTGCTTTTTTTGCAACAGCATCACACTGTTGACTCATATGGGGTGCACTGAAGGAGGCAGGGGGTATGTTGAGGGAAGGGAGGATGTTTGGTAGATTTCTGCTATGCTGTACCTATCCTCTACTAACGTGGACTTCATTAAGGACCCTGCATCATCAGTGGAACATAGAGTGGTCTGTCAGCAGCACTAAATTGGATTAGGGACAAAGTTGGCCTTCAGAATCAGAGCCACCAATTCTCCTGCTTCAAGGACAGCACAAGAGGGACAGGGGGAAAAAATCCTTCCTAAAATGTTGCTTTAGATGTCCAATCCACACATCAAGGGCCCACTTAAGTCAAAAAGATTTTTGCCTTCGGTAGGATCAAGTTTTGTTCAAAACTAGACATGAATAGAAAAAACAAGCTAAGTTCTGTCTTGTTGTACAGAAGGTAGATGTAACTAAATTGAAGTCCTTGGAGTTGGACCTGATTACAACAGGACTGAATTTGGCCAATATCTTTACAAAAATGAATTGTATGCTAATTTCAAAGCACTAATTGGCTTTATAAAACTACCTTGTTTGCTCAGAATAACTGTTTTGTTTTCTTGTATTCCAGTTGCTTAATCTTGTTAAAGGTTTTATAATTATTATTATTATTATTATGATTTATTATTACTTCTTTAGTAATGTAGCCCTACGATACCACAGAATCCTGTCTACCATAGATTCTGTGACCTACTGTTCAGGATGGACTGGCACAGGTAATAGAGAGCCACAGTCTCATTCCCTGTACCTCCTTTCATTCCTTGAACGCTGGGGAAACCAGCTCATTCAAGTCAGTGGGAAATCACATTCTGAAGCACTGTGCTTTATTATTTCATCAATTCATGCCCTACAGTCACTTGAACTTATGGCCAAAGTTCCATGAACTCTCCAATATATGAAACACACAATGCTTATTAGATCTTAAATCAAAATGTCTAATCAAGAACTTTTTTTTTAAACTAAGAGCACAATTGCATTCGTTCTCTGCCCTGATCTTGTCCACTCCGGATCTCTTCTCATTTCCTAATTCTTGAAGATGTTTGGCAAGCAAAGTAAACCAAGGCAACATTTCTCCGCTCCATATGTTTGCGTAATGCCAGATAACACTGCTAGAAGAAACATATATGGAGCAAGAGAAGAACACACTCTTAACACTGATGCTTAGAGCTTAGTTAGTGCTTTATATCCTGAAACCCCTTACAAATATTAACTAATTAAATCTCACAATTCCTATGAGGTAGACAAGTCAGTAAATCATCTTTATTTTACAGATGGGGAAACTCAGACACAAAAATGTTAAGTAATTTAATCAAGTAAATCTATGTCAGTGTCAAAGAGAACAGAGGAGATTCTTCCTTACCCTGTGCACAATCCAATGTTGCCTTTCATTAGACCATAACATTAATACTGAAACAAACAAGCAAACAACCCAATATATTCTCTGGTCTCTACTATTGTTTACCTCTGGCCTTTTCCCACTTCTTATCCTATTATTCTGGACGTTGCTGATGCTGTATTGGCATCATGCTTAATATCATCAAGTCCTCTGTGCTCCCCTACTCCTGCTGTTAATGCCAGCTTATGTCTTTTAGTATACCCACTTGTCTCTAAACAGAGACATTTTCACTCAATGCAAACATACGTGAAGCCACCCACTTCTGAGCTAGAAACCTGGAAGACGATTAGGCGGCAGTTCTGTCCTCCCTAACTGCTATAGCATGGGCATCAGCAAGAGGAAAACAGATCATCTTAAAGCTGATGTATGTGATAAGCTCCTAGAGAGGATAATTTTTAAAGCAAAACCTTTTATTGGTCACCTGGCATTATATTAATCAAAGAGTCTTTTGGGTGAGAAGAAATTTTATTCTTAATGCTCCTAACAGCAAGTCTGATTCTCTTGCACACTATTAAAATCACTCATTCTGGAATTTAGATCGCTACCTTCAGGGTTTGAAGACTGGTCACCTTAGTGAGAGCTTAGTCAAATGGAAAAGTCTTAAGAGTTATAAAACTCCATACCATCTGGCTAGGGAGAGTTATTTGATATAAACGCAGCAGCTGTTAAAACGTAAGAATACATCTTCACTCATGCTACATTCTTTATGTAATTTCCAAAATCATCACTCACACAAACCTGCTTTGTTTTGCGAAAAGGTTCAACCTCTTCTTTCTCAAAGTATAATTCCAGTACAGAAGGTAGGACAATGCAATTAATAATGAGGAAATTCTGGAGTACCTGGGTTTGCCAGCTACCTAGATTTACAAGGTTCAATCTGATTATACAAATCACAAGATATATGGGAATTCTTTATATTTTCTTAGCACAATTAAATGTAAAAAGGGAAAATTCTCTGTTCCTTCCCTTTGTTAATGGCTGTGAAAATTTGTTGTGGGAAGGGTGGAGGTGCAGAGTAGCAAAAGAACAGCAATATAGCAGTGAATACGGAAAACAAATCTATGACCAAACTACAACCAAAGTACTGAAGGTAAAAAAGAGTGGGGAGAGAAATGAATTAATGATGAGAGAAGGGATGAAAAATAGCAATCCAGTCTAGTCAGAGACAAGTTATTTAAGCATAAACCTTCCAGTTCACTGCACTTGATCACAGGACAGTGTAGAAACTCTTCCTGTGCTCATTACTTGTCTGAATCAGCTGCCTCTCTGGAGAATGCATGTGGAAATTATTCATTTTTCCACCTTCTCTTTATGTTCCTTCTCTCCATCTGAGATGTTATCAGAAGCAAGAGTATACAGAGATATTTGGAAACCCTGTCAATTCACACTGCAATGGATTAGGGACACTTTTAAAATAATGGGGCTCTAATCAGATTGAAATCTTTTGAAGAGTGATGATGGGGGGAGAAAATCTTCATCTTAAATATTTGCCATCTTGGGTATACTAGAGCCTTGCTGTGTATAAAAACCCATTGAAGGACATGTACAGTATATATTTATCAAGAAAAATGAATGAAGAGAATGTTAAAATTGCATCATTCAGAAACCGGGAAATAACAAAGTAAAGGTCGCACACAAAACCTTAACTCTGCCCCCTTTAGTGTATGCACAACACCAAATTTGCCTTGCATAGTCTCTTACAACATGGTAACTCCTAAGGCAAAAAAATCTGTTCCACCATGTATATAGCTGTGACACGTGGAGTACCTTTCCCAGATCTGTGAAAGCTCAAAAGTTTGTTTTTCTCACCAACAGAAGTTGGTCCAATAAAATATATTATCTCACCCACCTTGTTTCTCTAATATTCTGGGACCAATGCAGCTGCAACAAAACTGCAAACACAAAACATTGGTCAAATACTGTATTATATCAGAGCATTTTTTCCTGCAACCTTCAATATATCTTCTGTTACTGTACACTAGTCTGTATATGCCGGTCAGAATCTAGGAAAGTTATCTAGGTGAGATATGCAATTAATGTGTAGAAAGAAAAGATGGCCTTCTGGCTGATACACTGCATTGGCATGCAGGAGGTCTGGATTAAATTCCTAGCTCTGCCTCAAACTTCCATGGTGACCTTGGGCAAGTCACTTAGGTCCAGATTCTCAAAGCCTTTTAGGAGCCTAACTCCCACTGAAGTCAATGGGTGTTAGGCATCTAAGCACTTTAATTGCTCTGTACTTCAGTTCCCATCAGAAAGAATGAGGATAATAATACTTCCTTTATTGCACCTTTTCTTTCTAACCTCTATTGAGATTGCAAATTCTATGCACATGCTACCTTACCTTGGGCATTTTGTAAATGTTATGTAATTAACTGAATAACCCTAATGTTCTCCTAATGCTTCCCCTCTCCCCCATGGAATTTCCTAGGTATTTAAAAGAAAAACAAATAGAAAAAGGGAATTCCATAATATGAAACATTTTGCCTAGATTCCAGCAGAACTCATTAACCTACACAAGGTAGACATTCAGTGAGGCATGGACTCTACAAAACACCAGTCTAATTGAGAACTAACCTTACTCATGGAAGAAAGAGTAGAACTTGCCTCTCTGAGTGAGCACTTTTGCACATTGAACGATATATGGTTCCTACAGAGCTGTTGGTTTTGAATCCAGTGGATCCCAGATTTATATTTCAGCAAACTTATTCCTTCCTAACAACATTCCCTAAAATAAATAGTTGGTTTTGGTGGGTATATGGACAGAGAATCAGACATAAGATTATTTTATTAGATTGTTTATTAGAACTCCTATTATTTCTTCTGGTATTTGTTGTTTGATGTTTTCCTGGCAGTCAACAGGATTTGTATGACTGAATGTTCACATTTTAAATATCCCTCAGTAAATAAAAGCAGTTGAGTTAAACGACAACAGTTTAAAGTGAGCAGCCAAATATAAAACAAAATCCCAGAGTGCTTGCATGAACGGGTCAAATCTGAAACAGCCACACCAAGCTAGTGCTTGTTTATCTGCTTGAATTTTTAAACACTTCCATAAATTGGACAAAGCAGAAGTGAAAGAACATGAAAAATAAAATGGAGAGGACAGTTAACAGCAAGTACTGTAGCGTGCTTGAATGAACAGGTGATAATAATTCAGTATGCATTACACCTATGTTAGGTGCTAAGCAAGGGAGCTGGTCTTTAAGTGCTGTGAAACTCTTTGTCTCTAGGTGATTTCAGAGGTGTGTGTGTGTTTGTGTACATGCATATATGCAGTTGCACTGCTGCATACCTGCTGTGATACTCATTTTCCTAAAGTTATATTAATTTAGTGTTTGGATGCTTAATTTTATGTAATCCCTTCACAGCCAGGTAATAACCCCTGATACATCAGGAAACAGGTTAAGTGCTGCCTAGTGTGACCCTTTGAAGTTCAGATAAAGTGCCTAGTTCTCTTGCACCTGTGCACTTTCTTTGAGGTTAGCTAGTTTGCATGTGGGTAAATGATTGCAGAATTTGGCCCAGAGACATTAGTGTTATGAGACACATCAGCTACTTTCCTTTAAATTGCTGCATCACTGTCCAGTGTACCAACTGCATTACCTTTGAAGAGGGTGCCACCAAGATGGGATGTAATTGGTAGAAAAGACATGGCAGGATGTGGTATAAGCTGCCACACTATCTGGCATGGTGTAAAGCCAGGTGCTATTAGCCGCTGTAGGGTGGCAGCTCCCATTCACTCAAACTCAAGAGAAGTATCTTGAGCTGAGAAAACTGTAGCCTTGAAGTGAAGTATTCCTTTGAGCAGTGTTTTCACAAGGGGTAATCCATTATCTCCACAAGGATCAGTTTGGCTCAGAACAACTTCGTTGGTGGATGAGGTACCATTCTTCCTACAGCATTGCGCTAGGGATGTCCACATGCTTCATCTCTTTCTTGAGACAAAGATTTAATATGGGTAGTGCAAGGAGCATTTCACATAGCATTTGTGTCTCTCTTACAGCATCCTGGAGTGCTGATAGAATAGAGGAGCCTTTTGAAAACATGGGTCATATTTGTAGGTATCCTTCTCGAAACTCAAAATGGCTGGTGGTGCTTCTTCCCTGTGACGATCCTTTCTAATGCAAGGGGAAGCTGTTTCTCCTCACCTTACCATAAGAAGATCCAATGCAGTATGAGTGGTTTCTCTTTCCCCTCATTATACAATACCGAACACTGTTGTCCAATAGCAGAATGACACCTAGACTGCACTGTTTGGAGCACCATAAGGGAAAGTGTCAGAACTGACCTGAGCAGACACAAAATCAGCTAATTTTCTATGCCCTAGGTACCCCAGCAGAAGTAATGAATGTCTCATGACATTCCACTCATGTTATCGCTTGTGAATACAGCTGCTCCCTTCTGTTGTCAAAGGAAGATGGAGAAGTCCCACTTCCCCTATTTAAAATTCACACTCAGTTACACAGTCCCTATCCATATACCATTTGTTAGCATATAGCCACATCTTCTCAGACAGTGAGCTCAATTAATCCTGATTATCTGATTCCTTCTTGGAATATTTCTGATGTCCCCAAACCAACTGGGATAAACTAATGTGCACTGTAGCTGTTTGTAAAGTCAATCATCTGAGAATAGAGCCTTGAAGTATTACAAAGTGACCAGAACTCCTAACCACTATAACACATTATCCCTTGCATTCCTGCTGCCTACTACAGCAATCACCTTCCAATAGTCTTCTCACTTTAATAAACCAACCTCTAAAATTCACCATTCTTGCTTTCTATCCAAATCCTTCTTTCAGTTCAGCTCTAAGAAAGAGTGTGGAAAGCTTTAACCATCGTCCAGCATTCTTTATATTCCATTTACACTGACGCTTACACTCTCCGCTTTCCTCTTCTCAGGTGATTACAACAAATTCTTACTGTTTGACAGCCATCTCTTGCATGATCTCCCATCCACTATGCAGGGTCAGTTTTGTCATTTATTTTATTTTATTCTGAAGATCAGATTAACAAACAAGTTTTTCTACTTTGAGGTTGCACAGGCTAAAAAATTGAGACTTTCTAATATAATAATGATCTGTAGTGCTCTAGATGCAAGGATCACAATTCGTTATTAGTTAAGCTAAGGTCTAAGTCACAGAAAGGTTAGCTGTAGAGCTGGTCAAAAAATATGTGCATGTGGTGAGGAGGTCAAGATTCCATGGGAAATTGTCTCTTTTCAGCAAAAAAACAAGCCCCAAAAATGTTCGACCAAAACCTCAAAATATTTTGTTTTTATTTTTTTGACAAAAAGTCAATTTATTTCCACAAAAATTAGGTACTTTTTTCAAATAAAATGTTGTTTTACCAAAAGTCCAATTTTCTTTCCAAAAAGAGTTTCAGTGGAAAGATTTTGACGAGCCCTAGTTAATCGACATGGCGTTAACATCAGAGTTGAGAAGAGAACCCAGGAATTTAAATTTAGTGCGAACCAACACTCCCAACCGTAGGAATGTGTTGATAAGATTCCGGAGGCCCAGCAGAGCTTCTCGGGGGATGGGATACTGATGAATTCAAGTATCAGAGGGGTAGCCGTGTTAGTCTGGATCTGTAAAAGCAGCAAAGAATCCTGTGGCACCTTATAGACTAACAGACGTTTTGGAGCATGAGCTTTCGTGGGTGAATACCCACTTCCTTAGATGCATCTGAGGAAGTGGGTATTCACCCACGAAAGCTCATGCTCCAAAACGTCTGTTAGTCTATAAGGTGCCACAGGATTCTTTGCTGATGAATTCGAGGAATGGCTGGCTTCAGGGTTATTCGTACCGGTTCTGTCCGGAGAGTGCCCAAGTCTGCTTTTGAAGTGCCCCACAGGGAAGCATGTACCTCTCGTCTGAGTCGTTCAGGCAGGTTCATTGGGCTTGCAGGCAGAATCGGGTCCTCGGTAGCCTGGGTTAATGCAGCACATAGCTGGGAGAGTTGATTCTGAGGCACCCGAAGAATGATTTCATCATCTGAAAAGAAAATCTGAGCACATAATTTACACAGCAGGTCTCTGCCCAGAAGGTTAACTGGGGAATCAGGAGCTAGCAAAAATGCATGGGAGGCTGAGACACCAGAGATTTCTACAGCAGCCTCCTGCAATACAGGACATTCAAATGGCGTTCTGCCTATACCCATTACCGGAATGCTTTTATCTGTAAGGTTTCCTTTCTTTGGCTTGACAGTAACAGTGGAAAGGGCAGTCCCTGAGTCCAAAAGACAAGAATAAGCGGTTCCTCCCAAAGTTAAATGGATCTGGGGGTCTGTAGAGGAACAAACATAAGTGGTAAAGTCATTTGAATAGGTAACAAGTGGACCCCGGGTCACCATCATTCCTCACTATTGACAGCGTCTGTTCTTTCCATAGCCATCTGGTGTTGAGGTCGGGGCTGTTGTCCGGTACATCGGTTTGGCCACTCTCTTTTCCAGTGACCAAGCTGCTTACAGTAATGACATCTCATTAGCGCGGCTTGGGGTCCCCCTGTGATCCGCTTTCGGTTGCCAATTGGGGGGTCCCCGCCTCCCTCCTTGTTTCTCACTCCCAGCTTTTACAAGGGCTGCTAGCATCCTCACCTGTTTGGCCTCTTGTACTTTACCTCTTGTGTGATACACACGGGTGGCCACGCTTATCAGTTCCTCCAGGGATTTTCCCTCAGCGCCCTCAAGCTGCTGCAACCGCTTCTTAATGTCCAGGGCTGACTGAGAGATAAAAATAAGCCTGACCGTGGACTGTGTGTCCGCAGCCTTGAGGTCTATGTTAGTATAAGTACAAAATGCTTTACAAAGTCTCTCATAAAAGTCAGAGGGGTGTTCTTCTTTCCCTTGCACAGTATTATGGACCTTAGACCAGTCTAGAGTTTTTTCTCCTGCCTGTTTTATACCTGTCAAAATATAGTTTAGGAATTTCTTTAAGTTTGCCTGGTGGGCTGAATCATTCGGGTTCCATTGAGTAGGGTTAGTGAGAGCTATAATATCACGCCCGTCACCGGCAGCCTCCGCAGCCTCCCGGGCCCGCTCTTTCTCCTCTGTGCACAGTAGGCAGTCTAAAAGTTGGTCCATGTCTTGCCAATCAGGATTATGAGACTGAAAAATGGCAAGGAATCGCCTATGAACGACGTCTGGGTCATCTCTGAGGCGTGGCGTAGTGGTTTGCCAGTTCATAAGATCTGCAGTAGTAAAAGGGACATGGACATAATGGTCTACCACATTCCCATCCGTTGTGGGAACGGGGATGGTCCAGAGGGGTGCCTGGATATTAACTGTTTCTTCCCCATAGAGTGCTTCCTTTCTCATATGGGACGGGCTAAGGATGGTGGACAGAGAGAGAAGTGTACCCACTACCCGTTGCTCCACTAGTTGATTCATCAACTTTAATTATGGCTTCCTCAGTTTTCGGTGGCAGGGCCTCTGTCTCAGGCCCTGTAGAGGAGGGAACCAGGTCCACCACAGCCGGTGGTATTACTGCCGGGGGTGGCCGCGGTCTAGAACAATACATGGGGGGGTATCCTCCCAACAATCGGCTTCGTGAGGGGCAGAGGCTTTCAGGAATAGAGGGGCCTGGATTTATACCTTCTTCAAGTGACGATGAGCCTCATCATCCCACAAAAACCAATAGTCCATTTGACCTGGCGCTTGATTCTCGAGTATCAGGCGTAAAGGGGTTTAATGAGTCGAAATATCAAAGGAGCCAAACTCGGGCCATGCAGTTCCCAGGGCTGGCCAATCCTGGGTACAAAGTTCTAAAAAACTCTTCCTTGACATCCCTCTTTGAACACTGGGCAGGGGCCATTTACTTAACATATAAACCAAAGGGCTATCTTTAGAGGGTTTACCCAGAGACCTACCCATCTGTCTTCTGACACTCAAAGAGAGAATTATACAGAGAGCAGAGGGAATTATGGTCTAATCCAGAATTTTCTACCTCTATTACACTGACCGCTACAGGGGACGAGACAGAAGGATCTCAATTTGACCTCAGAGCTTCATTGCACACTATGGCTTACATCTTGAGGAATTACGAACGAGAGGCTCGGTTCCGCCCACACACCTAACACCCAAATGAACAGAGCAGAAAAACAGTAACCGGTTAATTAAACAGAACAGAACCAGAACCAGATAGCGAACCAGAACCAGATAATGTTTCCTTATCCTATTAGGGCTCATCTTATCAGAGCACGAACCCCAGGGCCCGCGGTGAAGTGAGGAAGAGGGGTAAGCACCCCAGTGGCGCCGCTCCTAGTTCGCCGCAGCCGTCCGGAATCTGATGTCCGAGCTAGGAGAGTCCTGTTTGGGGTCGCCAGAAACTGTTACCGAAATGTCAGGTCTGCCTAGCTAAGAGCCAATAACAGCCTGACAGGGATAAGGAAAAATGCTTTATTTTGCAGAAGAAAGGAGAGGCCGGCACCTTGGTACAAAGACTCTGTCTCATACAAATTTCACAAACTTTCAGACAAAGACCCTTGCATGTTAACACTTGGTTGATAGGTGTCAAACCCTGTACTTCCGTTATCTAGCCAGTAAAAACTGGTTTGAAGCAAGTTTTCTCTGCTTTCAGGCAGAAGAGAAAAGATAGTTCAAAAGTTCAGGTTACTGTGTACATGAGGCTTCTGCTTCCCCCTACCGGCTGCTTGTAAGCTGTTAAGAAAGGCTACCAGTAACTTTCACAATATGATACTCTTGAATTATTTCTTTTCATCTCATTTTAGGTCCCTGTGGAAGAGGATTTTGGCCTCAAGACTACCTTTGACATCTCAAATCTATGCAGAACCCAAGAAGTGTCAGACCATTCTGAGCAAAGTCCGCACCCTACTGAAATCTATGGAAAAACTCCCATTGACTTCACTGGGGCCAGGATTTCAGCCTTCGTATTTAGCGACAGCTCTTATCATATTATAGCTGTTTGGTGGCCTGTGTGCAATGAGTCTTTGGATCTTAGGCCCATTACCAGGGGACAAAAGACCAGATGACAAAAATCATCAGCACTAGTGAAACTAAATGCCACCTAGCCTTAGTGTATGTCTGCACACAATAAAAAACAAACAAACAAACACACATGCCAGCGAGTCCCAAAGCCCAGCTCAATGATCTCCTGCTGTGGGGCTAAAAGTAACAGTGTAGACATTCGGGCTTAGGCAGTGGCGCATTAGCCTCTGGGACAAAGGGGCTCATGCCCAGGGCCCCCAGCCAAGTGTGGGGCCCCCCAGAAAAATGGGCACCCTCATGCCATGACTCACTTTGCCTGGGGAACAGGGTTGGGGCACAGGAGTTTGCCCCTCTCTGCCCTCCTGGCACTCCTGCTGGAGAGCAGGGAAAGCCGCTATGCCCTGACCTCGCTCACTGGCAAGAGGGCCAGGTGGGGAGGGAAGCCCCCACACCTCAGTCCAGCGCCCCAAAATGAATGTAGGACAGGGGCTGGGGTGGGGCAAGCCCCGACACCCCGACACCATTTCCCTGGCAGGACAGGAGCCCATGGAGAGGGGCGGGTGGGGACTGCAGGTGAAGAGGTACAGAGGCGCCCCCACTTGCTCTGTCCCAGGAACCCACAAGCCTCTAATTCACCTCTGAGCTTAGGCCAGAATTCAGCCACAGTGAGGGCGGAGGGTCTTAGAAACTGAGCCTGAATATCTACACTGCTATTTTTAGCCCTGCAGTACAGGCCTGGTGAACTCATCTTGGTTTACTTGGGCTCAGACTCTCTCCTGCAGGGTTTTTTTTTTTTTCTGTGTAGATGTACCTGAAGTAGCAACTCCAAGGGCTGATGGAACTCCATTCTTGATCTTTATGGCAGCCTCTCCAGGTCATGGTTGAGGCATGTCAGTAGAAGAAAATGAGTTGGAAGCTTGCACTGCAGCTCTCGCTGACCTCAGACTGCTGCTGTTCAGAAACTAAATAGAGGGCTTCAGGCTTTCAGCTACAGGCTCTGTGCCTGGTATTTTTCAACAGCACTAAATTTACTTTAGACAGTTGAACAAAATAAGGGGGCAGTGGAAGGTAAAAGCAGCAGTTTAGCTTGATTGATACCAAATCACTATTGTTCAATACTTATTTCATGGCTTTCATTGCCCTCCTTACACCTGTATAAATCTACCTAAAGTAGGCATTTATAGCAGATATGCATAAATGAGGGGATCCTGCACACCAAACGATTTTACTTCAAAGGTAAATAAATTACCAGGTGTTTAGATTTGGTCCTTTCCCTAGCAAGAAAAATATATTTATGCCCCAGAAAATGTATGTTGAGAGCAATAAAATTGTCACCATCACCATATATGAAAACATGCATCATCAAAGGGAAAAGGAAAAGTCTGAGTCTGTTCTTTCTAAAGGAAAGTCCACAATGAAGCAAAGTGTTTCGTAGTCAGAACAAGTCAACCGCTGCAGTTTATAGTTTGTAATCCATGGAGCAAATCCTGAAGTCCTTACTGAAGTCAATGGGAGTTTGCCGGAGTCAGGAGTGAACACAATCTGAGGGCTAGATCATACTGCCCATAGAAAGGCAGAATCCCCCTGGGATTCCTCTGTTGTGATACCTCTTTATGGGTGCAACATATCCTTTGGCATGCAGCCAGTCAGCTACACAGACCAGCACATTGTGGGGGCCAGAACCTCCACCCCCACTGCCTATACAACTGTGTTCCGGGAGCACATCTCAGCACATTCCCCTGAGCACTTGGAGCAGCAATACCCTGATGTGGCTGCTCAGAGCCATGAGAGGTTCTAATTCCCCTTTGCTCTTCCCCATTGCTGTCCTGTACCTGAAATAGTAGAGATCACCTGTAGTTGGGTAACATTTTGAATAGGGTGGGTACTAAACCAAGCAGCATTATCTTCCAAAACTCTTTCTTAGAAAGTAACTGGATTAGGCGGGGATTTGGTAATAAGTTTTAGCCTTTCACCTGTAGATAACTTGCTCAAATCCAACCAACGTTATTGAGCTGACATTAGTACCATCTGTAGTTGTTGGGTGTCTTCCTGAAAGGAGTTAGTGAGTCTTCATCCAGTTTTTGTGGACAGGTTCCTTCATCATAAACCCATTTTAATTAACTCCCAAAAGTTGTTGGCCTTGGCAGAAAGGTCAAAGACTGGTTAGACATGGAGCCCAAACTACTCTCTTTGTAATGGATGTGGCTTTTCCAAGTCAAGGTATAAGTTACACTGGGGAGGCAGAGTTTCCACAGTCATTGTCTGTGATACATAATCACACAGTTTAAATCTCTAGGGCTATCAATCCTGCACTTTTGAAAGCACAAATGGTCTGATTTTTCAAAGCCACTGAGTTCTCACAGACCCTGTTGACTTCAATATTGTTAAGAGCTCAGCACTCTTGAAAATCAGGCCATAAATTCATTATAAATCCCTCAGCACTTCAAGATAATCACATATGCACATCTTGGCTACTGCTGCAAAATTTCTTTTGGACATATATTCTTGTGAAAATGATAATCTCTTAAAATATCAGCCATTTGCAAGCCTTCCCATTCTTTTTCTTGGGAGTGGTAAATAAAATCTTCATGAAGAAATTCTGAATGGTGGTAGTATTCAGTGACCAATGATACAAGTAAAATTCCACATAATCCCAAAGATTGAATGTGGTGATTTTAGAGTACAATCACATAACTTGATCACAATTAGACAAATAATAATGACACTCTTAATGCTTTCAGAACACTTTACAAAGGAGCCAGGTATCATTTTATATAGTATAAAGTATCAATTTATAGATGAAGAAACCGAAGCACGGAGTGGGGATATGACTTTTCCAAGGTCACCCAATAGGCCAGTGGCAGAGACAGGAGTAGGATCTGTGTTTCCTGACTCCAACTCCAGTTTGCTAGACATGATGCCACACTGCTTATTCTATAGATACATGGTTCTGTAAGTGCCCAAGTACTAGTTATGCTGAAAGGAAAATAGCTCGTATGAAATCCTGGATCTCCTTTAGGTTGATTGCTCTTAATATAGCACTGCTTTGCTGTCACTGAGACTAGAATTATTCATGTTAGAAAGGATAAAAGTGGAAAGAGATGTTGTGAAGGCATATGAAATTATCATCAAGGGCACGATGAAAACAAATCCAGTCCTTGCCTTTTAATCCTGTCCCTGAGTAGGAACAAGAGGACACAAGTTGAAGTTAGCAGAGGGTAAATTTAAAACACATGAAGGGAAGTGTATCTTTACTTGACCCTTTGGGACTCACTGCTGAAGGAGATCTTCAGTACAAACAATATTGCTGGTTTTGAAGAGGGACTGACTAATTTAAGGGCCATCAGTAAAGTTTACGACTTCTGTATAGAAAGCAAAGACAAAGGGCCAATGTGAATGAAGAGTAAATTCAGCTAAATCTATGGGACTCTATGGTAGACTGACACCAATGTATCTCAAATCATAACTCAATCTATGTATTCAAAACTCACAATCTGGGTCATCAGCTGATCCAATTCTCAGAGTACAGCACTTCAGAGATTGTCAGCAGATGTGATTTTTAGGGCAAGGGGAAATTTGTTCTCCACCCTCTGAAATATCAAGTAACAGTCATTCCTGGAGGCAGGGTGCCATGATGCATAAAACTATAGACTACTGCCAAATGCTATGATCTTTAGTCCTTACCAATGCAATACACTACTAACTCTACATCTAGCTATTATAACAAAATATCTTTCACATTTTCTTATTTGTATTCAGCAGATATAAGCTGTTGAGGTATCTAAGGGAAAAAATATGTAGAAATTAACTGAACTAATGAATGTTGGACAGCCCTGGGTTATTAAGAAGTGCTACTGTCTTGTCTGCTTCTAACTGATGAGATATTGTTAAACTTGGGTTGCGGGCATTTTTCAGTCTCTCTCTCTCCTTCTGTTTGAATGTCAATTTGCAATACATCACACACGCATAAGATGGAGCACAGATAAATTGGATATATACATGACACCAAACTAAAACTGAAAAGACAAGAGGCATATAAGTCTTTGCGAACACCCCTACTGGGAAATAATATGACAGATCTTGGGTGAGCAGAATCTTTGCCACTGACGTTGATTAGTCCTTCACTGAAGATGCACTTCCTGAAAAATTCATGTGTCTCATGTTCTCTCTCTGCTTGGTATTAGCTCTTGTGACTAGTTGATCTGTCACTGGCAAATATGTACCTATGCTGATGGGCTCTGAACTCATGGGAACCTTTGAGGAAACAGACTTACGCAGGAGTCATTATGGATAACTCAGTGGAGACATCTGCTCACTGTGAAGTAGAAATTGAAAAAAGCAAATAGGATGTGTATAAAAAGGGGAACTAGAAACAATACAGGAAATACTGTAATGAAGACACATTGTATAATAGGGCTCCTGGTCATGTCACCTTAAGATGGAATGGTCCAGAGAAGAGCAAAAAAGATGGCTATGGGAATCATATGCTGTCATAGCATTCCTTCCCAGTTCTGGACCTTAGCGTCCAAAATATGGGTACTAGCATGAGTTTCCCTAAGCTTAATTACCAGCTTAGGTCTGATAGGCTGCCACCAGTCAGGAATTTTCCAGGGCCTGATACCCTCTGGTCCCCCCAAAACCTTCCCTGGGGACCCCAAGAACCCAGATCCCTTGGATTCTTAAAACAAGCCATTCCCCCACCTATCCCCCTCCCAGAATTTCCCTTCCTGGGCTATTCTGAGAGATACTGATCCAGCCTCTTAAATCACCATACAGAGAAGCATCTCTCTTCCCTCTCACAAAGAGGCAAACAGATTCAAGGAAAACAGAGAGAGATTCTATCTGTCCCTCCTCCCGTCTCCCCCACCAGTCCTGGTGAGTTATCCCAATCCCCTGGGATAAAACAAGGGAAACAAGAAAAAAATCAATCAGGTTCTCTGAAAAGAAATCTTTTAATAAAAGAAAGAAAAAGTAAAGAATTATCTCTGTAACTTCAAGATGTAAATATACAGGGTCCTATAGCTTACAGATACCAGAGAGAGACTTTCCCCCCAGTACTAATACAAATCAAAATATTCCCAGCAATTACACATATAAAAGTTAACCAGCCAGATCCACAGTTGCAAATAGAGTAAAACAATTAAAAAGCCTAAACCGCTTGGTTTTTACCTTCTATTTGAAAAGAAACTTAGAGAGCCTGTAGTAATGTCTGGTCTCTCTCAGACCCTTCGAGAGAAGAACAAAGAACTCACACCCAAACTTCCCTCCACCCGAATTTAAAAGTATCTTGTCTTCTGATTGGTCTTCTGGTCAGGTGTCCAGTTTCCTGCTTGTAACCCTTTACAGGTATAAGAGACATTAACCCTTAACACTCTGTTTATGACATATGCATAGGCTTAGACTTTAATGTACATCCCCGCCAACCCCCGGAAAGAGTTCTGGGAAGGAACTGTGTCTCTGAGAGTCACATTTTCTCCTCTGGCTCTCCACTTGCTCCAAAGGAGAAGGAATCTTCCACAGGTCCATACCATTAGCAGTCTACGTCCCCCTCTGTGCAGGTTCAGTTGTGCTATGCAGGTTGGCACGCTGGAGGAGTTGGAGCCAAGACACCACAGATTCCCTGCATTGCTCTGTCCATTGCTTCTCCACCTGCCTGGAGTGGCACACAGCATTATCCCTTCAGATTTTCCTTCTCCTAAATGTACCGATCAGTGATGTAGGAAGACCACAGAGGGGATGCTTTAAACCCCATTAGCAAGCTGTACCTCTTAGCAGGACAGGTCACAAAGGGTCATCTTCCATCTATGGATTAATGTGGTGACTTCCAGCCATGTATCTTCCTCCCCAAATGGAGCGCTCATAACTCACCCTTGGTGCCAGAGTCTACGCTAGCTAGGCCTGAAAGCCATATAAAAGTCTAGTCCTTTGTGCAACCTCTGAAGCAATTTACATTAACAATAATGCTTATTTTTTGTTTCAATCCATCCCCATTCCCTGCTCATTTCTTACTTTGTTCTAAACCATGTGAGTAATTCTCCTGCAAGGGATCTCCAATGAGATGAAGAGGGAGCTAAATTAAATGTACAGGAGACATGGCTGCCAAATGTTTTTTTATAGATAGGAGGCAAAGATTGCTTTATTAGACTCTCCAGTCAAATGGTTTCCTCTGGGAGGGCAGGAGGGAAAATAAAGAAGAAGAGCTTGAAGGCACAAATTGTCTCAGTTCACACAAGCTATTTGAAAATTATATGATGCATTTTACCCAACATTCAACTCCCCCTTGCCACTCTTTTTGAAACCGCATGAAATTTTTCTTCAGTTAGCCTTGATTGAAATATTCTTTCATTAGTTTCCCTAAGTACTGGCTGCCATTGCACAAAACAGCCAGGGCTTTGAATTTTAAAAAAAGCAAATTATTTTTCTGCTTCCCAACCACCCTTCCCACTTCAGAATTGCCATTTTTAAACTGTTGGGTGCTGTGTGGGGTAGAGTCATTTTGTGAGTGACTATCATGGCCCTAACATGACTTTTGAGATACCAAAAGTAATAATAACAGTGGTGATAATATCACAAAAATCCTCAGTCAGACATCCCATTATACAGGAAGCCCAATCTTTTAGAGCAGCCATTCTAAACTATTAACCATTCAGTCCGCTGCACACTTTATTAAATATAATAACCTGAACATAATATTGTACTATTCAAGCCCTGTAAAACAGATGGAGTATTAGTGTTTTATTTAAATTGCACAGCTACATAATAGCAGACCAATAATGTCCTGATGACATTTACAATGTTTTAAGTTAATTTAGTGCTTATGAAAGATACTAGACTGACAATGCTGGGGAGTGGATTCCTTTTTCATTCACACAAATCACTGGGAGTACGGAGTAGCATCAGTACAAGCTGCCTTTCACCTCCAACTAAATCCTAGAGGGACCACCTCTGGGGGAGGAAAATTATACAGCCACCATCTCCATTGTGCCCTTGGCCTCTCTACAGAGATGACCATGGTGTCAGTTAGTGACCTTGTAGCAAGTGCACAGAACTAGGACTCAAGGCCTTTTTTCCTCTGCCACAAACCTGCTGTGTTGTGTGAAAGTAGAATGAATTATATTGTGAAAATAGAAAGGATTAAAGAAATGCTGTCTGTACCTTTAAGAAAAACTGTTGGAATGCTGCAATCCAGGTGTCAGGAATACAGACATTCACATAGAACAATTGCACCATTTAAGGGCAATTGGTGAAGTATTAGCCTCAGATCCATAAAGAGTTAGTAAGGAAGTAGGATATGCATGCTGTGCCCCAGGTGAAATTTTACAGTTTTGCTTTCTTTGTTCCTTTGTCTGATTCCCGCTCTTTTATCTGTATAAATAAGACTGTTTTGGCCTTGCATGGCCGCTCACATATTCTGAATGTTATTGGCAGAGCGCTGTGCTAATAAAACAGAGTGGTCTGACAAATTGTGAGTCCTGATTCTAACTTTGACAATTTGGAGGTTCCACCGAGATGGCAACCGTCTTCACTGGGGCTGTGTGATTCCTGACTGTTTTTGTGGGATGACCGTGGCAGCCGGCACCTGGGCATTTGGCCCAAGCGGTCCCCCACTAGAGCGGAAAGGCGCACAGCCACAGTGAGGTCTACGCCATCGAACCTGTTGGTTCCCACTCTGTTCTGGTAGGGATCCCGGGATCTGACATCAGGAATCTGGTCAGGTAATTATTTCTGTGTTTTGTCCGGACTGAGGACTGTCCTGTCTCTGTGTCTATCTGTCCTCTTGTGGAGTGTTTGAGTCTGGGTGCCGTCTCTGTCTGGGGATCGGCCGACCAAGGGGTTCCTGTCCCCACAGTCTGAGTGAGTGAAATCTGCACAATTGCAGCCGCACCACACCTTGGGTAAAACCCTTAGTGTGAAAGCAAGGGCAATTGAGGCAGTAGCCTGTGGGCTCCTTTTATGTGTTGCAGCAGGCATCGCTCTGACGAACCTGAATTTCCTTCTTGTGTGATTGGTGTGTGAAAGTCCTCCTGTACTGGTAACCAGATGTCTAAGTCGGGACAGTTCCCTAAATGAACGCCGGCTCATTTTATGTATTTAGGATGGGTCCAGACTCCTGTAAAAAGGGTCAAGACTCCTGTAAATTTCTGGGAAAATGATCTAGGCTAACTCAGGGGGATCCCAAAACTCAGTGGCCACTGTTAAAATCTTGGAACAAAGACTGAGTGGACGTCTTAAAGGACAAACTCGGCCAACCTAAAACTAAATTGGCTAAAGGAGAGGTTAATTGTTTCATGCAGTGGTGGGAAGAGGCAAATCATAGGTGGACAAAATCAAAACTGGCCTCTCTCACTTATTCAAATAATAAGTTAAAAGCTTTATTAAAAGCCTCCTCTCCCACCACTAGACCGAGCGCTCCCCTTTACCCCGTTCTCCAAACCCCGGATCGATCCAGACCCCTTCATACTCCCATCTCATTGTAAAAAGGACAAAAAGTCCCTTGTTCTGTTCCCCTTTGTTGTCTGCCTCAGAAACTGATTCTTTATAGTGTCCCACTACCAATTCAGCAAGGTTGGGGGCGGGGGAAAGGTTGGTCCCTTTCCTTGAACATTTCTTTCAAAATTGTGAAATGACCACAATATCATTCACAAATGGTTCATTGAAAAAAAGCAGGATCGGGCCCAGACAAGCAGGCAAGCAACAGAAAAGAAACAGGTTGAAAGCCCTAAGGGAATAGTGTCAGGAGTAAAAAAAAAGTAGTAAGTGCAGGCATGAACCCCTGGAACAATACTTAAAAGGGTGAAATCTAAGGTGATAAAGGTGTCATTTTGGAACATAAACAAGTGATTTAAGAAAAGAGAGTGAAAAGTTAACTATAGAGGCTGGAGAGAATTAAGCAGTTAAACTTTGTGGAAAATGTTAAAAAGGACCATGTTAAAGAGAGAGAATTCTTGGTTTCTTTGCAGACATTCTGAAGGGAAAATGGGCCCTTTTCCAGAAGAGTGCCTGTAAATAATCCTTATATATATACAGCTATGCAAAAACAAAGCAGTGTAAAAAAAAATGTTAAGGAAAAGAAAATGTGTATGTATCTATTTGTCTGTGTATGTAAAGTTCTAAGAATCTAAACCAACACATCTGGTTTGTAAAACTACTGTTTTGTAGGTGTAAGATAAATTGATTTTGTTTTTGTTTTTAATGCCACTAAAAATTCATTTGACTCTTTGATTCAAAGTTGCAAAACTGACAGACCTTTTTGCAAGACACAGGTAATTAGTGTTGTTTGGCTTTGGGATTTAGCATTTAACCCTTAAGGGGTAACTTGATTCTTTACAAAAATTAAAATGTTTTTAAATAAAGACCAAGTCATGGCTGCAATAGGGCAGTCAGAATCAGGAGAATAGGTAGAGATTCTGGAGTCTTTTTGTTTGTTTGGTTTGTTTTTTTTGTAACAATAGCAGATAAGAGCTGTAATGACAGAATAAGAAGTTAACAGTGACCCTCTGAAGCAACAGCAGAGGTGAGGTGCACAAAACAAAAAGAAGCAATGTTAAAAACACTGAGCCTTAAAATGACTATGTGTAATCAGACTGTCACTTTAATAAAAGTACATGAAAACTCTGTAAAAACAAAACAAAGTTATACCTTATGTAAAAATTAATATGGCTAATGTTTTTGAAAAGTTATAGTATAGAAAGAATGTGCATTTTCCGTAGGACATGTGCAGCGTATATTGTAGAAAGGGATGTAAAAAAAAAATGCAAATGAAACATGCTGCTGAATTAAAATCCTATTAGGGCTCCAAAAAGAGCCGCAATACGCTGTGTTTTCTTTTTCAGATCCCTGTGTGTTAAAACAGAGTCTCTGAGCTCTGCTGATGGCTTTGAATCCAAAAGCCTAGCCTGTGTTGATGCAAATTACCTAACTGATAAAGAAAGGTGAAAACTGCCAGCACAAACGAAGCTGCAAATAAAGAACATACCTGGTCAGCAAACAAACTGCCTACATAAAAGGCATGGTATAACAAGATACCTTTAATAAATTTGATGCTAATGTTACTGTTAATATTAAACATTAAAATAACTTTAATGTTAGTGAGTACCCCTGTAACAACTTGTAGTGTGTATGATTTTTGGAAAAATCCTTTAAAGTAATATGGTAATGATGCTTCTCAGCTATTACCTGTGAATAAACTTAAAGCTTAACACAGCAGGGAAAACATTACAAACTTGGTCTGCTATATAAGAGGCAAAACTTGAAGTACACCACCTCATGAATTTAATAACTAAACAGTGAAATAATTTTTGCATAACCCTTAAAATGTAGAAGCCATTAAAACCTGGCCTGCCTATTTAAAAAAAAAAAAAAAACACACACACAGGAAAATATGGGGGTAATTCCTCTGTTTTGCCTGCAGTCAGGAAGGGTATTTGTAAAAGAATGAAATCTTTAAGCAATAATCAATGCCACCCCAAAAGGGGTAGAAAACTGTTCTTTTTGTCTTTCAGATAATCCAAAGTACTGTATAATGGACTATGTGTATGTGTTAATTCTTGGGGAAAAGTGTTTAAAAAGTGCTAGCAACCCACCAGAAGACAAATGTAAATGTAATGTAAGTACTGTGTTTACCAATAATCACATTTACTATTTGCCACAACAACAACAACAAAAGAGTCTCCGCTTACTGTAAGCACTGATTTAGCTGAGTTCTCTATCAACCTTGGCATTAATGGCAAACAGTTACCAATCATCTGTTAAAAGGTAAAAAGGTAACATGGCTCCTAAAAAAAAAATAAAAACAAAAATGTGGAAAACTGAACTATTCATATTATACACGCAAATGGGGACATGTTAAAAATTGCCACTGCATAAAAGCATAACAGCTTACCATTGGTATAACATTTTCTGGATGGTCTCCCACAACTACTGGCATACTAATATTACTACCCTAATTGTTTTTGGTTTTACATTGTATGTGTTTAATTGAAATGTTTAAAATGTGCTGGTGGATAAAACAAATGTATGTAAAGCTAAAGCCACAGGCCCAAATCACCTCCCAGTATTTTCTATTACGTGGACTAAATAAGAAGTGACACTGGCGATTAATAATCTTAGTGTCAAAAGGGGGATATGTAGGAGCAGGATTTTATAATATCCCATAAGAATTAAAGTATAATTTGATTTCATCCTGCTAGTCACTATTTTTAAATAGCAGAAAGAAATGACCCCCTGGGACTATAGGATTCTGTTTTCCCATATGCATTACAAATTGGGCCCTCTCTAACTCTTTGTTTTAAGATTTAGGTAGTAAGAGACAGGATTCTCTATTGTGTCTGTGTTAAGTAAATTAGAGAAACATTGAAGGCCTGGGTCTCAATGTAAATTGTCTTAGTTATCAATTGTAAAACTTAGCAAGGTTTAATTTGCAATGTTTTTTTTGTTCAATATAAAATACTACTGTTTGTATTCTCAAATCTATTTGTGTGAATGAAGAATGTATGCATCAGGACAAGATAAGGTGTGAAGGCCATTGTTATAGCCAGAGTCAAGGGACGGCTGTTAAACTGTCTGGCATCTCAGAGTGGATACATGCTTCGCAGTGTAAGAATGCACCACCCCCAGTGAACCAAACACCACCTCAGGACCACGCAGAGTCAATTTTTTTGACTCCAGAAGAAGACGTAGAGGAACAGCCTGCAATACCTTACAATCTACGCTCTCGTAAGGGTTGCCAGAAGCAGATGACTACATAAAGCAAAGCCCAAGAAGAAGCAGTAGTGAGCCGAGCGCCTGCTGCCTGGTGGACATAAAACTGTGAGTGCAGTTCCCTCAGTTGAGGTTGTCAGAACCAGAAGGGCCTTGCCTCCAACATGCAGCTCTGGTAGCACCTGTTCCTCGGCTGCTGGTATCTTAAGGTCTGGGGTGCACACAATGACAATTCTTTTATCCAGCAGCAAGTGTGGATAGCTCAGACCCTTATTATTTCTAAATGCTGGGTCTGCAGCCACATCCCAGCCCACTCTCAAACTGGTGTTCCTGTCCTGGCTATCCCACTCAATTCCCCAGACCTCACTGGAGGACCTTGTCTGTTTAACACAATATGGAACAGTAATGACACCTGGGAAGAGGCTATTGGCAGTTCCTTTACCCCACTTGGGGGAGCAATACACCAGGCAAAAAGGCTCCTAAGTAGTTAAATAATGGCAAATAAAACCAGAGAAAGTTTAAGAGCCCTGGCCAAGGAAACAGAGGCGATCGGACAGGTGGCCCTCCAGAACCGTCAGGCATTGGACATAGTGCTCGCGGCCAAAGGAGGGACCTGTGCTTTCACTGGAAAACAATGTTGTATGTTTATACAATACCAATAAGGTAATAGATCGCTATAGCCACTTAGAACAAATCGCATATCTTCCTCATGAAGAGCTGAGTTCTTTATGGAAGTGGCTAAGTAACCTGTTCAATTTCTCTGGCATAGGAAACTGGTTGTTTCAGGGAGCCCTAACTATCCTGTTTGAAATCTTAGTGATTTTTGTATGCTTTCAGTTAATCTGTTGTATCCAGAATTGTGTCACCCAGATGGCTGCCCCAAAACAGAGTGCTAATATAATGATTTTGAATATCACTGATGAACAAAAAGATAAGAAACGGTTAATTTGTGGAACCCAGTAATTGTTGGTCATGGCGTGCGCTTGACCAAAAGGAGGGATTGTGAAAGTAGAATGAATTATATTGTGAAAATAGAAAGGATTAAAGAAATGCTGTCTGTACCTTTAAGAAAAACTGTTGGAATGCTGCAATCCAGGTGTCAGGAATACAGACATTCACATAGAACAATTGCACCATTTAAGGGCAATTGGTGAAGTATTAGCCTCAGATCCATAAAGAGTTAGGGCTTGTCTACATCAGAAAGTTGCAGCGCTGGTGAGGGAGTTACAGCGCTGCAACTTAGGAGGTGTACACATCTGCAGGGCACCACCAGCGCTGCAACTCCCTGTTTGCAGCGCTGGCCGTACTCCCGTTTTGTCTCGGGTGTAGAGGATCCAGTGCTGGTGATCCAGCGCTGGTAATCAAGTATAGTCACTTACCAGCGCTTTTCTTGACCTCCGTGGAATAAGCAGGTATCCCAGCATACCTGAGGAAGCCTCTGGTAATCAAGCTGGTCTCCTTCCCCGGCTTGCTCTCGCGTTCCCCGAACCCCGAGCAAGCAGGTCTCCTTCCCTGAGGTTTGCTGGGTGGTTCCGGGAAGGCGAGAGCAAACCGGGGAAGGAGACCAGCTTCGCCGCGGTTTGCTCTCGCGTTCCGCGAACCACCCTGCAAACCGCAGGGAAGGAGACCTGCTTGCTCGGGGGTTCGGCGAACGCGAGAGCAAACCGGGGAGGGAGACCAGCTTCGCCGCGGTTTGCTCTCGCGTTCCGCGAACCACCCTGCAAACCGCAGGGAAGGAGACCTGCTTGTTCGGGGAACGCGAGAGCAAACCGCGGCGAAGCTGGTCTCCTTCCCCGGTTTGCTCTCGCGTTCGCCGAACCCCCGAGCAAGCAGGTCTCCTTCCCTGCGGTTTGCAGGGTGGTTCGCGGAACGCGAGAGCAAACCGCGGCGAAGCTGGTCTCCCTCCCCGGTTTGCTCTCGCCTTCCCCAAAACCCCTTGAAGCCGCCCAACAGCGCTGCAGTGTGGCCACATCTAACACCACTTGCAGCGCTGGTTGCTGTAAGTGTGGCCACTCTGCAGCGCTGGCCCTATACAGCTGTACTAATACAGCTGTAACAACCAGCGCTGCAAAATTTTAGATGTAGACATGGCCTTAGTAAGGAAGTAGGATATGCATGCTGTGCCCCAGGTGAAATTTTACAGTTTTGCTTTCTTTGTTCCTTTGTCTGATTCCCGCTCTTTTATCTGTATAAATAAGACTGTTTTGGCCTTGCATGGCCGCTCACATATTCTGAATGTTATTGGCAGAGCGCTGTGCTAATAAAACAGAGTGGTCTGACAAATTGTGAGTCCTGATTCTAACTTTGACAGTTGCCTTGGCCAAGTCACTTCATCTGTGTTTTCTTTTCCACCCTTTATCTGTAGAGTTAGTCAGAAAGTGATATTTTTTTCCACAGAAAATTTTCACAAAAACCATTTTTTTTCTTGTTTTAGTCAAAATTTTCAAGGGAAACTTTTGACTTTTCACCAGAAAACCAAAAACCAAAACTTTTCTACCAAAAATTGCTAAAAACTAGAGAAAAAATGGATGTCAGCTGAAAAAATTGGGATTGTCATTTTTTCAGAAGGAAAAATCAAACGTTTTGAGGAAAGCAGACTCTTTCCAGAAAAAAGTATTCAATTATTGAAAAACCCACCTTTCCACTGGAAAAAAATGTTGACAGAAAATGTTCAAGCAACCCTATTCATCTTGTCTCTTGAGACTGCAAGCTCTTTGGAGCGGGATCCATCTCTTACTATGTGTTTGTACAGTACCTAGCACAATGGGGCTATATTTATGATTGGGGTGAGCGAGGTGCTACTGTGATACAAATCATAAATAACAATAAATCATGCCTAACAGGCTTTCACTGAGGTCAGATGTGTACAAGGATTCATTAGCTGATGAGGGGAAAGCATCCTTAAGTCTGTTTTGCACCATCAGTGAAGTGCAAAGAGGATTTATTGGAGCTGGGAATCTGGCCCACTAAAATGAAGCTGATGTAAAATAGTATAAGTGAGAGGAGAATCGAGTCCCTAGTGAGTTGTTGTTTAAAAAGTTATTTAAAAAATATACTGTATGCAATGGATCATTGCAGTAGCTAAATGCTGCTCAGTAGCACAGTTGTGAATTGTGCCCACTTATATTTTAGCACCGCTGGGTTTTGCTTTTTTCCTCTTTCCTGCTAATATTTTCTTTTATTAGATTCTTAAATTGCACTTTTATGTAAATAGGCCCTCTGCACAATCCTTAAGGGCTGCCTTTCCTTTTTGGTTTCTTCAATAATGTTATTCCTCTCCCCACATCTTCGGCAGATTTGAATTTTGGATTGAAAACAATACTGATTAAAATCCACTTCATTGGTGATGACTCTGTTTTAAGAAAACTTAAGATGGACAGGAAGGATAGCTTCTGTATAGTTCTGCTGTCTGTATGTCACGGGTCCCATCTGGAAACTCAGGTAGCTCATAACATGTATGAAATTGAATCTGTTAATTTAAATTAGCTTCAGAGAGAGTTCTCCTGAGTGATGGTATTTCCCATTTGCACAAGACAATGTGCAAGCCAGAAAATTGTTATTTGGATTACTTTGTATTTTTAACCACTGGAAAGAAAAGTAAATTGCTTCCCAATAACACCTCACTGCTAGCAAAGCAGTGATTTCAAAGGTGAGCTGGGGAATAAGCTTTGCAAATTGTTTCCTAAATTACCCTAAAATAAAACCATCTGTGAGAAAACACTTGGATGGAATTTACTATTATTCACCAACTCTCATTACCTTAAAGAAAAAGAGCAATCCAACAATCACCCCCCTTACCATCCCACTGGCAGGCTGTTTTTGCTGGAGCATTAGTCATTTTCCTTAATTCATTTGTCTAATCCCCTTTATAAGCAAGCAGTGAGCCAAAGGACATAGCTCATGCAGTGAGAGGTTAATGAAAACCTCTTACACGGATTCAAGAGTTCACCTGCTTCTGCTCCTGACACGCAGAAGCCAAGCTGGTCACTTCTCAGATCAGTGGGCCCTGCCGAAGAAGGAAGTGACATTTCTCTTTGTTGTGCTAAAATGGTGCATGCTATTGGCCAAGCAACGAATGATTAGTAATACTCATTCATAAGCTTTGCTGTGTCTTTATCCCAAGATCTGTCTGTATCTCTCCATCTCTCCTACCTATCCAGATAGGCACTTGTGCCGAAGAGCATTCAAAAGTTGTTTTAAATGTCTTGGGGCCTATTATGTAGACTACACTTTTGCTGCTGTTCAAGTAAATGCCAAATAATATTAAGGGAAAGGATTTTACAGGACAGGTAATTGTATGATGTCACAAAACCACTTCCCAAGAGCAAACACTGCTGCAATGTCAGCGTCAAATATGACTCAAGCTCAAACATTATTGGTTTGATGTTCCACAAAGGAAAGAGACTAAGATGAAAGGAGCAGAGAAAAAGGAAGAGCGAATATGTCTGTATGAAAAAGAAAAAACATGCAGTGAAAAATGAAGCAGAGAACAGGAACAATGAAAAATAAATGCAAAGAAACAGGAAAAGGGAGCCTACAGGAAAATGTAAAAGAAAAAATAAATATACATGGGCCAGGTATAGTGGTGACAGAAATGGGGCTGTTAGTTCTACATTGAGTGTGAATCAGAAACGGATGCAAGTGGAAAAGCTGTGTAATTCGCATAGATCTGGATTGCAGTGAGTTCCATCATGATGGCAAATTGCACATACATGATGAGGGGCAGAAAGATGATGTAGCAGGAAAAGCAACTAATCAATGGTGCAAGATCCCTCCTTCAGACCACTTAGCTTGTAAGTTACACTCATTTTGTCCATACATTGAATACCAAATTGATGCAATTTGCTCTGCTTAATCACATTGACCCTTTTCTAGTCCAATGAGTAACTTATACTCCCATATACATCAGTACTGAATTTGGCCTACTACACAGAGCAACACACTCTTGGGTAAATTTAGCTTTCTGGGAGGTTTTCCTATCCCCACAATGTAGCACAGGCTTCCCTTTAACTAGAAAAATATTTTTTTTAAAAAAATTTCTGACCGTGAAATAAAACATGAGTTTAAATGACAGGAAAACAGGTTCATGATCTGGGACTAGTTTTATGAATCTACAGCCTAATTTAGGAGGCTCATAACACCTTGAACTACATTAGGTTTGTCAGTTGCTAGTGAAAAATTTCCTACTTTCTGGCCAGGCAGATGACTGTGAGCAGTGCTTGAAGCTTAACTAGTTAATGTTTGGAAATTCTTTGAGATTCTAAAAAGAACTGATATTGTATTACCGTTTGTTTGTTTGTTTGTTTGTTTGTTTGTTTGTTTGTTTGTTTGTTAAGAGATTCTAGGTGAACAGCCATATTTTCTTTAAGTGAATATATGCCACCTGCTCCAACTACTTTCTTCAGCAACTAATTGCAAATTCCAACTACTTTTGATGGAAATATGACCCTTGTAGACTGTTTTCTGTTTTAATCACCAGCGATGCACTCTCCCAAATGCTGAGTAGGTCTTTCCCCAGATCCTTAAGATTAAACTCTTCAATGAAACTTGTTTCATCCCCAGGAAACTCACTCCCAATGTGATCTTTGGTAATTCATTTATTATGTGTATCTCTGTTTCCTCATTTATAAAATAGGGATAATAATCCAGGAGTGGTCCAGATTCTAATGATACACCTAAGTTGAAAACCTATGTTACAAATGGTGGTTGGATTCTTTCAATCAAAGGTGCTGATATAACTTCCACCAGCTCTTATGACTGCTTCTTTCAGACCACTGATATTATGTCAGCCTTGTCTGGATTAAGCCATAGCTAACTAGAATCTTCAAATCCCCAAATTCTTATAGACATTGGGTTATTTGACGTACTGCACTAGATGGGGATATAGATGTAACGTCGGCAGACCCCAATTGTTGGCGGGCAGGGTCGAACCGGAGATCTCTGGAGCTTAGTGCATGAGCCTCTACCGCATGAGCTAAAAACCAACTGGCTCTTAGCTAAGGTGGTAGAGCAGATTCTTTTTTTTCCCTTTCTCTCTAAGTGGTCTCAATGCCACTAGATAGGACAGAACACCACACCCTGGAGCTGTGTGGGTTACATAGACATGATATAGATGGGGATCTGGGCATTATCAACATAATGGCAGATTCATAAAGGTACTTATGTGCCTAACTGTATCTGTAGTCACCTAAATCCTACATTTAGGTTCCAGTGACATTCTCAAAACCACCCTCAATTGTTTCCTAATCCTGTAGCTGCCTAAAGTCCCTAGGTGCCTTCTTTTCTGCCGGCAGACATATGCAAAGCCTCCTAAATCCGGACTCTACCTCATAGCTAATGAGATGCTCAGACCCTCACTCTGGCCTAAGCCCTGTCAGAATTCTTAAACTAGGGGTTCCCCGCCCTATCTTTCCAGAGCAGCCCAACCTTGTAGGAACACCTATAAAATCGAGCATCACACAAGCAACAACTGGGGGAGAGCAGGACAAGAATTGTTCAGGCTCAGACAGGCAGAAGTGTTCTGAGTACACAACTGTCCAGTGGTTAGGGCACTCCACCTGTAATGCTGGAACTCCATTGCAAATCACCACTCTGCCTGATTTACAGCAGGCACTTGAACCCATTTCTCCAAAATCCCACTGGATGTCCCAACCAAGATATTGGGTATTAGAATCATAGAATATCAGGGTTGGAAGAGCCCTCAAGAGATCATCTAGTCCAATCCCCTGCTCAAAGCAGAACCAACACCAGCTAAATCATCCCAGCCAAGGCTTTGTCAAGCAAAGCCTTAAAAACTTCTAAGGATGGAGATTCCACCACCTCCCTAGGTAACCCATCCCAGTGCTTCACCACCATCCTAGTGAAATAGCGTTTCCTAATATCCAACCTAGACCTCCCCCACTGCAACTTGAGAACATTCCTTCTTGTTCTGTCACCTGCCACCACTGAGAACAGCCTAGCTTCATACTCTTTGGAACCCTCCTTCAGGTAGTTGAAGGCTGCTATCAAATCCCCCCTCAGTCTTCTCTTCTGCAGACTAAATAACCCCAGTTCCCTCATCCTCTCCTTGTAAGTCATGTGCCCCAGCCCCCTAATCATTTTTGTTGCCCTCCTCTGAACTCTTTCCAATTCGTCCACATCCCTTCTGTAGTGAGGGGACCAAAACTTGATGCAATAGTCCAGATATGGCCTCACCAGTGCCGAATAGAGAGGAATAATCACTTTCCTAGATCTGCTGGCAATGCTTCTACTAATACAGCCCAAAATGTTGTTGGCCTTCTTGGCAACAAGGGCACACTGCTGACTCATATCCAGCTTTATATATTATTGGGCAGGTCTCTCAAGGTCTCCGGTTGGAGCTCTTGCACTCATAAATAACAACATATTTACTGGAACAGAGAGTGACACTGACAGTCCATCTTTCAGAGATAAAACCCACTCTAGAATACCCAATAGCCAAATGGTTAGGGTACTAACCTGGAATGTGAGTAGCGGAGAGTCCCTGGCCTGAATTGCTTACTGAGACATTGTTCTTTCTGTGGCAGTAGACAGCTCAGTCCAAACCCTAGACATTTTGCTTGCATAGTGACATGAAAATTCTTCACAATGGGAAAAGCTCAGCTCCATAACTGCTAACCACTCCGAAGACAACTGATGAGCAAGATTTTGCAGAGATTATGGTGGAGGTGAAGAAATCTTTCACAGAAATGTCCCAAGGCTGAAGCTCGAATTGCTTTAAGACTAAAGCTGTATGACTCGCTTGACATCTTTTCCATTATTTGAAGACAGGATGCCTTTCTAAAAGATATGCTTCTCTAGACCAGAAGTTATGGAGATGAAGCAGGAATCACTGGATGGAATTCTATGGCTTATGTTCTGGAGAAGCTTCCTTGTGAGACCTTAAATTCCATGTAATTGCTGCCACTCCCCTAAACAATCCGCTTGAACGGCATTTTGATTCAATAAATTAGATAGAAGTCAGATGGGATAGATTGGAAAGGCTGCCTAAGTCATGTAGCTGGTAGGAATATCTAACCCATTGAACTGTGGAACCGTGGTATTAGAAATACCCAAGGCAAGATGACAAAGGGGTGATGATGAACAGAGAACTGTGTTGCTTTAGAGCATTAAGAGCTCTAAACTCCCTTTCTGACCATGGCAACGAATGAAGAGAAGAATTGTTTTAATTCTCAACATCGAAATGAAGATCCGGAGGCAGCAGAAAAGAAAAGGCAAATCAGCAGAAAACAAAAGGCACATTACAGACTTTGCTTTAGAAAATTAAGAGCTCTAAACTCCCCTTCTGAGCATGGCAACGAACGAAGAGAAGAATTGTTTTAATGCTCAACATTGAAATGAAGATCCGGAGGCAGCAGAAAACAAAAGGCAAATCAGCAGAAAACAAAATGCACATAGCAGACTGTACAATGTGCATCGCTTTGCAACAAAGAAAGCTGCACCTTACAGACTGATGGGATCTCACAGTAAGCCAGATACTGTTTTAAGTGATGTTTAAACTCTTAATGCCCGTAAGAAGGTGGTTTTTATGTTCCTAAGAGATGGAAGATGTTAAGTTTTATTTCATGCTTGGGACTGTGTGAAAATAAAAAAAAGAATCCAGCCTATGATAAAGCTTCAGTTCCAATCACATAATAATTTCCTCTGTGTCGGTGTTATTGCCT
Source organism: Gopherus flavomarginatus (assembly GCF_025201925.1). NCBI lineage: Eukaryota > Metazoa > Chordata > Testudines > Testudinidae > Gopherus > Gopherus flavomarginatus. Next base: position 123,291,999 of record NC_066621.1, on the reverse strand, counting down.
CACCATTCGCTTTATTGCTTACAAGCAAACATTAGCACATTATGAAACCAGATTATTGGTTTGAAACCCACATAAATAAGGCAAAACCCGCAGCTTTTATGGTGAAAGAGATGTTATTACACATCAATCAAATGAATGATGGCACTGCACGCTCATAGGCAATAAAACACAAGTGTTCCACTCCTGGGTCATTCCCCACATACTATTACTGCCCTGGCTCCCAGGCTTAGCTATTTGAGAGCAGAGAGAGAAGAGTTGTGAGAAATTCAGCCTCTTTGGTTCGTGCTGGGTGTGAAGAGTTGGCTCTAAGGCATGTGGGGTTTCCGTGCATTGGATTTTATCTCGGAGTCTGAGGTTAAATAAAACTCCCATTTGGACCCTGGCTTTGTTCAAACTCACCTTCTGGGTTCACTTGAAACCTCTCTGGACTAATCTGAAACACGCCCTCTGCACTTAGTTGAACTTTGGGCCATGAACATTCATAATGTGACCTAGGCTTACCTTGAAATACAGTCTCTGGACTCTCTCTGGGCCTCTGAGTTTACATGAAAACCCAGCCTCTGGGCTCACTCAGAATCCAGTCTCAGGTTTTTAGAAGACTCTATTAAGGCTCAGTCAGAATACAGCCCAGGTTTACACCCAGTTCAGCCCAGGCTCAATGAAACGTTGGCAAAGCTCAGCAAACGTTCAGAGGAATGTAGCCTGAGGATTTAGTTTACAGAGTAACATCCACCTCTTGGAGAGGACCTGTCAACTCCCAGCAGAGGAAGAAATCAGAAGGAGAAGGTGGGGTTGGATAGGACATACACTACGTAAGCAGTGAGTGAGTGCTCCATCCCTCAGCCCACTCTCCCCTCCCCTGCCTTCCCCCCCTCCCCCAGCAGGCAAATTAAAGGAATGCTTATGCATCTATACTAGAGAGCCACCATCCTGGCCTCCTCTCAGAGACACTTAAAAGAAGAAGCACTCTCTCCACTATGCAAATGTGAACTAGATGTTTAAATTACCCATTGTACTCTTCAGCAAAGAGTGAATAAAATTTGGTAATTATATTGTATTGATATGCACACTCAGAAAGCAAGAGCTATTTTCAAAGGTTAATTATTAATGTAACCCCTCTCTCTCCATCGCTCATACTCACACATACTCAATCTCTGTAAAGATTTTACACAATAGCATCTAATTTTTTTTTTTTTTTGCTAGCTATTGATATTGCCCTTGTGAGCAGAAGCTGAATTCTATGCAATGACTGGCAGACGTTCATGGGTGAGCAATACACACACACACAAACCATATCCCAGACTGCACATGCATGAACAGTAGTCCGGCCTGCATGTAGGATAACTGTATATAAAAATAGTTAATTTGGTGTTTAATAATCCAGTCATTTTGCTGTCAATGCATGTACAATTGCAGGTGTACTTTCATGATGTGCACAAAAGTGTCCATGTTTTCTTTCTTCACTTCACATAGGCACTAGTGATAGGCAAGCTGCAACACAGGGAGATTTGGAGTTCAGATTTGGTTCATATAAGCAAGCATCAAAAGTTTGCTCTCACAGGTGAAGTTTATTTTAATTGTCCATAGCTCTTGCATCTGCAGTGCACTGGAAATCTCTTGAGATCTGACTTTCTTGAGAGATTTTGGGTACTGTCTGCATAGGGATGCATAAATACCATCAGAAGATAACACTTGATAAATGTGAAGAGAAACATGAGGCCTGTTGGGGGCTTCATAATTTGTTTTTTCTCCGTCCTTCTCCATGACATCAGAAGATGGTATCGCCAGGAAATCTGAAAGGAAGAAGCAGGGAAATCCTAAAAGCTTCCCCAGGCTTCTAGAGAGGAATGTGGCTGGGTTTTCATTCCCAGCCTCTAGGGAGGGGAAGAAAGTCAGGTCAAACCATTGGGATCCATTTTATTTTCTTCCCACCAGCCTCAAGGGATAGGAAGCTGAGGGGGGGGGAGGAGGAGGGGCAGGAGGGTTCAGAGTGGAGAGGTCTTCACTCCTCCTTTCTGAGATCAGGAGATGGGAAGTCTAAGTATCTGTTCCATCTGTCTTCCCCACTCTTTCCCCTGATAGGTTAGGAGGAGAGGGATGGGAAGAGGCTCTGATCAGTATTTTTCTCTCCTGTCTTGCCCTAGTCCCCACACATGACCCTTTGATGCCTTTTAGCAGCCGCTTTTCAAAACAGAACCGTATTTTAAATGCTTTCCTTGCAAGGGTGCTGACAAGATTAGCTGGGTGGTTCTCAAACAATTTCAAACACTCTTTGGAGGGAAGATGGTCCATGAAATCAGGAAAGGGAGAGGAGAAGGTGTGCAATACAATCTCTGTAGTAAGCTTTCAGGGTAGATTCTCAAAGGCTCAAGGAGCACTAACTCCCAGTTAGGCACCTGAGTGCCTGCCGTTGTGCCTTTGAGACTGTACCCTGAAAGCTTACTAGAGATTGTATTGCACACCACTTTCCCACCCTTTCATGATCATAGGGACCACCTTCCCTAAAATAAGCAGGAGAACTGGTCAAAAAAACAGGAACATTTTTCCAGGGAGAAAAAAATATATGAAAAATGTTTCCTCTCTTTTTCCTCGCTGCAATTCAAATTTTGAAAAATTTCAGCTAGCCCTAGTAAGCAAAAGCTAAATAAGTTACATGGAAATGTATTATTAGTCCCACCTAAATACTCATATCAATTGGGCTGCCTATAGAAATTTTGTCAGTGTCAGAGACAGTGATAGAGAAAAAACATAAGTAACTTGGGTATAATTTACATGCCTTTCATTTAATAAAGTACATTTATTAACATAACTGCAAACATGTTGCCACTCCATCTTCTGTTGCATTGTGTCAACCTTTTGATTATGAGCTTCCTGGGGCAGGCCTCATTCCTTCTCTTCTGTTTGGAAGATGCCTAGCACACCATGGACACTAGTAGAAATACATAGCAACCATCATAAGAAAACCGTAAATATATTTTTATCTCTTTAGTGCAATTCAGCATCCAGAAATCAGGAGGAGGAGCCAGGACTATGGGAGCAGTCAGTTCTAGCCTAATCACCAGCCAGTGCTCCTCCCGTCACCCACGCAGCACAGTTTGAGAACTTTTGCATTAGTTAATGCACATGGAAGTACATTGAAGATACAAAGTGCTAAGGATTGTAGTTATTTGAATGAATGTGGTGAGCTGAGCTCTCCTGCATCAATCTGGTTTGTCAGAGAAAGTCCTTCTACCCATCCAGAAGCGTCCACAAAACGGCTCTGCCACAGGATGAACTGTACCTTCAATAGGAGCTCAGTACAATGCTCTCCTCGGTGACGGGTGTCCTCCTAGATCATGTGACTGTAAGCTATAGCAAAGCCTGCTATGGAAGGTGGTCAGGCTGTAAAAGAGCTCCCATTTGCTCAATGTGGGGGACACCTGAAAAAAACCCAGCAACTGCTACTACTTGTTCAGAATCTCCCTAACACAGGGATCTGGGCCAATACTGGTCTGGTTTCCTTACCGAGAGGGAGCTGGGGAATGAGTCCTGAAGGGACTTGTCTACAGACACCTGAAAAGGGCTCAGGAGAAGGGTAACAGGAAGCAGACAGTCATAGGAAGCGGTCATAGGGAAAGGTGAAGCAGGGGAAGCTTTGATTTTGGGGGAGAAAGAGCTTCATGGTCTAGTGTCTCAGGGCAAGCATCTTACGTAGACAGGGCATAGATGCACCCTGCAGTGCTGCCTAGAGGTAGTGAGGAAACCCCTGCGGCCTAGGAGATGCCCTTAGAGAATTGGGGGCCAGAGAAACTGAAGGACTGTCTTAGCCCCTCGTATAAAGAGAAGAACTTGCATAGACACTTGCAGGAGGACTATAGCACAAGAAAGGAAAAAGACTTGTTTGTGAAAAGACTTTTTTTGTGTCGTTGGACTGAAAAAATATTGCATGATGGGGTCCTGGTCCATGACAGGTTAATTTAATAATAATAACTATAAATAATAATAATAACTAACCATGAGCCTTACCTCACCCACCTTGTCTCTCTCGGATCCAGCAACCAACACTGCTACAACAACACAAAAATTCTTTATTTTTTAAAAAATAACTTTTGAGTCTTTTAATAACTCAAAATAACTTTTGTCTTCTGTTGTTATAGCCTTCAAGATTCACATATTCAAGATTCTCTCCACAACCATGAGGACTACAAACTAGCTTTTTTTAAAAATGGAATCTCAGAGTCTCATGTAGTCACAAGACTTCAGGAGTTGAGACTTTAAGGAAAGCACCAAATATTCATGATGACATTTTAAGAGACACTGAAGGGCCAATCCGACCTGCCAGCCAGTTGGAGGGAAACAGAGGCACAGGTACGCTTCAAGCAGTAAGCAGCATTTGCAGCTCCTTTGGTCTCCCCATCTCTCCCAGGATAAGAAGTGAGCCACTATGAAAGACTAGATCAGCAAAGGAAGAGACGCAGAGTACCTCCATCTAATCTGAAACAAGCAATGGGGAGGAACGCTTTCCAGGAAGGAGAGGATGGCCAAATGATTTGCGAGTTTCCCTGAGGTGCCCAATGATATATGGGAGGCTTATGGTTATCAGGCTAGGGCTGCATTCTGAATATTGATCCCCCTTGCCTAAGAATTAAGTGTGCCATAAATCCACTGCTGCCCCTTTTTCTGCAGGCTCAGCAGAGAGGAAGAGAGAGAGAGAGAGGATGGGAGGGGTGGAGCTGTGGAGAGGGAAGTGAAAAGAGGAGCATCTGAATGCAAAGCTTTGCCTGGAAATCATTTCCAAGCTGTCTACCCATCCTCCCCTCCAAACATTTAAAGTGTGTTAATGTGGTAATTAATGGCAGGGAAGTAGTGTAATGTTCCCAAGCCATATAAGACAGTATTTGCATTAAAGAAGAGTTGGGGAAGGTAAAGATGCTGTGCCATGCATTTAAATGGCCTGCACAATGCTTTTCTTTGTTTACTTATTCTCCAATTCTTTATTTTCCTTTCTTCTCCTCCCTAGTTCCCCATTAAAGCGGTCTTGATGATGCCGCCAGTATTTATTCTGGACTGCAGCCTGGACAGCTGCTAACTCTACTCACCTCTGGCAACAGGTCTAAGAAAGGACAAGTTTATTTCACCATAGTGGAATTGCAAACTGACTTCTTTTTTGTTTGCTTTTTTTTAAGTATGGCATGAATTATATTTTGAGAGCTTTCAGCCTGACATGTGACTAGGCTTTTCATCTGTTTTTGTTGTGTTATTTATCAGGGATGTGTGTGTGTGTGTGCGCGCACGCACACATGTGTGTGACTTAGCTCCTCTAATCAGATAGCAAAGGGGGCAATATGATAGTTGTGTTCCTTGAAATATACATCTCAACCATTGGACACACACAAACTGTATCAGAAAATGTCTTTGGCTTGCGGGGACTATGCCATAGTTGAGATTAATTTAATTTTGGGGGAATTTGGTTCTGTGACTGTCAAATTCACTTCAAGTGGAAATGAAAATATTTTGGAAAAGTTAGGTCATCCAGTCAGGAAACAGAAACAATACCATGTGACTTAGGTGTCCAGTCACCCAGCTGGCACAGCAAATATCAAATAACTGAAAGAACAGGTAATACAGTTTGTGAACAATTCACTGGCTAAAATGTGTTCACACAAAGCATTCATTGGCTAATTTTGAATAACATAAAAATTATCTGTTCACAATTTGTAAACACATATACAGGCTACAGTAACTGAATGAATAGTTTACATTTAATAATCCCACATGTACTCTTAACTCCATGCTAGGGCATGGCTTCATCTACTGAATTTCCAACACCTCTTCCTGCAGTAGCCTGCATTTCACTTTGGGCTCTCCAGTCTAATTATTCACAGATTGAAACCTGTTTTGCCAATTAGACTGGTTAGATCTACCTCCAATCTTCGTAGAATCATAGGGCCAGATCTTTAAAGGTGCTGAGGCACCTAAAAAATGCAGAAAGATACCTGGTGTGATTTTCAAATGCACTTAGGTACCTAAGTCCCACTGAAATGAACAGCCAAAGCAGCCTGTAAGCAGTTTTATTCACTACCATAGCATCCGGTGGCATTAGAACATAGTGTTGCAGGGGTCTTCACCTTTAACACCCCCTGCCCTGGGGATTGCCTATTATGGCTCTGTGGTGACCTGTTTCTGTCCACTATTTTCATGCCCCAGCTCTCCAGCCAAGTCACCAGTTTCCAGTTTGGTCAACTTCCAAGGGTAACAAAAGTCCAGTTAAAGAATTCTTTCAAACCAATATCCAACCAAAAGTTCCTCCTACCCCTCTCAGGTTATGTCAAAGTTCCCACTTTTCGTCTCTACCCTCAGGAACTGCAGAGTTTCTTCTTTGTGCCTTTGGCTGAGTACTGCCTCCCATGGTTTTTCCCCCAGAGATCCTTCTTCTAACAAGTTTTCCCACTGCTTCCTCTCCATGGTAACTCTGGCAGTTTCACCGAGGACCTCCCTATTTCTTCCAGGACCTATCTCTAGCCTCCCACCAGAGCCTAACCTGTTCCCTGTGGTTCTGTCCAGCCTGCCTTCAACAGGCCATTCCACAGAGAGAGCGAATGCCTCCCTTCTGAGTCTTCTGCCTCACTAAGTTCTATTCCTCCCCTGTGTAGTCCTCCCTTACCCTGTAACAGCTGGGATCACTAGTTGTTATTGCGTTCAAATCAAGATCAGCTGGTGGTTAACTGCTAGGTCACAGTCAAGGTTGAGCCTGACTGCACTTAAAGCACCAGGCAGCCTGTGATACAGCCAAAGCAAGCAGGGACAGTTGTACCCCTAGACATTTAGATAACTTTCTACAGTGTTGACTAGACTTCCTCTCTGTATGCTCCAATCCTCCCCCTCCCTCATAGTCTCTTCACCTCAACTTCACTCCACATCTGCCCCCTTGCCGTATTCTCCCCTGCTCCCCCAACACACACTCCTCTTCCCTTTCCTTTCCTTCCAGTTAGGTGATTGTGACAGGTTGGGACTGTCACCTGATGTGCTGAAATTACCTCTGAGCCCCTTTCCCCTGCCATCCTGGGACTACCAGAACCCTGTCTTGTTGAGACAGACTTGCTAGCCTGCTGCAAAACAGACCCAGGGTGCAAGCCATGCCCCCAAAGCTGCAGACTTTAAGTGAAAACAGCTCTGCAGGTTACATGCCTCCATTACCCAGACACCCAGCTCCCAAGGGGATCCAAACCCCAAATAAATCCGTTTTACTCCATATAAAGCTTATACAGGGTAAACTCATAAATTGTCTGCCCTCTACAACACCGATAGAGAGAGATGCACAGCTGTTTGCTCCTCCAGGTATTCATCATTTACTGTGGGTTCATTAATAAACAAAAGTGATTTTATATAAGTATAAAAAGTAGGATTTAAGCGGTTACAAGTAATAACAGACAGAACAAAGTAAGTTACCAAGCAATTGACAGAACAAGGAATATTGGTCTCATGTTGCAGTGAGGGAGGTTTAGGTTGGGTATTAAGGAAAACTTTTTCACTAGGAGGGTGCTGATGCACTGGAAGGGGTTACTTAGGGAGGTGGTGAAATCTCCTTCCTTGGAGATTTTTAAGGTCAGGCTTGACAAAGCCCTGGTTGGGATGATTTAGTTAGGAATTGGTCCTGCTTTGAGCAGGGGGTTGGACTAGATGACCTCCTGAGGTCCCTTGCAACCATGATATTCTTTGATTATATAAAAATAAAGAAAAAACATGCAAGTCAGCCTAATACATTAAGAAACTGATTATAGGTAACATCTCACCCCCAGAGATGTTTCATTAAGCTTCTTTCACAGACTAGAGTCCTTCCTGGTCTGGGCCCAATCCTTTCCCCGGTACAGTCCTTGTTAGTTCCAGCTCAGGAAGTAACTAGGAGTTTTCTCATGACTGGACGCCCCCTTTGTTCTGCTCCACCTCTTTTTATAGATTTGGCACAAGGAGGGAACCTTTTGTCTCTCTTGGTCCTCACCTCTCCTTCTAAATGGAAAAGAACCAGATTTAAGATGGATTTCATTATCAGGTGACATGGTCACATGTCCTGTGAGATTCCAGCCTCCATTCTTTCAGGGCTGGCTGGCATGTACCTAGGAAGATTTGCAAGTAAACAGAGTCATTTGCAGTTCATTGATTCTGAAGCACCCTTAATGGCTTCCACTTAATATGTTTACATCAGTAATACAAGTTTATATCTTATTCTCCTAGTCCAGACATAGAAATAATACATGCAAACAAATAGGATGAACACACACAGTAGATTATAAGCTTCATAATGATACCTTACAAGAGATCTTTTGCATAAAGCATATTCCAGTTACATCATATTCACAATAATAAGCATATTTTCATAAAGCATATCGAGTGCAATGTCACAGTGATCCCCTCCTAACTAACCACAAACACACACCCAAAAAAGTTGTGGAACTACTATGCCATTTGTTGCCATCCCATTGTTCATTCTGCTTCTGGGTTCTACCCTTTCCCCCACCCTGTGTTTGTCTTGTTTAATTAGATTGTAAGCTCTTTGAGGCAGGGACCATCTACTGCTCTGTGTTTGTAGATCACAGCATAATAGGGCCCTATTTTGGGGGTGGCCCTGAGGCACTACCACAAAAAACATGTTAAATAAAAATATCCCAGCTGAGTGTAATAACCACCAAGCTATTGGCTAATGTGGGGTAGGCTCTCTTTCTCTCTCTCTGATTTGGACCAGAGATTTCATCCTAGACTTAAGAAACCTTACTGACTAAAGTTTAGTCAAACTACTACATTTCCATTAAAGGTTTTGGCTTCAATGAATCAGCATTTTCTAATAAAAATATCCAATAAATGTACAATTTTGTTGAAAAGTTTCCAAGTAGCTTTAGGTCAGAATGCCTACTGATATGACTGGAGTTATAAATAAATATGGCAAAAAGGATAAAGGGAAGCTATACAACTACTTGGCCCCATAGAATCATAGAATATTGGGGTTGGAAGAGCCTCAGGAGGTCATCTAGTCCAATCCCCTGCTCAAAGCAGGACCAGTCCCCAACTAAATCACCCCAGCCGGGGCTTTGTCAGGCCGGGACTTAAAAACCTCTAAGGATGGAGATTTCACCACTTCCCTAGGTAACCCATTCCAGTGCTTCTCCACCCTCCTAGTGAAATAGTGTTTCCTAATATCCAACTTAGACCTCTCTCACTGCAACTTGAGACCATTGCTTCTTGTTCTGTCATCTGTCACCACTGAGAACAGCCTAGCTCCATCCTCTTTGGAACCTCACTTCAGGTAGTTGAAGGCTGCTATCAAATCTCCTCTCAGTCTTCTCTTCTGCAGACTAAATAACCCCAGTTCCCTCAGCATCTTCTCAAAAGTCATGTGCCCCAGCTCCCTGCTGGACTCTCTCCAATTTGTCCACATCCCTTTTGTAATGGGTGGGGGGGGGGGACCAAAACTGGATACAATACTCCAGGTGTGGCCTCACCAGTGCTGAATAGAGAGGAATAATCACTTTCCTCGATCTGCTTGCAATGCTCCTACTAATACAGCCCAATATGCCATTGGCCTTCTTGGCAACGAGAGCACACTGCTGACTCATATCCAGCTTCTTGTCCGCTGTAATCCCCAGGTCCTTTTCTGCAGAACTGCTGCTTAGCCAGTCAGTCCCCAGCCTACACAGGTGCATAATAGCATACTCTTGGGAAAACTGAAGAAACTGATAAACTTGCTGTGAAAGGAAATACAAAATTGTCTGCAATTGCACATGCCCCATTACCCCACTGGTTGGGCAACTTTCTTTTACATTAGGGCATTAAGGAAGGAAGACAGATTCCCCTCATCACTTAATTTCCCAAATCACTGGGAATTTTGAATTAAGACACTAGTAGTGTTAATATAAAGAAACTTGCAGCTGTATTCAGCATGTTCAGCTGGGCTGGAGGTGCACACAAAACTGACATCTCTCCAAAATACGCTGCCCGAGAATTCACTGGTAAAAATCAGGGATGAAATCTTCAGAGTCTCCACTTGAGTGATTCCAAAGCTTGGCAGGAACATGAGCAGGGCTGGTGCAAGGAAGTTTTGTGGCCTAGGCGAAACTTCCACCTTGTGCCCCCACCAGCTCTGCTGCAGCTCCGCCCTGAGCCGTCCCCCCGTAGCAGCTCCTCCCCCAGCCCTGAGCCCCCCCCGGCAACGCCCCCCCTCAGGAAGCCGTGCGGCACCTCCCCGCCCCAGCTCACCTCTGCTCCAGAAGCCCTGCTGTCATGCCCGTCGCTGGGCTTGTGCCACGTGCGCTAAGCAGAGCTGCGGAGCTCTGCCCAGCCGCTGGCACCACCACTGGCAATGAGTAGAATCGCATGGGATGGAGCGGTCGCTGTGCTGGGAGGGAGAGGGAGTCTGAGCTGCCAGCAGGCAGCCCAGGGGTTCCCCTCAGTCAGTGCACCGCCGGCAGCCCGAACCCCTGGGCTGCCAGTGGCGCGCTGACCCAGGGCAACCCCTGGGATCCCTGCTGGGGTGGCACGCTGACCCAGGGGAACTTCTGGGCTGGCTGCCGATGGCGGCGTGCTGACCCAGGGGAATCCCTGGGCTGGCTGCGGGCTGCGGTGGCACACTGACCCAGAGGTAACTCTGGGCTGCCTGCCGGAAGCTCAGACTCCCTCTCCCTCCCAGCGCAGCAGCCGCTGAAACATTTTAAAAAAAATTGGGGGTGCTGCTTTTTGGCACCTCCAAATCTTGGCGCCCTAGGCAACCGCCTAGTTGGCCTAAATGGTAGCACTGGCCCTGAACACGAGAGAAGTTCTCTCCTGACATTAAACTCATCAAATTTCCCCACCCCCAAAATAAACAACGGTGTCTGCAAGTCTTGATTTCTATTTTATTCAGACAGATCTTCCTATCAATCAGTAACAGTGGCTAATCAACGCTTTTTAATGCAGTAGAGATGAGTCATTCTAGGACAATATTTGGATAGGACATACAAGTGAAAATGCAGAAGATTTCATTTTTAAAGCACCAGAGACTGGCACATTGTTTGTGTGTGTGTGAGAGATACTCTTTAATATATTCATTGATGTTTTGTGTGAAAATCCACCAGGCCCTCTGAACTTTTAAAAGATGTTACTTCTTATTGATTTCCTGAAGTCAACTATGAGACACATTCTGTGATTCCTAATAACATAAGCATGGAGAAAACTTGGGCAATAAAAGTGTTTATTATGTTGTAGCATGAGAAATGAGTGTAAAAAGATCTCAATTCAATCATGTGTATTCCCTACTGAACTGCTATTGTAAATCCTGAGATGAAAGGAAAGATTTATTCATGGAGATAGCAGTTTGACAGCAGCATGTTACTGTCTTCTTATGATTCTTACAATAATGTTATTTTCTTTATGCATTTTGCTCACACTCACATTTGCATTGGGCACTTGCATGGGAAATGGACATTCCATTCTCCAGCCTACTGATTAACAGGAGACTCTCACTGATGTAGGATAATAAATAAATAATATACCTAAGAGATGAGGTAGGTGAGTTTATATCTTTTATTGAACCAACTTCTTTTTTAGAAGACCTCTGTATAAGCTCAAAAGCTTGTCTCTCTCACCAACAGAAGTTGGTCCAATAAAAATATATAACCTCCCCCGCTTTGTTGTTCTAATATCCTGGGACCAACACAGCTTCAGAAATACTGTATACAATAATATACCTTGCATTTATACTGTCCATTTTATACAGAATGATCCCAAGACACATTTAGGAAAAGATCCAGTGAGGAATTTGTTTCAAAATTAATACATCTTATAACAGGGAGAGTGTAGCCTGACCTTTCAAGAATATGGACTTGCTGATATAATAGCTCTTTTCCATCATTATTTTTTTGATTATAAAATATTTGGGCCTGAGCTTCTCTCCAGTTCTGCTGGTGAAGGGAAGGTGAACTGTGAGAATCTGGCAAAGAGGGAGTGGAAGGGATGGAGCAGTGGTTCTTTATCAGCTACCTCTTCCCCAAGGTACCTGGAACTTATCTTCTCTGATGCCCTATTTCTGCCATCATTAAACATATTAAAAATTATCTTACCCCATGGGCACTCTATTGACTACAGTGGGACCACTTTTAGAGTTAGATATTACTTCATGTATGTTAAGAGTGGTGGAAGGAATCTCGAGCTGAGAGCATTGCCAAGGACGTGCATGACTACAGCTTGATGCATCGTCCACAAGGACACATCAGTGTGAAATAATGTTACATCTATCAACATTATTTCATGCTGCTTTCCATGTCATGTTCTGACCGTATACACCAAGGAGCTAGGAAAGGGCTGAAGAGGATGAGAGAGCTATGTCATCATAAGAAAAGCAGTAGGACTGGGTGGTCAGACAAAGGCACTGATTCTAAACAAAAAGCTCTCCATGGATGGATGGTTCTAAGATCCACAGGTCTGGGGAACCAAATTCCAAATCACTCTGTGAGGACAGCAAACCAAGTCCCTCTATGGGAGACATTAGAGGGAACTCAGCAACCTCTTGGCCTTCAGATTACCTAGTCTCTGTGGGGGTTTTCCTGCATAGTGGACACAATATGGCCCAACCTATCTATGTTTTGGATACAGCTGTTTGCATATTGTTAGATTTATTGAGCAAGTGTGCAACTACAAGTAGCTTGTGAAATGAGCCAAGACAGATAGACCTCCTCTCGTTCCTAAAATGTCCTTTTCTCAAAATGGCTTTGCAAGCCTCCAAGAGCATTTGTCTGCATCAGGGGATGAGTGGAGCTGATAAACAGCTAGAGGTAAAAGCATAATTAGAAGATCAGAGTTAAAGGTTACAAATATGCACATTTGAATTCCTGCTGGTTGGGGAGATTACTAACATCATATATAACACTTCAAAAGTTTTTGAGGAGAAAGATTAGCTGAAGTACTTGTTTTCTTTCTTTCAAACTATTTAGCTGCACAAAAAGAGCAATTCTGTTTCTTGAGGTGCTGCTGCTGCTGTTGGGGAAACTCGATTCATCAACAGTATTCAGCAGTCCTTGGTTTCTGAATCAGGAACATATGTCACTGCTTTTGATTTTTAATCTTTTGTGTGTGTGTGTGTGTGTGTGTGTGTGTGTGTGTGTGTGTGTGTGTGTGTGTGTGTGTGTGTGTGTGTGTGTGTGTGTGTGTGTGTCATCCTGGCTAGAATCATGATTTGACAGTCCTTTTAAGCTTCAGCCTTCTCACCTTCTGGGAGAAACACAGGGCGGGGTTGCATGAAAAGTTCTTTCTTCCTTTTTTGGAGCCTTTCTTTGTGTTAACTACACATCTGACAACAGTGACAGGTTCAGTGATTAAAATACTACTGGATAAAACTTGAAAGTGTTGATCATAGCAAAGCAAAAATAACCATTTTTTCTGACATCTATAGGTTAGCGCAATGAATGCTGGCCTATTTACTGAGTCACAGACAGTAAATTATTCAACATTTTGCAAGGTTTAATAATGGAACCATGTCACTCATTTGCCAAGTCAAGTGGAAGATAGAAATAACTGATTTCCAAACACTCTAAACCTTGCAAAAAATTTTTGTTAAATCAGCCTTTCAAAAGTATGCAGCACCATAAGATTTCAGAATTCTCTCCACTTCCCTATTGCAAATCCACTGAGGATGCCTGACTTATCTTTGCCAAATGGAGCACTTCTGCTGGGACAATGCTGTCATTTACAAAGGCATTCATTTTGTTTCCTGGACTTTTTGACAAAACTGCATGTAGAATGAGATGCCTGTAAAATCTACTGATAGAATGGATGCAGTCACCAATACTGCAGGATTTGCAATGAGCTGGCTTGTTGTCATGTCTACCGCTTGCCTCTACTGGAAAGAATCACAGCTGATCATTTGTACAACTGTTCCTATATCACTAAATGCTAAGGGAGATTTCACTTTAGTTCACTGTTCAGGGAGGCCTGTACTTTGGTCGAAGGGGAATTAAAGTTCTATAACTGCTACCTTGCAGGTCAAATGGCCATCACATGCAGCATGGTGACAACATAACATCCCCTTAGTGGTCATAGAGAGCTGGTATATTTTGAGCCAGGTGTTTAGATCACTATTGCCACTTTCTGTGGTGTAAGAATTTAAAGGGACATTATCAGATTAAAAAGCATACATTAAAAAAGGTGTTTGTCTAGACTGCTAATCACAACTCTGAGATTAATCCAACTGAACACATTTTCTATTATTATTTGTATTCCAATGACACCCATAACAGGAAAGACAGTCTTGTGTGCACTGGGACTCATGAGACATGGGTCCAATTCCCAGCTCTGCCACAAATTTCTTCTATGACCATAAGTAAATCATTTCATCCCTCTGGGCCGCATTCCTCAACTCTGGAGAGGGGATAATACTTCCTTCCATTATGGGCTGGATAACTACTGTTTGTATCACAGAAGTGCCTAGGCCAGGGATTGGCAACCTTTGGCATGTGGCTTGCCAGAGTAAGCACCCTGGTGGGCCGGGCCAGTTTGTTTACCTGCTGTGTCCGCAGGTTCGGCAGATCGCGGCTCCCGTCCCAGGCCAATGGGGGCTGCAGGAATTGGAGCAGGCCGAGGGATGTGCTGGCCACCACTTCCCGCCGCCCTCATTGGCCTGGAGCGGCAACCACAGCCAGTGGGAGACGCAATCGGCCGGACCTGCGGTAAACAAACTGGCCCGGCCTGCAGGGGTGCTTACTTTGGTGAGCCACGTGCCAAAGGTTGCCGATCCCTGGCCTAGGGTCCCAGCTGAGACTGGGGGCCCATTGTGGATCGAGGAAGAAACACATAGCAAGTGACACTTCCTGCCCCAAGAATCTTACAATCTAAAGAGAGAAAGCAGGAGAGGGAGAGACAGTGTGGTGAGGTAATTTACCCAAACTCATGCAGTATATCAGTAGCAGAGCTGGGAGTCAAACCCTGATCTCCTCACTCCCTATCCAATGCTGACTAGACCATGCTGCTGGGGAGGCAAAGTAGGGAGGTGGATGCATAAAAGTACATCTCTAGACAAAGGCCCCACTGGGGACTCATTGTGTCAGTTACTGTACAAACACACAGACTGAGATATCATCCATGCCTGTTCTATTACAACTCTTGGTTTATTCTTCGAATTTCTCTCAACCCCAGGAATGGAAATAGACTGTTTGGCTTTTATTTCTAAGTATATTCCAGTGTTATTTCCAGCTCCTCCTGTGCTCTCATGCTGCCATAAAATGCTTACATTGCAAACACTGCAGGAGAACATTTTGTTTGTTTAAGAAAAGGCTCTTGCATATGGTGGGGTTTTTTTTCTTTCTTTAAATGTCAGGGAAACATTTCAGTTGGTCTAGCCTGAAGTTCTGTGACTCTTGTTTATATCCCACCTACGTTTGGGGCCCAAACTGCTCTTTTCACTAAAATCGTTGGTTTAAATCCACAGTTTTTGAATTCATTGTTGGTTTTCTTCCAGGTTCTATAGCCTGGTGACAATAATACTCAGTATAGTGCTTTATATTTTCAAATCTCTGTGTAAACATTAATTAATTCATCCTCATGGGATGAAATGCCTAAATATAATTCATCTCCACTTTAAAGCATGGATAATTTGCCCAAGGTCCTACAGTAAGTGTGTTGCATAGTCAGGATTAGAATTCAGGAAAGCCCAACTCTCAGGTTCATGTTCAGTCCACTAGCTCCCACCACCTCATGCTGTTGATAAGAAGTACTTCATAGAAAACAACACCTCACTTGGGCTGAACAGGTTTACGAAGCGCACCGCAGATAGTTTCATGAGGACTTTTAAGTCATAATTAATTTGTTACATTTTAGCAGTTTCATTTGGATAATTATCATAATGTCAGCTGCTTCACTGAACATCTTTCATCTAAATATTGGGATGGATCAGGTTTTCTGGAGAGATTTTATTTTCAGTCTGCTGAAACTAGAAAGCTCAAATACATGTGGGACCATTCAAATAAACCAATGGCTTTCTTGGACTTTTTTGAGACACCAAATAGATTAGGCTTCCTTACAGCTTTTAGGTGAACCAGTTTGCCTAGGTCTTTAAAAAAAAAAAATATTATTCATAGAATAATAGAATATCAGGGTTGGACAGGTCCTCAGGAGGTCATCTAGTCCAACCCCCTGCTCAAAGCAGGACCAATCCCCAATTAAATCATCCCAGCCAGGGCTTTGGCAAGCCTGACCTTAAAAACCTCTAAGGAAGGAGATTCCACCACCTCTTTAGGTAACCCATTCCAATGCTTCACCACCCTCCAAGTAAAAAAGTTATTCCTAATATCCAACCTAAACCTCCTCCACTGCAACTTGACACCATTACTCCTTGTTCCGTCATCTGCTACCACTGAGAACAGTCTAGATCCATCCTCTTTGGAACCCTCTTTCAGGTAGTTGAAAGCAGGTATCAAATCCCTCCTCATTCTTCTCTTCTGCAGACTAAATAATCCCAATTCCCTCAGCCTCTCCTCATAAGTCATGTGCCCCCTAATCATTTTTGTTGCTCTCGGCTGAACTCTTTCCAATTTTCCACATCCTTCTTGTAGTATGGGGACCAAAACTGGACACAGTACTCCAGATGAGGCCTCACCAATGTCGAATAGAGAGGAATGATCACATCCCTTGATTTGCTGACAATGCTCCTACTTACACAGCCCAAAATGCGGTTAGCCTTCTTGGCAACTAGGGCACACTGTTGACTCATATCCAGCTTTTTGTCCACTGTAACCCCTAGGTCCTTTTCTACAGAAATGCTGCTTAACCTTTCAGTCCCTAGTCTGTAGCAGTGCATGGGATTCTTCCATCCTAAGTGCAGGACTCTGCACTTGTCCTTGTTGAACCTCATCAGATTTCTTTTGGCCCAATCCTCTAATTTGTCTAGGTACCTCTGCACCCTATCCCTACCCTCCAGCGTATCTACCACTCCTCCCAGTTTAGTGTCATTTGCAAACTTGCTGAGGGTGCAATCCATGCCATCCTCCAGATCATTAATGAAGATATTGAACAAAACCGGACCCAGGACCAACCCTTGGGGCACTCTGCTTGCTACCAGCTGCCAACTAGACATGGAGCCATTGATCACTATCATTGAGCCCGATGATCTAGCCAGCTTTCTATCCACCTTATAGTCCATTCATCCAGCCCATACTTCTTTAACTTGCTGGCAAGAATACTGTGGAAGACCATATCAAAAACTTTACTAAAGTCAAGGAATAACAAGTCCACTGCTTTCCCCTCATCCACAGAGCCAGTTATCTCATCATAGAAGGCAGTTAGGTTAGTCAGGCATGACTTGCCTTTGGTGAATCCATGCTCAGTGTTCCTGATCACTTGCCTCTCCTCGAAGTGCTTTAAAATTGATTCCTTGAGGACCTGCTCCATGATATTTCCAGGGAATGAGGTGAGGATGACTGACCTGTAGTTTCCCGGATCCTCCTCCTTCCCTTTTTTAGAGATGGGCATACATTAGCCTTTTTCTAGTTATCTGGGACCTCCCCTGATTGCCATGAGTTTTCAAAGATAATGGCCAAGGACTCTGCAATCACATCTGCCAACTTCTTTAGCACTCTCAGATGCATTGTATCCTGCCCCATGGACTTGTGCTCGTGCAGCTTTTCTAAATAGTCCTGAACCACTTTTTCTCCACATCTCCACATAGGGCTGATCACCTCCTCCTCATACTGTGCTGACCAGTGCAGTAGTCCCCTGACCTTGTTCGTGAAGACAGAGACAAAAAAAAGCATTGAGTACATTAGCTTTTTCCATAGCCTCTGTCACTAGTTTGCCTCCCCCATTCAGTAAGGGGCCCACATTTTCCCTGATCACCTTCTTGTTGCTAACATACCTGTAGAAACTCTTCTTGTTATGCTTAACATCCCTTGCTAACTGCAACTCCAAGTGTGATTTGGCCTTCCTGATTTCACTCCTGCATGCTTGAGCAATACTTTCATACTCCTCCCCGGTCATTTGTCCAATCTTCCACTTCTTGTAAGGTTCTTTTTTGTGTTTAAGATCAGCAAGGATTTCACTGTTAAGCCAAGCTGGTTGCCTTTCATATTTACTATTCTTTCTATACATCGGGATGGTTTATTCCTGAAAGCTCAGTAAGGATTCTTTAAAATACAGCCAGCTCTCCTGGATTCCTTTCCCCCTCATGTTATTTTCCCAGGGGATCCTGCCCAACAGTTCCCTGAGGGAGTCAAAGTCTGCTTTTCTGAAGTCCAGGGTCTGTATTCTGCTGCTCTTCTTTCTTCCTTTTGCCAGGATCCTGAACTCAACCATCTCATGGTCACTGCCTCCTAGGTTTCCAGCCACTTTTGCTTCCCCTACTAATTCTTCCCTGTTTGTGAGAAGCAAGTTGGCAAAGAGCTCTGCCCCTAGTTGCTTCCTCGAGCACTTGCACCAGGAAATTGTCCCCTACACTTTCCAAAAACTTCCTCGATTGTCTGTGCACTGCTGTATTGCTCTCCCAGCAGATATTGAGGTGATTGAAGTCCCCCATGAGAACCAGGGCCTGTGATCTAGTAACTTCTGTTAGTTGCCTGAAGACAGCCTCATCCACTGCATCCCCCTGGTCCGGTGGTCTATAGCAGACTCCCACCATGACATCATCCTTGTCGCTCACACTTCTGAATTTAATCAAGAGACTCTCAGGTTTTGCTGCAGTTTCATACTGGAGTGCTGAGCACTCATACTGCTCTCTTACATACAGTGCAACTCCCCCACCTTTTCTGCCCTGCCTGTCCTTCCTGAACAGTTTATAGCCATCCTTGCCAGTACTCCAGTCATGTGAATTATCCCACCAAATATCTGTTATTCCAATCTGTCATAAACAGATAGTTAAGGGTTAATGTCTCTTTTACCTGTAAAGGGTTACAAGCAGTGAACCTGGAACACCTGACCAGAGGACCAATCAGAAGACAAAATACTTTTAAATCTCAGTGGAGGGAAGTCTTTGTTTTATGTTGTTTGTTTGTCTGTTGTTCTATCTGGGTTCTGAGAGTGACCAGACGTACCTACAGGTTCTCTAATTTTCTATTCAAATAGTAAGTACCAGTAGAAAGGCAGTTTAGTCTTTTTGATTGTTTTCTCTATTTGCAAATGTGTATTTTGCAGGAAGGGTTTTAATTTGTATTTGTGCTGGGGGGAAGGCTTCTCTCTAGTGTCTATAAGCTAGAAGACCCTGTAACCTTTACCATCTTAATTACAGAGACAACTTTTACTTTTTTCTTTCGTTTATTAAAAGCTTTTCTTTTTTAAGACCTGATTGATTTTTTCCCCTTGTTGAGGCTCAAGGGAATTGAGTCTGTACTCACCAGGGAATTGGTTGGAGACAGGGAGAGAGAAGGGAGGGGGGAAGGTGGAATTCCTCTGTTTTAGATTCACGGAGCTTGAATCTGTATTACCTCTTGGGGAGGGGAAAAGAGGAGGGGGAAAGGTGCATTCGTCTCTTTTTTAAGATTCAAGGAGTTTGAATCACAGTGATCTTCCAGGGTAACCCAGGGAGGGAAAGTCTGGGAGAGGCAACAGGGGGTGGGGGGAAGGGTTTACTTTCCTTGTGTAAGATCCAGTGGGTCTGGGTCTTGGGGTCCTCTGAAAAGGTTTTGGGGGGACCAGAGTGTACCAGGCACTGCAAGTCCTGGTTGGTGGCAGCACTACAAGATCTGAGCTGGTAATTAAGCTTAGGGGGATTCATGCTGGTACCCCATCTTTTGGACTCTAAGGTTCAGAGTGAGGGTTATACTATGACAATCACATCATAATTCTGTGACTATGCCGGGACTTCCAGTTCTTCCTGCTTCTTTCCCAGGCTTCTTGCATTTGTGTATAGGCACTTAAGATAACTCGCTGATTGTCCTGCTTTCTCAGTATGAGGCAGGAGTCCTCCCATCTTGCACTCTCCTGCTTGTGCTTCCTCCCGGTATCCCAATTTCCCACTTATCTCACGGCTTTGGTATCCTTCCCCCGGTGAACCTAGTTTAGAGCTCTTCTCACTAGGTTAGCCAGCCTGCTTGCAAAGATGCTCTTCTCTCTCTTCCCTCTCTTTATTAGGTGGAGCCCATCTCTTCCTAGCAATCCTTCTTCTTGGAACACCCTCCCATAGTCAAAGAATCCAAAGCCTTCTCTCCAGCACCACCTGAGTAGCCATTTGTTGACTTCCACAATTTGACGGTCTCTACCTGGGCCTTTTCCTTCCACAAGGAGGATGGACACCAAATGTGCCTCAGACTCCTTTATCCTTCTTCCCAGAGCCACATAGTCTGAAGTGATCCACTCAAGGTCATTCTTGGCAGTATCATTGGTGCCCATGTGGAGAAGCAGGAAGGGGTAGCGATGTGAGGGCTTGATGAGTCTCAGCAGTTTCTCCATCACATCGTGAATCCTAGCTCCTGGCAAGCAGCACACTTCTCGGTTTTCCCAGTTGGAACGGCAGATCGATGGCTCGGTCCCCCTTAGGAGGGAGTCCCCGGCCACCACCACCTGCCTCCTTCTCTTGAGAGTGGTGGTTGTGGAACCCACATCCCTAGGACAGTGAATCTCATGTCTTCCAATTGGTGGAGTCTCCTTCTGCTCCCTTCCCTCAGATGTATCATATAGTCCACTCTCTGAATTAGTACCTATGGAGAGAACATGAAAACAGTTGCTCACCTGTATCTGCATTGCTGGTACATGGATGTGCCTCTTTCTTCGTCTGGAGCTCACATGCTGCAATTGTGATATTGCTTTAATGGGTTTTAGATGGAGAAAGCTTCAGAATATAGGCTTTGCCATACTGGATCAGATCATCCATCTTGCTTTGCTTCAATGTACAGGCTGCAACAGCAACCAACACTTGAAGCAGCAGAGAAAAGTGCGGGAAGTATATATAATGCACCCAGATAATTTTTCAATGTTATCCATGAAAGAGACAGTTCCCACCTTAGCCCTATGGAGGTCACTTCCAGTGATAGGTAAACTGATTCCAATAAAGTAAGAATCCATCCCCCGAACACGTGACTGTCCTGTGGAAGTGCAGCTAAGTAGAACTTCCTATACACACTCAATGAAACAGCCAATAAACCTGGACTGCTTCACTCTTTACCACAAATAGAATTCCCAGATTCCAGTCCTATCCTTCCCAGTAAGGAGACAGAAGGAGAAGAGCCTCCATCCACTGGGCAAACTCTAAGAGTCAGGAATGTTAGGCATGGAGAGAGGAGTCTCTTTCCCATCTGCAGCGCCCCACAGGGCCCAGTCTGAAGCAGGGCCCTCAGAAGAATCCTGAGGAGAGGAGCTGGGATAACTGCCCCTACTTAGAATCATAGAAGATTAGGGTTGGAAGAGACCTCAGGAGGTCATCTAGTACAACCACCTGCTCAAAGCAGGACCAACCCCAACTATTTCCCATAAAAAAGCTCTGTGTAAAACCCATGCACTTTGGCTTTGATTGAGAGAGAAAAGAAAATTTCAGCTCACATGCAGAAATCCATTGCTACATTATTCCCATTTCCCAGGATATTTTATTCACCATTCTTTTATTTGTTAGATTGTAAACCCTTCAGATTAGGGACTGTATCTTTTCTGCATTTGTATAGCACCCAACACAATGGGATCATCAG
The DNA here is from genome assembly GCF_025201925.1 of Gopherus flavomarginatus. Classification (NCBI taxonomy): domain Eukaryota; kingdom Metazoa; phylum Chordata; order Testudines; family Testudinidae; genus Gopherus; species Gopherus flavomarginatus. Next base: position 123,270,400 of record NC_066621.1, on the reverse strand, counting down.
CCTTTGGCTACTATCATATTACCAATATTAACTATTACAACTGCTATATGTTTAGAAAGTTTAATATCCAGAAATGTATTATCCAGCGATAGCTCCACTGATTGCCAAAACTCTGTACTGCTGATGGACAAAACAATGCAAATGCTCTTCGTGCTATAATAGCCAAAAATAACTCTATTGCCCTGCTAGATTTCCAGCTATCCAAGAAACCAAGCCCCTGGTCTTGAGATACAATATCTATAGTGGGTTTCCTTGAATGGCTGCATTTCAGCATCATCACTCATTTCACCTGGCAACATTTCAGTGCCAATTTGGAGGCCAGGCAAAATGCTTCAAGTGGTCAGCAGCTTCCAACTCAGTTTGATTATCAGATCCTGTCTCCTGCTAAGATATTTGCTATGACACCAATGGTGCAACTACATTACAAAAAAACTGGGGAGCTCAGTGAGAGAATGTATTAGTTCTACAGCTGCACTGAGGAGGGACATAAACAGGATACTAAAATGTTAAGGGAGACATGTTCCCCTGAACTCTCACTTTGCTTGTGATTTCATGTATAGTTGTATATAAGTATTCACTGAATTATATGGACAAACAATTTTCAGCCTGTGGGTTGCTCATGAACTTTGACGTTTTGTTATATTTTACTCATGATATGCAGTTGGTCACCTAAGTCACATGGTATTGTTTCTGCTACCTGATTGGATGAGTGAAGCTAACAAATGACAATCAATGAATACTCATGTTCACTGATCAGTACAGGAGTTAATGCTAGTTTCCAAAAACAAGTGTGAACAAATACCCATTTGGTGAACATTCCTAATTATCATAGGGGAAAAGGATGTGAGCATGGTTGAACTGAACAGCAGTTTGGATTGAAAGGGAGGTTTGAGAAGACTGAATATCACACACAAAGAGCTCTGCCTCCCACCCTAAATTTGATTCTTGCAAAGTCTTGAGTGACCCTCTGTGAATTTTGTTGAGGAAATAACGCAACGGGAAGGTGTATTATTAGCATTAACTTGATTATACTGAATTTTCAGTTCTGTGAATCCTACAAATGGAGAACTAAAACATCTGTCTCTCCTTCCTTTATTAGTGCAATCCCTGAGGTGCCCTAACTTTGAAGAGACAACAGCAAGAGAGCTGGATAACTTCAAAGACAAAGCCTCAGATTTGAGGTTTGGAGGCTTCTGTCAGGATCCAACTTGCAGTCCTCAGTCAGGTACTAGGTCTCAGCTTGGCTTCTGATGCAATGCAGTGCATCTCATAAAATAGTTGTTATGCTATTTAACACACAACTGGGAATCTCTGCTACGGGGATGGGATTGAAAATGGAAATTAACTTGCCTAGCTGGAGAAATCTGTCAATGTAGAAAATACACATCTTCTGCCCCCATGGCCCAATACCCTCTGACAGAGGGATCTGTCAGATCACCTGAGATATCCCTACACTGGAGGCTTTCCAAGAGCAGAATGCACATCTATTTTTAGAAGTGAGCTGCATCTTCAGTGGGGAAAAATCAACCACAAGAAGCCCACTTGGAAGTCAGAAAGGTCTTTATGAATTGCTGCCTGACTACCTTACTGGAAACTAGACCATTTATCCTTGATGGGCCCAAAACAAGTACCCTGAAAGCAAGTGAAGCTCAAGAGGATTATCCCAATATAGGCTTGTTCTTTCCCTCACCAAATTAGCCAGCAACTCAATTCCCTTCAGCAGATTCTGCTGATGCAATGGTGCGCTCTCTACATATGCCTCATGGGTGAATGCCCTGTGTTTTATTGGGCCCAAGAGATAGTGATCTTTAGTCTAGAGAAGGGAAGGGGATACTTCCTGTAAGAGCAAGCCCCAGTTAGTTGTTATCATAGTTGTTACCCACTAGCCAGGTGAACAGGAAGTTTTGCTGGCTGCAGGCTTTTGGTGGCTCTACCAGGGCAAGAATGAGGAACAGCAGCTCTGTCAAACCTGAGGCTTTACCCTGACCTCAGCCAGCAGCAACTGTAGCAGAAAAGGATTCCATGAACCTGGAGAGAATCGATACATTATTTCCTCTCACTCTGAGGCCCACAGTTCCTTATAGATTGGACAGTCCCCCCAAAAGCCTACTGATAGGGAACAGACACCTCATCTCCTCCTCCTCAAAGAAAGGAAGAAGGGACTACCCTGTCCCATGAAGAATTGTAGCTCTGAATGCCAGACACTCTCTCAGGGAGAAGTTGTTGGGGATGGGCGAGAGAGAGCAAAGCCAGCCAGCTGTGACAAAACTATTTGTGCGCGAGTCTTCTCCCCTGGGGTGCAGAACTGGCAGAACCTCTCACCCAGGTGCAGCTGAGGTGAGTTTGCCATTCAATGCAAGTGTTTCACACAGCAACACAGCTCTCCCCCTCCAATCATCCCTGCCTCTGGGGAAAGCTGAGACAGAAGGTAAATGAGCAGTATCATCCCCCTAGGATTGTGACCCTCTCCCACACTGCACCTCTTCTGCCCTTTTTATGAAGCTGGGTGGGGCAGGGAAATGAAAAGCATCCAGTTTCCTTACAGCCATTCCATTTTACTTTATAATGTTTCTTTTTTTATGAAAAAAAAATATTTATTTGTCTTAGCTCCCTCCTGTAAAAATGTAAAATCCAACAAGTTAGCCTATTCCTTTTGTCAGCCCAGCAGTAATGCTATTTTTATTTCATGTTGAAGCATTCAGTCCTTTATGATAAAGAAAGAATCAGAATAATGAAAAAAATAAATCAAGCTGCATCTCCACTTTATTTCATTTCCTCTTTCCATTAACTTTGAGTTGACAAACATTTCTCAAGTCGGAGAATTCAAAGATCTCTGAGCAGCAACTTTTATAGCTAGCAGTGAGGTTTTGTGAGAAAAGACAACAGGCTCCCATAGAAAGCCATGGCTGTCACGTCAGCTACTTGCCCTGAGGTCAGTTTGGAAATGTGGGCTCCACGTTTTGATCCAAGAAATTCATATCATTACTTGGCATCCATCACCTTCCTCTCCTCTTTCCTTCTCCTTTCTTGCTCCCAGTGAGCTGAAGGGAAAAGACTGGGTCATAGGCCATTCTGTGAGGGGCAGGGACCCAGATCAATATCTGGCCTTCAGAAAATTCTGTAACCTAGTTCTGCTTCTAAATAATAAGAGGCTCTGTGTTCTGGGAAAAAATAAAATGGATGCCCAAAGGCAGACAGGATCAGACTTGGGGAAAAGTCTATGTGTGAGGATGAGCAAGTCAGATGTAGCAGCCTGGCTGCGAATGGAAGTCAAGGAAGCAGTCAGTCTGGGAGTTGGATCTAAACAGTTGAGTGCAAAGCAGGAAAATAGCCTGTTGCTGGCAGGAGGGCAGGAGTAGCAGGATCAAGGGGAGTGGCTTGCATAGACATAGATGACAATAGAGAGGGTCCCCAAAAGCTACTACAAACACCACCACTGATATATGGACTAAGTGCTAAAGTGCTAGCTGGTGGGAACCAAAGGCCAGTGCTTCACTGACCTTTGAAAAATGGATGGACTAGGAGGGGTATACCACATATTGGCAAAAGGAATCCCTTGAGGCACAGTTATCCTTATCCTTATATGCCTCCACAAGGATGGCACCTATAGGCTGAGAGAGGAACCTATATTTTCTACTGCTGCTGTTCAAGTCATTGTGGGGAAAGTGAGACAAAGGTAAATCACATGATTTGCCCAAGGGAATTAGTAATCTGGCATTTAACATTTTTTATGCACGATGCTATCAGTGAGGAAGTGTCTCAGGAAGCAACTCTAAGAGGATGCTGCAGTAATAAACAGATATTGTAATATCTTGTTAAACAGAGTTTTTGCCAGTGGCATTATTCCAGGAGTGCCACATACCTGTGCTAACCCACTAGTAAGGGGACTGTGAGATCATGTAACAGTATATAGTGACTAGGCTCGGCTCTGCATGAGGCACTGGCTCCTCCTCTGTGCCTGGGGTAAGGCACTGTCCAACCAAATGAGTACCAGTCAAATACAGATATATTTTTAATTCTTTGCCAAGAAAGAACAGGAAAAAAAAAACTTCCCCGATGGAATTTCCGTATTTGTGCAACTCTAAAGTATCCTTCCAGATTAAAATGGGCCAGTTGTTCCATTGCAGACAGATGGCCTTGGAACAAGCAGCTGAATTCGTTTCTAACAATATCCCTGCAGAAGCCAAGATGCCCACGCAATATTCTATATATATCCCCAAGAAAAAAAGAATTAAAATAACTAACAAACATTATGTTTCTGGCCAAATCTTCCACAGAAAACAGTCCGTTGCCCAATAATATTGTCCACAGCATCAGCTGAAAATCCCTTTAATGAGGATAAGAGGGAAGAAAACACAAGGAATCCCTCTACTACTTTTGAATAAGATTTCCCTGTCTGAAGAAAGGCTACCACATCTGTTTGCCTAGGTTCTAGTATCTTATCCATCATCTTGAGACAAGCTCTGCTCACCTTATTCACACAACTAGTAGGAGAAGTCTAGGGTACATGCTCACCTGCTTAATTGAGCTAAAAGGCACTTTAGTGTGTACACATTAGGACAATAGTTGTGGTTAGATCAAGAACTGTTAGTGCACAATGTCATCTAAAACAATTTATCTAGTGTTCACAATCCCTAACATGTCATTTTTCCCAGGGAAACAAAACAAAGCAAAACAAACCAAGAAAATGTGTCATAGAAATTCCTGCTGCACAGTTCAGATTCCTATAGGAATAGGCCTTAAATTCCCACATAAATCTAGGAACTCTGCCTGTAGCTTGCACTTTGCTCACTTCTACCATGATCTCTCTCAGGGAAGGTGAAGCCATCTGAAGGGCATAAGGGGTGGAAAAACTCCTTCCCCTCTCAAACCTTTGTGAATATTTGAAATCAAATTCTTGATCAAATTGGGCTAGAGAGAAAGTTAGAATGGCTCTACAGCCCAGAGGTTAGTCACATGTTCCAGGACCCCAGCTCTAGTGAATAGTTAATTATTGATACACAGTAGACTAATTTCAACAAAAGAGATTTAGAAAGAATTGCCCTAGGATGCCCCACAATCCCATAGCTAGGGTGCTCTCCTGGGACAAGAGAGACCCAATTTCAAATCCCTGCCCACCATCAGTCAGAAGGGGAAATTGAACCTGGCCCTCCTCCATCCTGGGTGAATGTTTTACCGCTAGGCTAAAGACTATAAGGGGGAACACCACCACTTCCTTTAGCCATTTAGTGCAGGTTCAGGTATCCTCAGACCATGTCTACTCCTAGAGGCGAGGTAGGTGGGGGTATGCCTTGTTCGTGAATACTGCCAGGGCTTAGGCGCGAGTTAGGTGCCAAGCTGCAGGACAGTATCAAGATTTAGGTTGCAGTGTGCATGCCCAGATGCTGAAATTGAAGCATTTCTGGGACTTGAGGAGGTGAAGCTTAGGCCCCCTAGAGATTTTAGGCACCTAGAGCGATGGACAACAGTTGTGTGTGCGTGTGTGGATGGGAAGGGGGAATGGTGAATATCTGTGGCACCTAAATGTTGCACTTGAAGCCTATAATGGCAGTTATGCATTTACATCCCCCTTGTGAATCTCACACTAAATGTCTCCTGTGTACTGTACAGCACCCTCACATCAATGGGCATTATAGGTGCTTAGCACCTTGCTGGATCAGCCCGTTAGTGAAGCAGGTAAATATTACCTCCATTTTAAAGATAGGTAAGCTGAGGTACAGAGAGGTAAAGGGACTTGCCCATAATCACACCGTGACTCAGTGGCAGAAACAGCAGCCCCCATTCCCAGTCCTGTGCTTTAGCATCTTAGACCATGCTGCAGCTTTTCTCGGGGGGAGGGAAGGTGTTAATTAAGGGCAAACATGGAATGTACAGCTGAGGCAGCAGCCACACTACGTTCCCTCCCCCTGTAGTACAACTCGTGCAACTCAACATTTGCAATTAAATGGCCCTCCTCATCTTTAATAACTTTCCTTTCTTCTTAATTGTTTTTGATCAGCATATTCTTCCCAAACGCATACGAGTTAATTCTGTCCAGGATGGGAGAGGTTCCCCTCTGGCCCCAACAACTCTGTGACTGGCATAAACACTAAAACAAAAAAGAAATGACCTCCTAATTATGAGTGATTTGCTCTCTCATCCCAAGGTGATAGAGGCATAATTTTGACAAAGAATTGAAAGTCAGGGATCATCAAGTGATTTCACTCCAGATTAATTTCCCTTGGCAAAAGTGCAAAATGGTTGCAGTGTGAGCATGGAGCTGCATTTTATCTGCCCAATTCAGCCTGGAATAATAAGACCGTCTTATCTGCTAGCCATTTTAATTCATTCTCTGCAATTTAATTATGCTTCCATGCAAAACCACCTGTGACCTTCCGTCTGGTAATGAAATTCTAACCCCCTCCACACACACCTCCGAGCAGAGGACAGTGTATTCCTGGAGGGCAATGAGAAATAAGGACCGTGACACTTGCAGCAGGAGGCATCTGCTCACTCTCTGTCTCTCTCCAGATAGCTAGCGGTTAGAGGCTTGCCACGTGGGTTCCCTTATAAGTGTACAGAGCTATAGCAGATTCGGCTGTGCTGAGAGCCATCCCTTTGGAACAAATTAGGAGCACCAAGGTGGGCTGGCTGCTGGAAGGCAAAATGATGTATTGCATTTGCTCTAATGCAGGAGCAGAAAAGTGTTTGGTGTGGCAACAGGAAAATATCACATCTTTTTTCCTTCTGTAGATTCTTAGGAAAGTAATACGAAAGAAAAAATCTTATATGTTTCTTTCTCTAAAAAGAAAAAAAAATGAAAAGAGCTGAGATGTATTAAATGTCCTTGTCTTTAATACCTCTGCTTATTTGATGTTAACTTAAGGGAAAACTTTATCTTATGTGAGATGAGCATTTCTGATCTGTGTTTCTGGTCATCAGAACCTGCTAACTGAAGGTAGTTTCTGGGTTAAACCAATGGAAGGTATTTTATTTAAACACAGACAGTTCATAACACGTTCCTCCAGGCAATGAGAATGAGGGACCCAGCTATTTTAACTCACTTTAGCTCCAAGGCAAACTGGTTCCCCAAGTGCTTGTTTTACATCCCTTTCCCTCACAGTGGCTTACAACAAATCTTATTATTTAGCACCAGAGCTGCTGGAAAAGCAGAATTTTCCAATCACATGATATTTCAACATTTCAAAGTTACTTTCCATGGTAAATTGGAATAAATAAAAATATCAAAAAAATTTCAGCAATGAAAAGTGCCAAAAAACTTCAAATCAGAAATGTTGAATTGGAAACTGTTGATATTTTGCATCAGAACAATTTGACATTTTCAAGAACATTTTCCATCTTGATTCACCTGTTTGAAAACTTGAAAAAATCATCAAAACCAGCATTTCCCTGTTTCCAATTTCAATAAAACCATGTTTCCTGATGGGAAAAAAATTTGGTAAAAAAATTTCAATCAGTTCTGGATGATGCTTTTCGTCCAAGGATTGAAAATCACTTTACAAAAGTCTGTAACTATCATGATGCGCCTTTTTTAGGGGAACTGCAACACATAGAAAATTGTCCAAGGTTGCAAAAGTCAGCAACAGAGCTGGAAATGGAACCTAGATCTCCCGAGGGGCAGTGCTGTGCTCTAAATCTGGGGTCACAAGAAGTGTCGGGGTCACAACTACTCTTCCCTCTCTATATTGCTAAATGGGAGGGAAGTGCTAGCTAGATAGGAGACTGGCTGAGGGAGGTTCTGACAGTGAAAAGAATGAGACCTATTGCACTAGACTACACATGCCAGAAAATTGCTGCCTGGCAAAGGTATACATACAACTCCACTAAGTAAAAGGAAGGTCTCTTCTATACTTGTTTCTGTACTGGTATCATGTCTACTATTTTCCACTGCCCCAATAGAAGTCCTACATGAGCCAGTTCTAATTGTGCATCTCCTCAGGCACATGACTGTCTCTTTCTACCTGCGAGCACAGAGGTTCATTAAAAAGTACATATAACTCACAGGTTGAAAAAAACCCAAACTTGCTTGATGAGGTTTACTGATATCAGCCTCTCTCAATGACACAAATGGAGCTTTGGAACTTGTTGAAGCATTAAATGAAGTATTAAAACTGAACAAGGGATTGCCTTGTTTAATTTTAGTTTTAGAAAGGCACACAGGAGCAGGAAGCAGAAGGAAAGAGAAGGATAATCATATGTGGATGAATCAGAAGGTATATAATACACATGCTAGAAAGGAATAGTTGCTACTGAAGAACTTAAAAGTTAAAGTATTGTTTTAACGTTATGGTTTGTGGACTATTATCCTCTGCTTCAGATGAAACAGTTGGGATTCAAGCAGGGGTGAAAGTAACTTACAGGACTCACCGGTACTGCTGGAGTCCTGAGGGGGGGCATGGCCTCATCCGGAAGAGGCATGGTCTCAACCGGAAGAGGCGGTGCCTCTCAAGATTTAAAGGCCCTGGGGCACTGCCTGTGGCTGGGAGTCCCAGGGCCATTAAATCAACCCAGGGCTCCCAGCTTCAGAGGTGTCTGGGAGCCCCGGCTCAGGGGCAAATTAAAGGGCCCAGGGCTCGGTCCGCCACGGAGCTCCGGGCCCATTAAATCCCTACCACAGCTCTGGCTGCCGGAGCTGCAGATGGGATTTAAAGGGCTCTGGGCTCCCTGCAGCTGCGGGAGCTCCGAGCCCTTTAAATCCTGGCCCCAGCCTGGCCACCGGAGCCACGAGAGGGATTTAAAGGGCTCTGGGCTGCCCATGGCCGCGGGAGCTCTGAGCCCTTTAAATCCTGCCCCAGCCCAGCCGCCAGAGCTGCAGGAGGGATTTAAAGGGTTCCAAGCTGCCTGCTGTGGCGGGGAGCCCAGAGCCCTTTAAATACCTGCTGTGGAAGCCGGTGCGGTCCGGCACAGCGTACTGGCTCTTGCCGGTATGCCTTACCGGACCGGACTGGCTTACTTTTACCTCTGGATTCAAGTGAGTAAATGAAAAAGATAAACTCATCCCAAGTTCTGTTCCCATGGAGTTCATGTATTTAGCTTGGGTTTAATTCTAATCACAATTCAAGCCCTATCTGTAATAACAGTATTTGCCTCTAATTTGCAATCAGCTTCTGGGCTTGCTATTGGGAAGTATTGAATGTGCCCTTATTTACAACTGGAGATGGGAGCACCTCACAGCATTGGGCCTTTTGAGCAGTTCAGCTCCCTAGATATTAAAGATGTGCTCATTTTGTGCTGCGATCGTTGTCTGACTAGCAACTACTATTTAATTTTTTTCACTTTGCCTCCTTTCAAAATACAACTTTAATAAATGCATCATATATCATTGAGCACCAAGGAGCAGCATCTCATTCTGTCGCACCCCACTACATGGGATCCAATATGATGCCAACTACACCAGCTCTATATCAGACATTTAAACAAACACTAGTTCTTTTAACAAATGGTATCCTGTCCTCAGTAGCTGATGTCCATAGACGCTCCTGTGTTTTGAGGTGAAAGCTTGTACTGGTGAAGAAACATCAAGAAGACTTCACCTTCATGAGTAAATAATTATGGTTCCAGAACTCACTCCACTGGGAATGTTATAGACCTTGTTGTCAAAGTCGTATTAAAACTGAGTTCCCAATATTCAGTGGATACTGGGGATGGGCTTCTCTGATAAGCCATTGGCTCCAAGGAGGCTAGTTAACAGACCATCATAATGAAATCACTAGTGTGTATATGTGTACCACATTCCTCTGCTGGATGGAAGGAGAATTGCTCAACAGTCTGTCCATTTATTAATTATTATTATTATTATTTTATTATTATTTATTAATTCGGATTGTGGTGGTTCTTAAGCTTTAACCAGGTGCCAGGGAACCACTGTGCAAGCACCATAGAAACACACAACATCAAAGAAGTTACAATCCAAGTAAAAGAGGAGAGGCATAACAAGTGGACACAACAACAAACAGATGACAGGGGCACAAGGTAACAATGAGAAGATTATGGACCCCAAATTGCTGACAACCAATAGAAATCCAGCTCTGGATCAGGATGATCTGCATTTGGTCTCTGCTGTCATATGAAATGAGGAGCCACAGTGAATAGAAGATGGCCACAGATTTATCAGTCATTTCATCTACTACTAATGGAATTGCCACTGGGTTGGAACACAGCACGGCTATACAACATGTATGAAGAAAAAGAGAAAAGTTGTATGCAAATGAAGCTGTTCAGAGGATTTAATAAGACAAAGTCCACCTATTTCCAGTGAAATTTGGTCAGCTCACCTGAACTGACATCCCAATTCTTGTGGGGGATAGTACTTCCTTTTATTGCCTCAGCAGTATAGTAGTGGCAGACTAGTAGCACAGTGGCATGTTTTAGGAAATTTGTATAGGTTAAGAATTGGTCTATATCAAGGGTATTAAAAAAAAGTATTCACAGCTAGAATAGCACCATCACAATTTAGACTTCAACAAAGAGGATTTAAAATGGTAATGAATATTCAAAGAGTATATAGTAAAAAGAATTTTTAAGCTTTTCTGGATCATTTTTCCTATTGTGATATAAATAATCCTCTAATTATTCCACCTATGAAATATGCATATATTAATTAAGAAAAAGATTACAGCTCACTATATATGCTATTGTGTTCTTAATAAGCAAGCTTATTGGTTGAGCTGAATTCAGTGGGAAATAATTAAGGCTGTAGAATCCGGTTACGACAAAAATCAGTTGAGGCAGAGGGAGCACAATGGCTCATAAAGGTGATTATTGTAACATTAATCAGGAAAATTAATACCAGGGAGAATCAGAGGGTCAGCTGCTTTGATATTAGAAAACCTGGGGAAAAGCAAGGAGTGTGTGTAGAAAGGAAGACTCGCTGCTAGTATGCCCCCTTATGGCTGGGCTTGGCATAGCAGCTCTTTAGACTTCCAGCATCCCATTCTTTGATGCTGACCAAGATTTATCTTTGTCTTTGCTGATCTGTCTGGGACTGTGACCAGGGAAGGATGAGCAGCATAGCCACCCAGGGTGAAAAGCTACAGGGGCATAAAAATGGGTTGGAAACAAGGCAATACAATAAAGCCTTGCACTGTGAGGGTTGGTCAGGCTCATTAGGCTTCCCTGTGCCCAGCTTTCCGGGCATCTTCCTGGCTCAGTGCCCTCTGGGTCTAGCTCCAGAATTCAGTCCTCCAAGGCTTCTTTCTGTCTTTAATGAAAAAGAAGAACCTCCCAGTTACTTCTCTCCTGAATTTGAAACCTCCCTGGCCTTTTTTCCCCACTGGCTGGTGCTCTTTCCATTATGAAGACCCAGTTCCTCCCCAAATGAGTTTAATCACCATTTATGCCTACCACCCCTACAGGTGTCACCCAGTGGTGCAATTGGGCTCAGTCTCCTGTTAATCCATGGTTAACCAGGGTGGAATTTGTACACACCATCACAGTGTGGGAGGTTAACATTAGAGACAACAAATATAACTATGTAGCACCTTTCAAACGGAGATTTCCCAAAGGGCTTTACAAACTGTGTGTGAATGGATGTATATATAACTCACCCAACTTTGAAATACAGCCAGGTCTAGCAAAACAGACAGAGTGTACTAGCAATGGAAATGGTTGCATTCTTTATTGTGAATGATAGGCTTTGCTGACTCCTGAATATGTTTAAATAAGAAAATAATAAATACCAAATAACTAAACGTAAATAGCAACTAAGGAATAGTTAATACTGTTGTTCACAAAGTAATACCCATGTCTGCATGAGGATAAGGGTATTTTTACAAAGAATAACCGCTCCTCAAATCATTGTTTGAACAAAAGTCTATTCAGGATAGTGTTAGTGAAAGGGCAATGAGAAGAACGCCAATCAGAGAGAAGTCTTGAATGTGTTCGGGATTACTAATTTGGAGCCAGTCCAACTAGTAAAACTGCACAATAGGATTGCCCAATGGGCATGTGTTTGTTTGTTTTTACCTTTAAGAAAGGAATGGAAGAAAAGTGTTTGCAATTAAAATTGCAGCTGCAATGTAGGTAGCTACAGTGGAATACTCAAGTTGGAATTTGCCCAATACTCCAAGTCAAATAACACTGCTCTTTTGGAAAGTGTCATATGTGACCAGAGACCGTTTCATGTCTCATAGGATCATAGAAGATTAGGGTTGGAAGAGACCTCAGTTCTGTGCCCACTAGTATCTTGGTGCAGCAGTGGTTCAACACTGATTCAAAGAGAAGAGCCCCATTTATAGAGTGTCCATTTATAGAGTGTCCATCCACACCAATACAAATTATGTTTTCTTGGTTATCTCCCAGTCCTATAGTAGTTTTGAGGCCCTGACGAGATGCCATATGAGACTTCCTTTCCACTTTTTTTTGTTCTTTTGATTGTTCTTTGAGGGGTAGCATCTCTGAATTCATCACCCCGTTTTTAATTTCTCTACTACTATATTAGGGATCTATTTTTATTTTCATGCTCTCTTTTTTGTCTCTCACTCCCTCTTTCTCTCTGTTCAGCCAAGGCCCCCATTATTTTCCTACAAGACACTCTCTCTCTTTCTCTTAGGGCTTCATTAGGACATCTTAACACAACTGAAGAGGTGCGATATCTGAGACATTAGTGACTAGTCAGTGTAGAAAAGATAAAACTTGGTCAGCATCAAATCAGCTAACTCAATTCCTCACAATCACGTTTAAACACAATGGGGTCAGATCCACAGCTGATGTTTGAAGATCTGTTTCAATAATATCTTCTAGAAAAACAGCAACATAAACTCACTTATTTTTCTCTCTCTTTTCTTTTCTTCAACAGCCCTTCCATTCTGCCTCATGCCTTTCTCTGACTTCAGGAATCTCTGTCCCCAAGCCTCTTCCCTTCTCCCGGTGCTTCCATACTGGACTGATTTTCCTTCTTACAGTCTCATTTTTTCTTGGCTCAACCTTCTTTCTCTTGCTGCATCATCTTTTACTATTAGTCACTGCCTTAACACAAAGACTTTTGACTCCTGTTCTTTTAACTTTCCCTTGCCATATATTTCTTAGCGTTTTCTGTGCTACTGATTCTATGATAAATTTGGTGGATAGCAGTAACACTGCAAAGTGAAATGGCTGTGTGAGCTGCTTCCACTCTCCCAATGGGTCAAGTGGCCTCTTTCCTTTGTCTGTGGAGCATTTTTTTTCAGGACTGGCTTTCAGTCCCATAAAGGTTTGAAATTTACTCCCATCACATCTCCTGTCCTTATTTGTTGTCTCCCTGTTTTTCTGATGGATAATCACTGGCACCATCTAATGCTCTCTAATCTTCAGAGATTTCTGTTTGCTGCCAGTCCTGAGGGGAGGAAAGAGAGAATCGAGTTTAAAAATGCATATGCTGTCCTTACTGTGCCATAACAAAATTTGCATGGTACCAATGACGTTTGAATCTCTCTCTTAGGATGACTAAGATAGTTCAACCAGCTGCACTCAAATTGCATTGAAAATGGATACTTTGCAAATTCTCCCCCCCTAAATGAAAGTTTAAATTACAGAAAGATGTCTGACCAGTTATCTCTTACTAAAGTGCTTTACAATTTGCATATAAACTTCATTTCTTTTTCTAATTACACAGAGTGAAATGCATTCATTTTCCCTTTGATTATGAGCTGGTCTTGCCAAACACCTGTGACTGCCACAAATTCTAATTTGTTATTTATTTACTTCAAAGCAATCTTATTATCTAAATGATTCAAAGCATCAAAGGCCTTAATTATTGATAGTCAATTCGATAGGGTTACGCTTTCCGTGTCCTTGGGCTGAAGGCGCCTCTCTGCTTTCTTCTCCTCAAGTACACACTTGGCTGAGCGAGAGGACTTACGATTCTGCTATTAAGCGTATTGGAAATCACATTTCTGCTTAATTGCAAGTAAATTTAGACAATATCAAAGAGCCAAGACTGACAGCTGCAATCTGCTGGCTAATGAGTTTTTCTTTTTTTATCCTTGCTTTTACTTATGTAGTCAAAACAAATATTGTATGTACAGTATGCATGTATTCTGCAAGCCTGATTCTGATCTCACTGATAGCAGTACTCCATGGGTATCACTCCATTTACTTCAGTACAGTTACTACTGATCTATGTTATTCAAGTCCCTAAATGCATATGACATGCACGTTATGATTCTGATTTTTATTTATATTAAGGTCTCTTTATTCTATTTTGGCAGTGTAAAGGGACAATAAAGGGGGGTGCAAATGCCAACTTTAAGATCCTGTTACACTGCCAGATCAGTGAAAAAAGTGCCATAGTGTAAACAATAATCTAGACCTGTATGTTTTACTTGATATTTATATGTTTAGTGCACATATATGCAAACTATATGTGTGTGCATCATATTAACATGAGTGCTTGTTAGCCCTAGTACCAGGAGTAAGGAGAGTACATTAAGTGAAATACATGATCTACGTACAACACACACATGCATATCGTGCACACATAGACAAAATGCACCTGCATAAGCAGTATATACATTCCCATGTATAATACATACACTGTATATCCATGAAGGTATAAGGAATACCATTTCTCAGGGGCTGATTAGCCCCACTCACTGCACATGAGAAACAACTGGAACTTAATTAGTTGACCCTTCTAAAAGAGGGCAGCAGGAGCTGGGGGAAGGAGACTTTGGGTATGTCTACACTGCAATTAAAACCCGGCAGCTGGCCCATGCCAGTTGACTCAGGCTCACAGGGGTCTGGCTGTGGGGCTGTTTAACTGCTGTGTAGACTTCTGGGCTTGGTCTGGAGCCCAGGCTCTAGGATCCTGCAGTTTAGGAGAGTCCCAAAACCCTAGGTTGCAGCCTGAGCCAGGGAATCTATACTGCAATTAAACAGTTCCACAACTCAAACCTCAGTCAGCAAGCAGAGGCAGCTGCGAGTTTTTGAATGCATGTAGACATATACGCCCTCCAGAAAGCTGAAGGTCTGTGTGCCTTCTGGACTGCTACTGGACCTATTGCAGAAAGGAGTCGTTCCAGAAACAAAAAAGTCGGAAGGGAGACTGTGTGAAGTCCTTGATTGCTGAGGTTCTATAGTAAGAGCTAGGAAATTTTGGGTTGCTGAAGTTATTGATGTGAGGGATGGGACTGGGGAAGGAACTACTTGGCCTGCACAGTAATTTGAGGGAAGTGTCTGCAAGGTTTAGATTTGTTTGTTACAAAGGCTTAACAGAAACTCCCTGGATTCCTTGACAGAGACAGACAAAGTTATTCAGGAAGTGAGCTGGCTCACAAGAGCAAAACCTGCTTGGCAGGAGGAAGATGCTATAAGATAGGCCCCAATCCTTTTACAACATCCAACCACAGACTGGGTCAGATTCTCAGCTGGTGTAAATCAGAATGGCTCACTAAGGATCTAAACCAATATGTGGATGAATGTACAATGTGTATGTTACATATATGCATAATACTGTATCTATTCAGGTGTGCACAATGTGCATGTGTATTTGTGTTTGGTGTGTGTTTGTTGTATCACAAATTTACTCCTTAATTTACTCTCTGCTTCCTGAATTCAGGAGTCTGTTAGTCCTGTTATATATGATGCCATATAAACATTTTCCCACTGTGCTTTCAGTGCTTGTTGTGACACCCTCAGCTGTCACAGGAGAAATACAAAGCTACTAGCTCTGGTCTTGGCAAATTGGAGGGAACTGATTTTTCAGATATTTTGTTCAGATAAATATATTTGCAGCTATTCTAAATATGCACATTGTTATCCAATAATCATTTGCTATGTTATTATTTCAGGAATTTAGTTTCTGAAGGCATTTGGATTTATAAAGCCAGGGATACAACTTTAAAATCCCAACACAAAACAGGATCCCTCTCACCAATAATTCATCTGGGATCAGACCCACAGGCAATTGCTGGAGACGTGAAAGGAATGGGGGATGATTATAAACAGGTGATATGTGACTCTCCCCAATGCTAATGGTAAGAGATTGGAAGTGAAACTAAAGAACTGCACTGTTGCACTAAATAGGCTTGCAAATGGCTACACTTATCAGACACTAAAATTTTAACATTACTAATGGCTTATATTATCAATAAGAAAGTGACAACACACAGCATATATCAATGCTCAAAAAAACTGAACATCCCTTTACTGGAGCATAGTGTTTAAAAGCTCTGACATGTCACAACCCTTAAGAAGGCAACATACCAATTGCTGGACCAAACAGCAAAATATGAAGTAATGTGGCAACTACTATTTATAGAACTTATAAACGGACAATACAAAAATAATGGAGACAGCACTCAAATCCTCAATCTAAATGCAATCTATCTATCAAAAATCCATTTAATATAGATAGATAGATAGATCAAAGAATATGGGTAACTCTTTTTAGGTCAAGAATTGAAAGTTTGGGTGAATTAAAAAAAGTATTTTGCAAAAAACTAACAGGACTAAAAATATTTCCAAGATTTTTTTAAATTTCAAATTTTTTTTTAAAATGATACTTTTCCCTACTCTGTTTTGAAACAATGGCAGATTTGTGAAGGCACAGAGTGTACTTAGTGGAAACAGAAAAGGAAATAGACTAATCAGGTTTCCCTGAGGAAGCTGTGTGAAAGACAAAAGCAAACAGCCTAGATGACAAAAAGTGTATTAGATTTTTAAGTGGCTTTCATTTTAACAGTATATGTTATTAACATAAGGAAATAAAATGATTTAACTGTAATGCCTGCCACGTCTTTAAATCATTGGTTAATTGGATCCCCTAGGAACTGGTAAAAGCAAAGTCCCTGCCGGTCCACCTCTCTCATTATCCCATTAATGGCTTATCAATACATTTTCAGTTCCATTTTGACTGATAACAAGTTAAGGACCTGATCCAAAGCCCATTGCAGTCAATTGACTGCAGTGAGCTTTGCATCATGCCCTAAGTAAGTTGTATTGTATTGCTAATGCTATAGCTATTGTTCAGCACCAGAAGCAGGAGAGACTTCTGTACCAGTCATCAGACTCTCTGTCCATTTTTGTAAACAACTCTTATGTTCTATATTTATCTTTGTACCACTCTGCCATTTGTTTTTAAAATCTGTGTTACTGTTAATATAGTTAACTTGTTTATCAGTATTACGGTAGCTCCCAGAAGCACCATTCAGGATTGTGTGTACAAACATGTACTGCAAATAAGATGCAGTCACTGCCCTCAAAGAATTTACAATCTAATTCAGGTTACATAATACACCTCTACCCCTATATAATGCAACCTGATATAACACGAATTCAGATATAACGCAGTAAAGCAGCACTCTGGGGGGGCAGAGCTGCGCACTTCAGAGGATCAATGCAAGTTCGATATAACGCAGTTTCACCTATAATGCAGTAAGATTTTTTGGCTCCTGAGGACAGCGTTATATCGAGGTAGAGGTGTACTTTTAAGCTATCATTTTTGTAACTCTATTCTCTGCTCTACTCAAAGTAATACAAATCAAACCATGGCCATAATCCATCTCTAAAGGAAGATACTATGTGCGTGAAAGTACAAGTAAGCAAGTCTTGAACCTAGATACCCTGCCTTGGTCAAAAGGGGTTGGGGCCAAATTCTCTCCTGACTTACTGTACAACCTGTGCAATCTCTTAAACTCCAAAGGCTATGCACAAAGGAGAATTGCAAACTGGAAGTCAGGACTAATTCTGTTCTGAGTGCAGGATTGGTTGATTTGATACAGTCACCAGGAAGTTATTGTGGCGCTTTCTACAAGACCATGTATTTCATACCTCATAGTAGAGAAGAAACAGGACTGAGTTGTAGTGAATATAACGGGATTCTTTATTTGATGCCCCTGGACTCAGAGAGGTCCCTATAGTTTGTGAGCTAGAGAACAAACAGGAGCTATCTAAACACAGCTTGATTAGCCTGACCTGGACCAGGCAATCATGGAAAGTTTGCTGACCATTCTACACTCACCAGCACATTCACAAAAGCACTTCACACTCTCAAGAGACACTCCTCAAACCTGAGTGATCAGGCTAGCTATTGAAATTGCATCACACCTCTGTCCAATAGGGGAGAGAGAGAGAGAGAGGATGCCTCCAGCACATTAGTAGACTGCTGAGGGAATGGGAGGGAGCCTTGCCTTTAGCTTACCCACAGCTTCCCCAACTGATCTCTTAAAGTGCATGAGTGGTAAAATCATACTGGAAGCAATAGTGAAAGGCAGAGAAATGGATTACGCTGCTGCTATGCTTGCAGCTGATTTGCCACAGGTTCCGCCCACAGCCATTCCAGGATCAATGAAATGCTTTATTTATGCTCACTCACTACTGTCACTTGTCAGTGCTGATCTCTTGTTGTGCACCTCAGAACACCGATAACATGAACACAGTGTGGCACTCAATTAACCACACATGTCAATCAAGAAATACCAGTGAATAGCACTTTGTGAGCTGCACTAGGGGCCTAGACAGAGGCATTTCATTAAAGCTGTTTACTATATGTTTGCTGGTCCCAGGCATCCCTCATCCTTCAGACTGATCCCACAGGCACAAATGAAGCAGGGCGAGATGAGAAAATACAGGCTTCATTTACCTCATCTCAGGTCCAGAGAGTTCACATTTTTCAGGCTCATGTCTCCTCATAACCTGTCCCCCTACCTTCTGGAGACTACCAATATGTGAAATGTATCAGGGAATCTTAATCCTGTTCAGAGGGGGTGGATCTGTTCACATCACAGCACTGATCGGCCCTTTTGTGGACAGTCTCAGCAGAGAGGCAAGGACTGATTGACCAGGGGGATACCTATTTTCTCATCCTTTGAGGTGGCCCCCCCCATGTCAGAACTGAGGGTATGTCTACACTACCCTCCAGATCGGCATGTAGCAATCGGTTTATCAGGGATCGATATATTGGGTCTCATCTAGATGCAATATATCGACCCCGAATGCACTCCTGTCGACTCCGGAACTCCACCAGGGTGAGCGGTGGTACCGGAGTCTACAGGAGGAGCCGCGGCCATCAATCCTGTGCCATGAGGATGGGTGGTAAGTTGAAATAAGATACTTCGACTTCAGCTACGCTATTCATGTAGCTGAAGTTGCGTATCTTACATTGACCCCGCCCCCTAGTGTAGACCAGGCCTGAGGCATGTTGGCTGGACATTGTGGGAGATGGAGGCTCTGCCACTGCCCATTCTGTACATGTTTCATAAATACATATGGGATTTTGGTCTCCAGGGCTATCCATCTGTTACCTGTCTCCTGCACCAATAGCACACAGAACTTTAAGGGAAAATAGCCTTTCCGCACACGCAAACACTTACAGTTGAAGGAATGACAGAGGTTTAGCATCAATTTATCAACATGTCCTTTAAAATTAGTCCCAGGTGCACTGTGACACTCTCCCCAGGATCCTAAAACTCCATGTGAGCATCTAAACCCAAGGCAATGGCAATATATAACTTACATCATATTACATAGATCATGTTCATAAATAGGGATCTTAATTTGTTGCAACACTCAAAGCTATTAAAGTGCAATTGAGATTGAGACAATTAATGTACATTTTGAAAAGCTTGTAAATCTCCTGTCTATGAGGGAGCAACAGGAAGTCACCTCTAGATAAATGGATCACAGTTGTGAGGGAGTGAGGAAGAAATGGGAGAAATCTGCAAGAGAGGAAGGCAGAAGCCAATATGTTGTGGAATTTATTCCTGTCAGACTAAATCCTTGTCCCTGCACCAAGCCCAGGTATTTTAGATGAGTGATCTGAGATTGGGAGAATTTTCTGTGCTTCCCAGTTGTGTAAAACACAAACAGACATTGAAGTTGGAAACAAAGAAGGTTGATATTGCTGGAAGAGAAGAGGTTTGAGGGCAGGTGAGGGAGGAGAACATCATAAGAGACCAGTTACAAGTAGGGCTGGTCAAAAACTTTCCAACAGAACAGTGTTCTGTGGGAACATGTTGATTTGATGAAATCAAAATGTTTAATGGGAATGTACTGATTCTGTCAAAGATGTCATGGGAAATTATCGAGATGTTTTAGTCTTATAAAAACATTTCATTTAGACTAGATTAGTATAGCCAAAATGATAAAGTCAAAATGTGTATTCAAAACAATTCAATTTTATCAATAAGGTCAAAATGAAATATTTTTGAAATAAAATAAATTCTGAGATTTCATCTTTTCATCCCAATTTGAGGTGGAACCAAATTTCAAAAATCTTCAGAATTTCCTGCAGGATGAAAATTCCAAACTCCAACCAGCTCTAGTTGCAATCATAGAATCATAGAAGATTAGGGTTGGAAGAGACCTCAGCAGGTCAACTAGTCCAATCCCCTGCTCAAAGCAGGACCAACACCAACTAAATCAGCCCAGCCCAAGGCTTTGTCAAGACAGGTCTTAAAAACCTCTAAGGATGGAGAGTCCGCAACCTCCCTAGGTAACCCATTCCAGTGCTTCACCACTCTCCTACTGAAATAATGTTTCCTAATATCCAACCTAGACCTCCCCCACTGCAACTTGAGACCATTGCTTCTTGTTCTGTCATCTGCCACCACTGAGAACAGCCTAGCTCCATCCTCTTTGGAACCCCCTTCAGATAGTTGAAGGCTGCTATCAAATCCACCCTCAGTTTTCTCTTCTGCAGACTAAATAACCTCATTTTCATTGCCCTCCTCTGGACTCTCTCCAATTTGTCCACATCCCTTCTGTAGTGAGGGGACCAAAACTGGATGCAATACCCCAGGTGTGGCCTCACCAGTGCCAAATAAGAGGGAATAATCACTTCCCTCGATCTGATGGCATTGCTCCTACTAATGCAGCCCAATATGCCATTAGCTTTCTTGGCAATGAGGGCACACTGCTGATTCATATCCAGCTTCTTATCCACTGTAATCCCCAGGTCCTTTTATGCAGAACTGCTGTTTAGCCAGTTGGTCCCCAGCCTGTAGAGGTGCATGGGATTCTTTCTTCCTAAATGCAGGACTCTGCACTTGTCCTTGTTGAACCTCATTAGATTTCTTTTGGCCCAATCCTCCAATTTGTCTAAGTAACTCTGGACCCTATCCTTTCTTGCTAGCATATCTACCTCTCCCCACAGTTTAGTGTCATCTGCAAACTTGCTGAGGGTGCAAATAATCCCATCATCCAGATGATTAATAAAGATGTTGAACAAAACCAGCCCCAGTACTGACCGCTTGGGCACTCTGCATGATATCGGCTGCCAACTAGACATCAAGACATTGATCACTATCCATTGAGCCCGATGATCTAGCCAGTTTTCCATCCACCTTTTAGTCTATTCATCCTATCCATACTTTTTTAACATGCTGGCAAGAATACTGTGGGGGACTGTATCAAAAGCTTTGCTAAAATCAAGATAGATCACATCCACCACTTTCCCCATATCCACAGAGCCAGTTATCTCATCACAGAAGGCAATCAGGTTGTTTAGGCATGACTTGCCCTTGGTGAATCCATACTGACTGTTCCTGATCACCTTCCTCCCTTCCAAGTGTTCAAAATGGATTCCTTGAGGACCTGCTCCATGATTTTGCCAGGGACTGAATGTATAGTCTCACCATCCTTTACCTCCTGCTCTCAAAGCCACCATCATTTTTTCCTCTCTTCCTTCATTCTCCCAATTTATCCCTTCACTTGCCAGCCTCCTCGATGCATCATTCCATTGATGTGATTTCCAAAAGCCATATCTCTGTGTCAGTTGGCAGAGATAGGTGGGGGGAGGGGCTGGTCTAGTGCTAATGAGCAAAGGAGGATCAAAGGGTGAAAGTTTGTTTTATATTTTGTCAAAATCTTGACCAGCTCTAATTAATTGGACAAAAGAAGGAAATAAGAGTGGTTGTATGCAACTGTGGGAGCAGGCAATCCAAGTCTAGCATTGTTGGAGGGGCGGGGCAGGGCAGCAGTAAGAGGAGGAAGAGCAGAGAGTAGAGAGCCAGGGGTTTGCAGCAGATGTGTGTATGTATCTGGCTCTGTAGACAGCTGAGGCACATGGACAAGGGAGGACTAATTGCAGGATAGTTTGGCAGTATGATGGGACAAAAGAGATGTATCCTCCAAACCCAGAGCAATGGAAAATACTTCGCAAAACTTGAACCAATCAAGAGGTAAGCCAGCCACTGCTCCTCCTCCTCTGATGGAGGGAAGGTGAAGTATAAAGAATATTCATTGATAAGGAATATGAGCGCATCTTTATTTTCCTTGGTTTTAAGAATTCTAAGAGCATTTTCTTTCTCCTTTTTGCATCTGTTTTCAATTATACTACAAAGCTCATATCTCACAGGCTTTAGGGGCTTTTGCTTCTATCATTCCCAAGAAGTGTGTGGTTCCATTTCTTTGGAGTGGGGTGGGAGAGGCAGTTAATGATACAAATGGTGAGTGATGCTGGAAGGAGATGGACGATCTATGTTCTAATGAAACCAGAGTATCATTCATGTTTCAGACTGTTCTGCTGCCAGCCTGTCATAACATATATATTGAACCTCAGCCCTTCGGTCCATTTTTAATCATTTGCCTTCCCCTGCTTGGGGCGGGGGGAAGCACTTACAACAGCTGAAAAGCCATAAACTCCTTATTTCAAGAGGATGCAGTGACAGGTGGGTGCAGTAATAGGTGGGTTCACTGAGGCAACACCTAAAAGTTCAAATGCTGTGCTATGCTTGTCCAAACCTCTGGAGTTTGCAGAACTGGACTGGAAATCTTCCTGGAACAGGCTTTTCACTGAGATTTCATTATTTAAAATACAATACTGAGCGATTTAAAGATAGCCAATAAAAATGGTGCTCAACTAATGCAACAATAAGTACAACAAAAAAAATCTGTCAGTGAATTGATCAATATCAGCCCTTCACCTCCAGCCCCTCTGTCTCACTCACTGTATTTCTAAATGCCTCACAAGATGAAGGGTGGATTTGTGAAACCCTCTCATTCAATGGTGATCATGTAGGAACCGCTCCTGTCAATAAATGCCCATCAACAGGAATAAGGGATCCACAAACAGGATCTGAAAATGCATCATTAAGTAGAAAGAAGAACTTTCCTGAATTCTCTCTTTTTAAAATGCTTTCTTACAGTCACAGGGCCTTTTGGTTAATTTCTTCCAACTCTTACAATGAGGGAGGGTTTTAGGCAAATGTGTTTAGACAGGAAAATCTTCCAGGGCACTCTACAGGTGATGATGATCTCAGTCTTATCTCCTATGGAACTGTGCTAAATAACCACAAGCCCTGCCTGACCCTTCTGACTTGAATCCTATGGTAAAAGTAATGGGAGCTTTGCTGTTAACATCAGTGGGGTCAGGATTTCAGCCATAGGAACTTTAGCTGAAGTTTCCCCAATGAGAATATCTAGCGTAGCAGGAAGCAGAGAGAGAGAGAGAGAAGTGGTCCCTCCTACTGCATGGTTAAATATGGTCAATGAGCATATCATTTGCTTTCATCTGTCACAGCCAGACCATTTTGACTTGACTCCATTGTCAAAATCCAGCCCACAGTCCCATGCATACAGACATTTTCCCTTTCAGTCTCTTCAGTCTTCCAGCTTTTCTAACATCCAATATTTTATACCAAGATGACACGTGTGCAAACTCCCCTTTACTTCCTAAAAGGAAACTTTCTTCCCCCTTCTCTGTCATTATGTGGCAAATAAGAAAATTCATAGCTCTGATCTCTCTTCCCCCTCAGGATTTGTATCCTATATCATTTAACTTTTCCTGACATCTTTCTCCCCCCTCTTTTATATTACAAGTTTCCTTTAAGCAATGAGAACCTGTATTTGCATCTTTGACAGCAAAGGAGAGACTGACTGATGGAAGCAATGCTCTGTTTGAATAATGCCGGATGTTGTGACACTGACAGTAATAAAGAGCCCTAAATAATAGGTCCTCCTTGATACAATTTAAAATTATGCAGCCTATTGTCTTAGCCACCAGCGTGCCGCTTGTGCCTCAACAATACAGCTGAATTCCATCCATCTCAATGACAGCTGACAACGGGAGACTAATTTTTCTTAAAAATACTTCCCAATCACTTTTTGCTGTAATTAAATCAACATAATAAAGAGTGCAGCTGAACACAAGGTACAGGAAAAGGGCTTTCTGTTTCATGATATTTCAGAACAAACAATATACTCATGCTTTACTCATCACTGCCCTGTAGGATGCCACTGCCAATTGAATTGCAAGGGTCACCTGCTTAAAGACAGGATCTGCTCTTCTCCACATTGTCACTATTTGTTTCTGGTAGGCCAACAATTACTAATAACAGGAGGGAAATTGTTGTAGAATAATAAAACCTTCTGGGCAAAAATCTTCAGCATGTGTAAATCCATTGAAGTCATTTAGAGCTGCACCATCACACAGCAACTGAGGATCTGGCCCTGAGAATTTTAATCACTATCTTCGTAGATGTCTCATTTTATTCAGTACTTTATTTAACATATTAATACAAGTCATAGGGAACTTGGAAGATGTTCAAAAGGTGTAAAATTGGGTTACTCTCAGGTGTACTTTAAATTATGCTTAAAGTTGAAAGAACTTACATCATTAAAGTGTTTCATTAAGTGATACAGATTTCAAACAGCAGGTTTTGATTATATAGTTGGGTAATTCGTGAGTTATATATTTTTATTAAGATACTGATTTTGGGGAAATATTTTCAGTATCAGGAGTTAGAAAGTTAATTACCAGGGCTCTAAAAAAATTGATCCAATACATTCAAATGGAAAAATAAATTCAAAAACCCCAATTCAGCAAAGCACTTAAGCACATAGTTAAAGTTAACTATATACCAAAATCCCATGAAAGACAATGAGACTTGAACATGTGCTTAAGGATGGTTTGCTGAAAGAAACCCCAGAACTGTCATAAGGCAGAAAGACCATACAATATAGGGGTGAGAATCTGTGCTGTACCTTTGAAAAGTAGAGTCAGAACTTGCAGCCCATGGGGAATATGGGACTAAAGATGGATTTAAGTACCTTTGCATCTTCTCAACCTGAGCTGCTCCACGACCACCTCCTCCTCACATCCCCCCAGCAAGGTTCTGCTGGAGTTGCAGCAGCCAGTCTCTGGCTGTGCTTAAGCAGCATCATGGCTCTGAATCATTGCCATACTACATGGTGTGGCCACCCCTGTCCCCCAAGATACCCTTCATGTCCCTCTTCAGTCTTGATATACCCCCCACACCAACCTTAATGAAGGGTCACCAGAAGGCAGCATTATAACAGTCTTCTACAGTTCCTGCACTACAGAATTCTTCCCTGGGCTGGATCTGTGGCCTTCAGAGCTATTTTACACTGTTTCAGCCCTTTTACCTGCTGTAAAGGGGATGAAACAGAGGAGAAGTTCTCATTTTAATGTTCTCTTCTAAGATCCATTGTAAATTAATGTGCTGCTGCTTCAGGAATCTTCTCCTTTGCAGCTGGCTCCATTTGGAATAGCCTTCCAGTTTTATTCCAGTACACCTACTCCCTCTGTCCCTCTCAAACAAACCCAAGTTACATTTCCCATTGACTGTAGGATGATGCGTGCAAACAAATACTGTTGTTTGGCTAAAGCTGTGGTGTTTTATTTGAAAATAACATGAAGAAAATGTCTAATTTTGAGGAGTTGGAGTAAGTCTTCCCCCTTACCTCCACGGGGAAAACTGCCCACCTGGCTCGGAGGGAAAGGATAATCCTTACTCACTGCGAATTTTGCAAAAATAGTCAAGTTTCTCCAGCTGGTAAAATTCAGCCATTTTTACTCTAGATAAAATTGCCAAACAAAGTCACAAATGGCAAAATGTCTTTTGAATACACCTGGAAAAACTCCTGAGCAAAGTTGTCATAGTACAAAAATATAATAGATGCAAAATAAAAATGGATGATTTCATTCAATTCTCCACATGGGGAAAATCCAATTATGTTTGTGGGAATTTGCAAAGCTTCACCTAAAACTCTAGCAGAACTATTGTGCATTGGGTAGGACATATTCAGCTATACATGCATGACCTTAAAGACAGTATTCATCTCTGACTTCTGTGATTCTTTTGTGTTTGAAGATACCAGCTTCAAGAACTTCTCCTTGGGTCTTATTAGATTCTTCAAGGATCAGTGGGTACCTTTTCTAATGTCAGTATTGCTTGGAAGTATCATCTTAAGATCCAGGGACAGCTGATTGTGCAACTCTTTCTTAGCATGATACAGTAGGTTACTGCCTTCTTTCTGCTTGTGTCTTGCAGCAGGAATAGAAATCAATGACCCCATATGTCAAAGGTCATTCAGCATTTCCTTTATTGCATATGATAAATCAGCAGATAAAGTAAAATCCCATTCCCAGTGTCTGATAGACACGGGAAATCAGACTCAGCAAAGCTGATAAAAGAAAGAGCAAGAGTTTCTTCTAATACTATCTCACAGCTGACTCAAGTTAGGAAACAAAGTCTGCAGTCAATCCTATTGATTCAAGCAATGCTGTAAACATCTGCTATGCAGTGTCCCATCCCATCTGCCTATAGGAAGCGTAGCTCAACAACAATTTAAAAAAAAATCCTAGTTCTAACAAAGATGAAAAGAAATATACCAAAGTGATATGACCTTGCCATTTAAGGAAAATAGAAATATCCTTTTTCCATTAAGAAAACAAAAGGGGGAAAAACAACTTGCACATCTGTCTCTTATTTTCCAATGCTGACCTAATTCTAATACCCGCATCACACTCAAAGTGCCCCAACAGATGTTTGATAAGGAATCTGCTTTGAAACTCATCCAGAGAAACAAAGTCTGCTGAGTGAATCCAATCCACTAGCACATGGGGAATAACTTTAGATTAGCCTGGAGCCAGCTAATAAAATTATGCTTGTACTGTACTTTACATGGAACACTTACTAAAAGTGTAAGTGCAGTAAATGAATGAGAATGGGCTGAGAGTGTTTCTAGTTCCATCCACTGCCTGCCTGTAAGGTACAAAGTCAACAGAACCAGCTACCTCTGAGGAGATTGGTGATTCATATTTGTAACTATAAAGGGACACTGTTAACTAGCGTAGGGCAAATTTTAGTTTAGTTTAAAAAGGTGAGAGCTGCCTCGGTGACAGGACTTTCTTTAATTCCCCATGTAAAATGCTCCTCTTTGTTCTCCCGTTGCTGTCCCATCTAAGCGGTGTTGTATTAATTTAGATGGAATATATGGGTCAAAGGTTTTAACATAACCCAGTCATGGTCCAACATTAAACAGTTTTAAACAAGCTTTAGGGTTTGGTATATGGAGACCTTAGCCTGCTTAGTGGCAAACACAGCATTAAAAATCCTTTTAACCTTTTATTAAACATGCAGGGGGAAAGGAAAAACTGTTAAAACATCTGAAATGTAGAGTATTTAATAAGGCTTTTATTTTAATATCCCTTATTCCCTTCCCCCTGGAATTGGAGAGAGAAAAAAAACATTTATTTGACAATTTTTTAGATGGTATTAAAGATGGCAATTACTGTCCTTTTTGGGGGAGAAAGAGAAGTTAGTGGACATAGGCGGCAGCTGTTATTGCTGTTAAATTCTGATCCTGTTCCATAAGAAGACAAACAAACACAGAAGGGTGAGGGGAGAGGAACAGCAAAGAGAGAAAATGCAGCTTCTGTCTCTGGCATTAGCTCTCACTTGCAGCCTCACTGTTGGAGAAACACAGGTACAGCATAGTCTTATCAGGAACTCCAAGACCTTGCAAACTCGTAGCAGCATCAGGCTGTTTAGGGCATTGCTCTTAGCTGCAGCTTTCTAGTCACAGGCTTACAGCTCTGTGGCAAAATATAGAGTCTTGGCCAACTAAGCCAGACTCCCCTTAGACTGAAGGGAAAAGGGGAGGAATAGGGCTGGGGAAGAAAAGAACATACAATGTGTGTGTGAGGGGGAATGGGGTGATAGTCTCACATCCCAAGTGGCATTCAGAATTTAGCTGAATCTGGTGGAGATGGCAATGTCATTTGGCTCCCTTTTTCTGGCCTGGTTAGGATATCTTTCAGGATTAGGATGACAAAGGTCTGAGGTCCCATGAGATCTTGGAGGTGGCAGCCATGATGGCAAAGCTCACTCCAGTAGCCATTTTTTGTTCCAAAAGTCTCTGTCTTTAAGGACCCAAAAAGGCAACAGTGGGCAGAATAATCCATCTCCTCATTATTTTGTCCATCGACTAGACCTAGTCTCTGACACACCCATTTTGGTTTAGATTTCTGGTTCCATAGTTCTCTTGTTTACCAAGTATGATCTTAACACAGTCCTCCAGTTATATTAATAGGCCTTTTTTTTTGGACTCAGTTTATTTGCCTCCCTTTCATACCTTTTCCCATCAACATTTGTTATTGTGACATCTTATGAACATTCACATAGGTTTTACAGTTGAGTTCACAATTAGAGCAAGTTTGTAAGCCCAGTAACCATCACAGCTCTCCTCAGCTTCCCAGAAAGATTCCCCTCATATAGTCATTTCCTCCTCAGTAGCCTCTCCCTGGAAGTACATCCCTCAACTAAGACCCCTCTTGGTGTCATAAGCAGGCAATACAGTTATGAATAGCCAGTCTTTTCCTATCTTCTCCTTTTAAAGGCATTCAAAATATCCCCATTTAACGTTCCCCCTGGAAATATGCAGCCATTTCTACCTCCTATCTAGAAACACCCTACACTCCTTGCAACTAACTGTGAATTGGCTGAAACTGATACTTGAAGCTGGCAATCTACAGTTGCACCCTCAGCTTAGGGTCCTGGTAGGAGCTTTGCAGCATTAGTCAATCAATGAGGAATTTCCTTACAAAATTCAAAGATATTCATAATGTTTCTTACCACTGTCCTCCTCCCATCAATTGAAGGAAGCAATTTTGTGTGTGGCCACAGGTGCATTTCAATCCATTGAAGGGGTGCATTTTTTTTTTACTGTGGTAAGTTTCCACAGGGTAGGCAAGACTTGGATTTGAATGTGGTGCTCTCTTTTTCCTTTCTCTCTATGCTCTCAGTGGTTGTGTGTCACCTAGCCAAAATAGGGCAAGAAGTGCCTACACTACGATCCCAAACCAGCAACTACTTATGAAAACAGGAACGGTCCTATGACTCATTTAATCCAATATACTCTCTCCAACAGTGGCCAGTGTAGAGCTATGATGTTAGAATTTTATAATTTAGAGACATCCCCTCATAAGGGACAGTATTATGAACATAGGAATTTGGAGATGTGCCCTGAACGTGGGGGTCAGGAACACCACATGGCTGTGTGCAGCAGTTCACCAGAGATGCTGTCCAGTTTGTTTTATTAAAGTTTTATTCCTTTCTCATTCACTGATTTGATATTTAATGAACCACAAGATCATTACAGCCAGTGCCAGCTGCTATAAGGGAAAGTGTGAAACCATCTTCCCTCCTCAGTATATGTTGCCTTCTCCCTTCCATGGGTCATGGCAAACCAGCTTATTTTAAATGGTTAAGAGTGTAAAGAGAGATTCTGTCATCCTGATTTACAGAGGACAACACCTATAAAGAAAAGAAATGCTCTAGTCCATTGTGGAAAATAACCAGAAACGTGGTGTATGCAGCTACCAAACTGATGCCTCTGTTTTCAGTCTACTGCACCTTTATGTTTTGGAGGTAAAAATGCTCATGTGCCAAGACAGCAGCAATTTTGCTCTCACGGTTACTCCAGCATATTGCAGAGGAGACACACAGAGATTGTACTGTCTTACGAAGACTTTACTTTTATTATTGTAGTTTTGCAGGTTCTGGCTTCTTAAGGAGCTGAGCAAAACTCTGAATTTCAGTCCCATTGAAAGTTCAATATTTCAACATTTGTTTTCATCCTGATTCAAGATGAAACACTGAAACCTCATTTTTTTCATGGAATAAACAATTTCTCTTTTGGGACAAGCTCCCTGGCTGGACTACATTTCCCGCGATGCATGTGTAGTCATGTGACTCACATGATGCACCTCACATCACCAGAGGGGAGACAGTAGGGCATCATAGAAATACAGTCCAGCAAAGAAAACTGTCCCATAAGGAAAAATGGGGGCATGAGGCACCTTATCTATAAATCCATTGAGGCATCAGAGGACCATTAGCTGATGCAACTGAATGTTGAATTGACTCAAAACTAAACATTTTAATTCAATTCAAGAAATCAAACTTTGGATTTTGAAACAGATTTTGCAGACACTGCATTTCCCATTGAAAAAAAATAACTGATGGAAAATTGGTGACCAGCTCTACTTCTTGGGGTGTATTCTCTCTAAGTTATTTTCAAAATCCAATTTTTTCACTCATGAAAAGTGCTGGATTGAGAGATCTGAAGTTCTCAGTTTATCCACAGATCTTGGGCAGTAATAGTGCAAGCTTCTCTCATGCTGCTCCAACCATGCTTTGACTGGATTATTTAGTTGAGGCTTGGTCCTGCTTCGAGCAGAGGGTTGGACTAGATGACCTCTTGAAGTCCCTTCCAACCCTGATATTCTCTGATTCTCTGACTATGACCTGGAGGATCCTACTCAGTAGTGAGAGGAGAGTTCAGTCTCCAGGGTCCCAGTTCAATCTAGTGGAATGTCCAGACAGTTGTGGAATGCAAATCTCCTTATGATACTAAAAACCTGACAGTCACAGCACAATCCTACTCATCTGGTATGGCAGCCAAGTCCCACTGCATGTCACTCCAGATCAAACAGAGAGCAACATGGAATTAAATGTAGCTGTCAAACTGGCCAGCTTTCATGGCATTCTTCATTTGTGAGCTCTGATGGAAAAGACAGAGGGAATTTAATCAGCTGCTCAACCTGAGCCTCACCAGTAATTGGATAGCTTTTGACTGGAGTAATTTTATTTATAAAGACAGTATGGATCTCCACATTCAGTGCAAAACTTTGCAGCTCAGCTCCAGTAATTAGATTCCTCAGACATTGTGTAAGCAGCATATACAAGTCCATGGCACAGCAACCAGGCTGGTATTGGAACAAAGCTCTTTGGGGCAAGAAACATGTCATCTTTTATGGCTGGAAAGCTCCTAGCACATTGTGGGTCTTACCAGAAACAAATAATATATAATATTTGCAAGGGACGGTGCTAGTTCCCAATATTATTTTAGCACTTGAGATGGAAAAGAGTGTTGGGCACTGGATACCTACAAAGTCAGAGTAGTTTCAAATGGGAAAACATGTTTGGCAAAGTTTTCACAACATTCTTCCACCAGAACCCTCCTCCCCCCATTGTACTATCAAAATATTAAACTTTCACACATGATAGTACTCACTTTAATAATGATGATGATGATTGCTGGAGAGTGATATCAGTAACCTAGGGAGAGGTGAAGATTCTTATCACTCGTGCAGAAATGTTTCTAGATGGGCTAAGGGCCAAATCTTTCCTTTAGCCCTTGAAGCGGCAAAGGATGTGTATATCCCTTGTGATAAGAGAAGAGACAAAGCTCTCTTGCAATGAATACAAGGGGATTCTTTATTCTGGCTGCTTGACACAGACAGAAACCTGTGATCCTCTCTCCCAGAGTAACTCAAAATAACCTGTGCTGCGTTTTATCAGACCAAACACAGCTGGTCACCCTATGGCCTGGTCATAGGCAGCTGTGGGGGCCTGTGAGGAGGTCTGCTCCCTGGAGGCACTGCCTACTAGTCAGGGGAAGGTGTGACAAGTGCTTTTCTGTCTTGGTTCTCCCATTGATAGCTGTTCCAACCCAGTAATCGTCTGTCCCCTTTTGTATCTCGATCCTGCAGCTGAGCCACAAGTTGTATCCTCCCCTTCTAGGGAATGGTAAGAATCCAACAAATGCAACAAATGCTCATTCTGCTGCCTGGAAAGGGGCTTCCGTTTTCTCCTGCCCAAAGTCAGGTCTCTCTCTCTCTCTCTTCCTCACTCCGCCCCTCTCAGGTCTTCCTATTCCTGAGTCTCTAGTATCAGAGATAAGCCTTTTTCTCCAGCCCTGTCAGGAGGAGAGTAGTGGAATCTGAGCTAGGGTAACCAGATGTCCTGATTTTATAGGGACAGTCCCAATTTTGGGGTATTTTTCTTATATAGGCTCCTATTACCCCCCACCGCGTCCCAATTTTTCACATTTGGTGTCTGGTCACCCTACCCTGAGCCCACCTTCCCCTTGAGGGACCAAAGGTAGGTAACTAAGTCCTGCCTCCTGGGCAGCCTCCTTGAATCACTTCCTACTGGCCTCCTCACACAAGAGGGAAACCAAACACATGGAAATTTAAAAAAATGTCAAAGAATAAGTCTCTGACCTTGAAACATCCTAAGTCCTCTTCCTTTTCCCCTCAGCATGTCTGGTGTATAACCAATACTCAGTGGCCCTGGCAGCTGGATGTCCCACAGTGCTTCGTTTGGAGGTCTGCAGAGCGTAGGTATGTCCACCTGCACTGACCCCCTGCAAGGGAACTACTCTGCTCCCCTTCTGAGCTCCTCCTATAGCCTGTGCATGCATTGGAGGTATGGCATGATGGAGCTGCCTGGGCCCAGAGTAACTGCTTAACCCCTTCCTCTCCAGTGTGGGGTCTGAACACCTCATCACAGGGACATACAACCACCTCTGATCATCACCAAAATGCTCCCCATGGTTTCCCAATGATTGAATTAGCAGGTCACCTCCTCTCATGCATCAGTGCTAGAGAAGTATCTTGACCTGCAGATGTGCAAATCACTAGCCGGAGGAGGTTTACAGCACTTCCCCTTCCCCTCCTCCCATTGCATCCATGCCACACAGGTCAGAATTTGTTCCTAGATAATCATGGATTTCATGCCTTTTTACCTCTGCTTGGATAGCCAATGAGACCAAGTTTCTGAGAGCATGGAAGAATTTCACTGTGGGCTAGCATCCCAGTGGACAAATATCTTTGATGCTGGGCTGCTCTGGACAAGATTGGGACCATTCTATTAGCCAAACCATTTTCAACCTATCTTCTTAGAACACCATACATTAACTAGATTAGAAGTTGGGGTAATATAATGGCTTCAATTTACTCTGTATGCAGTTTATTTTAATGTCAAGATGTTGATTTGTTCTACTCAGTAGGGGATGCAGGAAACACTAGTATGCTGTATGATCCTTTCACAGTGTCATAAGAGAAAACCCCACTTCATTCAAGCCATTTACTACCATTACACCAATTAATTTAGGAGTAGAAAGAGAAGAACAGACAGGGAGGCACAAGTAGAAATTAAACAAAACCCAAAGAAGGCAGGAACTATCAGCCCAGCTCTGACATTGCTTGATCAGGATCCTTCTTTCTCCTTTTCTTCCTGGGCTTCCATCTAGGCAAGCAGCTCTTACAGGTATTGACAGGACTAGCAAGTCCACTTAGCTCTTCAAGGCCACTGACACCCATTCATTCTTCAGCAACAAGGCCTGGCAGCTATAAGCCCAGGGAGGTTCCTGACACAGAGTCCAAATCACAACTTCAAAGTGCTGTCTATATCGCTATTTTTAGAACAGTAGCATGATCCCCACTAGCCTGAGTCTAGCAAACCAGGTTGGCAAGCTTACTCCTGCTTGCTCCAGAATGCTGTGTAGACATGCCCATCATAAGCTGTCTCTTTCTTTCCATTGTCAGCAATAGAGAAGGGCTTATGTCTGACACCTGCTGACCCATCCATGCAAAGGAGAATTAAGTGGATTTGGTCCAGTGTGCAAAAACCTACAAATCTATCAATGCCATTGAATTCTAAACAGAGGAAGTAGAGCTGGTTAAAATTTGCCAAATGTTGAGGTTTTGACAGAAAAATCCTTCAAACAATTTAATTTGTTTTATACAGCTGGTTGAGACATTTCAACAAACAAAATGTTTTGATGACACTTTAAAAATTAAATCATTTTAAATTAAAAAACAGTAAGAAAAATCCCATAAAATGTGTTACTGGTGTTTTTCAGTACTGAGAAGGGAAAGAGATAAGGTTAGGTTTTCAGGGCATAAGAGCTGTACACAATGCCCCCAAACTGCTACACCATTTTTACTCACACATGAGGTTCCTTAAAATACTAAGGCCTCACTTATCTGTCCTATCTGTGTTCCTATTCTACTTTGCCTCTGTGCATGAAAACGGGTTGTCTTTGATTTAGGCTGGGCTTGCCTTCCTTATTCTATTCACAAGACTGGAGGACAGCGGGGATGAACCAGAGCCTAGAGGTAGAGAGGAAACACTCCAATGTTTTCCAGAGCTATTTCTGAACCATTTCTAAGTGTGCACTGTAAGGCTGTTCAGGAGCTCATGTTTTCCCCACTTCTCCTGCACCCCCAATACTAGTGAGATTAGATCATTGGAACATATATTTTTCAAGCTTTGGGGCTGCTTAATTAGTCCCCCAGTTTACATTCTGGTTCTAAACTTGTCCAACATAATAAGAAACCACAAACCTTGATAACACTTTAAAAATTAAATCATTTTAAATTAAAAAACAGTAAGAAAAATCCCATAAAATGTGTTACTGATTTTTTTCAGTACTGAGAAGGGAAAGAGATGAGGTTAAGTTTTCAGGGCATAAGAGCTGTACACAATTAATGTGTCTGCTGAAGCTTCTTGTGATGCACAGACTAAATACAGCAGACAAGAAAACTTTAACAGAGACCTGCATATCTATCTATTTAATATTAATCAGTATCTCATAAACAGAGATGATAGCAAGAAAACAAATAAGCATAGAACCCTTACTCTAAATGGCCACATCCTCAATTTCTATTCCAAGAAATCCTTTCAGATTAAAGTTTTGGTTGATTAATAAAGTTTAAGTTTCATTTCTATAATCATGAGGAACTGACACAAAGAGCATTGTCCTGTGGTTACATGCACTAGACTGGAGTTTGGGAGATGTGGTTTCTACTCCTCAGGTCCTCTGTAGGTACATTATTTAATCTCTCTGTGCTTCAGCTCCTCTTCTGTAAAATGGGAATAATAAACAAAAGTTTTTCTTGTCCAATCATATTGTGAGCTTCTGGGACAGGGGCTGTGTCTCATGATATGCATGTATTGTACCTAGCTCAATGGACCTGTTGGGATCTCTAGATACTACTGGAATACAAATAAATAACAATGATAAAAGATACAAGCCTAGTAATATATGAAACTGTCTAAGCTTCCCTCTACTCCTGCTCTGCCTCTTCACCTCATTTCTAAGGTGAAATAGCACGGGCTATTCCAATCCTGAAGTTCTATACACAACACTGTCGATCCACCACAGTCTTGACTTACAATTCCTCCAGGTATTCTATTCCTAACACTTTCCTTAGTGGAGACTCCTATTCATGCCCAAAAGAGCAGTGATTGAGATGTACATCAACACTAAGGGAGTAGGAATAGGCTTGGAATGTGACAAGAATCTGTACTCAGATCTTCAGAAGTGAAAGCCTAGTGTATTCTCCAGCTGGCTTTCTAATGTTTAAGATATTCCAAAGCCAAGATTTGAATGTGGTTCTGATACATTTTGTTTTTGCAGAGTGAGAAGACCACTGTAAATTATGAGACTCTTGGGAAATATGTAAAGTTTTTCATTTTGCATTTTCAGTTACTTTAATGTCAGATTGATAGCCCTAGAACCTGAAGTTCTCTATATATGTTTTCAGGATGGGATCAGCAAAGGCAGTGTCATGGCACGCTCCCCCATATCGTCCCAATAATCTACATGTAGATTAAGAACATAAAAACGGCTATATTGGGTCAGACTAATGGTCCATCTAGGCCAGTATCCTGTCTTCCAACAGTGGCCAGTGCCAGATGCTTCACAGGGAAGGAACATGACAATTATTGAATGATCCATCTCCTCTCATACACTCCCAGCTTCTGGAAGTCAGAGGTTTAGGGACACCAAGAGCATGGGCTTGAATCCCTAACCATCTTGGCTAATAGACATTGATGGACTTATCCTCTATGAACTTATCTCGTTTTTCTTAAACCCAGTTATACTCTTGGTCTTCACAACATCCCCTGATACCTAGGTCAATGTGACCAGGTGTCCCAATTTTATAGGGACAGTCCCAATATTGAGGGCTTTGTCTTATATAGGCACCTATTACCCCCAAGTCCCAGTCCCAATTTTTCACACTTGCTATCTGGTTACCCTAAACAATGTCCACAGGTTGACTGTATGTTGTTTGAAGAAGTACTTCCTTATGTTTGTTTTAAACCTGCTGCCTATTAATTTAATTGGGTGACCCCTAGTTCTTGTTATGTGAAGGAGTAAATAATATTTCCCTATTCACTTTCTCTGCACCATGCATGTTTTATAGACCTCTATTGCATTTCTTTCCCCACCCACTTAGTCATCTGTTTTCTAAGATGAACAGTCAATCTTTTTAAACTTTCCTCATATGGAAGCTGTTCTATATCCTTCATAATCTTTGTTGCCCTTCACTGTATTTTTTCCAATTCTAATATCCTTTTTGAGATGGGGCAACCAGAACTGCACATATTATTCAAGGTGTGTGAATGCCATGTATTTCTATAGTGGCAGTATATTGTCTGTCTTATGATCTATCCCCTTCCTAATGGAGCCAAGCATGGCATGCAGAGAGAGAGAGAAAGAGAGAGAGAGCGAGCACTTTGTCTACTTACATAAACACCGCTACTTGCTTCATAAGTACTGTGTGAAGTTTGTTTTCCTGCTTTGCTGAATTCATGCATTTTGACAGGATATTTTGTTCTGCCTCCGGGACTTTTACAGAAAAGGGACTCCTGTGTTATTACTGTTCCAATAGAGAGCATGACTGAAATGATTTGACTCATTTCCTTGATCCATGTATTAGCCAGGCAGCTTGTTGCATGTGCTGCACCATCCTGCTTGGTCCTCCTGTTGGACTTTAACAGTCTTTCCACTGTCAAAGAGAAGGATTATAATAAATGTGTTGCCTAATATTTATGCCAGAAAATGATGTTGCTGCCATTTTACTGCTATTACACGTTAAGTGTAGGTGCCATAGCAATATAAAATATCATATGACATACAGGCCTCTGATCTTTAGTATTTATAATCCTAACTGGAGTTGTCTAGTAATTATAGTAGGAAACTCTATCTTAGGACTCCTGGGGTCTCTATTCACCTCTGCCACTGATTCACTGTGTGACACTGGAAAAGTCATTTAACCTCTTCCCCATCTGTAAAGTGTGGTGAATATAACTTAAGTAAATGAATATTTTTAAAGAACTTTGTGACCTTTGGAATAATGTATTTATCTATCTTTCTAAAGTGCCTATCACTGCAGTATATAGTCTGTCACATAATCATGATTCACATCCACACCTCTTGAAATGGATATGAATATTATCCTGGGAATTTACCATGACAATTCCCTCAAATTGTTGTCCAGGATGAAACTCTTGGGCTACACCAGTACTGGTCTCTCTTGTGTGATATGCTGACAATAACTGATGCTTCAGAGGAAAAAGAACATCCCCTTCCCATCCAACTAAGAAGTCCAGCCACAGTATTAGATTAGATGACCTTCCACATAGGGAACTGTCCTGAATGAGCAACTACCAAACACCCCCACCAGCATGACCTCACGTGCACACTGTGTGAGGGATGACATTTTGTTTACCAGATGTCCATGTAGTATGTGGAGGACGCCATTTTGAGAAGCCTCACTACAGCACACCTCCTGCAGCTGTAAATTCCACTTGTTGATCATATGCTGTCCAGAGAAGTGATACAGTATAGTGTCATTCTGGGGAAATCCTTCCCACTTTCCCAAGAATGTGCTGCAAGTCTTGAGGAAGGATCTGCAAGATAGTCATCCTCCACGTATCTTCCACACAATTATGATTCCTTTCTTAAATCTTGGTTATTAGCCCCAGAGCAAAAAAGAATGTCTTTCAGTATGTGAAACATAAAGGCAAACTGAGACTTCCTGCATAATCCCCAAGATCAATGTAAATTAGCCTTTTGTTGTTCTTGTGTAGCAATGTGCTATAGACCCAGAGTACATTAGCGTCTGTTTACCCTAGACACAGATATAGCAAGAAGCAAATCTATAAATCCCCTGCATGCCAACAAATACATTGGAATCAATGGCTGTGTGAGCAATCATCAGCAAATTTGTGTTCATCCCAAGATCAACCAACATCCATCTGGCACAATATCTGACATCCTGTTGGACAGAATCAGTTGAAGGAATGCAAAGGTTGTACCATCTTTCATAAGCATTTGTTAACACTTTATTGAAGATGGTACAAACCAAACCCCACTATGGTCCTAGAAGCTTAACATTTCTCCTTCCTTTCCTTGTATCCTTGTGCAGGGCCAGCAACAACTCCAGTCTTTGTATTATCTGAGCAGAAGAATTGTTGCACATAAACATCACTAGCTGTGCTAATCTACCAAAAGGGACATATATGGCTCAGGCTGTTCCTTGGCAAATACAGAATAAATAATGGCTGATAAGTAAAATGTAATTATCATTAGTTTATAATGCACCATTCTTGCATTATAACTGACTTGTCTCATCACTGATAAGAGAACTTGCAGTCATAGATGTTAAGTCAATGAACCTATAAACACTTCATGGAATTTCAAGGAACTCCAAGAACTTTATTTTCTCAGAGTGCAGATGGGTACAGTAAATACTGAAAGGTATGAAGAGTAGGTAATAGCAAGTCCTGGTGTGCAGAATCAAAGAAGAGATAAAAAAAGACCTGTTAGATTTCCTAGCCCATCCTTGCTACGAATTGTTCCTGAAAGTCCAATTTCTAGAGCTTCGTCCAAAAATTTAAAAGGTCCAAGTGACTGTTTTTCCACCATAATCCAGGGAAAATTATTCCACAATGTGATAACCTGGAGTTCTCATTAGATCCCTAGCTGCTGCCAGATACCCATGTAGCAGCACATGTCAAGAAAGCTTCCGAACATCTGCACTTATAAATAAGATTGTGTCCTTTTCTTTGAAATGTTGCAGGGACTCTGCAATGGGGAAACATGCCTTTGTCACCTCAAGTTTAGGTTGTTACAGTGTTCTTTACGTGGGGCATGATTGTCCCTTCAAATCGTTTGGAAATTTCAGCTAGTACAGAATGCAGCAGTCTGCTTATTATGCAAAGTCTTTCACAGATTACA
The DNA here is from genome assembly GCF_025201925.1 of Gopherus flavomarginatus. NCBI lineage: Eukaryota > Metazoa > Chordata > Testudines > Testudinidae > Gopherus > Gopherus flavomarginatus. The sequence goes on along the minus strand of NC_066621.1, from coordinate 123,231,358 downwards.
GTTGTGTTCCATCATCTGACCTGACTACTAGCTCACTTCCAAAGTGAAGTTTAAAACATAGGTTTTGACCTTTCAAATGGTTAGGGGTCCCCGCTATCCAAGAGATCTGCTTCCCTCCTTGTGCATTATCATGATAGTTGAGATTATTTACTGTTGTTAAACTAGCAGCAATCACCTGTCATAACTGAGAGAAGGCTTATGGGAAAAGTACTCACATTCTGGAATTTACTTCCCTCATTGGTTTGCCAAAGCCTAAATCTATTGATCTTCAGGAAAAGCTGCAAGACTGACCTGCTGTCCCTGGCTTTACTTGGAGTTGGGAGGGCTGACTGGGTGACAGAAGGTGAGGGAGGTGTTGGGATGATAGGGGAGACTGGTTCTGGAGATGTTTTAAGTTGGAAAGACACTGTATAAGGTCTATTTTCTTGTGTCCTAAAGCTGGAGACTTGACCTGAGCACCCCGTGGTGGTGATACAGTCTTTCTCATTGTCTTACATATATTGTGATGTGCCTAGTTTTGAGGCAGGCTCCATTAACACAGCTGAACAGCTATTTAAAATACCATGCTTGGGAAGTTTTTCTTGAGGTTCAGTCTGCGTTTTCCTTTATTTTCCCCTCTTTATGCCCTTATATACTGTCAAGATTCCTTCCCCACTCTGAACTTTAGAGTACAGATGTGAGGACCTACATGGACACTTCTAAGCTTAATTACTAGCTTAGATCTGGTATCGCCGCCACCATCCAGAATTTCAGTGTCTGGAGCACTCCCTGTCCCCCCAAAACTTTCCCCTCCCTGGGCAGCCTTGAGGGACTTCACCAATTCCCTGGTGAACACAGATCCAAACCCATTGGATCTTAAAACAGGAGAAATTAACCATCCCCCTCCATTCTCCCCACCAATCCCTGGTGAGTCCAGATCCAAACCCTTTGGATATAAAAAACAAGGAATAATCAATCAGGTATTAAGAAAAAAGGCTTTTAATTAAAGAAAAGAAAGGTAAAAGAAAACCCTTTGGGAGAGATTAGCATACCAGCTACTCTCACAGACAACAGATTCAAAACACAGAGGATGTTCCCCTGGGCACAAATTTAGTTACACAAAAATAATACTCAAATATTCAATTTGATTCTACCTCAATATGCATAAGGCAGGTTACAAAGAAATAAACATAAACCTATTTATTTCTTTCTAAAACTTACTACTCTGATAAGAGGCTGGTTCCTTGATCTTTTTCACTCCAGCTGAAACTGAAACTCTCAATAAAGGAAAAACTTCCTTCCTTCCTTTTGAAACATCTTGTTCCCCCATTAGTTCCTCTGGTCAGGTGTTAGCTAGGCTAGGCGAACTTTTTAACCCTTTACAGGTAAAAGAGGCATTAACCCTTAACCATCTGTTTATGACATATACCATATTAAATAATCTCTCTCCCACCTTGCTGATTACATCCTTCAAGTATTTGTAGACTGGCTGACAACTCACTGGACGTAGGTTAGTTTATAAGTGGCAGGGGTTCAGCTCACATTTTTAAAATGCTTAGTTCTCAGGGAGGTGAGCAGGGAGCTACAATGCGAGCAGCAACGGCTCAACCTTCAACAGATGAGAGGTGGTGGAAGATCGAAGTTGAGCCTCCATCAAGCAATCAACAAATTTTCTAGGTGAACTTGTAGTGAGGCAAAATGAATTCAGTGTCGATGGCACATTCAATGGCCCCGGCCTCTGTGCTGACATGTACTCACCTTCTGACAACAGCGCCAGTAGTGCTTGTGAGGTAGAAACCTGTCAATGAGCAACAAGTCTCAATACGGCTGAGATTGTGACTTGTGTGTGTAAAAAAGAACTGGTAGAGCAGGCATCAGATGGTAAAGCTTTTATGTCTGTAGTGATGGGTACCAGAACCTGACCTGGAACTGGTGATTTAGAGTCTATGATTCCCCATTTCCTGACTCATTCAATCTCTCAGAGAATGATATTCTAGCATACAGTTCAGTCTAGTCTACCTTATTTGTCTTGAGATAGAGGAAGCCCTCCCCCATGTTATATCTACTGAAGCCTAACCCCACAGTGATAGAGATACAATTCATTTTTGTATGCACCCAGTCACAGTCAATCAGGTCTTTGGTAAGCCAATCCAGCACAGATCTATCAAGCAGGAACATTGTAATAAATATGAAAGGTATGAAGCCACAATTTATAAACAAAATGGATTGTCATGAAAGGAACTAACAAGGCAAGATGGGAGGTCTAACATGAAATGTCAGGAATTGTTCTTGCTTTTTAGCTGGGGATGACAGGAAATCTTTGGAGAAACAGATATTAGTGGAATTACTGGAATATTCTCTAACAGTCTTCAAATTTTCTGGCATATCCTACCAGTCATAAATTGGAATATGCACAAATAACAATAACAAGTTGGTGTAAAGTAGAAATGGGCTGAACTAAAAATCTAATCCTAGAGATCTAAACGCTTAACTCACCAGTGGGCCAGATCTGAAGACTGACTCCAAACATCTCAGAATTTGGAAAGGTTCTGATTTTGAACTCCCAAGCTATAGTGTCTAGATCCAAGTTTTTGACATGTCTTATTATAGAAATTCAGAGCTTTATTCTCCACTACCTTGAACCTTACATTGCTTTTAATTTCTGAGCAAAGTGGGTGTAAAATGCTACCCTACTGTATAAATTAGCGGAGAATTCTGCTCTGATTCTACATCCTCTTTGCACACATATAAGTGATAACACAAGGAGCAGGCAGTAGAGAATAGGGTTACACAAAGTGGGGAGCTGGATTTTGGATCTAAAGTTTTGGGTTAGGCTGATCCCTACTTTTAACAGATGTTAGTCATCTGGCATACAGCCAGCATAGCCAGCTCCATGCCAATCCCTTCCAGCTGCCCTGGCAGAGAGGATATGTTGAGAGGTAATGTGGCTGGTGATATGCAGTGCTGTGCTCTCACCAGGCTACTAGACTGGCACAGTAGTCCCTTTGGGCCAGTTGCCACGAGTTAGAGTATCTCTCTAGAAGTGAGGACTCACTGTTGGCAATCCCCCTTATGGCTTGGTGGAGTGTAGCAGGTTTCTCTCTAGCACCTTCTGCTGATGGTTGCTCTAATCCTGTGGTGAGCCACTTCTTCTTATGTCTCAGTTCTCTGTACAGTTCACATTTTAGTTCTAGACCCTCCAGGGTAACTAAGAGCCCAACAAATAGTAGTCCCAATCCTAATGTCTGATCTTCAGCCTATCATAACCTTAGTCCCAGATTTGGACCTTAGCGTCCAAAATATGGGGGTTAGCATGAAAACCTCCAAGCTTAGTTACCAGCTTGGACCTGGTACCTGCTGCCACCACCCAAAAAATTAGAGTGTTTTGGGGCACTCTGGTCCCCCTGAAAAACCTTCCCTGGGGACCCCAAGACCCAAATCCCTTGAGTCTCACAACAAAGGGAAATAATCCTTTTTCCCTTCCCCCCTCCAGGTGCTCCTGAAGAGATACACAGACACAAGCTCTGTGAAACTACACAGAGGGACTCCCCCTCTCTGTTTCCAATCCTGGAAACAAATAGTACTTTCCTATTCCCCCAGAGGGAATGCAAAATCAGGCTAGCAATCCAACACACAGATCTCCCCTTGATTTCTTCCTCCCACCAATTCCCTGGTGAGTACAGACTCAATTTCCCTGAAGTAAAGAAAAACTCCAACAGGTCTTAAAAGAAAGCTTTATATAAAAAGAAAGAAAAATACATACAAATGGGCTCTCTGTATTAGGATAATACAATACAGGGTCAATTGCTTAAAAGAATATTGAATAAACAGCCTTATTCAAAAAGAATACAAATCAAAGCACTCCAGCACTTATATTCATGCAAATACCAAAGAAAAGAAACCATAGAACTTACTATCTGATCTCTTTGTCCTTACACTTAGAAACAGAAGACTAGAAAGTAGAAACTGCTTCTCCAAAGCTCAGAGAAAGCAGGCAGACAGACAAAAGACTCAGACACTACCTTCCCTCCACCCAGAGTTGAAAAAATCCGGTTTCCTGATTGGTCCTCTGGTCAGGTGCTTCAGGTGAAAGAGACATTAACCCTTAGCTATCTGTTTATGACACAGCCCTCAACTCTGTCCCCCAGGGTCCTCACTACCCTTCTCTAAGGGTTTTAAGGCATTCATATCCCCCTATGTCAGAGAGCGTCATGCCACCTCCCTGTGGCTATTAGGGGATCCAGGCCAGGGACCCTAGGACAAGCATCCCAGGTCTTCTCCACCAGATCCCTGGCCACTGGACTCCTTCTTACCATTAGCCACTTTCCTGGTAATGAGCAACAATTCTCAGGGGTTATCCCCAGAGGTCTGGTTCCCACCCTTGTGTCAAAGTCAGTCATAGTAGCTTGATACAGTTCTGTATCTTCCCTTCTTAGTGGGCTTCCTCCTCGCTCTGCAGAAGCCTTCCTGTTCCCTTCATGTCTCCACACTCTACTCCCAGTGAGAAATTGCAGAGTTCTTCCCTCTCCCACTGAAGTTCCAGTCAGCTCCAGACTTCCTTCCTTTATAGCACCATCCAGCTTCATCTTTAATTAGGCCTGGCCCACCCTCCGGGAGCAATGAGTTGGCTTAGCTGTTCTCTCAGGCCCACATTAACCCTGTGAGGGGTAGACATCCTGGGTGGGATGATTTCAGTGGGTGTAGATGTCTGTATACCTTTATGAATCCCACCCCCATCACAATGCTCAGCAATTCTCTTACCTATTCCAGAACTAAGATGGTCTTAGAGCCTTAGGGATCAGAGCATTACAAAGGTGTCATATAGGCACTTTTGACCTGCCACTCCCCTGGCTTGAGATCCTGCATTGAGCAACACTCAGATATGCTGAATAATTAATTCTAGACACCCCTGAAGTTTGAGGTTTTTTAAATTGAAATCCAGATCTGACTTATATTGTCTGAATTCATCTCTCCTTTTTAAGAATATGAAAAGGTGGAAAATAAAATATTTGCATATCAAATTCATATAATAAAACCAAAGTAGGTGCTCAAATGAGCATCTTCATAGAATCAGCAATGTTAGAGATGGATAAGAGCTACAGCAGATGAGATCATGTAATGCAGCCCCTGGGAAATGAAGTTTAGATCCCCATAGTATACTCTCTGATAGTTTACCCAATCTAGTTTCTAATCTCAAACCACGTGGATTACTTTGCTTGCTTTAGGAGGATTATTTCAGTAGATCAAATATCAAGGCTAAGAAATGTTTCCTGATAGCCTTAAATTTTCCCTTTGGTAATTTGCATTGTCACTCTGCTGATACTCATAAACAGTTCCTTTCTGTATTTAGATGTTTAAGTCCCAGTCCTTACTTGTTATTTACACTTTCCAAACAGTGGTAGAGTTCTGACTGGTTGAGTAATAACAGAATCCAGAATTTTGTTCCCATAATCTCCTTATTGTGATATCAAAGGAGAGCAGATCATTCTGTGTTTGTTTCTATTCATCTTGTACATTGAAAAAATGGTATCTTTCAATTCAGGGACTTAGGAACAGAATGATTACTAGCAATTTGTGGTTGATAATTGTTCAAAATTTGCTAATTATATTCATATCAAAGTTCTCCTTTCTATTCACCTAATATGTCAATTTTCAGATCTACTCCGCTAATTAATCTTGAAATAATGCCTGTGTTATCATCTGTGAAAGGCCTCTTATCTCATCAAGCATAATTTAAATTAAAAAAAAAATTAAGAGCCACCCACAGTAATGGTGTTTGTTGGCCCTAATTATTGGTTTCCACAAAATTAAAGAACCACTGGGATTCTTTTCTTTCAGCATTGCCTTTGTAATTTAATATTCTTTGAGGTAGGGTGATGTATTTTATAACTGCTTGTTCTCTACTTGTTGAAAAGAATTTTTGAAAATTGATTTGATTATATATACCTTCCTTGATATTTGATCATTAGAGCAACTGTGCTTGGGACTGGATTCCTGTTTACTCTGGGAGAAAAAATAATAAACTGGAAGGAAAGCGTGATTGTTTTCTGCTAGGTGTGAGACCTGCTTTTTGTGGCATACATCATCTGAAATAAGACAGTGCAGACACCCAAAGAAGAATAATGGGCAATGCCAAGTACAGTTCCTCCCTACCTGCAAAAAATAAAACAGTAGAAGAGATCTCCCTAATACTACAGAGATATGCAGATTAGAGATGATGGACAGATAGATCCTGTAGAAAGCTAGAGTCAGTAGACTAGAATTTTCCACCCAGGATAGCTGGGATAATAGGTAAGTGAACCAACTAGTTTACGATAATACCCAACCAGAATACTTGCTCCTTTATTGATACAAACCTTTGCAAGGATCAAAATAAGTTTAGTTAAGGATCAGTCTTCATTCTCCCATGGTTTAAATATGGCTTCTACTCCTTCCCACCATGACCACAACCCTACAATCAGGCCCCCCCCACAGATTTCTCCAATAAGGAGGTCGATGATATCCCCATATCCTATAACTTCTACTATTTACAATTAGGAGATCCTATGGCAGAGTTCAGCTCTTCAAACAATTTCAGTGTTGGCATTTGATTGCAGTTTAAACAAATACTAGTCCTGGGGCATGTGATTCACCCTGGAATCTATTAAGAGTATTCTACAGCAGTGAGGCCTGCCCTTCAGGATTTTAGAACTACTGCACAGCTGCCATTGTGAAGGGAGGGGAACAGAGAGATGCCTACCCACCACAAAAAGGAGTTAGAAAGGGACGGGAAAGCTCCAGGCCACGCTCAAAGCCACTTGCTTTAATAGATTAGATTAGATAGATGTGGAGTGCAAGCCCCAAAATTGGATTAGAGATTTCCCAAAGTTTGGGGAGGTTAAAGATGTTACAGAAGGGCTGTAGTGTTTATACAAAGGTGAGGGCTAGCACTGGGAACTCTGGGTTTCCCCTAGAACTGCATAGAGGTTTTCATCCCCTCTCTGAACTGAAAAAAGAATTGCTGGCAACCAAGGCAGAGGAGATGGGGCAAGCAGGGAGGGGATTTGCATGGGAAGAACTGAGGTCTTTGTAAGAGTGGCCCCAAAAGGTTAAAAAAATAAATCAACAAACTCCATGTAAGCGCTAACATTCAGAAGCTTATCCACATGGAACCACTAAGCCTTCTGATGTTCGCTTGTTGCTACCCAGGAGAGATACCTTGATTCTAACCTCCTTTCCACTCTTCCCAAGCTCGCAGCCAGAATGGTCCTCTCAGATCAGCTCCCTAGGTGTTCTGTTGCTGCAGGCAAAAAGGACAGCCACAAATCACTTGACTTTCATATGGCTCAGTCACTTCAAAGCAAGTAAGAACTGTGTCAGGAACCTCCCTGTGAAAAAAACAGACACTGCAGCTGAGCTGAGCTTTACTGACTTAGTAAATTAAATGCACATGTGCCTAGAGAGACAGTGGTGGTGGTTTTGTTTTTTAAAAGAGTATAAAATAAAATTAACCACCCCTGACTATATTCCATAATATTATTGCTTTAAAGCTGTAGTGCCTTCCCTTATTCCCTTCAGAAAACAAACAGCTGAGATTTGTGGCAAAACACCCTGACATATATCTGTTCTCCTCGGCCAAATGCAGGGAGTTCCTTTCAGCAAGGCTCATAGATGCTGAAGAATTTGACCTATGCCTCACTATGGGCATAGTGAAGCTGTCACTTTATGATCCAACCCACGTATGTGGCAACACATTGTTTTCTCCTGTGCTCAGAGCAGAGTATAACAAATTCTGACTTAGGCAGCCACAAATTGCCACCTGGTTTTTCCACTGCTTTGGAGGGGGATACATCCTTTGTCAGCACCATACTTGGTCCAGTGTTTGGTCCACTACTATACTGGTGCATGGAGGGAGGGGTATGCAAAGGATATTTCCAGGGCTTCACCCATTCCCTGACCCTTCCCACCCCCACAGACAAGGGGACAGGGCTTAGCAGCCATTTGGACACTACAACTCAATCCATGTAGCTACCTGAGGTCTGGTCTACATTGGGGGGTTGGGCAGATCAATCTAAGATATGCAACTTCAGCTACGAGAATAGCTTAGCTGAAGTCGACGTATCTTAGTTCAACTTAGATTGACTTACTTCACGTCCTCATGACACGGGATCGATGGCCTCCGCTTCCCCCCTTGACTCCACTCTCCCTGGTGGAGCTCCAAAGTTGACAGGGAGCACATTCGGGGATCAATGTATCGCATCTAGATGAGACGCGATATATCAATCCCCAATAGATTGATCACTACCTGCTGATTCGGTGGGTAGTGCAGACATACCCTGAGATAAGGATAGCAGGCGGAGGAGAGTAGGGGGCACTTTACTCCCCCTTATATCCCCATGTAGGCATGCAGAACAGGCCACAATCTGACACTATGACCAGCAAGAGTAAGGTGGTGGTGGGACACAGTTCATGTCCTCCTGTTCACTTCACCCACCAAGGGATTTTCTCCTCAGTTTTTCATCGCCAGTCTTGTTCTGGTCATTACTTAAAGCACTCATCACAACTGCATGTAGGTGACAGGGAGGTACAATCTCAGAAGGTGACTTTATGTTGTGAACTACCTTCTTTAAGACAAAGGAGAGTCCTCTCTCTTCAAGGCCTTGTATAGTTCTGCCCCTAACTGTTCTCAATTCTAACTGCTTTCCTATACGTTGCACCTCCTTTCACACCACTGCTTCCCCTAGCCCTCCCATTTTGCATATTCTCCATTCTCACGCTAGAGCTGTGTCATTGAGAGGTATTTGGTAGATTTATGCACACAACTTTTTGTGGTTTCCTTTGAGAATTTGCACCCCCTCAAGTTTTGGTTTATTTTCTGTTTTATTTAAATAGCTGGTTTTGTACTGAAGCCATCAGAGAAGTCAAATTTCTGCATGTTGTCAATGAAACATCTCCTTCTCATGCATATTTCACTTTAAAAAGAAAAAATCAATAAATTCTACATCCTTAAAATTCTTGCAAGGAATGTCTTTTGTAAGGGTCTCTTCTTTCAGTTTCAGTGCACCTCATAGAAGCATCTGAACACCTGAACTCAGTATTGCCGAATGGAATTAACTCTTCAAGGCTAAAATGTTCTCTTAGCAAAATTTTCCTTTACAATCCATTGTCTATGTCCCACCAGGCCTCGAAAACCCATCAGGATCCACTAACCCATCCTCAGCTGTCTGAAGTCCACCCATTTCACATAAAATTACTTCTAAGACTCATAGCTGCTGACTTGCAAACTCAGGTAGTAAAAATAAAAACCAGAATTACAAAATTAAACCAAGAGTATGATTCCATTAACTAAATGTGACTTCAGAAGTGGGCTCCATTACTCAAGACTACTGTACTGCTGAAGGACAAGAAGAATTATGAATGCATTTGTTTGTGTCTATAAACCCTTAATTTACAATCTTATATCTTTGCAAGAATAATTGCAAACCTAGAGGTAAGTCTCCCAAAGCGCATTACTCACCAGAGCAAAATCAGCCCAGAATTTCAGCTAATGACAAACTGTTGCTCAAAATTAAGAACATTGAGTTAATAGGATCCATAGTTATTTGTGTCAGATTATTGATTCATTTTATGTTTGGTTTTACTTCCCTTGGTGAAATTAATCACATTCCTCAAACTAGACAGCTTACACCACGTCACTTTGATGTAATGAAATCAGCTATTAGATTCTGCACACTCATTTCTGGTATTGATTTATTGATGACTCTATTGGTTACCGTAGTTCAAGAGAGACACAGGACATGTGAGAGCAGGGACACCTGCAGGGAAGTAGTGGCTCTACAGAGCATTTACTTTAGCACAGCACCAATAACCATGGTTTGTTGTTTTTTTTTTTTTTAAATAAACACCAGTTTAACTTCACATGCTTCAAAAATTACTAGGAACAAAGATTTGTGGGTAGCATCTAACCGTAAGTATTTCAAGACATATGCACACCACGGCAATGTCACGGACTTTTTTTTTCTTTCATCCAGATCCATGAAGACCTCTTAGTTATTTTCAGATAGATGTTTAGGGTTTGAATTATTTTTGACTCAAATAGAGAGTGTGCCTTTTGCCAGAGTCATCAGCAAGCAAACAGGAAGAGAAATGGAAAACATTAATAAAACCAGTGTATGCAGCTGAGTGAAGCGTTTGGTGCAGTAGCCCGGAGTGGCTCCAGCTGCTGCAGAATTGAGAAAACAGGAAACAGGCCAGGAGGAGCATACAAAGGGATGTGATTCTAGGGTGTGTTTAACACCAAACAAGGGATAGAAAAGCTGCATGAATAGCAGGGACAGGTCTTGGACTGCAAAGTGCAGCTCCTGATCCAAAAGTTCTTCCAAGTTTGGGAATGTTTGGCTGTAATCAACAGTTGACTCTAATACTGTGCATGACCATCTGGTGAACAGTAACCACAAGACATAGACTCTGCCATGGCAGGGGGTTGGACAACAACTGTACTTAAAGTCACTCAGTCCATCATGCATTGTCCCCAAGAGCAGGCTGAATATGGTACAAACGGGGGACTTCATCCCATTTCTGCCTGGATTGTATTTAGCCTAAACATTATTAAAAAAAACCCTGGATTTGAACTGGAAAATTGGACTAGTTACAATGTAAAGTCCAGATTCTATCACCTTTACCTTACCTCACTTTGATAGTTAGTCGGAATGAAACTGGTGGGAGCACCAGGTGAAGGTACTGTCCAGCATGAGTAAGGCTGGCAGAATGTGACCATCAATATTTTATATGACTTAGACTGGATCAGATTCACCAAAGTTATAGCTGAGACCAGTCATGGTTTTCAAATACTTTGGTGGATTTTATTATAAAATAATCAAGTGCTTTTCTTCCTCCGCTGTTATCTCTGCCCCAGAGAAGTAACTGGTGGACATGAACATACTGGAATCACTCCCTTTCCTCAAAATTTGGGCACATGCATGCACACATGTTAACTGAGTTTTGAATATTCACATATGTACCCAATAACAACACAGTTTTAGCCTAACTCCCATCAAGGTATATATATTTCCTAAAGGTGCAATGTGGGCATACATTATTTGTTCAAGGGGATAACAGACTCACAGACAAAAAGAAATGGAACCAAGTCAATCAATGAAAGCTGTTAAATGCTAGCTTCAGATTTCATTTACACTGATGCAAATTCAGTCACACCAATGACTTCAGTTTGGATTTATAAATGAAATGACTCCAGTTTAACACTGATATAACTGAGATCAGAATATGATTCCAAAGAATTTGAGGAGAAACTTCTTTATGCAGACCTTATAAACTAATGGGTTGAAAGGACTCCCACAAAGCAGTAAAAGACACTGCAGTGGGGACAAACTATTCTAGAAAGAACTAGACAGGCCATTGGAGAGGGTGTATTTGAAGATTTGAGGAACCTGCTTGAAGGCACATTCTTTACTTAAGGGATGTGAGGAGGTTTTGTACACTACAAAATTCTACACAGTCAAAACTTGTTATTGATTATGAGACCAAATTTATCTCCAATGTAACTTCATCAAGCCCAATGGAATTACACTAGGGTGAAATAGGTACATGGACTAACCGAACCATATATAGGATCCCAGACAAAGAAAAGGAGCAAGGAGGGAAAATATACTGGATGCTCACTCACCACACTTGTGTTATGACACAAGGGTAAAGTCAGAGCCCTTCAGCTTCCTAGTAGTCAAGGGGCAGTAATTATTCAAACTGCTCTTCATCAGCATTGTTTGTGCATATAATTACTTTTTGTAATTTGTTCCATTTTTGTAATGGCAATTACATGAGCCCCATTATCCAGGCAGTCATATATGCCTGCATAATTAAAACCTGCATCAGTCAAACAGGATCATCCAGGCAGTCTGAACTACCCAGGTGAGGGCTGCAAGTTCTGTTCCCAGCTACAACTTTGACAGACTGCATGAACTTGGAAAAGTCACTTCACTTCTCTGCTGCTCAATTTACCTGCATGAGAAGTAATAATTTCCCAGGGTGTTGTGGGGTTAACAAATACATGTTTTTAAAGCTCCTCAGATGATAGACATACAATAGCCTAATACTGTTTCATAATAGCCATTTTGCACATTTTGTTTAAAAATCTGATTTTTCTAATCAAAACACGCATAATAAAATAATTTGACACTGACTCTAGCCCAGGGAGAGTTGCAGCTCCCATGCTTTCAAGATAATTAAATAAAGCATTGTTACAAATGAGCTTATCTGCTCAACACACAGATTTGCAGAATACATTTTCCTACATTCGGGAGATAAGGGATGCAATGTATTGATTTTTATTTTACAGTATATTGAAGTTGGCACCAAAGCAATCGTATCTCAGCAGGACCCACTAGTGCCGGCAGCACCGCACACTGTTGTAGTAAATCAGCTTGAGGATTGTCAATTAGTTGTGCATCTTGTGTGGGTGTCCATTCAACTGAAATGGGAGAAGAACACACACAACCCCACACAAACTAGCTAACTTAGATGTCAAACTTGACAGACAGCTAATGAGGGCTGCAGGCACCTAAGCAAAGATGCTTCATGGACCAAACTATTTCATCAAGTGATTTTAGTGGGGAGTTGCTGTCATAATTTTTTTTTTTTTTGCTTTTATATCAAGAGTCCAGGTCACTCCAAGTCTGGGATATTCATTATATTCCTTCCCTTGGGTAATTCTGAAAAGGGCACAGAATGTCAGTAATCATTCCCTTTATGTCTTAGTGGCAAGTTTATGACTGAAGGATTACCTCACTAATATGTGTTTAAATGAGGAGCTGGCAACGTTAGTGGTATTTAAAAGAGCTCTGGCATTTGAAACAGTCGACAACAAGCGATCATGCTAGTAAACAGGAACCTTATTGATGTCAGGCTGGTTTTGAGAGTGAAAGCTTTAATGACAGCTTTGGTCTGACACTTATTTTTAATCTCCTGAAAGGCTGTTTTGTGCTGAATGTGGAACAGAACAGCTCATAAACTAAAAGAGATGAAAAAAATTAAAGGTCTGCTGAAAAAAACATTTAAAAATAGCCCATGTCTTTTTTAATAATATTATCTATGATTAGTGAGAACTAATGGCTGTTTAAAAACCTAACTTCTGTTATACCACTTCAGGTGTTTGTTTACTTTTTGTATTTCTTCCTGGAGACAGGGCATGTCTACAATGCAATTAAAAACCTTGCAAGTGGGGAAATATTGCCTCTTAGAGATGCTCAGTGGTTGTGGTAAGTGTTTGTTCTGTTCTGTATTGTTAAGAAGAAATTTAACTACAGCATAGACATTCCCTGTGCAAGTTTCCCAGACCTGAAGAGGAGCTGTGTGTAAACTCAGAAACTTCTCTTTTATTGAACCGTCTGTTGGTGAGAAAGACATTACCTGACCTACCTAATCTTCTTCAGCAGCTTCTCCAAATCCTCTCTACGCCTACTATGAACACTCTACTCCAAGCCTGGTTTATTTCTCATCCAAGCTACTGTAACTTCTACCTGTGGCAACTGCAACTCTCACTTTGCCAAAGGTGAGGTAGAGTCAGTGCACCACAGCTCCAAGGAGTACCTTCTCTAGAGCTGGTTGGGAACGGTTTTGCTGGAGAATGCTGTTGTTTCCTCAAAAACAACTTTTTTATGGGAACATATTGGTTCAATAAAAATATCAGTCCCTGCTCCACCTGATCCCTTGCTCTGATCAACCAGGATCTCCCACATCCGAGGTGAGTGCCCTCACCATCGGATTATAGAATCAGTGTCTAGGTGATGGGGTGTACCGACCGCACACTGGGCCTCAAGGGGATATTGAGAGCCTATGGACATAAAGAGCTTCGCCCTGCCACACCTGCAGTAGGTGTCAATTCCGGAGGGAGGAATTAGAGGAAAAGCCTGGCTCAGTGGAGGCTTACTGGGGGAGAGATCAGATTTTTTGAGCTATCTGTGGGAAGGAAGACATTGCTGGAGTCAGAGATTGACTTGAAGGAAGAATCAACTGGGCTACAGCATAGCCAGAGACCAATTGTCAGACCCTGATGGGGGCAGCTAGGCCTGGGGCAGAACCTTTTTGTTTCATAACTAGTTTGGCTCCCCTTTGTTTGAGGAAGAGTCAGCTGGGGAAATGACTGAGAAAGGCCATGACAGGAAGCAGCCTATGGATACATAAGTGGGTCTGAATAGACTTCATCTGCTTCATCTAGGCTGAAACACAGAGAATAGGGCAGGCCTGGATCCCCCTGCTGGCCCATCTAGAGTGAGGATGTGAAGATCTTTGAGCCAACAGCTGACAGACCCAAAAGTCCAAAGTTAGGCTGAACCTCTTGCACGAGGCTACCAGACAGATCAATGGTACATTGGACTCAGGTTTCTAGAATGGCATCAGCATGAGACATAAAGGAAGAGAGCTGGTTATGCCACATCCAGTCACCCAGGGGTGCACCAGCCAGTGAGTCTCATGTTTATACTCTCTCCCTCTTGCCCAAGGAATATTTAGTTATTTGTACAAAACAGAACAGCTCCAATGGAAGAGATCAGCTCTATATCCTGGTGTTTAGTGTGCTCACATGCAAGATATAAGTTCAAGTCCCTGCTGTCTCTGATTCAATGCAAAGACCTGCACCTAGGTCTCTGACATCCTAGATGATTACCCCGACCTCTGGGCTATTCATGAGTTGATCACTTCCTGATCCCCCATGCCAAATTTTTGAAAGGCCTAGTTTTTGCTCTGCTGCAGAAAGGAAACAAATGTCAAAATCTTGACTTTTTTGCAAAACCAAATTCTTGTTTTCCAGCCAACCCTGGATGTTCTAACCTCTCTTCTAGAGGGCAATTCCTAATCCTATTTCCTCTGCAGTATACACAGAGATGCATGTTACTCCTTTTCAGAGGGGCAGCAGAGGGCAGAACTAAACCCATACCTCAGGAATCCTAATCTATCCAACAGGATCCTGCAATCTGGAGATAGACAGCTCAAGTGCACTTGCTTCATCTCAAAGTGCTGTCCAGAGCAGAATGTTGTGTAGATATGAACCAGAACTGAAATCCCACTCATCAGTACTTAAAACATAACCGCAAACATAACCTCACACAACTAAAAAAGAGGTTTCAGTACTATTTCATAATAGATTTCATCTCCACAGTGAGCTGCAGCAAAACCTGACACAAAAACCTGACACACTGCATAGTGAGAATTATGGATCTACATCTCAGTCTCTGAATTGAGCTCACAAAGCATTTGCATGGACTAACACCATCAGAATACCCTGAAAAGGTTTCAACACTGCAAAATCGAGCTTGACCCTGGAGGTTGCTTGGAGCAAGAAGTTACCAAGGAACCTACACAGTATTTTAGTATCTAAACGTCAATTAGTTTTCATTTGACATACTTGACAACAGCTCATAAAAAGTGCAATCTTGACAGCACAGGAGATGAGACATCTATTTTGAATAGCTTTTGATTCTCAAGCAAAAATGTCATTCAAACACTGATTTGGCTGTTTGGATTTGATGCCAAACAAGATCTTGAAGGCTGGCAAGTGCTTCTTAAAATGTCTAAATCTTTTAGGTGATCTATTAAGGCCAAAGGGTTCAACTTTTTTCTTATGTTATTTCATATAATGCAGGGGAGGAAAAAAAACAGAGTTTCTGATGAATGGTTCCCTCTTGATCCATTTTTTGGACAAAGAACTTGATTTTCAAAATATATATTTGTTCTTAGTTGTCTGGTGCCAGCATGCCTCACGTAGCCTGTTCAGAGGGGATGGTGTGAAACACGACAGAGCATGGCGTTTCTACATTTGATTTACATAGCCCTTGTTAAGGCCTCTGTACCGTAGTGGATTCTTCCCAATAATAAGCCTTAAACAGCATCCTACCCTGATGTTGGTATTAGTCAAAGTCTTGCCACATTCATGTGACATATGCCAGCATTACTAATCCTCTTTCAGAAACTGAGGTGAAGTGAGATGTCCAAGACATACAGAGTCTGTGTCAGAGCTACAAATTAAACCCAGACCTCTGCTGTGTGCTACAACCACTAGACCTTACTTGCATTCTTAAAGTAGATCTCTATTTTTCTCACCAAATTCACATGATGGCAGCTCCATCTGCTGCTCCCAACTTGCAGGTAATGTTCTGGTACCAATTTTCCTTCCCACTTGTTTTCCCCTTCAAGTGACAGCACGAAACAGAATGTTATGGGTGATAGGAGAAGTGATGCCTTTACCTCTTTCCTTTTTTAAAACAAAACAAAACCCACCACTCTCTAATAAAAGAATCCAGTACTAGTATTACCTGAAGTAGAAAGAAAGAAACATGGGTCTGCTGCAAGGCCTGAACCAAAGTCAGCAAAAGTTATGCTATGAGCAACAGTCAGGCCCTGTCAAAAGCAGATGCTTGCCTGCGAGTCAGTGTCCAGTACACAAACTTAGCACTGGTATTGCTAGCATTGCTACAACATACTGAATATGTAAACACATTCCAGCAGGCCAGCACAAGAACACCATAACCTAGCACGCAATAAAATGGTTTGACAAAAGTGATGGTGATATTTTGTCTGAAACACCAGGAGTAAAGGTAAAAAGACAGGTGGTGAGTAGGAACGTTTTGTCTGAAACATCAGGAGAATAGTACAAGGGGAGGTAACAAACATGTCACGAAACGCATAAGGTTATACATAAGCTGTTTATCCTAGATTGTTTGTCTCAGTCTATAAATGTTGGGATACCTTGCCATAACTCTTTATCCAGCCTAGGGCACAGTGGAAAGTCACGTCACTGACTAAGCTGTGTCCATTGTCACAGGCATACACGTTAGTGTAACTGTAACCATTCAGCCAGGGCCTTAGCGCTGTGCTTTGCTGGCAATAAATCAGGCTGGACGCATATGCTACTAAACCAAGTCTTGTGGTCTTATTGAGCAGTTCAATCAGAGCCTGCTGTACCGGCTTTCTGGCCAGAGCCAGTGCAGCACGCAGAGAGAACACTCATGCAGCCAAACATCTGATGACAGTAGTACAACAATAGTATTAATCACTATGTATTTTTGACAGATTTCCATGCCCCGTTTAGGGCTTATGTCCCACCATCCATCTCCATTTCCATTCATGTATGGGTTTGGAACCATAGACCATTTCAAATTTTTTTTAAAAAAAAGAAATTATGTTTGGAAAGGGGAATGCTGTGTGCTTGTGCTTTGATACATTTGGCTGGATATTGTGAGAGAGCTTAAAATAAAGGAGTTTAAAAAAAAATTTTTGGTTAGGTTAGCTGTCAGCCATTTTGAACAAAAAAATATATTATTTTTGGATAGGGGGAATGTTGCGTGCTTGTGTTTTGAAAAGTTTAGAGAAAAAAGTATGAAAGAATAGAGGCTGGTTTTGAAAGATTTACAAAAAGCAAGATTTTGGTTATGTTTAGAGGAAAAAAGGAATGAAAAGGTTATTTTAAATAGAAGAAAGCAGCAATAGTTTTAAAGGTCAGTAAGGACATGATGAAAAGATCCTTTTTTGTTAGAATTAAAAAAGTTTCTCTCTAAACAGGAGCTATTTTGAAATAAAAGAAGAAAATATAAAGGTAGGTTAAGAAAAGAACATTAAAAAATAATTATTTTGAAATATTAAATAAAGAAAAATATAAAGATAGGTTATTAGGATAAAAAAGAGCACATGGCAGAATAAAGGGAATTTTTACATTTTTTGTGAAGTGGAGCATGGTTACTAAGCACATGGTAAAAAGATCCTTCGTTGTTAGTGAGTACATTACATGGTTGAGTGAGAAAGATCCTATTTTTCTATTAGTGAAAGAGGTAAGTATGCGGGGGAGGGAGGGGGGGAGAGAGAGAGAGAGAGAAGCAATAACCTTAACCTTGCAGCTGTTCCTGGGGAAAGAGAGGGCTCCGCTGGCTCACAGCCCCTCAGGCCAGCTATCTCTGCCTCTGGGTTAGACCAATCAGAAGTTGTTCTACAGCTGCATCATAAAATATATTTTCCTGAACCAATCCTATCGTCCCAAGAAATTTAAACAGGAGTCATCTCCCTCCCGTCCCCGCCCCCCCCCACTACCCCATCGAGGCGTTTGTGGGCGACAAAGCCCTGCACCCCCAGCTTCCTGCAACTCACTGACTCTCAGCCAGCCAGTAAAACAGAAAGTTTATTGAGATGACAGGAACACAGTCCAAGACAGGTCTTGCAGGTATAAACAACAAGACCCCCTCAGTTAGGTCCATCTTGGGAGGGAGGTGGGAGGCCGGAGCCCCATCTGGGCTCCCCTTCATTTTCCCTACCAGCCCCAAACTGAAACTCCCTCCAGCTGTCTCACTCAGCCTCCCCCCGGCTCTTCCTCTTAGCCTCTGTCCAGTTTCCTGGGCAAAGGAGTCACCTGGCCTCCAACACCCCTCCTGGGTTCTGATGTTACATGCTCAGGTATCTTCCCTCAAGAAAAGTCTCCCATCCCCAATGCAGATAGTCCAGCAAAACTCCCCTGCAACCTTCCCAGGTCAAAACTCCCCACTCAGTATTCAAAGAAAACATTAAGAACATTCCCACTTCATCACTCCCCACCCCTTTATCTGCCATATTATCTAATAAAAAAAAAACAGACCACCCAAGCATCTTTCCCACCATGTAGCACTTTTCTATATGGTTTTAACCTTTATTAAAGCACTTAGGTCCTTATTAACAAACAGTTTTTAAAAGTTTTTCCCCGTGTTTTTAGTGAGGACAATTTGAAGCTGCAGCAAAAGCAGCTTTGTTAGCCAATGAATTAGAAATAAAGAAGACTGTTAAATGCCCAGAACAGGGAGATAAGAAGTTTGTTTCTTTTCCAGCTTTTTAACAAATGCAAGTAAAAGTTATATTACATTTTGTAAAGGAATAAAGCTATATTTTATGAACACTTGAAAAGACAATTCTATTTGAAGAAACAACCCTTTATTTAACACTCCAGGGTTAAAGCTACAGACAATCAGTTTAGCAACATAATTTGTAGTAATAAAAAAAATGTTTTCTCTTATTCTTTTGCTAACATTGATCATTTTTTAGTAAGGACAATATGAAACAGCCTTTCTAAATTAGTGGATTAGAAAGACCACACTGAAAGACAAGTGTATTTGAAGAAACATCCCTCCATTTAGCACTTTTACATATGTGATTTAATAAAAAAAAAATAGCATGCAGAAAAACCCCAAGGTTAAAACCACACACACACACAACCAGTTTTAAAAGTAATTTATAGTGATTAAAAAAAAAGGTTTTCCCCTATGCTTTTGCTAACATTGATTATTTTTAGTGAGGACAATTTTAAAGCTGCAACAAAAGCATAGTTAGCAAAAACAGCTTTTGTCAGTCAGTGGATCAGAGATGAAAAAACTGCTTCTCCCCCTGCCTCCCATTTTAACAAATACAAATGAAAGTTATATTAAGCTTCGTAAAGGAATAAAGATATATTTTATAAGCACTTGAAAAGAGAAGCCTATTTGAAGAAACAACCCTTCATTTAACACTTTTACGTATGTGGTATAATAAAAAATGATTATGCAGAAAAACCTAGGATTAAAACCAGAGACAACCAGTTTATCAAAGTAACTTATAGTAATAATAATTAAAAAAAGGTTTTCCCCTATGTTTTTGCTAACATTTGTCTTTTTTTTAGTAAGGACAATTTGAAGCAGCCTCTTTGAGTTAGTGGATTAGAGAAAAGAAGATGGTGTCTCCCCCCACCACACATACACTTTTTAACAAATACAAGTGAATGTTATATTAAGCTTTCACTTACTTAGGAATTTTAGATTTTAGTATGAATTTTTCTGTTGCATTATTAGACTGTTTTTGTTCTTAAATGTTTGCAGCCCGTGGGCTGAGACATAGGTAAGGTACAAGCTATTTTTTAACTGTTTATATGGACTTAATATATAAATGAATACAAAAAGATAACCAAACAAAAACAGCTTTACCTGTAAATTGTAAAGAAAGCTTTAGAAATTAGGGTACAGTTAAATCCCCCATGTTTTAAAGTTTAGATTTATATAAAACACAAGAAAAAGCTGCTTGTGTGAAACAGTAACATTTTTTTTTTAAACAGAGATAAGGAGTCTCCCATCTCCACACACACATTCTTCTTTTCTACTGTTTTTTAAATGTTAACCAAAGACAAATATTGTTGCTTTAGCATGTGCAAGGAAGGGTTTTACAATAATAAAACTTAAAAAGACATGATTAAAGGTGTTTTTAAAAATGTGTTAGTTTTCTTTTTAGAGTTTAACCCAATTGAATTGACCAGAGGACAAAAATATAGTGTTAGTTTGTTTTTAAAGCATTGGACTATCCACCCCCAGATAGGTGTGCATATGCATGCACGCTTGAAGCATGCACTTCCACTTTTAACACTGCCTTGGAAAAAAAAAGGCAAAAGACGCAATGATAGAGAGCAAGACACGAGGATAAGAGTAGTGTCCTGAGTTTTAGGGGGAATATTGATAACTTATTTAGTTAAAAAGATAGTCCAATGCTTTCAAAATTCTCTCTCCCATCCAACTGACTATCAGAAATCATATATAAGATTAACAAAAATGTTGCAGGTTTGCATAAATGGAGATACTTTGTAGTAGGGCCTGCAAAGCAACAATCACAATTTTATTTATCACCACCTTGTCTGGGGACCCTAGAGAATTATTTGTTCTTTTTATATAACACTTTTATGCAAACTAACCTAGATGCTGTACAGCATTAAATAATATGAATCAGTAGACAAAAGACCTGAGACATTGTTGAAATCAGAGGTGTCATGATTAAGTCCTAAGGCAGAAGGCCTGGAGGAAAATGAAAAGGTACAGCCAAAGCGGAAGATGGTATGATTTAAAAGGGGTTCTAGGT
This sequence comes from Gopherus flavomarginatus, assembly GCF_025201925.1. Taxonomy (NCBI): domain Eukaryota; kingdom Metazoa; phylum Chordata; order Testudines; family Testudinidae; genus Gopherus; species Gopherus flavomarginatus. The sequence continues at coordinate 123,210,502 of NC_066621.1, read as the reverse complement.
CTGCTTTGCAATGGTCCCGATGCCCCAACAGCCTATATACCTCATGGACAAGCGCCGGGGGTGAGGGGTTCTTGTTAGAGAAACAGGCCGCCCATATATCTCCTGTTGTTGTTCACAAACTGTAAGTCAACTACAAGTATACTACAGGGGCAACCTACTTCACTTTTGACAAACAAATCCCACACCCCTTGAATTTAATAAAAACACACTTTTCACCCTTATTGTCAAGTGACATTTTATTTAAAACATGCGTCTTTATTTTATTTTACAACACGTCCTGTTTTGTTCCCAAAACACGCTCTAACTTTTAGTGTTTTTTCTTAGTAAGATTTTGTAATTTGCTGAATAAAGAAGATGTTCAATATTTCGCATTAAACATTTATCCTTCTGTTTGATGATTTCATCTAAAATACTATTTGGGTCCTCAGCCTCTGTCACTTTGTCCACTAATTCTGCCCCTAGAGCTAAATGTTTCTGGGTTAAACAGAGGCACCACAGCATGTATCCCAAAGTGATGATTATATTTAACACTCTTCCTACACATACTACCACTAATTTATTTAATTTTACAGTTCACATCATCTAAAGACCAGTAAACGCAGGCACGATGCCTCTGAGTGGGGACATCTATGGCACACCCAGTGCAATCCTCATTTTGTTTCTCTCTCAGGCAGTGCTTGACGATTCCCTGCACAGCAACTCACACAATTGCACACATCACGGTTTTAGGGTTATGAACTCGCACAGGCTTAATACACAATTTCTCCCTCAACTTTAGATAGTACAGGTCTACCAAATAAGCTTTCCCCTCTGTTTCGGCATCTGGTTTTGGGTCTGGGCAAAAACAGATCAGGCCCAATCTGCTCACCCCTTTGAAGCTGTCGATCTCCAGAACCTCCAAGTCCTCTGAAGAGCCATCGCTCAGCTACTAAAAAAAGGACAGGTTTCAGAGTAGCAGCCATGTTAGTCTGTATCCACAAAAAGAACAGGAGTACTGTTGCATTTTAGAGACTAACAAATTTATTTGAGCATAAGCTTTCATGGGCTACAGCCCACTTCATCAGATGCATAGAATGGAACATAGAGTAAGAAATACATATATACATAGAGAGAATATGAAAAGGTAGAAGTAGCCATACCAACTGTAAGAGGCTAATTACTTAAGATGAGGTATTATCAGCAGGAGAAAAAAAAACTTTGGTAGTGATAATCAAGATGGCCCATTTTAGACAGTTGACAACAAGGTGTGAGGATACTTAACATGGGGAAATAGATTAAATATGTGTAATGACCCAGCCACTCCCAGTCTGCATTCAAACCCAAGTGAATGATATCTAGTTTGCATATTAATTCAAGCTCAGCAGTTCTCGTTGGAGTCTGTTTTTGAAGCTTTTCTCTTTCAAAATTGCCACCTTTAAGTCTGTTACTAAGTGACCAGAGAGGTTGAAATGTTAGCCTACTATTTTTTGAATATTATGATTCCTGATGTCAGATTTGTGTCCATTTGTTCTTTTACGTAGAGACAGTATGGTTTGGCCAATGTACATGGCAGAGGGGCATTGCTGGCACATGATGGCATATATCACATTAGTAGATGTGCAGCTGAATGAGCCCCTGATGGCGTGGCTAATGTGATTAGGTCCTATGATTATGTCATTTGAATAAATGGGTGGACAGAGCTGGCATCGGGCTTTGTTGCAAGGATATGTCCCTGGGTTAGTGTTTTTGTTGCATGGTGTGTGTTTACTGGTGAGTATTTGCTTCAGGTTGGGGGGTTGCGAGGACTGGTCTGTCTCCCAAGATCTGTGAGAGTGAGAGATCATCTTCCAGGATAGGTTGTAGATCTTTGATGATGTGCTGGAGAGGTTTTAGTTGGGAGCCTGAAGGTAACGGCTAGTGGCATTCTGTTATTTTCTTTGTTGGGCCTGTCGTGTAGTAGGTGACTTCTGGGTACTCTTCTGGCTCTGTGAATGCTTTTTTCACTTCAGCAGCTGGGTATTGTAGTTTTAAGAATCCTTGATAGAGATCTTGTAGGTATTTGTCTCTGTCTGAGGGATTGGAGCAAATGCAGTTGTATCTTAGAGCTTGGCTGTAGACAATGGATCATGTGGTGTGTCCTGTATGGAAGCTGGAGGCATGCATGTAAGTATAGTGGTCAATAGGTTTCTGGTATAGAGTGGTGTTTATGTGACCATCGCTGTTTATTAGCACAGTAGTATCCAGGAAATGGACCACTTGTGTGGATTTTCCTAGGCTGAGGTTGTTGGTGGGATGGAAATTGTTGAAATCATGGTGGAATTCCTCAAGGGCTTCTTTTCCATGGGTCTAGATGATGAAGGTGTCATCAACGTAGCACAAGTAGAGTAGGGACAGTAGGGGATGAGAGCTAAGGAAGCGTTGTTTTAAGTCAGCCATAAAAATGTTGGCATACTGTAGGGTCATGCAGGTACCCACAGCAGTGCTGCTGACTTGAAGGTATATATTGTCCCCAAATGTGAAATAGTTGTGGGTGAGGACAAAGTGACAAAGTGCAGCCCTCTTCCAGACAGCCCCCCAACCTGAAGCAAATACACACCAGCAACCACACACCACACAACAAAAACACTAACACTGAAGTAAGTGACTGGTCTCAACCTAAGTGTGGTGTGATTTTTCGTGTAAGTGACCTGTTATCGCAAAGTCCAGTTTTTCTGGGTGACGAGATAGACTGGATAGTCTAAGGGGACTGTCTGGGACTCCATGGTAAGACTGGTACAGTGATCCAGGAGTTCACATTTGTTACTGGCTTGGTGAAATCTAATTATAGAACACACCACCAGTTTGGCATGTCTGCCTTGTTTTCTGACAGTTTGCCTTAAAATAGGCACTCTCAGTCATAAGTCCATCCAGACATTGTAACAAACACATTGGCCTGATTTTCAGAAGTACTGAGCACTCATAGCTCCCACTGAAATCAATGACAGTTGCAGGTGCTCAGTGTCACAATTTCAGCAAAACTGCACCTGTACTCCCCTCCTCTATAGTCGCTCAAGGGCACCCACTCAAGGTTTCCAGCTCCCTGCTATCACCTCTTGGGCAGAGACCCACATCTCTCCCCCGTCCTTGCTGGGGGTTTTAAGGCTGCTCAGCTTCCTGCCTTACACTGTGATATCCCAAGTCAGTCTGCCTAAAGGCCAGCACCCATGCATTGCTTTCTCTCTGAGAGCTATGAACAGTGTATTGCCAACAGTCACACGTTACCACACAGCTCTTAAGCAAGCCCCTTTATTCTTAAAATAAAAGCATTACAAAGAGAACATTTTTTTTAAAGTTACTATACACATGCTAAAAGCTTATCAGAGGTCACCAGTCGCATGGGGCCCTAAAAGGCCAAAGTCTGCCAACCCATCCCAAAGAATTGAGGCCCATGGTCAGGAGATCCTGTCCATTTGTGGCATCAGAAAGAAGGCCCTGAGTCAGTTTAAACCCAGCCTTTTTATATCAAAAAGCCCTTTCTCTCTGTTTGTGTCTGGGAAAACCCACTTTGAGTAGTATATGTAAGCCTTCGCGTGGTGTATTACCTCTCTGGATTTGTTGACAACCTAAAGTGATTCACCTTAATCATCCCCACTGTTTTTGGTTCCTGAAGGAGCTCTGATAACTCCCCCACCCACTCCAGAGTTCAACAGTGATACATAAACCTGATATACAACCCCCAAAGATACCGCATATGTCTGCAGTATCTGTCACACTCGCATCTCTGAAAAACATCCATACAACACGTAAGGTGCCTAGATGTGGATTTATGTCCTCCAGTTTAGGCAACCACCTCTGACAGTGTTTGCTTTAACCTCTGTGATTCTGTTCCCACAACCTCAGCCACCTGTTAAATGGACATAGCTCCCTTCCATAGAGGGGAAAGGTCAGACTTGATCAGTGAAGTTTTGTGAAGGGCTTTGTAGGTTTTTTAGCAGAGCTGGACATAAGCTGCCAAATTTGGGTTCACTTATGGCGACCCTTAAGTTAAGTCTACACGGCATCTAGGAAGTGTGATTCCCAGTACAGGTATACAGATTGGGCTACCTCAGCTCCAGCTAGTGTACTAAAAATAGCAGCATGGCTGTTGCAGCACTGGTGGCAGGCTGGACTAGGTGCCTGATTCCAAGCCCGCCTGAGGCCAAGCTCAGGTATCTAGCCTGAGCCAGTGTCCATGCTGCTAGTCCACACTGCTAGTTTGATCATGCAAGCGCAAGGGGAGTTAGCACAGGTCTGCCTATCCACGCTGGGAATTACATCTCCCAGTTTTTACTTTATCTCAGCTGGTCAGAAAAAAACAAAAACAAAAAAACCACAAACACCTATCCCAACTACAACCTTAAGTACAATAGATAACAGTGCAGCTTGGTGACATTCGTTAGCCCTTCCGTTAAATGACAACAAGCTGATCATAACCAAATAGCTGGCCAGTAATAAGAGCTTACTGTAATTAAACCAGTTTTTCAGTGGAGTCTGGAAATAATTGAACTGAACATCTCTGCCACCATCTACAGCCTTTTCCTTTTGGCTTTAGTCTCTGGGTTCCTTTTATTTTAATTGTCTAACCCATATTTTTTCCCCCAAGCTTTGCTTTCATTTACAGCCAGCTACATTTTAATAGCATTAAGAACACTTGGAGGGACAGGAGCAGAAATAGCTCATTACCACTGGTTCGAAGCATTATTGACTCGCTGTGTTCTGCACTGAGGTGGAAGACCTTCTGTACTGATAGCCTTTCATGTCCCAGGCTTCGTATGTAGAATAACACATTGCTAAAATATTGCCTCCGCTCCCAGAAAACAAACAGCAGAGAAGAGTTGAAGAAATAATGAAGTTGTTTCCCTATGTTCTTATCCCAGTGGAAAAAAAAACAAACAAAAAAACCAACTTGTTGTTTGTTTGATGCCTTTAAAGGGCTTCATTAATTGCTTCAAGACAGCAGGGTATTTTCAGAGTTTGGGACAACTGGGGATAATGAGAATAACTCCAATATGACAACAATTAGATAAATAGAGAGAGAAAGCGAGAGAGAGACCATTGCAACCATCTACTCAGGCTTTTTCCTTTCATCATCCCTACATTTGCTTCTTTTTCTCTTCCTGTTCTCTAGGTCATATTTAACTTGTCAGCTGTTTTGTTTCACCTCTTTGAGTTGCGATAGTACAGACAAACTGCTTATGATCCTGGAGCAGCTGTTACAGATTGTGACTGCTTCTCTTGTTGGTGTTCCTCAGCCTCACGTAGGGCAAGAAAGCAAGAATGATCAGCTGGGACTGAGATCTGTCTCTAGAGCAGATGGCTGGATTGGCAGCCAAAGCCACACCACACTCTCACTGCATCTGAAAAGAGGAGGGGGTCACTAGCTGATTTAAACACCAACAGGAAACATTTAAGGATTCTAATGTTTCAAGGGGGTGGAAGAGTGTGATCAGCATCTTCTTACCACCACTGGTCTTGACGATGCTGTTTCCTTGAGGTGTAGAATGTGTCACTAACATTGTCTCCCCGTAGATTACCACAATCCTGTGTAAAACAGGGAATGAGCCAGGAGGTGAAAACTGGCTATCTGAGGGTCTGTCTACAGCGCAGTTTAAAACCCAGAGCAGCAAGTCTCAGAGCTCGAGTCTACAGACTCAGGCTCACACTACGGTGCTAGAAATAGTAGAGTAGGCATTGTAGCTCAGTCTGGAGCTCAGGAGATGGGCTTCAGAGCCCAAACATCAAGACTGCTGTTTTTAGTGCTGCAGCACAAGCACAAGTCCTTAGAGCTGGGCTCTGAGACTTGCTGCTGAGGGTTTAAAAATGCACTGTAGACATACTCATAGATAAAGCTACATTTTAGTCATGGGTATTTTTAGTCATGGACAGATCATAGGCTGTAAACAAAAATTCACAGCCCATTACCTGTCCATGACTTCTACTAAAAATACCAGTGAATAAAACTTGTAGGGGGAAGGGGGGTAAACGGGACTGCCTGGGGACTCCGCAGGTGCTAGGAGAGGGTGGCCTGGCTGCTTGGTGGGAAGGGACCGGCGGCGGAAGGTGGCCCAGGATTACTGCTGGTGCTGGGAGGGGTTGGCAGGGCCGACAAGCTCCCTGTGTGGCTCCGCGCCTCCCACCCCCAGCAGCAGCAGAGTTTGAGTGTGGGAGGGGCAGGGGTTGGAGAGGTTCCCGGCCAATGAGACCGTCAAAGCCAGTGCTATGGGTGGAGACAACATGCAGAACTGCCTGGCCACACCTCCGCCTAGCAGCATCCAAGAGGGATGTCACCACGTCTGGGGAGCCCCCCCGGTAAGCACCACCCAGAGCTCACCTCACCCCATCCCTTGCCAGAACTCCCTGCCCCCTCCCATACCCAAACTCTGCTGATGGGGGTGGGGAGGTACGGGGGCCCGAGGTTGCCCCAGAAGCGACTGGTGCGCCTGGCACAGTGGCTGCCTGAGCTGCCCCTGAGCCAGGCACGCTGGCCACTACAGAACTCATGAAGGTCACAGAAAGTGGCAGAATCTGTGACATCTGACACAAAGTCACAGCCTTACTCAGCTCAGGAACATCTCTGATGCAGCAGCCTGATGTCATCCACCATCACCTGTACTGGACTTTGTTTCATTTCTCACTCAGCACTGACTCTGGGTATTTAATGCAAGCTTCACAATTTCATGAGCTGAGTGATGGTTCATTCTTTTTAGTTTCTCACTAATCCATTCAAGAAAACATTGCCTGGTTGACTTTAGGTGCAAGTTCACAGTTTCAGGATAAACGGAAGATCCAGTGTTTCCATCTATTGTAAGTGGAAGTGGGGAGGTTCACATGAATGTATGCAAAAAGAGCTAGGTAATGACAGGTATTTGTGTTTTCTTAATAAAATCCCAAATTTTCTTTTTCTGTCCTCATTTAGTTAACACATCTCATATTTTGTTAGTTACAGTACATTAAAAGCATGCTGTTAACTACCACAAGAACCACTTCCCTCTCCTGAAAAGCAGGGATTGCCACTTAGAGAAAATGCAAAGCCCTTCAAAAGTATAAGATGCAAGAGTTAAGACCTCCAGGAACAAACCAGGGACAGGATGATAAAAATTACATTATCCTTAAACACTGGAGTATTTGCGTGTGGCTCAAATCAGGTCTACTACAACCAACCTGAAGAGGAGAGTGGATATCACTCCTTTCACCTACTTGCTAAACCTGCTTTTACTAGCCATTTCCCATATCCTGACACAAAGGCAATGCCTCATTCACATTCACAGCTGGATTCAGAAGAGTTGGAAAAAAAAAAACCCTAAAAAACTTCAGTTAAAAGGATGGAACAAATTGTATTTGTGTGCTTGTGGGTCAAACTCACGCTTAATGTCATTCCACTTAGGCCAAGATGGTTCTAACAGGGATGAACGTGGCCCACTGTTTGGTTCCTGTATAAAGGCAGTAAGCCCTCTCTACCTGATATAATCCTTTGGTTATATTTGCTTTCTGGTATTTGTCTATATACTGCACAGAGCAATATGCCTAAAGTCTGGTGAGACATCTTTGAGGAGACACTATACATACCTCACAGTCACTAGAAGAGTAATGCAAAATGGAACTCGTGTCCAATCCAATTTAGGACACCTCACAACAAATCCAAACCCTCATGGCATTCCTGAAAAAAGAGAATCTCAGCTGCAACTCAAATAGCTAGCATGGGTTAAGGTCTACACTGTCTTCCCTGAACTAGGGTTTTAGAACATGTTGCTTACGCAGTTTAACAAAACACCTTTTATCTAAGACAAACCCATTCATAGGTGATGTGAATATAACTTTAGCCTCCAGAGTTGGTGAATGACAGGGGTGGTCCCATTTTAGTCAGATGCATCACACTTATTATGATGTGCAGAGTGCTGTAAGTTACACCTTGGTAATCACACTCTGGGTGTAATTGAGTTTAAGTGAGTGAAAAGCACTCTGCACTGGTTCACCTTATCTGCCAAGGGTGCAGGTTAATGTAAGAGCCTCCTTTAATTTACATCTCCATGCTTTCTCACATCCTCCAGTTATTTACAACGCTCCCTTGAGCTCTCACTTGGTAGCTTACACATCACCTCTGGATTTTGGCTTCTGTAGTACATTATGACTCTCTAGAGCAAGTTAACTCACTAGGCTGTTCTCAATATACCAGTAAGAGCTTCCAGTCTCTTGGCACTCTGACTCCACATTAATAAGAAATTAATAAGGAGAAGAGGTGTTATTTCTATTCAGTTTTCTTATACGTTTCTTGCAAGCCACAGCATTGGTAGCTAATTCAAAGACTGAGCACAGCTTTATCTACAGTCATTTGTAAAGCAGCCCTTAGTGACCTTGCCCACAGAAATGTAAGCTTGAGTGTCAAGGTAACAGTGGAATCATTATAGTCTCCACTGTTGAATTAATAAACCAGAATTTCTCCAGACTTAAAATAAAAAATCTTTCACCTTAGCTGAAGAAAAATACCACACAAAAGATCATGGGCTAGTATATTTTTCTTACCCTTTTTCTATTGTTGTCACAATATCCAAGACTAATAAAAAGGCTTCGTGAAAAGTCTGTTCCCTGCTAGCGTCCACTAACAATGTTGAGTGGGGGTGAGAGGATGTGTTTTTGACAGGGTCCCATGTCTGACTGGATGAAGGAGGCAGGAAGGCTATATTTCAGTACATAGAGTCTTCCATCACAGCCTAGAGAGAATAGACCTGTGTTTCCAAGTAACGTCTGAACTTCAGGTGGCATGAGAAGGATTTTGGAACCATAATATATCAAATTACTGAGAATGAACCAGAAAAAAAAAATTAAACTCTGGAGATTTCCCCAGGAACTCCCAATTTAATTTTGTCAAGTATCAGAGGGGTAGCCATGTTAGTCTGGATCTGTAAAAAGCGATAAAGGGTCCTGTGGCACCTTATAGACTAACAGAAGTATTGCAGCATATGCTTTCATGGGTGAATACCCACTTCGTCAGAGGCATGTGGTGGAAATTTCCAGAGCCAGGTATAAATATGCAGATAACAAGGTTACTTCAATCAGGGAGGATGAGGCCCTCTTCTAGCAGTTGAAGTGTGAACACCAAGGGAGGAGAAACTGCTTTTGTAGTTGGCTAGCCATTCACAACCTTTATTTAATCCTGATCCAATGGTGTTAAATTTGCAAATGAACTGAAGTTCAGCAGTTTCTCTTTGGAGTCTGGTCCTGTAGTTTTTTTGCGGCAGGCTGGCTACCTTTAAATCTGCTATTGTGTGTCCAGGGAGGTTGAAGTGTTCTACAGGTTTTTGTATATTGCCATTCCTAATATCTGACTTCTGTCCATTTATCCTTTTACGTAGGGATTGTACAGTTTGACTGATGGACATAGCAGAGGGGCATTGCTGGCACATGATGGCATATATTATATTGGTGGACGTGCAGGTGAATGAACCGGTGATGGTGTGGCTGATCTGGTTAGGTCCTGTAATGGTGTTGCTGGTGTAAATATGTGGGCAAAGATAGCATCGAGGTTTCTTGCATGGATTGGTTCCTGAGTTAGAGTTACTATGGTGGGGTGTGTGGTTGCTGGTGAGAATATGCTTAAGGTTGGTGGGTTGTCTATGGGCGAGGACTGGCCTGCCTCCCATGGCCTGTGAAAGTGAGGGATTGTTGTCCAGGATGGGTTGGAAGGTGAATATCTTCTGCTGCTATTAAAAACTCCCAACTATTTTAAAGAAGATATATACCCTGTTGTTAGGGTAATAATACTGTACTGTGAATTTATAGCACCTTTCATCTGAAAATCCCAAAGGACTTAACAAACACTAAATGATCATGCCTTGTACACCTTATTATCGCCCTTTGTAGATAAACTGAGGCACAGAGAGATTATAAAATTTGCCCAGTCATACAGTGAGTGAGTCCCAGCTTTGAGGATAGGACCTAGAGGTCCTTACTGCTGGTCTGTTGCAGCTATGTAACCATGCTCACTATAGAGGCAAAACGGGGGGGCGGGGAAATGTCATTCTGAATCATATTTCAGCATGCTCAGTAATACAGTGATGGATGAATAGTATCTTTTCCCGCATGCACTGTGGAATTATGTCCTGTGTTTTCTCTACTTGCCAATGTTTTATAATCCAGAGAGTCAGAGCTTTAGCAAGCCAACACTCTAAGCCAACTGATATTCTTATCTGATGTAGTATATTTTGTCCATCAAATCTATGGGTTCTGATTCAGCTGCTGCATTACTGCAGTTTTACGCTAGTGTCACTCCACTGAAATCAATTTTACCTGGGTAGGATTTTATTGCTTTGCAATGAAAAGCTGCATTTACTTGCCCAAAAATAGAGCATGGGGAGAAGGTTCCTGAATTAAATTCATGGGATGCTTCAGGGACTTCTAGCTTTCATGGGCAAATACTTAAAGAGTTGAAATTGGTTGCTTGGTGAACTGGGTTCAAATTCAAGTCAGGTTCAGAGCAACATGAACTTGATGGACAATTCCTAACTCGTATGATTTATACTACACAACAGAAGCCTCAGGTGCCCCATTATGCAAAGCATTGTATAAACACAGTGAGAGACATCCCCTGCCTCAAGGAATTTACAGTCTAAGGCCTTGCTCCCACGAGAATAACTGTAGGGGTCCCACTGAAGTCTATAGGCTTTTCAAGTGAGATGCCAGTGTTCTCATTTCTGGAGTCATTATAGGATTGGAAACAAAATAGACAAGACAGGCAAAGTGGGAGAAAGGCAGTGTTAGCCTCATTTTACAGATGGAGAAGTGAGGGATGGAGGGATTAGCTAACTTGCCCCTGGTCACACAGGAAGTCTGTGTCAGAGCCAGGAATTTATCGCACTTTTCCTGAGTCCCAGTGCACTGCTTTAATTTCAAGACCATCCTTGATCTCTGTTTAAATTAGAGCTGAGAGTTACTGACTTTTTTTTTTTTTGGTTCAGCTGCTGAACAAATAAAATTGAAGTCTAAATTTGAAATAAAAAATTATTTTGAATAGAAAACCTTTTTTCCAGTTGAAACAATTTGACAAATTTGACTCAAATTCATCAACCCTGAGCTTTTTCAGTAAAAAATTTGCATCTGAAAAATTTCACCCAGCCCTAGTCCAAAGCTAGGGTGGACCAGATGTCCCGATTTTAAAGGGACAGTTCTGATTTTTGGGTCTTTTTCTTATATAGGCTCCTATTACCCTCCCCACCCCATCCCTATTTTTCATACTTGCTCTCTAGTCACCCTATCCAACTTACACACAAACTGGTGCAGCTCGTTGTCTCTATCATGAATGATGTTGAAAATAGCCAAGAAACTTCTTCAGTGATTGACTAGTTTGGCTCATCCTCCAAAGTGTGGCACAAGCCTCTTGTCTGGTGTTTACTACTTAGAGAGGCTTCTCTTCACTCCTCACATAGGCCGGATCCTGGTTTCTTTATCTAGCACAGGGATCGGCAATCTTTGGCATGCAGCTCACCAAGGTAAGCTCCCTGGCAGACCGGGCTGGTTTGTTTACCTGCCACATCCGCAGGTTCGGCCGATCACGGCTCCCACTGGCCCCGGTTCGCTACTCCAGGCCAATGGGGGTGGCAGGAAGTGGCACAGGTGAGGGATGTGCTGACCGCCACTTCCTGCCGCCCCCATTGGCCTGGAGCGGCGAACTGCGGCCAGTGGGAGCCATGACTGGCCAAACCTGTGAATGCAGCAGGTAAACAAACCGGCCCAGCCTGCCAGGGTGCTTACCCTGGTGAGCCGTGTGCTAAAGGTTGCCAATCCCTGATCTAGCACATGGTGATTCACCTTACTGTACCTGAGAAACAAGGGGTTCTGTCTCTTTGGAAAATTAATAATGCTACTTCTGGCAAGGAGTATAAAACCTAGTACACAAGAAACCATAAAATATGTGTACCAGGGCTCGCCTCTTGAACACTTCCATGTGACCGGGTGCAGAATCACAGTTCTTTTCTCACCCCTGATGCTCCCTGCAGGCTGTTGACTGACCTTGGAAGGTCATCAATGGCTTGGCTCTCCAGGCAAGTCATAGAGTCCCAATAAACCCCTTCCAGTGCATTAAAGGTCCAGCAAATAAATGTCTCTTTGCCCTCTGTAAGGTCTGCAGCCCAGCTCTGGATCCTTTAAATGAAACCATCTGAGTTTCCAGATAAGCCCTGCCCCTTGTAGGGTTTATACCATTTTATCTGTAGTATCAGGACAACCTGGACCCACCCACTTCTCTGGGTTCCAAGCCAGGGACCCTATAAACAGCAGCCACAAAGCACTCACTTGCTAGCTCTCTGGGCCTCTTCCAGTCTCTTTTTATTTCCAGCCCTATATCAGGGCCAACATCCTCAGATCCTTCTCTCTCTCTGCAGTCCCAGCTCTGTAAGTTCAGCCAGCCATAAACTCTAGCTACTTGTCAGGCCCCTTGAAGCAGAGAGGAGGAGCACCCATCCTTACTCCTCTGAGCTCAGCCAAGAACTGACCTGCTAAGAAACTTTTACCTGGCCCACAGACACTGACTGGCTATTGCTACACCCTCTATCCCTTAGAGGAATACGTTTCTGTGATTTCCAAAATGGACACTCTAGAGAATCCTCTCTAGGCAAGCTTGGAGGACCAACCCTCTCTGCTCTTTGGGGCAAGGTGTAATAGGATGGAGTTGATCATGGGTCCCCAATCAGAGAGCCTCCAAGGCCCAATACACCCCATCAGAATACATCAATGCAAACCGCAGCCAAGAAATTACATGCCCAAAAATAACAATATGACCCAGTGGGACTTTGGAGCAGGAATGCAAGATCTGGGCTGGAAAGGGTTGGAGTTAACTATTAAGTACTCAAGCATCAACAAACTGACCAATTCCCCACCTTCCAACACTGACAAGTCTTCCCAACCCCAGCTGCATTCCTGGCACCTTCCCACACAGGTAGTACACTGAGGATGAGTCCAAACACAAGTACTGTGAACATTGGGTGACTTAAACAAAGAAAACCCTAGTGATTCCCTTACATTGTCTTTGCCCCTGGGTGATGCGGGGTCCTCTCCTGGCTCACTGATCTGGACTCCTGTGGAGGTCTTGGCGGGCTCTCAGTATCTGGTGCTGGGTTGGATCTCTGCCACTCTGGATGTTGGTTTCTGCTGGGCAGGAGCTGCCTGAGCCATGCACTAGATCCCACAGCAGTTCAAAGACTCTCTTTCTGGGAATTGCGAGTTAATCAGAGACTCCCTGAGCTGACCTGCTTCTCTCTCAGCTCCCAAACTCAAATCAAAGCTCAGAACTGAAACTAAAATTAGTTTATTTGTCTGTGAGTCGATCTGTCCTCTCCTGAGGGGTTGAGCAGCCCTGGCTCATTACAGGCCCAGCAAACTACTTGTCCATATCAGCCCATGCAGAAACCTCTCTACTGGCCTCAACTGGAGCTTCTAGTCCATTCTACCCCACCTCCAAGTATGCTGGGGAATGGTGTCAAAGGGCTTTGGTAGCCATTATTGTCAAAGTACATAGGGTAGGACCCCTTAGAGGCTCAGTCCAAAGTTCTAAGAAGCTGGCAAACTCCAAGTGGGGGTTACACAATGTACGCTTGCATTATGCCTACGCCCTTCAGCCTATCCACCTAATCCCCCTCTCTCCTGCAGCATTAAAATTCAGCATATGATAAGAGAGGGTTCTGTCTTAGCAGAATTCTACGTGATAGCAACTCCAACATGCAAGAAAAACTAAGTCTCTGCTTTCTTCATCTTCCCCAGGCTGCCCTTGCAAAGGTCAGCAGCTACATAAGGAGTCCAGCCCCCAGAGTTTGATAGAGTCCATTTGGGAGGAATGACCCCTGGCTTTCAATCAGAAATCCTGCTGCTGCTTGTAGTGTGGAGAGAAAATAAAAGGAGGATGAATGACTGCTAGTGACATCCTGCACCACGTGCCAATCTACTGTTGAGACTCTATGGCCTTCGCAAAACTAAGCAACTGAATACTTTTCATTAGAGCTGGGCATAAAACACCCTCCACCCCCAACTTGAAATTTAAAAGTGTTTGCACTAGATCAAAATTTTGTTAGTGACCCCTTTTGGCATGGTGGGCAGAAACCAAACTCTGGAAGAAAACACCTCTGCACCTGAGGAGGATACACATTCTGGCTCCTTGTCACAATGTTGTAACTGGGAACATCTTCAGTTTTCAGCTGTGCATCTGAAGATGCAGAGAAGGAGAAATGTTCCAATATGGGACAGAAAGGACACAGCCATACTGGATACTTTAGACAAATGGAGTTCATCAGGGAATCAATAAAGTGCTTGAGCTTTTTCCATTAAATCTTGGTTGCAGAAAATTATTGGAGCTAATTATCTTTGTGTGAACAAGTTTTAAGAAGTGGGTTAAAAAAAAAAACAACCAACCCTTTGTCTCCATAACTGCTTGCTCTGAAAATGGAGCTAGAAAGGGCCTGATTCTCACTTAAACTAAAACCACTGCTCTAGCAGTGTAAATGGGCTTTAAGTGGGAGTAAGTTATCACTAATTCCATGTTAAGGCCCCTTTGCATTGAGAGAATGGTGCTAAAGTGATTTTAGTGTAAATTAGAATCAGGCTCTAAATTATCATTCAGCTAGTTCCAAGAGTGAACCTGACTGGCATATCTGGCAGAATTGCAAAGAAAAAATAAAAGATTTGGAAGCTCGTTTACAGCTGATTAAGGTCTCTGCTCCATCCATAACATTAGTGATAATGAATCTCTCGGTCTGGTTTGGAGTCACATTATTATTTAGCGAAGATTCAGAAAGCTGCTGGGTATCAGTGAAAACTTTCATGAACCACTGAAAATTGACAGATTTTAGCACTGATGTTCATTTATCCACAATTTTATATTAAAAGCACATTACACACCGATCTTGACATTGCCATTGATCTCACTGGGCTCAGGATCAAGTTCTACTTGATTGGGTTGGAAAGAAAGAAGAAAAAGCAACATTTTCTTTCACAGTCATCAACAGTGGAAATTGTAATGAAAAAATTGAAAAATGCCAACTAGTTCTATTCATTATTTATACAATATTGTTTGCTACCCATTGGTCTTCTATTTGAAGTGGTTCAGACACTTAATCAAACTATACCAATATTTAAAGCATTTACAATAATCAGGACTGATTCACAATTTGCATGCTTCCTTCAGAACAGATATTAGTCATAGCAATTTGAGGACAGCTTCAAGAGGGAAGATTGAGAGCACTCCGTCCTAGAAAACCCTACAGCCCAGTGATTAGGGTGCTCATGTAGGAGGTGGAAAACTTGGGTTCAATCCCTGTGCTCAGAAAAGGAATTTGAATCTTGGTCCCCCACATCCTAGGTGAGTGCACTAACTGCTGGACTATTGGGGAGGCACACCTTCTGCTTCTCTTTTGTGGGTGGCAGGCATGCTTTGAGCACACTTTCCAGATCAGGCCCTACAGGCAAGAAAGGTAGGGGATGTGACGAGTTGGATCACAGAGTCCTCCTTGGGAGCTGACACCTGATGTGCCAAGACTACCTCTGCTCCTGTTTTCCCTGCCAGCTCAGGACCCCAGCACCCTGTCTTGTTCAGCCAGACACTCCCGTCTGCTCCAACAAAGACCCAGGGTCTGAATTACTTGGCCCAAAGCTGCAGGTTTACCTGAAAGCAGCTGTTCTTGTCTTTAACACTCAGATGCCCAACTCCCAATGGGGTCTAAACCCAAATAAATCCATTTTATCCTGTATAAAGCTTATGAACTCATAAATTGTTCACCCCCTATAACACTGATAGAGAGATATGCACAGTTGTTTGCTCCCGCAAGTATTAATACATACACTGAGTTAATTAATAAGTAAAAAGTGATTGTATTAAATACATAATGTAGGATTTAAGTGGTTCCAAGTAGTAATAGACAGAACAAAGTAAGTCACCAAGAAAAATAAAATAAAATGTGAAATGTCTAATCAAACTGAATACAGATAATCTCACCCTCAGAGATTCTTCAGTAAGTTTTTTTTTCTCAGACTGGACACCTTCCAGGCCTGGGCACAATTCTTTCCCCTGGTATAGCTCTTGTTCCAGCTCAGGTGGTAGCTAGAGGATTCTTCATGATGGCTCCTCTCCTCCCTTTGTTCTGTTCCAGCCCTTTCTATATCTTTTGCATAAGGCAGGAATCCTTTGTCCCTTTCTGGGTTCCCACCCCCTTCATCTCAATGGAAAGACACCAAGTTAAAGATGGATTCCAGTTCAAGTGACATGATCACATGTCACTACAACATTTCATTACCCACTTGCCAGCACACATATATACAGAAAGACTTACAGGTAAAACAGCCATCTGCAGTCAATTACAAGCCACCATTAATGGCCCGCACTTTGCATAATTACAATAGGCCGTCAGAGTTATATTTCATATTTCTAGTTTCAGATACAAGAGTGGTACATTTATACAAAAAGGATAATCACACTCAGTAGATTCTAAGCTTTGTAATGATATCTTACAAGAAACCTTTTGCATGAAGCATATTCCAGTTATATTATATTCACACATTAGCGTATTTTTATAAAACCATACAGACTGCAACGTCACAAGGGACACCTAGTTTGTGCATCCTGCCAGGGGTGTGGGTGTAAGCTGAACACCAAGCAGCTTGGCAGTGCCAGGACTTAGGTGGCTTTGTGGATGCCCACCCACAAAAACTTCAGCACCTATGGGATTTTAGGCACCTAAAGTATTAGGCAGCAGCTGGGTGGTGGTTTTATGAATCCCAGTGACACTTATATCCCTAAAGGGGCATCCAGGTGCCTAACTTCTTGTGAATCTAGACCTAAGTAGCACATATCTCTGTAAGTGGTCACATTAAAGTCAGTAGGATTGCTCATGGAATGTAATACTAACCAATGTGAGTATGAGTGGCAGAATCTAGCCCTGAGAAAGGACATTGAGGGACAAAGAAGAGAAAGGAAGCATGGCTGTTAAAAATTGTTCAATATGTATAACTCAGTACTTTGTTAACGTGATCCAGTTACCTGGAAATCTAGGCTGGCTGTAAAAATTCACTCACCAGATTAAACTAACTAACAAAAGTGCATAAGCAATTAAATGAGTTGTGTGTAAAGCCAGCTGGAATTCATTGCTGTCGTTATATCCCATTGGCACTGTGACCTTGACTCCTTCACTGATTTCTCCTCATAATTATTTCAGGAATTAACTGTGTCTGTTTTGTAGTCCACAAGAGGGTAAGTAATAGCAAGAAAACCCCGCTTCACTGGTATGTAGCATTAGTAGCACTGTGTCCAGAAATGCCGACCGTATGATTATTTCTATGATACAATTCTCCTGTGCGTATTTAGATACCCTGCTGGCCTTTGCAGCTGCACCGTCTTAACTATACCAGTGTTAGTTAATAAGGAGATATATTTCTAGGTTGCCAATGGAAACTGCAATTACCTAATCAATCTATATTCTGTGGTTATCTTTAGGATACAGCCTCATCATATCTGGCTCCTCCAGAGGGAAGGAAGGAAGAGATAATGTGATAGTCAGCTCGACGCACCTCCTCACTTAAAGGCTTGGCAAAGACAGCAAAGTAATTTAGTTGGAGTCCAGAGTTTGCTGCATTCACTTAGCTTTGGATACTCTTGAAACCTTCTCAGTCTGAATCTCTCAGACTAGGGAGCTGTCCACATGTGCCGATTTTTTCTTTCCAGGTGTGTGCTACACCCCTGCTCTGCCCCAAGGCCCTGTCCCCATTCTGCCCCTTCCCTCAAGGCTCCACTTTTGCTCCGCTTCTTCCTGTCCTTGCTCTTCCCCTCACTTCACCTCTTCCAACTCCTGCTCCGCCCCCTCCACCCCTGCGCCTCCTGCCTGCTACTGAACAGTTGATCGGCGGGTGGCTGGCGGGTGCTCAGCACCCATTATTTTTTCCCATGGGTGCTTTGGGGCTGGCGCCTATGCACAGGCCTATCAGCTCTTTCTAGTTGACTCTCATTAATTTAGTCCTGCTGATTTGGCTGAACTGGTTTGGCAATTCAGGCACCAGTCAATTTGGTAGATAAATAGATTTTCCCAGATAAGCTGAGGCATTTTTTGCCAGACCATTACCTATGCATTAATGGTACTGCATAATATATAAGTAGGGCCCTACCAAATTCCAGACTGCAAAAAACATGTCACGGACCATGAAATCTGGTTTCCCCCATGAAATCTGGCTATTTGGGGGGTGGGGATGTATTGCCACTCTTATTCTGTGCTGTCTTCAGAGCTGGGCAGCCAAAGAGCAGCAGGTACTGGCCAGATGCCCCACTCTAAAGTCAGCACTGCTGCCAGCAGCAGTGCAGAAGTGAGGATGGCATGATATGAGCAGGGGGGTCTCCACTTTTTGGGGCAATAGTGCCAGCTTCAAGGGTGGGTGACATGAGCAACTGCCCAAGGCACTGTGGTTGAGGGGGGACTATGCTCACCCCCGCCACACACACACAAACACAGCCAAGGCAGTTTTAGCTCGTGAGCACTGGGCCCAGATCTGGGAAGGGACAGGGCAGGGCTTGGGGTGTCCACCATGCTTTGTGCTCCAGTTGCTGGAGAGGAACAGAACTTCTTCTTCTCTTGCATGAGCCACTCCCAGGGGCCACCTCTAGGAACCTCTCCTGGCTTCAAGAAGCTCTGCAGTTGCTGACTGGAAGCCCAGCTCTGAAGGCATTGCCGCCGCCACCAGCAGCACAGAAGTAGGGGTAGCAATATCGCAGACCCCTTACAATAGCCTTGCACATATACCCCAACCCGCTTTTGGGTTGGGACCCCCACAGTTACAGTACCATGACATTTCAGATTTAAATATCTGAAACCGTGATTTTTAAGATTTTAAAAAGCCCATGACCATGATTTTGATCAAAATAGACTGTACATTTGGTAGGGCCCTATATATAGGGCCAGAAATGGCACTCAAAAGAAGTCAATAGCAAAGTCACTACTGACATCAATAAAAGTAGTATTAGGCCAGGAGAATCAGGGTTGTCCAGACATACTATATCATCATCATTATCTTTACCCTCATTTTCCTATAAGCCAGTGTTATGCTAGTTTGCATGGAGTTATAACAAGAAAGGCTTTTTGGAAATGGGAAAACTTCTGGGTTGACAGCACTAGTGAATAAAATCATCTACACATTCAACAGGTAGGGAACAGACCAGTTTGTCTTTAACAAGAATATGGATAATCATTCTTAACATTTGTGTTTATATAGCATTACCACCAAGATACTCAGGGATTCATACAACATATATCTGCATATAGTGCATCTATTGGAATACATATATCATGTATTCCAATAGATGCACTATAAATCTTCATACATTACAGTAAATACATTCAATAGAATGTACAGTGTCAGAATCAAGTAAATATATTGAATGTTTTTATTGTTATACACACAAAATGTGCTTGACTTTGCAACTTTATTAATGTTGTTAAAAGAACATAAATAAAGTTGCAAAGTCAAGCACTCAAAAGTCAGGAAGTGCCAGAATTAAGGTTGTCTGTGCAACCATAATTCAGTCCCTTATACACATGCATTAGGATAGTCTTTAATGACATGTTCACGCTATTATTTCCACCTACCACTCTCTCATTCAGGACACAAGATGGATGATGCTCACCTAATGAGCTGCTATTCAATATTTTCTTTTCCTCTTGTTGTTCAATGTGTAGCACCAAGCCTTATTTACTGAAAACTGTTGAGAACGTGCTCTGAAAACAGAATTATTAATTTCCTCATGGGCTTTTTGATGATGCTCATCACTATATTGTGAGTATTTCACAAATAATAACGAATTTATTTTGACAACTCCCCCCCCCGTGAGATGATGAAGTAGTAGTATTCCCGTTTTACAGATGGGAAATTGAACCACTGAGAGATTAAGGTCAAAAGTATCCACTAATTTTGGGTTCCCAATTTGAGATACCTGGAACCTGTTTTTTCAGAATGTTTGGCACTTTATATGTTCAAAGCACAGCCCCCATAGACTTCAGCTTCATTTGTGAGTGCTCATCACATCTGCAGATCAGACCCCAGGAACTCAAGTTGGGCACCCAGAAAATGAGGAACACACAATTAGTGATGACCTATGAAAAGTTTGATTTACTTAGCGTCCCATAGGAATGTGGTGAAACAGGTAGACATAAAATCCAATTCTCCAGGGCATAAGAACCAACCTTTCCCTTCCTCCAGTCCCTTGCCTCATTCACCACACACTTTCCAACTTCTGTGACAAGTGAGGCTGGGCTCCTACAGACTATAGTCTCATTCACCACAATCCAGATTCAATTCCAGAGTAGGTCCATCCAGTGCACTGAATGGAGCAGGAGTCCCACTGAAAAAAATAGTATGTGATCATGTAATTAAAGGCTGTCTCATTATGCATATGTACTACAAGGGCTAAATTAAAGTTGCAAAGGCAACCTTAATTCTGGCATTTTCTAACCCTTGAGTGATTGACCTTGCAACCTTAATAATTTTTTTTTATTAGTGTTCTTTTGTTTGTTTGTGTTTTCCTAGGATTTTAAAAAAACAAACTGAAAAACTAGACATTCCATCACATGGCATCAGATTGACACCCACATGAGACATCATCAGAATTGGAATGTTTAGGTCCACCACACAGATCTCTGCCACTTGAACTAATGGAGTAAGTGATAGCAGTCATGGCCATCCTCTGTGTGGACCAACACTAGAGTTGGATGGGACACTTTGTCAGGTTTCATATTCGCTGACGGCAGTGGAATTGTGAGACTCAAGAATCTTGGATTCCCTTACAGGTTCTGGAGGGAAATGTGTTCTAGGGATCACAAATTCTTCTGCTTATTCCTCCCAGGAACATCCCCTCCAATCTGTCCCAGAACTGTCTTTTCCTCATCCCTGGCTCCTTGCCCCAGTCCCATTCTCCTCAGCGTTATCATTCTGGTCTCCTTGCCCTACACATCCTAGTCTCACCTCTCCAGACTTTCCATCCCTCTCCCAATCTTGAAAGTCCCAATTCCTCCTTTTCAGCTCCTCATATAGCCTTTCTTTCAAATTTCTTGCCCTTGCCATCTAGACCCTTCATTAGGCAGCCCTTGTTTACATCTATGACCTACTCCCCTTCAATAGTCATCCCATGCTCTTTCTGCTCTGCTAATGATTGCAGACTTGATACATTTTTGTATCCTCTAATGGACTCCTCCTCTGTGCCTTCTTTCATGTTGTCCTCAGACATAAAATGTCCTGCCCAAACCCCTTCTCCAAAGTAGCTCCATTGCCTCAATCAAGTCTCTCATTTTTCCCATCTTGCTTGTTAAAAAAATGAGGAGGAAAGGGAAACAATTTTTTATAATCATCAAGATATGAGCATGTATTACAGTATGATCATTATTTACTGTCACTCTTCATCCCTCTTTTTGTCTGTTTTTGACCTTCACTTTTTGTCCTGTGCTGAATTCATACTGTACATTCTAAGGGGCTAACTTTTGTTAGCTGCCTAGCACACTTTTGGATGCTCAAATAACAGTGATGATGCTGATGATAACAATAAAAGTAGCTGTTTGGTAGTGTTTAGGAAGTTTGGCAAGGTTTTCTCTTACATTTCAGAGAAGAACACTTTAAGGTCAGATCCCACAATTGTAAACAGATCTTAGAAGGGCGCAGAGAGGGAAATCAGCTGTTCTGTGCTTGATCCTTGTCAGCTGCTGTGAAATGAGCACCTAAAACCTTTACAAAGAAGGCAGTTAAATAAATATTGGTATTGTGTTGAAGCAGAAATCTTTTCTCTTTGAAACTCTGTGATTGCCAAGCAGTGGGGTCAGGAGAAATGTAACACTAGAAATTCTTAAAAATCCCTTTCTAAAGCTAGGAAATACCATCATCCTCTTTGTGAATGCAGCCTTAGGTGAAGTGCTATTTTAGTTTTTGGATTATATTGTGGGAAAAAATGGATCTGCTTTCCCAACCACTCAACACTCTGGTAGGACTAGAAAGAATTTTGATTTCAGGTGATGCCAGGCTTATAATGCTAACAGCGAGGGACTTAGAATTGCTCAAAAGTGTAAATAAGGGGAGGGGAGGAGGATATGTATGTCAAAGTGTGAGGGGGTGGGAGGCAGGTTCTCACAAGACATGCAAATCAGTTTTATGTTTGTAAGAGTTGTCCTCCCTTGCCTGTTTCTTTATCAGGAGATCCTCCCTGATTCCCAAAAGAATTATTTTTCTTTAAAATCCTTTAGTCCTGAAATACCAATTTCAGTTCAATTACAGCTGCACATTTAGGCTTTGAAAAATTCAAGACCAATACAAAGTATGTTTAGATTACTAGTTACATTAGATTCCAGTCTATAAAATGTAATATTCCCCTGCCGTGTCTGCAATGTAAAAGCATCACAGTCTGGCACTAATGCCCAGAACCAGAAAGAGAAACTCACTGGAAACTAAACTGAAATTGACTAGTCCTTATCATTGTTCAAGCTGAATGAAATGCAAAAGGTACTTAATAAACTCCTGTTCTTTTTGTAGATACAGACTAACACGACTGCTACTCTGAAACCCGTAATAAACATTAATGGCAAGAAATATCTGATTTTAAAAATGTTTCCATTTTGATAAATGTAGGCTATCAATAACACAAAAAAGACTGTTGCTCTTTTTTAATGTTTGGTTTTTAACATGAGAGTATTTCTTTGAGAAAACATGTTTAAAAGGATTACACGTTCTAAAGGGCATGTGCAAATTGAAGCAACGCCCTTTTTCTCTGAATGTGAGGTAATTTAAAACAACGATACTTTGCTCTTCCATAGCATTTTTCATCAAAGCTCTTTACAAGTATTAATTCAGTTTTATAGGATCCATGTAAGGACTGTAGTTTAGAACATTAGCCCCATTTTACAAGTGGGGAAACTGAGGAGGGGGGATTAAGACACTTGCCTAAGCTTTTCATCTATGCTCATAGTAAAACCTGGAGCAGAGGCAAAATGTCTGGCTCCCATTTCCCTGCTCTGCTCACTAGACAATGCTTCCAAGTGGAACCTCTTCCACAGTGCAAACGCATTTGGGCTTCAGGAAAATCGACTCTTGCATTCTGTTTGTAAAATAAATGTTAAATATGAAGAAAACAAGATGGCTGTTTACACCACTAATATAGGCACTGTACTTAGTGGGCTGTGTTATTCCTTGACAGCTCTCAGCTCACACACCTTCAAACCACCTCCAGGCTTTTAGTTATGATTGCGTTCCCTTCTCACACCCTGTAAAGACTCTGCAGAAGAAAATCTTGCCAGTTTACAGGAAGCTGCCATCCTTGCTGCCCCTGCTGCACGCCGCTCAGATGTGCTGTTTGCATTTACAGTGTTAAAATAACAGCAGTTTGGCTGCAATAAAAGAGTCAGCATTCAATCCATTCCACACTGTGTTCTACTGGAGCTGGTATCGTCAGTGGCCTCGTGAAAGTCACATGTGAAGTTATATGGAGGCTAGTGTTTTAGAAGCTTGTTGTGGAACGTAGGAACTACTTTGCCAGGTCAGTCCATCAAGTCCAGCATCCTGTGTCTGACATTGGCCAATTCTAGAGGGTACAACATAGTATCATCTTCAAAGCAAGGTTCACCCAGCCTCAAATGAACAGTAGAATAACTTATCCATAGAGGAAGTATCACACCAAATAAGCACCCAGTTAATGGACAGTGCCATTTATCAGGGGACAACTAAGTTCAATCTACGGTACAGGTAGGGTTTCAAAGTTAGCCACCTAATAAGCCATGTTTAGGGTAAATTCCTGATTTGTACTCACACCCTGAGTATTTGTGCACATAAATTAGACACTTGTGCATCTATCTGGCTCTAGGTACCACAGATTAATAAAAACCGCATACCAGGAGGAAGTAGTAAGTGGGCCAAATCTTGAAGACCATGCTCACTTTTTACTCAGTCCTCAAAAATTTCTCACTGAAGTCACTGGAGATTTGTGTAAGCACAGCCTGAATAAAACCTGAGTATTTGGTCCACAAAGATTTCCTTGCTCTCATCTCTTTATGCTTTCTCCATTTGTTGGCTGCAGGAGGTCAGAGCCAGGAAGGGATCTCATGAGGCTTTGGATTTAAACCAACCATTTCAGGAAGGGAGTTTTAAGAGCAAGTGTCTTTTCTGATTAGAGCCAAGAGGAAAGAAACTTGTTTCCTTGAGAAGTATCAACAGACAATAAAAGAGAAGGGCAGATAGCAATCACGGAGCTGTTTGGGATTCTCCAACTGGGATGTGAAAAATAACTTTAAAATGTCAAATGAGCTTTCCTGGGCCTGATCCTGAAAGCTGCTGAGAATCCTCAGCTCCCACTGATTTCTCAAGACCAAAAATAGGAATCAGATGGGACTATGCAGTTACTGTCAGAAGGAAGTGGGAAGGAGAGAGTAGGATGTAGGTTGACCAGATATTGACCAGAACAGACTACAAGGCTGAAAAGAGAGTTTTAAGCAAACCATGGCCAACTAGGGGAAAAGATTTTCAGTGGTTTCTTCTCCCTTGTTGCTAAGGTATCTCTGTATGCCCATAACCAGAAGTGCAACTTGGCTCCTCAGTACTAGCCCAACCAGTACTCATGAGGTCTCAATTAATTGCCATGAAACTTATCATGATGTCATCAGCACAAGCCCATGGTATCTTTCAATGGATCAGTCCAAAGGAAAAGAGTACACTGATTAGCTCTTATTAATACAGCATCAGAAATGTGCTAACAGCCTTATAGACAAATGAGACAATGGCCATCTTCCATGGAGCTGAGCCCTTCAGTGAAACCTGCTCTTCAGTCATGGAGTGACAATGATTTATTGGCTAATAGCCAAGCAGGATGTGTCTGACTGATACTGTCCCCAGTCACTGTTCATGAAAGGAAAATCTAACAACAGGCTATTAAAAATAAAGCTGGAAGGTACAGGATGCAAATGCTGAAGCCAAGGGCACAGATGGGCTATTTAGAGAGTTTGTCTATGCCACTACCAGGGCCAGCTCCAGCGTTTTTGCTGTCCCCCTACCCCAAAAAAGCCACAATCAGCGGCACTTCAGCGGCAGCTCTACCCTGCTGGTTCATTATTCAGCAGCAATTCGGCAACAGGTCCTTCCCGCAGAGAGGGATTGAGGGACCCGCAGCCGAATTGCTGCCGAAGAACCGGACATGCCGCCCCTTTCCGTTGGCCACCCCAAGCACTTCTGGGAAAGAATCTATCAACCTCATTGAACTATTTAGAGTACAGTGACCAAATGGGTACCACCATGTGGTGGATTGACATCCAACCACAAGCATGAGGGCTGCACCTATATTGAAGTACATTTACATATTTTGTTAAAAGAAAAGAAAGAGTTGCACACTGAAGTGTGGGGTAAATCACTCAGACCCAGGACTATAACCCATTTGTGCTGGAGTGCTTATATTATGTAAATTGTGTGTTATATGCCATTCAAAAATAGAATGACATTTGAAAACGTCACATATATTAGCTTATGAATAAGGTCCTCTATTGTTGTGGGAAGTCACGGAGAGATTGGTGACTGGTCTGTGTCTAGACCACCCTCTGCTACTTCTGTCTTTCTGAGTACCCAAGGTGAAGCTTTTATAATTGCAATCAGAGTGTACCCAGCCCAGATGTGAACTAATGCACCTAATGCTATTTCACCCCAGTTAGACCCTTTATAAAAGATGATCCAGCTGTTCACTCAGTTTCTCTAGCTCATAGCTGGTTATTCTGCTACATACTATCCCTCCCCTAACATTTGACTAGACATATTTTTTTCCCATATAATAAAGAGAAATTGTTTGTTGCTTGGCGTTAATCAGCTTAGCTTATCTGGGAGTTTCAGGAATGGAGTAGCTAGGGGTTACACTTTGTGACCTTAGAAGGCGTTTTTGGCTCTTAGGACACACTTCGCATTCCCCTAGTTTTTTGGTTTCTTTTAGTAGTACATCAATTTTAGCTCATCAGATTTGGAGCTGAAGGTTGGGATCAGTTCTATTTCCTGGGCTGTATGCATGTGAATAACTAGCTGCCCCTGGGGTCTGTCTATATACATGGCCATGCCTCATTGTTATACAATAGTGACAGAGAAATCTGGCTAGTGTGCTCTATATCTTGCTTAGTATTTGTGAAATAGGGATTAGCAAGAACTTCCAAACATAATTTCAGCTGTGGCATTAGAGCCAGAGAGGAGCTGCTTTTTATCTATAATTACAGCCCAGCTTTGTATACTGGGAAGCTTGTACAAACTGGAGTTTGGCTGGAAGAAATTGCACCTCTGTCAATATAACTAGGAGCTCAGCACTTTTCTGATTATTAATGTGCCTTAGAAATCTGCTGGGGCTGGTTACACAGCACCAGCGAAATATTGTTGACCTACTCAGCTCTCTGTTGCTTGGGAGGCTGGACATCATTTCAGCTCTGGAGCCATCCAGTTTTAAGCATGTGGTGAAAGCAAAACAAATGTAGTGTGCATACAGTCATGTCCACATTACAAGCCTATTCCCTGCTAATGATCCCATTCCCATCTGATGCTCAAATACCATCAAGCTGTGGATCTGCTAAAGGCAGGAACACTTAGTTTTGCAAGGTTTGTTAAACTTCAGATTTACTACAGAATGAGACTTTTCTTGCCAGGAGTGGCTATTTTTAAAATCATGATGAAATTTTTCTTTTTTTTTTTATTTTATTCCTTTTTTTAATAAATGATTCTACATTTGCCTCTAGCCCCCTCACATTACTTTCTCCACCGCTCAAAAGTTTTGGCTCTGGGACCTTCTGCTTTAGGCA
Organism: Gopherus flavomarginatus; assembly: GCF_025201925.1. NCBI lineage: Eukaryota > Metazoa > Chordata > Testudines > Testudinidae > Gopherus > Gopherus flavomarginatus. The sequence goes on along the minus strand of NC_066621.1, from coordinate 123,183,704 downwards.
CAGAAGGAAGATTCCAATGCAGAACTAAAAGGCCTCACAGAATTTTTTCCCTTCTGCCAATTTATTCTAGCTTTGTTTGAAGGCAACAGGGCTGCACTGGTATGATTCTGGCTCTTTACTTTCCTTTTTAGTCCTGCACTGGAGCTGGCTAAATCCTGCACAGTTTTTGCATTTATTTCTTGAATGGCTGTTTTATTCAGTCATGTACATGTCCCTTGAATTCCCCTATTCATGAACATTTGAATCCATAAGATTTAGGGAGCATGCATTGTGGGGGTGGCTGCTCTTTGGAAGAGCACCATATGCTAGTTTAAAAGAGTTCATGCATAAAATATCAACATATAATACTCAGATTGTGAGCTCTCTGGGGCAGGAACTGTTTTTTCTTTGCGTTTGTACAGCACCTAGCATAATGGAGCCCTGATTGGCGCCCTTCGGGGTTACCAGAAAACTAACCATAGTTTGTCACTGGTTTGTTGTTCTGTTTAAAAAGTTTCATTCACACAGTTTGGGAGAAGAAAGCTACCACTGGGTTGGCTTTCAGAGCCACTGAGTAACCTCAGCTCCCAAGGTCAGAGGGAGTCACAAGCATGCAGCGCCTTGAAAAAGGAAGCCACCAGAGACTTACAACCACACCCCACAAATCATGATGGTCACTGTCAACAATTCAAACCATCAGCTGATGTTTTTTCCACATCAAGTGTTCATGAAGCAATGAAATCAATGTCTGGGTGTGACTGCTTCACAGGCAGCAAAGGCTACCTTTGACAGATCATTTATTAATTTGACCACCCACCAGAGCTGCTGAGAACTACATGTTGAGAATAGGGACAGCACTCAGATGCTTCCACTCTCAGACCACAGACAGACCCGTTACCTTTTAACTCAAAGGAGACTACATTGCAGCTGTTAGCAGCAGAGGGCCCAGCCTATGATACACAGCTGAGCAGTTCTGAGGCCGTTTCACAGAGGGCAGTGGCAATTGTACATGCTAGCCAGTTTATTATGTATTTCCCTTACACAAAAGGCTTATACTGAAACATACGGGGTTCACAGGAATCTAGAGCTGAACTTTCACTGCAAGGTGAGAGGTTCATATGCCCTACTGGGCCTTTATCTTTAAATTCACACACACACACACACACATACACGACTAAAGTCTCCAGCAGGGGTGGCTCTAGGTATTTTGCTGCCCCAAGCACAGCAGGCAGGCTGCCTTCGGCGGCTTGCCTGTGGGATGTCCCCAGTCCCGCGGATTCGGCAGCAGCCTGCGGGAGGTCCGCCAAGCCATGGGACCAGAAGACCCTCTGCAGGCATGCCGCCGAAGGCAGCCTACCTGCAGCCCTCGCGGTGACCGGCAGAGCACCTCCCATGGCTTGCCGCCCCAGACAAGTGCTTGGCGTGCTGGTGCCTGGAGCCACCTCTGGTCTCCAGGGTTGTCAGGCTGGCTCCTTTCACCAGCACTGAATCTCGACACACAAAAATAAAAGCCTCAGAACTCTACAAAGGAATTCCTTGCTGTATTTTTGTTTTGTTTTGTTCCCAGCGACCTCTCCCTAGCTGGGAGAATATTGGAAAGGATTCTGTGTTTCTCAGCTAACTGTCGGCTGAAAGCCCACTATCCCAGCCAGAACTGCACAGCCCGCCAGCGTTAGCATATTGCAGCCAGACCATGGCAGCACATCCATGCCCAGAAGAATAAAAGAGGAAATGTAGTGATGGGACAGAGAGTGGGTTGATGCCAAAGGGAGAAAAAAATAAATGCTGTAAATATAAATTTCTGTTGGAAACCAGATGCAGGGGATTTTTAATTCTAGGAGACAGCGAAACTGTAGAGAGGATATTGAATAGATTTGGGTGATATGTTGCTTTGACAAATTTGGGTTAACGATATTGGATCAGTTCCTCAGCTGACGTAAATCAGTATAGCTCAATGGAGTCATGTGGCTTTTCACCACCTGAAGATCTGAACCAACAGGTGAAAACCAGAGTAGGAATTTGAGGTTTCATGTTGTAAAACTCTTGTGACAGATTTTGTAGTCCAGGCGAGCTATGTTTGGCACAGAACCATAGAAAGGGGTCCAAAGGTGGTTCTTGGCCATCTGTATGCCTCCCTGATTCAGGGTCTAACCTAACTATTTCCCAGACTCATCTCCTTTTCTCCAACTATGCCTGCTAGGCTTGGGACTGGGCATGGCGTGGCATGGTGAGACATTACACCACCCATTTGCCCCCGTGGATTTCTTTACAGCAGGTGAAGCCTCAGGTAGCCTGTTCAGATAGCTTTCTGCTTTCATCGTGCACTGAAGCCAGAATGGCGCTTGTTTTTAATTTTAGCATTTTACACGTCAAAACTGAGGGGCTGCTCAGCCCTAGAACAGTGTTGTGAGCTGGAGGTCAGCATTGCGCTCTGGTAAGTTAGATGCATGTGCAGCCCAGGACAGGAACAAGATTGAGCTGCAGAAGCACAGTTGTGTGTGGAGCCTAGAACCAGCATATCAGGGAGGATACGAGGTCAGTCAGTAACGCTAATTTATTGAATGCAAGGGTCTTAACCCTAAGCCTAACTGTGCATAAAGCAATGAGAGGCAATCTTCTTGTTCCGCATGAAAGAGATGGGGAGGAGACAGACACTGGAGAACAATCAGAGCTCGATAGGAAAATTTAGTGGCAGCAAACTGAATTTATATTCCCATAAAGCTGCCTTGGTGTGAGGGTGGTTTCTTCCAATGGGTTTGTATTAGGGTGACCAGACAGCAAATGCGAAAAATCAGGACGAGAGTTAGCGGTAATAGGAGCCTATATAAGAAAAAGACCCAAAAATCAGGACTGTCCCTATAAAATTGAGACATCTGGTCACCCTAGTTTGCATATTCTTGTTAATCGTTCCCCACAAAGACCGGATACCTTTTCTTTTGTTCTTTTTTTTCTTTTCACCCTTCAATTAAAAAATGTCTAAAAGTTGTTTGTTTGGTTGTTTTTTTAAAGGGAAGAAATGAAAGGTCATCTCTTCCTCTCCACCAAGGTTCTCTTCTCGCAGCTGTTTGTCACTTCACATTTTAATAAACTCAGTTGGTGCAGCAGCTCCTCATTGCGGGGAGGAGAGGGAAGAGGTAAATGAAATTCAGTAACAAGAATGAATTATCACCAGGAAATTTATTTCTGCCAGACTCCTACATCAGCCTTAACGGCATCCCTTCTTCCCATAGTGCACTTGGAAGGGATGGAATTTATGCAGAATGTTACCTGATGAAAAGCTAATGTGATTTGTGAGTATTCTTTGTATAGAAGAAGTGATGGCTGTAGGAGCCACGTTCAGAGTTTGTGAAATCAATGGATTTGCATCCACTGACACCCAAAAAGAGAACAGTAATTGGGGTGGGTCACAGGTAGATATTGTCAAAAGGGGAAGGAAGACAGCACAAGGATGGAGCAGTAGGAGGAAGAGGCTTGGGAATGGCACCAGGTGGTGCCAATGGATCAAAAAAGGAGTCATTGGTGATATGGGAAATGTATGGTATTCTACAGACAGAAGCAGCAGGAAAGAAGGTAATGCTAAGAAAGGAGAAGGACTGGCTCTGAACTGGGAGGGAAGTCACCCAGGGCAGGAGAATGATTAGGTGGGGACTCATCATAGACTGGGTAATAAGTCTCCAATGTGAATGGCATATAGCAGAATGGTGGGAAGGAAAACCCAAGGGGATGGGGAAAAATACTGACAAGAAATCCAACAGTGAGAGGTGTTGGGCTGGAGTGGGTGGAGGTTGCAAACACAGCTACTAGGCAGTTTTATAACACCTCAAAATAAAGCATCCCATTCAATTCATCCCAAGCAATGAAGTCGGTCGATTTTTCCCAGGAATTATTTTCTTCACTTTAATGTATATTATTCCTATGATAACAACACAGGTTGCAAGGCTTCCAAATCTACGAAAAGGTCAATTTATGGTTAATTGCTCAGAGAATGGTCTGTAAGAGTAAGTTCTTTTGTGACCCAGGAAAGGGAGCTCAACCTGGTTGCTCTGTTCATATTGGCCATGTCCTGACACTTTCTCAAGTCCAGTATCTGAGGTCTGACTCTGCAAAGCAACAAAGCTAGTGTAAGAGAGCAGCCAATCCACAGAGAGACCTGCTAAAATACAGTCACTCACTCTTTAGTGTGAACATCTCCAAAGGATATCTCAGAACAATGGCAATTACAAATGGAAGAGAACTATTGGATCACCTAATACATCCCCTTCACCTCCTGCCAATGGCTATATCTGGTGAGACACTATCATTCCCTACAGCCTTTTGAAGAATATCAGCATTTAGGAAGAAGAGAAAATGTTTATGGTGGTGTAAGACATATTGAGACATACTAGATAGCCTGGAAATAGAAATAATGAGAAGAAAGAAGCATAGATGACTTGTACCTTCCCATACTAGATGGGCACAATCTAAAGGGGAGGACACATGACCACTCCATGTGTCTCCTCTGCCCAGTGACCACTCCTGCCCTGCACCCTGCCTGGGACCTCTGTGTTCTCCCAACCCCACATTATTTGCAGGGAGCAGTGGGGAATGCTCTGTCCTTCTCTCCCTGTGCCTCCCGCCCCAGTATAATTGGCTGCTCTCCCTGGCAGTCGGGCAGGGAGTGGGACAGAGCTGCTTCTGCCTGAGAGAGCCTGGCTGGGAGCTCGGCTGCCAGGGACAGGGACCAAGCAAGCCAGAGCCTCCCTTGCCCCAGCATGCTCGGCCCCCATACCCTGATAAAAGGGAAGCGGTGGACATTCTGTTGTTTATAGGGAACTGATAGATGGGAAGAAAAATAAATGAACTTTCTCCCTGTCATGCACTCATCCCCATAGCTTCTGGGCATCAAGTCCTAATAGATCCTTTCCAACTCTGGTTTGTATGACCATTTTTATTCCACAAGTGAAACAAATACCAAATCAGATCATGAACAATGACAATTATGCTCCCCCGCGCCCCACCCCACCCTGCCCCAAACACTCACTGCCCGTGAGAGGAGAATGAATTGTGACTGGACCATGAGATATTCCATAGTTTATACAACAAACTCCAATCAGTTACTTTTTGTATCAGTTCATCCTGCCTGCCACAAACACAGACCCTGTGATCAGAGGCCAGCACAGAAGAAATAAATCACAGCAGGTTTGTTTTACTACCAGACAATACATCCATGATGAGACAAAGGGGTCCTGTGAGGGCTTGTGCAAGCCTCTGTGTTCAATTCTGGGACTTAGGAAGGAGAATCTCCACTTTCGTTTGGAGGCAATAAGTCTCTGGGCCGCTTCTTTGCAAAGAATAGCTATGAAAGCACACACATCTAAACAGACAGGGCCGGCACTAGCATTTAGGCAGCCTAGGCAATCGCCTAGGGTGCCAGGATTATTGAGGGGGTGGCATTTTGCCGGAGGGGCGGCAGGCGGTTCCGGCTGACCTGCCGCAGGCATGCCTGAGGAGGATCCGTTGGTCTATGGCTCCAATGGAGCTGCCACAGTCATGCCTGTGGACGGTCGGCTGCTCACGCGGCCTGCGGCAGCTCCACCAACACCGCGGGATCAGCGTCGGGGGCAGCAAAATGGCCGTGCGCCTAGGGAGCGAGAAACCCTGGTGCCGGTCCTGTAAACAGAGCACTGAAACTGAAAGCAACAATCAGCTTGGCTCTCCTTCTACAACAAAAGATTGGGGGTATCTGAAGATCCACACAAACACACCCACTTTCATGTAAAATGAGTAAGTTATGTTTGAAGTGTATCCCTGAGGCCAGCTCTGCATACAGGGATATGATCCTGTGGACAGGAATTGATTATATTAGAGGGTAAGCGGGGACAATAACATATGTTTAGACCTATTCAAGGCCAACTCTGCTTATTAACATTTTAAACCAAATCTTAGCCTTGGGCCCAGCTACATGTTAGTCATGCAGAGAGGTATTGACCTGTGACTGTCCTTGTCAGAAGTGCAGCTACTCTTTCAGGAAAACTCTTCTTCTGCCCACTGAAAAGGGCTGTTAAAAGTGTTTGAGAGGATGCACTTGGATGGTACTTATGCAGGCAACGCACTTACACACCCCTATTCATTTCAGAAGAAGGGGGAGGAGAGAGAAGGGCAAACTGCAGAGGCTTTGAGTAGGAGTCCTGCAGCTGCTGTTCCCCATGCCAGTATCAGTCTGGCCAGCTCCAGTCCAGCATTTGAAGAGGCAGTACTGAGAGGAATTTTGAATCCCACTTATCCTCACATTTTTTCCCTCAATAGAGGATGGAATCTGTCCCCCACCCTAGCCCGCTTATCAGCTAGGGGAGATCCCAGCTAGACTGCAAGGAGTCAAGGGAAATCTACCCATTCAGAAACCAAAATCATAGAATCATAGATTAGGGTTGGAAGAGACCTCAGGAGACCATCTAGTTCAACCCCTTGCTCAAAGCAGGACCAATACCAACTAAATCATCCCAGCTAGGGCTTTGTCAAGCTGGGCCTTAAAAACCTCTAAGGATCTAAAAACCTCCTCCCTAGGTAACCCATTCCAGTGCTTCACCACCATCCTAATGAAATAGTTTTCCCTAATATCCAACCTAGATCTCCCCCACTGCAACTTGAGACAATTACTCCTTGTTCTGTCATCTGCCACCACTGAGAACAGCCTAGCTCCCTCCTCTTTGGAACCCCCCTTCAGGTAGCTGAAGGCTGCTGTCAAATTCCCTTCCCTGTTCTCTTCTGCAGACTAAATAACCCCAGTTTGCTCAGCCCCTCCTCATAAGTCATGTGCCCCAACCCCCAAATCATTTTCAATGCCCTCCATTGGACTCTCTTCAATTTCTCCACATCCTTTCTGTAGTTGGCGGGCCCAAAACTGGACACAATACTCCAGATGTGGACTCACCAGTCCTGAAGAGAGGGGAATATAATTTCTGTTGATCTGCTGGCAATGCTCCTACTAATGCAGCCCAATATGCCATTAGCCTTCTTGGCAACAAGGGCACACTGTTGACTTAATACCAACTTCTCATCCACTGTAATTCCCAGGTCCTTTTCTGCAGAACTGTTGCTTAGCCAGTTGGTCCCCAGCCTGTAGCAGTGCATGGGATTCTTCCATCGTAAGTGCAGGACTCTGCACTTGTCTTGTTGAACCTCATCAGATTTCTTTTGGCCCAATCCTCCAATTTTTCTAGGTCACTCTGGACCCTATCCCTACACTTCAGTGTATCTACATCTTCCCCTAGCTCAGTGTCATCCACGAACTTGCTGAAGGTGCAATCTATCCCATCATCCAGATCATTAATGAAGATGTTGAACAAAACCGTCCCTAGGACTGAACACTGGGGCACTCCTCTTGATACCGGCTGCCAACTAGATATTGAGATGTTGATCACTAACTGTTGAGCCAGATGAGCTAGCCAGCTTTCTATCCACCTTATAGTCCATTCATCCAGCCCATACTTCTTTAACTTGCTGGCAAGAATACTGTGAGGTACCGTATCAAAAGCTTTGCTAAAGTCAAGGAATAACACATCCACTGCTTTCCCCTCACCCACAGAGCCAGTTATCTCATCATAGAAGGCAATTAGGTTAGTCAGGCATGACTTGCTTTTAGTGAATCCATGCTGACTGGTCCTGATCACTTTCCTCTCCTCAGAAGGCTTCAAAATTGATTCCTTGAGGATCTGCTTCATGATTTTTCCAGGAACTGAGGTGAGTCTGACTGGTCTGTAGTTCACCAAATCCTCCTTCTTCCCTTTTTTAAAGATGGGCACTACCTTAGCCTTTTTCTAGTAATCCAGGACCTCACCTGCATGCCATGAGTTTTCAAAGATAATGGCCAATGGCTCTGCAATTACATCAGCCAATTCCCTCAGCACCCTTGGATGCAGTGAACCCGGCCCCATGGACTTGTGCATGTCCAGCTTTTCTAAATAGTCCTTAACCTGTTCTTTCACCACTGTGGGCTGCTCACCTCCACTTCAAACTGTGCTGCCTAGTGCAGCAGTCTGGGAGCTGACCTTGTCTGTGAAGACTGAGGCAAAAAAAGCATTGAGTACTTCAGGTTTTTCCACATCATCTGTCACTAGGTTCCATTCTCCAACCAGTACTCATGTGTCCCAGACATGACCACCACCGCACAACCAGAGGATCATCTGCCTTCCACACTACCTTTGACAGACTCTTATCTGCCACTACTGCTACTGTGAGGAACAGCGGCTAGGTTGGGGAGTCTCCATAAGGTGCTGCAGAGAGGCAGCACTGTAGGTTGTTAAGTGTTGGGCCCCGGGTGGAGAGACTCAGATGTTGCTGGGAGTGGGAAGTTTAATGAATATGAGGGAGGGGGAGGAACACTGGATTGATTGATATTTGGAGAAGGGGTAAAGAGGAGAGTAATCAGGGAATGAAACATTAATCACTGACTGAAGTTGACAGTTTTTGAGACAGCCTCTGTTAAAATGTAAGCAACACATCTCTGTGAAATGTTATTTTATGTTAGCCACAGGATCAGTTTATCAGAGTGGAGAGGAACCTAATGTTTTTAAATAGGTCTGGCCTTCTAGCTTTACTTATATTAATTCTAGACAAGAGCAACGATATCTTCTGAGCTCCACTAATACACTTGCTTTGCTTTGCTTACATGGCCATAGAGGTTCGTAATGTTAGGGCTGAACTCTAGCAACTTTCTGCTTCCTCCTTTTCCTTTATTTTCTTTTCAACTGAACATTTGTGAGTGTAGTGGGATATGAAAGTGATGAACTAAGCACAGGTGTGAGGCAGGCATACAGCAAGGCATCAGTGTGCAAACTTCCACATAGAGCTCTGTCGATGCTCCTCTGCCTTGACTTCACCACCCACTCCCCTGCTATTTCAGTTCTGCCCACATCCAACACCCATTGAGATCTGACATGACACCTTAAGCTTCACCTGCAAATCACACCGCCTTTTCTTCAAACCTCCAACTGCTATAACAGTCCCCCTCCCCCATGCACATTTAGTTCTAACGCAACTCAATCTTGACTTGCAAACCACCCCCTGTGATTATAAAACCACAGTTTAACAGAAGTCGGTGAAAACAATGTGATAAAGTAGAGCAAAGATCTTTTTTGCATCACTTCGACTGGAACATATATGAAAGTATTGAAGGAAATCATGTGGGAAATTGAGACAAAAACAATTTTATCAAGCATAATTTTGGCTTTAAATACAGTGGATAAAAAGCCTTTGTTTGGGAAAATGGCATTAGTTGAGATCACAATGGAAAAAACACACAAATGCCTCAGTCCCCAAAGAATTTAAAAAAAAGATTGTTTCTACACTACAGACAAAAATCTCGTTCCTTTTACATTGGACTAGATTAACCACTGTAGCATCATCCAGGTCGTCAAAGGAGCTGAAAGACAAACAAGAGATCAGAGGCTTACTGGACTATCTGCCATGATGACCAAGCTTACAGACTGGAAAACCTTTCAGGTTTATGTTCACATTTCCTGCTTAAAAATAGCTCCCTCCTATTTCCTTTTTGACCTTATAAACTGTTCTGGTCAAGATTTTCAGAAATGATTAGTTATATTACCTTGATTTTTGGATGCTCAACTTTTCATAGAAATGCATGTTTCCACAAAAAAATTGAATCAGGAAGGTTTCCTTGGGCGCAGGGTGTAATTTCTGGTCAACACATTCTGAACAGAATCTGAGTTTCTGTCTAACTCAGACAGGGGTGTGCCTTGAAAGTGCCTCGCTCGTATCCTAGGTGAGTGCCCTAACCACTAGACTATGGGCTATTCTTGCTCTTATGTTGACCAGAAATTATACCCTGGACAGGATAAGAGGGTTACCTGGAAGTGTTTTCCCCTAAGTGGATCTATCAACCTGTTGCTCCACCAGTTAAAGCAATAATAATTGAAAATGGATGATTATTTCTCTTTTTCCACTTTCTTACCTGTCTATCTGCTTTTCATGGGCTTTTCTTTCCATTTCTTTTGTGTTTAAAAAAAAGGACTAACCTCAAACAATTGAACTGTTTAGAATGTACTTTTCATAATAAACCTGTGAAACTCATTGCCACAAGATATTAAGAAAAAGAGATTACTGTAGTAGGATTCAAAAAAGAATAAGATAGTCACATGAATAACAAAGCTATCCAGTTATATTAGCTAGAATAGAAACGTATGAAGGCTAGAAAGTCTCATGCTCCAGGCTGCACACCAATCATTAAATATCTGTGGATAAAGTAGAAATATCCACAGGGTGATCTTTGTGTATAATTGTTAAACAGCTTCCTTTTAATCACTTAGTACCAAGCATTATTGATGACAGGATACTGAACTAGATGGGCCATTGATAGAAAAATATGCTCCTGTATTTTTTAAACTACAGAGCTACTCTGAAAAAATTACTCTAAAAATGGCTATGTGGGGTAACATGCATATAGTTCCTCAATGATTTCCAGGTCAAGCGTGTTCATTGTACATACAAAAATATGTTGTTGTTTTCTTCAGCTGCCTGTGCTGTAGAAAGCCTGGACTATGAGAGTGAAGCTGGTTTTTTTTCCATCTTAAAACTCAGCAATAAAAGTGTTCTGCAGGCCAAATTATTCCTGGTAAACATATGTGTGACCCCAGTGTCGCTGAAGGATTTGCACAGGTGGAGCTGATTGAAATGTAGTTAACAATTCTGTTTATGATGCACAACAAGAATAGGCTGCCCCTTGGCTCTGCTGGCCTGACAGAAGTAAAAAACAGTAAAATCTTACTTTTGTTACCAAAGTCAACAGATCTGACTCTGCATACACAGAGGGAGAAGGTCTGGTGAGCTAGAAGGAGCCATTGTTACACTGTCACTTGTCTGAGGTGAACCACAGAGCCATGTTTGCTTCATTTTTCCAGTAAGAAAAAGGAAGTCTGTGCTTCAACAGGATTTTTTCAATGAAATGAAGAAAAGGGGATTGAAAGAGTAAATGCTTGTAATTTGTCTCTTCCTACTTTTTATTTTAATTCTCTTTTCTGGTGTATGCTTCTCTTTCTTCCCCTTTGCTTTGCCCTAGCTGAAAGAACTTACAGTAAACAGTTGAGAGTAACACAATGACACAATTTCCCCAGTTCTCCTGTTCCTGGTACATCCCCTCTCCCAGCTCACTGTTCCAGTCCTGGCACTTTATACAGTTCTGTCAGTGCAACTCAGTCCCAACTTGCCATTCCAGTCTTTTCCAGTCTTGAGTCCCCCTACAATTTCACCAGTGCCTTTCAGTCCTCATATATAACATGCTCCTTTTAGAGACTACCATTTCTTCCTAACTGTGCCCTGATTTGGGGATATATAGAAATGGAGACTAGGATGAGACCCATCAAAGGCCTGTCACTCTAGCATTCAATATTAGAACCAAGAGACCATATTGCTCAATGGCGGAATTCCCTTACCTCAGTGGAACGACACTAGGGAGGAATTTGGTCCATGGACTCCAGAACTGAAAAAAGGACTAACCCCAAACAGTTGCATTGCCTGGCATCTGCAAATCCTACATTTGGTGATATAGGCACACAAGTGGAAAATGGATGCGGCTTCCAAAGAGGAAAAAACAAACAAACAAACAAATAAAAAAATAGAGAGAAATTAGAGGACATGAGAAAAAAATGGAAAACTGGCAACTGAGAATGCTCTATAGTGCCCCCAACTCTTTCCTGTTCTCCATGTCTCCTTTTTCATTTTCCTTTCTCTCATCTTCTCCGCCTTCTCTGGTTCCTGGTGCCTACATTCCCTTGCTTTGTCCTCCTTTATTCTTTTCTGTAGTTTACTGTTAGAGCTTTTAGCTGTATCATCAGGATGATATTAGTATGAGTACGGGAATTTGGAGAAGGTGGGTCCCTATGATTTCCCAGAAACCATTTCATAAGATCATTACTGAGTTTTTCTGTAGTTATAGGCCCTGCTGAATGTAATTAAATAAATTATTTTCCATTCACAGCTTGGTTACTAAAGAATCACACAGAGCATCACATCCCCTTCTCACAGGAATAAGAGATGGGAAAGTAGAAAATACTTAATCCAATACAATATATCACCTAGCCTAACACCACACCAACAAGCAGGAGCAGAATTATCCCTGGAAGTCTAGTTTGTCCAGTTTTAAATAACTCAGCAATCCACCACTTCCCTGGGTGGACTATTTGACAATCCAACAGTTCTGAGCCTAATAATGGTCACGGAGGATAGCTGCACAGTCTAAAGCTGTATTTGGCAATGCCTGGATGCAGCTTCAGCAATGGGCACCCTTGAAATGCCTACAGTAAGAAAGACACCCAGAATCCCTGGGATTCCTTGCAGTTTGCTGTGTGTGAGGCTAAGACCTTATGAGGCCATGGTGCCTCTCATTCTTGCACAAGCCATTGATCTTGGATAATCATTGTTCTTTTTTAAGGCATTACACCTTCCAGAGCCATCGTGCTGTTTGGGTAGTAAGCTCTCGGAGGCATGGACCTATGCAGGGAGCATACCTCCATAAAGTGCTCTGTACATTTATAGCATTGTGTACACATTCACAGTAACAGTAATGCAGTTTGTGGAGCACTTCTGGGTGAAAAGTACTAGACACATATTATTCTTTCCCGTCCTCTTCTTTTTCTATCTTGCCAGTTTCAGTCCTCTTACTTCATCCACTGCTGCGGCGCAAGTCCCTGTTGTGCTGAGTCAATGGCTGGCAATTGACTACGGCTTCTGTCACTGCGAGCAAAGCAAACAGCGTGCCAATGGATTTAGTAACAAATGTGGCGTCATCAGCAGTAAGAGGATTTTACAAAAACTAATGAATAGAACCAGAGGCCCAGCGGCACGCAATCTTGGGTATGTTAACAGCACTTGCGGGGTTTGAGCCTGACCTCTCTTACTTTGGTGTAAATCAGGAGTTAATCAGTAAGCAAGGGGAGTTACTCCAGTGTAAGTGAGAGCTGAATCAGCACCCACTATCTTCAGTAAGAAGGAGGGCATTGAAAATGTGATTTTGACAGATTTATATATAGATTTGGTAAGGTAAAGGCAAATAATGATTTCAGCATAGTGCTACATAGCCTATCCTCTTATACTCCTCTCTTCTGTCACCTGCCATTCCACCCAGCACCCAAATGCCTTGCTGCTTTAGTAATGAAAGAATATGATCCCATGCTACTCTCCTGTCAGCCTGTGAAATGCTGGATCCCACAGCATGTGTATGTTTCATCAATAAAGCTCTCATCAGTTGTTAATGATAACAGCAGCAGGAAGCCCTGTACGGTGTGTTCTGTCAACTGAAAGGTCCCTTAATAACCTCAGAAATGTTTTTTTTCTTTCCCCACCCTCGCTGTATTTTTTGCAGACTGACAAGAAGAAATCACCTCTTTCACTTATGCTTGCCAAATCTAGATAGAAGCAAGTGATAAAATATTCATTAAAAAGGAAAAAATGCATTATAATAATGTTAACAGAGCAGCTGAAAGCAACAGAATGTACCGATAACTGTATGTGCTTTATCTCAGCCACCGCCTGGTCTGGCTTGTCCATGTGATTATACAGAGAAATGGAGGTAGAAAAAAATGCTTGGTGCAATCAAGTTCTATACCCTAGGACATTAGACAGCACCATAAAGCAGGGTCTGGGCGGGCTGTTTGAGAAGCTGTCTACAGTACACATCTCTTTACAGAGATGACCACCAACAGTTTATTAGATCATATGATGTTGCAGCTGGGTGTTTCAAAGTACTCAAATCACCAATGCGACTGTGTGTCAAAAGGTGCGTAGAAACTCATGGTGCAGTGACAATGTGATGCAATTCTCCAACTCACATGAGGATTTGAGATGTGAAATTGTTTCAAAATCCTCAGTTTAAGGTGATACACAAGGCAAGGTAAAACTCTGCTCAGTAAATTAGTGTTAACATCAGTGTTGTATTAACATTTAGAAATATACTGAGAGATTAATTGGCTTGCATGTATTATGTAAGATAATTTAAATTCTTAGTTTTATGCATTTACCTAGAATTTACAGTTCAATACATTAGCCATTCATAAATTGTCTGTAAATCAGTGTAAGTCTTTAGTTTACAAACAGATTTAAATTTCAGAGTGTCTGCAAAGAATTACTGTCTGGCAATGGACCTCATAAAACTAAAAAAAAAAAAGGTACTATGCCTTCTGGCATAATAAACACATAAGCACACTACAGGCAGTGACATCAATAGTTAAGATTGCCTGACATTTTCCAGTATAAGACCTTATTTTCAGTAGCTTAAAAATTTGAAACTTGGGGTGAAATTTTCCACTGTAGATGTCTGCCTCTGACTCAATTTCTTCAAATTTTTCAGCAAAAATGATTCAGCCATTTCTCAAAATAAGATTAGGGAAAGATACATTGTTTTAAAAAACTATAGCTGTTTTGTTGTGAATAACTAGCACCTCCATACTTTGGAGCTGGGATTTGAGATTTTGGGGGTGGGGGGTACACTAGTGTCAGGGAGGTACCTTTTGCCCAAATTTGGTCAAATTCTAAGCTCCTGAAAAGTCTCAGCACAGACTTGTTAGAGTTTAGCAGCTAAATTCTCTGAAGATTCCATTTGCACAGAGCATGCTCCATCCCCTCACAAGGCCTATCAACTGACTGGACTGTGCATGCACCATCTCACGGAGTGACTAATCATTCTCCATACCAGGGCTACAGACACAGAGCAGGACTTTCCTTGAAATTGTTCCTTCCAAGAGTTGCTGTGGTGAAAGGCACAGATGCCGAGAGTAGAAACCCTGTCTCTCCAATATTTTCAGTATTCCTCCTTGCAGGTGCCACGACAGGTAGAAGAAGCAGAGAGTACTCTGATTAAAATGCAGAGGATTGAGGAGCCAGGACTGAGGTGGGCCAGCAAGAAGACTGGGGTCAAAGTCAGAAGAGAGCAGGCTTAGGTAGGCATGGGGCAGACAGGTCTACACACATTTTAGCCAAACTCCCTTCAGCACCTGAATAGAACCCAGCAGTCCTGAATCTCATCACTTCTCTTCTCTCATCAAATAACAGTGAAGCCCACTGGCAAAATGTGAGCCACCTCTCTCTGTACTGGCCGGCCAACATAGTGCAAGACAACCTACTACTGCTATCAGTGACTTGCTTAGAACAAGTAACAGAGATCTGTGCTGTGGATTTCAAGGTTCTAACCCTGCTGATGACACATGTGGGAGTTAATATGGTTCCACATGGTGGGATTTCTGGATTGATTGGTTTAAAAAAAATTGGAAATTACATTTGATAACTACATTGAAAAAATGTTAAAATTTCAAGTTAGGAAATACTAGGATTAAGGTCACCGGCCCTAGTCAACCTGAATTCAGCCCTCTTGTGCCTATGCATTCTGCATGGTCATGTATTATTTTTTCCAACAGACCCCTGCCTCACTCAATGCATGGGGTGGATGATGCTCACTGATTAGTAGCCATTCATTATTGTTTTTTAGCCTCATCATTTAGTCTGTGCTCATACATACCCTGCATGGGTCCAGAGCCCAAGATTTCCATGTAATTTTTATTTCTCTAAAGTTTGGAAAGTGTGTTTTAATATCTGTTGCATGCAATATCTTTCTTAGAAGCTTGCAAAGCAAAGGGTAAACATTCTGAAAGAGCAGCCTTCCTTTTTTGGTTTCAATTTATATGATTACTATTTAGTGACCAAATTTTGACTTGCAGATACAAATCCAAATACTTGTGCATACAACTACTCAATTCTAGGTGCAAGTCAGGTAGCAAGCAGTACTACTGAATGGTTTGCATGGAAATTTTGCCTGCAATAGGAAAGACTGAGTCTTAGCATGGGTACAAAAAATATAAGCCAAAATCTCTTTCCCTATTTTCTTTGTCCTTTTCCAATGGACAAACTTTTGGCATATTTATTCAAACTGAACCTCAGCTGTTGCTAATTGCAGTAAACTCTGGAACAGTTTGCTTTGCACTTCCTCTGCTTGGTCAGTAATGGCAGGCAACATCATCTTCCAGTTTCCAGCCAAAAGGAATGAAGGCTTCAAAAGAGCTCCCACAAAACACACACTCAAAGGAAGCAAACAGACCTTTGAAATAACAATAAACCAGCATAGTCCAAGCAAAAAGTCCAAACATACAGAACTCTGACTCAACAGCAGGAAAAAATTTACACATCATTCCCATAATATAGATATTTATATCTATACACCCACCTTCTCCCTTTCCAGTTCCTTACTTCTTTAATTGAACTGTATTTCATCAAGGCTGTTTCTGAAGCTTTCAGATAATGCTATCCACAAATCCACATGCACTTGGAATGCAGTGGTTCATGAACAACCTTTTCATCATGTTCACTAACCAAGATCTTGATGCAACCAGAGTCTTCGGCTCACTTCATCCTTCCCTTGTGCTTTAAACAAACCACTTCCCCAGACCTAGAGGGCCATAACTGTGGTTGTTGGAAAAATTCATTTGACACAGTTGATTGTAACATCCTCTCTGTTCTCCTCAGCCCCCCTTGTAATAACTTCCTTATTTGTGTGATTGCTGTTCATACATACCAGATGTGTACTCAAAATTTCTGAGCGTATAGAAATATATTGTTCATAATAACTATCTTCCTCTTCACGTCTGCTGTATAATTATATTTATGATAGGTAGCTAGCTTATTTTCTGTAGTGTACATTTTACTACATATCTGGAGAGAAGCTGGGGAATTCTTCTTTTAGAGGTGCAGTTCTTGCCATCTGCAGCCATACCACCTACGGCTGCAAACACTCCAGATCTAACGAGATGAGAAAAATTGGGCTAAACAGAGAGAAGACCTTCACAGAAAACTCAAGATATTGCAGAAAATAATAGTGATGGCTCAGTAGATGGCCCTCTGTTCTGACTCATGACTGAAGCAAGGCCCCAGCATAGTGCTAGAGGATGCTAGGTTGTCATGGGTGCAGTTGGTCCAATGAGATGTGAACAGTAGGGCTGGCTGAAAGTTTTCCATGAAATCTGATTTTTAATGGAAAATTGGGTTTTTGATTAAATAATTTGTTTTGCAGTAAAGGTCTGCTTCCTGTGGGAAATGTCAAGTTTTCATTAAAAAAAAAATAGCAGAAAACCAAAGATGTTTGGCTTTTTGACAAAAAGTCACCATTTTCCACAGAATCATCCCTTAAGTTGTTTTCTGACCAACTCTAATGAGTGATGAATTCTGACCTACTTGACTCACTATAAGCTTTCAGGGTATTCAGATTTTCATATGCAGAAAAGTGATGTGCACATGCAATCACAAGTGAATTTTATCCATTAGATGGGCTTTACAGCTTGGTCCCTAAAAACCTAATGGTACTTCTTGCAAGTGCCCTGGGAAAATTCCTTCCTGAATATTCACCTTACCATGCCTACATACACAGAGAAGCTATATAGCTTTAGTCAGAGCGGCCTTTATTTTAGATAAAGAGAACATCAAAACATGTACATTTTCCATGAGAGGAAGCACAATTTGTGACAACTCTCATGATTGCCAACTCTCATTGTTGCCAACTCTCATGATTTTTACACATCTTGCAATATCTGGTATTTTTCTCAGTGCTCCAGATCTTGGAGTCATGTGAATCTGTGAGTATTTCAGCTTTTTGTTGTTGTTGCTGTTGTTGTTAAATACATTTCTAGTTGTGGTTGCAGAGAAAAAGGTTAAAAATGTGACCTTGCCCCCCCCAGCTTAAAAATCAGGAGGTAAATAAAAACAAATCATTTTTGAACATTTAATGTTTGTTTTTCATGCCTGACCCATGATTTTTAACTGTGTGATGTTGACAATACCATGCGTGTATGTGCATTTGTGTCCAAAATGCCCTGCATTGTTCTGAACATTAAATTGCAGCATAGCAACTGCATCTGCAGTGGGGAATGGGATGGGAGGAGAGTGGAAATGCTTTGGAAGGGATGAGACACCCCTCCACAGCACTCAAAAAAAAAACTGTAAGAGATGAAAGCTACACATACCATAACTCTGCAGCTTCAACTGCATGCAAAACACTTCCTGTCCAAATTTTGTATTCAGTTTTACTCAGTGTTGTTAAATAGATGGTCTGTTTCATCAGAGAGACAAATGCACTTTAGTAGGTGAAGAGAGATGATCCAATAATTCATTTGCAATTGTTGTAGCTTTTCCATTAATGAACAGATTTTAATTTTTGGAATCTATTTATTTTGCAGAACTATCTGCTAGAAATGACAAAAAGTGAAAAATGAACAAATGAAACATTTGACTGGTTACAAAACTTTTCTGGTGTCATGGAATGTTACCCTAAATGCTCTTAAGAGACCCTCACAACTTTTTCCTTTATCTAGGTACATGGACCAAAACAGATATACACACCCCAAACAAAGATTACCCCCTAAAATGTGATTACTTTGCCTGTTTAAAATGACACCTTTGGATATTCTCAGTGATCTCATTAGCTGCAAAGCAACTTGCCACCTACCCTGCTGTGTGCTCTTGAGAAAAGGATTTCAATCAGACAGGGTTCCCATTAGGAGCAGAAGATGCTCAGTACTAATGGAGCCCTGACTTCAGGCTCCATGAAGCTGCCTTTGTATATACACCTCGGGGTCCCTCTTTGTTAGGCATCACTTAGCATATCATCAGGAGGTGCAGAAAGGGAGCAACTTTTTACAGCATGCATGAGTTATAGTACCAGCCATCTGTGTTCATTCAAGATCACTACAGTAATCCAAATCCTCCATTTGTGCATAGAAAAGTTCTATCTGTCTAGGTAATTATATAGCCCTCATCATCATAGTACCCGAGCATCTTAAAGAACAGTTCCTTCTCCCCCAAAGGATTTCTTCTTCCATTGTATGTGAAATGAGTTAATGGAATTACCCTACTAGGGAAAGTGACTAGGTGGATGAACCTATTGTATCATGCCATCAAGTAAAATCATAATAGTAAGATTTTGCCCTTCAAAGGATCAAAGCTTCCAACAGTTATTAATGAATCAACCCTCCTGACATCCCATGAAGTCAATATTATTATCAGTCCCTTTTTACTGACAAAAAACAAGGCACCAAAGATGGGATCCTCGGGAATGTTCTTGGCCCCGAAACAGTAGGTAAAAGAGCCAAAGCTGCATAAAAGGGCTCTAAAAGCCCATTATCCAGGAAAAAAGGGGATTTCTTCTGGCACAGGCACTATGGAAGATGGCCATGTAAGTGCTCCAAGGACCTCCTTGCAGCCCCCTATGTTCAGAGGTGTGAGGGGAATGTCGAAGGCAGGACAGCACCTCTGCTCAAGAGATTCCAGGCAGCACTGCAATAACTTAGCCAGGGCCTCAAAGTTACCTAAAATGCACTGGGAGCTGCTCCAGCTCCTGGAGCACCCCAGGATTGGGAGGATGCAAAGGTAGCTTAGCAACCATCTCCTGCCTGCCACCCAGGTGGTCAGTGCTGTGCTGCATCTCTGAGCATCATAACACAGAATCTCAACCCAATTGTTTAAGCAACTTGCTCAGGTTCACAGGGAGTCTGTGAAGGAGCCAAAACAGCCCAAATTGCAGAGACACTTAAGCAATCTTGTAACCATTACCTTCTCTTCCACTCCTCATTCACTCTTTTGTCCTCACTTGGTATGCAGTTCTCTATTTAGTCATCCTCTAGTCCACAAAAGCTTATGCCCAAATAAAATTGTTAGTCTTTAGAGTGCCAGCAGACTCATTGTTTTTGTGAATACAGACTAACACAGCTATCCCCTGATACTGAAACCAATGTGACTAATGGAAGCATAAGGTGCTATTCAGTATGAGTAGAACCCTACTAAGCACTTGGTCCCATTGATGGGATCCATCAGTAGCACTACTTGAGGATTAAGGTATTACCCAAACATGAATATGGGCCTTTTAGACTGCCAGCTCTTTGGGGCAGGAACAGGTCTTTTTCTGTGAAATGTTCAACACCCCTTGGAAGCTATAATAATAATTAATCATTAAAGAAACAGTCAAACTTTGGTCAAAATGTAGCCTCACAGAACCTCCTTTAAACAGCTTCTAAACATATAATTCTGAAATAGGAAGTGGCATATGATTTCACGTCAAGCACAGAAAAAACAGCCATTGGTGCCAGCACCTAATCTCTTTTCTATTTAAAAACAGATTGTTTCTGTTTTATATGAATCCAGAACCAATGGCTGGTTAGCCCTACATTTTATTTTTACACAACATATCACAGGACTTTAATTCAGATTTTCCTTGTTATTATAATTATAATTCTTTTGACCATGGGCTCCTGACGGTATTAGAGTTTTCACATAGTGCTGTTTTGTGGCCACAGCAGGGAAGCTGCATTAAGCAAAGAGATTGTTTCCATGTTGTATCCAGCTGACCCTGTTATGGTATGTAACAATACTTTTTCCGCATTTAGATCCCTTGTTGGCTGCTCCCAATGGAAAGAGTCAGAAGGGCAGAGAAAGACAGTGTTGCACATGGGTGGTTTTTGCAGGTCACATAAATCTAATTATAGCCTGAAACTTCTGAGGCCACTATTAGAAATGCTTTACTTGTCTTGAGGCAATCAGTCTTCTGTAACTTCCAACTTTCTCTTCTCTCAAAAGCAAGAGAACAACCCTAAGGGTATGTTTTCAGGCCTAAACCAGCAAGCGAGGTTGATTGCTTCCCTACTGCTGCTGTCCATCCATTTAAACACACCTCCAGTCCTGCAAGAGTCAGCTGGTATGTTAAGATGAGTGTAGCATGAATTTATCCCATCTTGCTTCAGGCCCACCTACTGCCTCAGTTTCCCTCAGCGTGGTGCCTGTTTTCCCTCATATGGTTCACTGATTCCCAATGTGGTTAGGTTTCTGAGATCATTTAGGTCTCTGGCTAGGTCACAGAAATCCATACCTTAGATGGTTAATCAAATGCCAAAAGGAATCACAAAAAACATCATTCTGCCCCAGTCTCTTGCTGTGCACAGCCTTTCTTCACGGGATCTGTTATCCTCCACCATCATTTTTTGCCCTTCTCTCTGCCTCAGCTTCCAGTCCTCCTGAGCTCTAATAACACCCTTATTTTCTTTGACTAACAGGGCAGGCTGCACCACTTCACAATGAAGTAAGACAGGAGGAACCCACATCCATGCTCTACTATGGGTAGAGTCCCTGCTCAGGAACTCTAAACCAATCGGCTTTCTGACCTGCAACCTATGCTACCCTGTCTTATCTTCCCGGGGCCTTTTCCTGTGTGTTCAGCCTAGGCCTCCTGATAGGGTGACCACATTTCCCAAACAGTAACCTCCAGCCACTTGTCCAAGGCCCCCTGCCCCCATGGTTGTTGCCCGTCTCTGGAATCCTGTGGGCCCCCCTCAGAAGGCTGTTGCCCCACCCCTTTCACCTCTCAGCCCTGCCTGACCCCTTGCAGGAGGCTAGCATCTCTGCTCGCCCCCCTCCCCACATGTTCCTCCACACCAAATCACACTTTTTTGACAAAAATGGACATTTGTCCCATTTGCTCTTGCCACCTGATCAAGTCAGCAAGAGCAAACAGGACAGATGCCTACTTTTGAAAAAAAGAGTCGGGATAGCTGGGACAAGGCTTAAAAAAGGGACTGTCCCATCCAACATGGGATGTATGGTCACCCTACCTTCTCAGTGTAACTTAACCAGTCTCTCCTGTGCCAAGAAGAGCACATCCTCAGAAAAGAATATGGTCCTCAGTTTGTGCTTTGGGTTAAAGTTCAGGTAGGTTGCTGCTTTATTTGGATTGATTCCCTCATCCCTGTGCTCATGACATCCAACTGAGATTTCAGTGAAACATCAGCTGGAGACAGCTCAGACGCTGGAGTGGAAGGCCAGCACTGAGTGAGGTGAGGGGAAGTGCTACATTTCCATTTCTCTCTTCTTAGAGGGTGACTAGAGCAGAGCTCTTTCCCTACCATTTTCCCATTGTTGCTATCATTGGGGGCAGTAGTTTCACACTGCTAGCAACAGGAGTAATGCTAGTGTAAGCCAGCTCAAAAGCAGGTCTAGACAACATGGTAGTTAAAGCAGGCTCAGCATTACCACTTGGTGCTATGACAGGTATCCTGGTGATCACAGTGTATTAATCACTATATTGTCTAAAGTTGCTCAGAGCATTTTCTAGACAAAAAGGTGGGTGAAATGCCAGCATCTTCATTTGTGCTCCTACTGGTAGATCAACACCGATGGCAGAAACAGTTGGATATTTTAGAGGAAATATCTACTAGAGAAAAGGCTTTAGTCACCCTTTCCCCACTTGCATCCCTCATGTTTGCTTCTGAAGGCTGGGGTTTCAGGCTAATACATTTGGCTGGAGAAATGTGAGACAATTTAAAAGAGAGGAAGGTTTTCCCTGATAAATCTGGTGGAATTTTTCAAGCCAAAAGTGAGGTCAGGAGTAGACTCAACTGCAAGATGATAATAGAACCCAGAAAGGGGAGATGGGAAGCTCTTTCAATTAAATCCTCTGTAACATGGGACAAAATATACAGAGTGAGCCAGAGAGAAGAGATTTTAGAGCATACTTTTTTCATACTGAAAGCAGCAAAAATATGGACAACTGGCATAGCCATGTTCATAAAAGTCACTGAGGAGAATTGCAGAAATATACAGTACACATTCTCCTATACACTCCCATGGCTGGCTGTCTAGATGAACCTGGACAATTGTTACACATGGCAGGCAGTCAGATTAGACTTGCTTAGCATCTGAACCTACATTTGTCTGTTCTTTCCATGACTCTTTCTTTTCACTCAATGGAACAACACACACACACACACACACACACACACACACACACACACACACACACACACACACACACACACACACACATGTCCTCATCACCATTATGAAAAACTTACCAAAAGATGACAATTTGCTCCTCAGCCCCAGTAGCCTTCATTGTATTTAATTACCTCCATTCTTCAACTGTGTTGAATTTAGTGTGTTTACAGCAAAGTAAATAATTTATTCAAAGAATTTTACTTTCTTTTCTGTTTGTGAACCACTTGTGAGCAACTTACATTTTTCCTCAATTCAAAAAGTTTCAGCAAATAATTCTTGGTCTTCAGATCGTTTTGGGGAAGTTTGTTGCAAATATACAATATTTGAAATTTGATCTGTTTTGATAAATTCTGAATGGATAGACATACAGAATGTTCTGGATCCCTGGCTGAATCAATGTAAATCTTAAAATAAGATTTCCCTGAGAATACTTGCAATTATAAATTCAAATGCTATCTTCTATGAAGGCGGCCAAATATTCTGATGGTATAAACGTGTAAACCTTCATGGAAGCCAATTAACACCATTTACACCAATTAATAATTTGGCCCACATTCTGCTCTAGACACTGTGCTTCTGAACTTTTTCATCAATAAATTCATTCAATATTTGGGTAAGCAAACGGCTTTTCTGGGAAGACTTTTTTAGGGCAAGATCTCGGTCAAAAAGAATTTGTTTACAAACTTAACCACATATTTCCAGAAAATGCTAGCACTAAGTATTTGAAAATCTTTAATAAAATACCCCTGAAACTACTGCAGTATATTGAGCAATTCTGTAGTATATTTTTATAAGGGCAGGAGATATAAAGCTTATAAGAATGTCATTTTTTTTGCTGCTCTCTAGCAATCCTTTAGTATTTATCACTTGCCGGCCTTTCAAGGACTGTAATGGAATTTAAAGCTTATTGGCATGGCTGGAGCAAGCTGTTTGCTCCACTTCCCTAACCTGGAGATTTGCTGCTACAGGCTATATTTTTGTGGAAATAAATGGCAATTTCACTTCACTGTTATCCATGGGATCATAACATTTGAGGTTCATGAGGAATCAGATGGTCTATTTATTACAAATCTTCACAATACCTGGGAGTTTCATGAATTTTAGCAAACATAATTTGTTTAAAAACTCATACCAGAAAGTGGCATTATTCTTTATTCATTTTTCATCCTTCTTGCCTATTTTAAAATATTTCACTTAGCCAATTAGGAACAGAATCAATACCATGAGCCTTAAGTGACCAGTGACATGCCACAAGTAATGAATAGGGAATAAGATAAAGTTCAGTTCTTGAACAACCCATCAACTAATACATCTTCACAAAAATGATATGGTAAATATTTACAAATAACTAACACATTTGTAGCAATTCTGTTCCCTTTGTGAATGATTCATGAACAGAAAAATATCTGGTTCAATTTAACATCTTATTTATTCACAGCAAATAATTGAGTGTGCTCTAGTTAACACACCCCAGGAAGCATAGGAGCTGCATAGGCCAATAGAAAGGTGTTTTCATATTCTCGATGACAAACACTTTTACCCAATGTTTACAGTATCAAGGACCTAAGTGGTAACTTGCCAGGAGGCTGAAGATTGCGTTGCATTTGCAATATATATGTCATTATTTATTATTATTATTATTTTGCAGTAATGCCATGCTCTCAGTGATGATTTGTCTCTTTAGAGGAATAGAAGTTGCTTGTTGGCCATGTTCATCAGGCATGAAAACTTTCTTTGATTTGTCTGCCTGTCACTTCAGATGATGTGTTAAAACCAAAGTCCCTGAAATTCCTTCACATCAGGTCAAGGGTGGCAGGTGGGAGGAGCTGTCAAGGGGAAAATTAAGGATTCCCAGGTAGCTATGTTTTTTCATCCAACTTTCCTTCCCATCTCTAAAAACTTTTTCTAACATCAACTGTTGTCTGAGAGTTGTTTTAACCCACATAATTGATGTTGCATCTTCCTACACAATTTTGTACTACCAATATCTAGCTCATCACTTGGTAAAATTTTGGAAGATGCTTGTATGTTATATGTGATCATCACGAAGGTTCTCTTTTGCTTGGGGTTTGTTTCATGGCTAAACCTTTCCCAGAAAAATTGAAAATTTTCTTATATTCACTGGAAGATTTCTATCATGCATGTATGCAAATTTTCCTCCCTCTTGTCGCCGCTTTTCTCTCTGTTTGTTTCATTCTGCAATTGCATATTTACGCTGAATGCTCTGTTAGTCTGGCCACTGTCAGGCTGGCATGCTTTGCCAGAGAGTGATCATTACACAACTTTATGTCAATGCCTTCCACATGTTGGTTATCTTTGAATTCTTCCCCGATGAGTGCAATACCACAAGCCACTATTAATACCGGACACCACTCTTTATTTCAATGTGGGATTGGCAAGAATATGGGGCCAATTACCTCCATGGAGCTACACCAGTTGACACCAGCTGAGGATCTGGCCCATGTTATTAAGAGGCACTGTGGACCATATGTGTTCTGGATGGTGCAGCCCTCATTTATATGCTATATGGCATAAGAATTCCCTCTCATTGGTGACTTTTTCATATTCATTAGTCTAAAAGCATATCTGACCATACCACCTTGGGCTGTGCTTTGAACAGATCTCATAAGTCATGTTGGGCCAGGCTGGCACTTAGAGGGATAACCTCCATGAACATATAGGGGCTACAGACAATAGCACTGTTGATTCAGTAAAAGAATGCATCTCCATCTTGTTATTATAGAACAATAACAGCTGTGCACACTGATTTATGAACATATGAAGTGTTCAGCAATCAGTCAATGTCCCAAGCTTGGAGGTAAGGGAACTGCATGAAAGTGCAGTAGGCAGATTCATTTATTTCCAACCTAGAGACCCCTCTTTTGAAGCCATGTAACCTAGGCTCTTAGACAAAGAGATTCTGCAGGGAAAAACCCAGGAACAGTTAAGCATGGGGAGGGAGCTTCAATGAAATTCATATTTGTATGTTGTTATCTGAATACCAGTAGACCTGAATGGGGAAAGGGACTCTGACAGTTCCCGGCAAGTGTAGAAAGTTCCTTGAAATAATAATCTAACTGGGATATAGGGGAGATAATAAAGGAAACAAGGCAATCTGAAATGTGATGTTCCCTTTATGAAGCATACTCAAAGGGCTGTATGAGTATCAAATGGTTATGTTTTGAGTAGAAAAAATGTAGGGGCAGATACACTTGAATGTATGTGGGAGAGAGGGGAGTTGTGTGGATCTGAGGAACACTGCTCCTGCTCTCATCCTTGAGTCCAGACTCCTAATTAGGTTATGCCTGGCACATGCAACTGGAACAGGGAACCTACCTTCTCTTATCCCCAGCATGGCTATGTAGAGTTCAGTTACAATCAAGTGCTAAACAAAGTTACAGTAAATTTTTCCATGCTACTTTCTAGCCTGATGAAGACTCCTAAGTTAAATCCATAGATGACGTTTATTCTTGTAGCTAATTAGCCAATGAGGAGTGTGTGGCTGTTAGTACTGTATGGAAAAGAGGATTTGGAAATTAATATTTTTGTGTTCCACTGTGATTGTTGCTGACCTGCGTGTGTTGCTTTACAGCTTAAGAACCAGAGTTTGTCACTCTTGTTCACACTGAGCAGTACATTATTCTGCAAGTAGTCCTAGTGATTTCACTAGGTACTGCTCAACGTGAGTAGGAGTGGCACAACTGGGCCCTAGATTTTAAAAAATTCCCTAACTGGGTTTCTGACCCTTTAAAATTCCCACATAGCCAAACTGCCCATTGTAGAATAGATTGTCATAGAATATGATTGACTGTTAAAGTGTTTATTGACTTTGTGGCAGAGTGGATGAAAGTCTCCTTTATGAAACCAGTTAGTTTCCAATAACCTTTGGGAAAGCTAAATAAAACTCTTGATGGGTTTTTAGACGTAGTGAAAGCAAATCCCAAAGTATCATCATTTCCATGCCTCTGCCAGGGTCTGCAATTTGCGAGAGGAGGGTGGGGGGGATAAACGGAGCCTTTCCTGTGCAATGGGAAAAACTAGATGGGATCTCACAAATATAACAATGGCAAATGTGTTAGTGAAAAATGCTAATTGTTCAACCTGTACATGAATTAATCATACATGCAATACCTAAAGATCCTGATTCTCCTCTCATACCCATGTGTAAATCAACAGTAACCTGACTGTCACTAGACTTCTGCACATGCATCCAACGAAGTGGGTATTCACCCATAAAAGCTCATGCTCCAATACGTCTGTTAGTCTATAAGGTGCCACAGGACTCTTTGCTGCTTTTACAGAAGTTAGTAGAGTTAACCTGGTGTAAAATGGATATAAGTAAGAGAAAAACCAGGCACAAAGAGTCCAATTTTCTACCAGACCCTATTACCTGTGTATGTGGGTCTCTTCCATAGCATTATTTGCATGGTATTGTACGCAGGGAATGCAGTACCTGCTATTGTCAAATTAGCAGTGCATTTTCAGTAGTGACCTCTCCATTTGCATCCAATGTTTTGCTCTTGATTTTTCTCACCTGTAGCAGGCAGCTAATGTCTCATCACCTGATTTGCAGGCACAAATATAAGAACATGGCTCAAGGCAACTTTAAAAATGTGGTCCAAAGTTTAAACAAGTTGACAGAAAGCTCAAAACACTATTCCAACTTCAACTGAGCCATAAGTTCAAGTCTATTCCTATCAATACCTCCAAAAGGTATGACTGATAAGCGGGGTTGATGTTTGGCAGTGAAGACTTAGTGCAGCTAGGCAGCCTGGTGCTGGGGTGGGAACTCCCCATGCAGAGATTGCTTTGGCAATCAGAGTTGCATTTTCCCTGAAGATAAATGGAAGGGGTAGTGGGGAAATCAGGATCCAACTCCATGTATAACACCAGATCCCATCATAGGACAATTTATCCTGTCAGACCATCACATCCCCTCTCTAGCTTGTCACTGACAGAGGAGTTCAGAAACAATACGCAACCTGTACCTACTCTGTATGTTTATTTTCCCTTTGAAGAATGAGAGGAAAAACATTACACCAAGTCTTGACTTTGTAGTGTTGCTAAATCACTCTTACGGGAACAATGAAAATAGTGTCTACTTAATAAATATATGTTGATATTTCATATCTAATTGCTTCCAATGGGATCCTAAATATATCCCCTGAAGTGGAGGGAGTGCATAAGTCACAAAAGGCAGAGAATATATGAGTGATGTATATGTTTTTCAGGAGTCATGGGTAAAACTCTAGGACTGCACTTCTGTCACTTTGCTACCTGCTGTTTCTATTAGATGGATGGGGGAGAGGGAGGAATGAAGAACAAACAGGTCTATAGTGTAGCTAATGAAGGAGCACCTGTGTGAAGTGACAGAATATAGAATAGGATCTATTTTAAAGTTTAGCAGTTTCCTTCCTAAATAGACAAGCCTCATTGTTATGTACATCATGAGGCTGAACACTGCAAATGTCTAACTTTTAGGTGCCAAAAAAAAATCACTGGAACAACAACACCTGAGCTAGGCACTGAGGCTCCCTGTATAACGCAAGGGGAGAGAAAGGCACCTGACAATGGGCTCCACAACAGCCCACTCGCCAAGGAGATCCTGAGCTAGCCAACGGGAGATGCTGACAAGAATGGTGTATCCTAAGCCCCTCTCACGGAGGTTGGCGCCTAATTCTGGGCTGCAGAGAGGCACCTATCTCTGCTAGCGATCCACAGACAGGAGTCGCTCTCCTGTAGTCAGTGGATTTAAGCTCCAAATCTATTTCTTGTGTGCCCAACTCTATGAAAAAGGGCTGGAGGGATCATAACTTTTAACTCAGGGGTAAAGGTCCTTACTCAGGATATGGGAGGCCTTTGTTCAATTCCCCCCCACACCCTCTGCCTGATGAGGATAAAGGATGTGAACAGGGGTTCTGCACCTGTCCGGTGAGTGCCCTAACCACTGGGATATAGAGTGATTCTCACTTTCTCTGGCTCAGTTAATACAGACCCCCAATCCACAACCAGGACTTAAGTGTCTAAACCCCAGACTTAGGCACCTAACTCCCAGTTTTGGCTCCAATGAAATCCACTAAACTCCTACCAAACTCAGTAGGTGCCTAAACTCACTCAGTGCCTGTGTTTTCAGGGTAAAACTCCCCAGTCTCTCCATTTTTGCCTCTGGGTATCACACTGCTGCTTCATGCTAGACATCCAGATGCCTATCTCCCTCCTAAGCCCCAGAAGAATCCATGAACTGGAGGAAAGATAATCCACCTAAATTGTGCACAGGGACTAGTTTGGTAGGTATGCTCAGAGGCATGTACCATATCAGGTCCTATGCAAAATCTGAGCAGAGGAGGAGGCAGCCTTCGTCCATGAGAGAGTAGGTGGCTGGCAAGGTCACCTGCTTCTTAGCACCTTGGCTTTTGTGGATCAACTTGAGATCCCATTCTTTGTATATGGAGCGTAGGTGCCAAACTCAGGCTTAATGAATGAGAGTGATGCTCCTGTGATTTTCTAGGCACCTAAAAGTTAGGCGCCACAACGTTGAGCATTGCAATGTCTATGTTCCTGCATGGATCTGGGCCACAATAGCTAAGCCCCTTGGAGACTGGAGTCAGAAAGAAAAGCCACAGCACAGTAAGCAAAACAGTATTTTTGCTCTTGAAGCTCTCTTTTTCCTCCTCCTTTTCTCTAGTTTATTTCTGGGGAGTTAATTTTCCTCTCATGACCTTCTTTCCCCTCCCCCCTTAAAATTCTCAGTAGACTCACTAGGTTCCTCTTGTGCTTTATTAACGTTTGGCAACCAAAGGAACTTGCTCAACATCAGATTTCGTTCCCAAGATCTTTCAGTCCAAGTAATGAAGCTTTCCCTTTGTTGGATAAACATTCGGTTTGCTATCCAATTTATCTTCATTTGACAGTGTTCAGATTCCAGTGAAGGCGTACAGTAGTATAATAATCACTAAGAACAATGCTATCTTTATGCTGCTCTAGTGGCTTCAAGATAATTAATGTCTACTGATGGACACTTTCAAAATACCATTAATTAAGTTATTAATGTTTGTAATTAACTTCAAATGCTTCAAATGTTTTCCAATAATTTCCCCATATTTAGGGATGAAGCCGCATACCTGTTCCAGCTCTCAGTCTGTCCCTGGTGTTTGTTTACTACAAAGATTTATCCCAGGCTGTGAAAATGTGACTTTGGAAACTAACTCTAGTTCCATTTTATGAGGTACTTGCTTTTCCTCCCCTCTCCAATAGTAAAGATTTAATAACAAAATAATTGGATGTGTTTATTTTTGGGTGTGTCACCTTAAGTCTGGTCTCCTGCGTGGAGTCCATCTCATATTGAGTTATTCAACCAACAGCAAAGAATGGAACTAAATGCTGCCTGGCCAATGGCTGTAAACAGTTATTTAATACTCCTGGGGGGGCGTATTTTTTCTTGTGTTGCAACAATTAGGATGAAATAACTGTGGCCTTACTACAGCATGTGCCTTTTGGGAAAGAAACTGTGGAGAAATTCTTTTCTTTCATTTTTTCGTCCTTCCATGACTCTTCTAAAACAGTTGTTCCCAAACTGGGGTTCATGAACCCTTGGGAGTTCGCAAAATGTTACAGGGAGTTCTCAGGAAAAAATTCCCTAATGACGGACAGAACTGTCCCTAGGGACCCTGGACAGCACAGGGTCAGCAACCCAGAGCTCCTGGACTTCCAAGAACTAAGCAGATCAAAGCAAGCATATCTATCACACTGAGGAGATTTAAACTTCAAGAAATGGAAAGGGAGGTGGATATTTTTTTGCTGTTTTTAAAATTAAATAGGCAGCTAGTATTATTTTTTAAATTATTATGAAGAGCAAGTTTAAGCTTTGTTGTAATGCGCATAGTTTGCCTGGACTGCTCAAGACCTGAATGCTTGTGTAGGAGGAATTCTTTGAGCTGGCTTCTTAAATACCTTCCTGCTGTTTCACATCTGATACTCCTTGATGAAACCTAGGAGCCTTGTCTTATAACAGGCTTATTCAAAGTGATACAAGCCACGAAAGTGAGAGCTTGGAAGTGTGTTGCCATTTTCATAATGTAATAAAAAACTGTCACAATAAATGATAATAATAAATAGAGTGTAATAAGCATGTCATAAAAACAACATTTATATTTCCAATGTCACTGCTTTTATAATTTATACTCAGGTCAAGGAGAAATATTAATTTTTAGGAGGGGGTTCACGAGACTTCACATTTTAGTGAAAGGGGTTCACAGGTTGTTAAAGTTTGGGAACCACTTTTCTAAAACTATGTATCAGAGGGGTAGTCGTGTTAGTCTGTATCCAGAAAAACAATGAGGAGTCTGGTGGCACCTTAAAGACTAACAGATTTATTTGGGAATAAGCTGTGGTGGGTAAAATATGCCCAAATAAATCTGTTAGTCTTTAAGGTACCACCAGACTCCTTGCTGTTCTTCTAAAACTAGTTTTCTTTCCTTTTAAAATACAAAAGCTACTGTTGACAGTCCTGGTGCCTGATGCCCTTTATTCAATCACACAGGAGGGTACAGCCTGTAGCCTATAGTTGTACAAGCTCTTCCCATGCAAGAGTCCTGGCAGTGTGCCTCAATCATGAGCACCTCTGGGCTGAGAGGGTAACACAATTGCCATGTCCTTAGATTCCATGACTTCTCTTCACACACTATCACCAAGTGGGGATGATTTAGATTAGAGGCACTAGTGGTGATGATTCACTAGCTCATTGTTGTGATGGTGGCGGGGACATTGTTCTACTAAGAACTTCAACAAGACCCGCTCACTCATTTCATGTAAATAATCAAACTGCTATCATGCACCAGCAAATTAACTTGTCTTACTATCTCCCTGAAGTAGATTTGACCCAGTAACCTGAATGTAAAACACTTCATATTCTACTGTTCACCCCCAAGTCATTCAATACCATCGAACCTGGATTTCATTCTTACAAATTTTTCTCTGTTATTGATTTTGTATATTCATAATTTTAAATATAGCTGCATTTATATCTCCATTTGAAAAGACAAATAAAAATGCAACAATTCTGAGGCTGCTGGCTAAGGCTCTGATCATGTGACCTAATCTGCATGGGCAGACCCTGGCTGAAGCAAACAGAGCTTTGGGCAGGGGTTCCAATACATGGAGCCAATTGTAAGATCAGGTACTCAGGGGACACAACAATTTCCTATTAATAACTGAAGCATGTAGATCTCAAGAAATAAGATTAAGTAGGGTGTTTCTAAGGTGTATAATTAGGTGAAATGAGCAAATATTTGGGGCTAAATATCAAGCTAAATTTGCTGACATTGAGATCTGTTAGGTTGCAGAATAGTTTCCAGAGAGGTATTGCCAACTGGATAATTTAAAATAGACAAGACAAAATGCTGGAGAGTATATTGTAGAGAGTACAATTGTACGGTTAGGGTTCTGAACTAGCTTCTATGCAGTGGCAGAGTAATGATTTTGCCGCCCCTAGGCCCAGGGTGTTTTGCCGCCCCAAGATCAAAAGTCCCAAAGCAAAAAAAAAAAAAAAAAAAAAAAAAAAACACTTGAGAAAGGCCAAAGTGCCAAAGGGAAAAAAAATTTTAAAAATTCAGAGGGCGCAAGTGTTGCCCCCACAAATTTGCCACTCTAGGCCTAGGCCTTGTCAGCCTAGGTGATAATACACTGCTGTTCCATGGTTCCTTGAGGTGTATATGCAGTCACACAGCATAGAGAAAAGTTGAGAATAGAGAAAGTCACATGAGGCAAGTGACATTTCCTTGCTGAGAGTTGTTGTTCTAATAAATTTTAAAGATTGACTTTACCCAGACTACTGCCTCCTTTGGAAACTGGGACCATCCAGAGACAAGACATATGGAATTTCTTCCATCTTCTTTGTAAATGAGCTGAGTTTATGTGAGACAAGAAAAATGTTAGAGAAAATTACAGCTGCTGGCACCCAAAATTTTTTGGAAATCATTGTTCAAAGATATCTGCAATGCAACCAGCTCCCAGCAAATTTCTCCCTTCTATAACCCTGGAAAAGTGGTGAAGGGCACCACTTTCACACTGTGCTTGTTTAAATTTAAAAGCTTTATAAGCACAGCTGCATTGCATCAACTAGATTATCACCAGCAGGTGAGAGCTGTTCCATTTCTAATTCAGGGACAAAACTTAAATGAGCTACAGGTACTTTCCTTTTCCAGCTCCATAACCCAGCAAACCTTAGAGTGGAGTATTTCATTTACTACTTAAGCCATTTTGGCTGTGTAGGAGATAAAAGCATGTGAATCCCAGGGGGAAAATATGGCTGGACACAGAAAGCAATCATTTTCTTCCTCCATCCACATGCATTATCATTTGCACTCCAGCAGCTGACCAAGGGCTGTAGCAGGTCAAGATTAAAGTGCATTAGGAGAGCTATGTGAAACTTGCAATATCTGTTTACACTGGGACAGAATCAGGCTTCAACCAGGACCAGGGCCCCATTGTGCATACAACAAAGCTATGTAACCTTATGGCACTAGTATTGTCACTCTCCTCCTCTCATCAGCTTTCCCTCGGTTTTTCAAGTTCACTCCTCATGTCTTGTCTTAAACTAGGTTCTGATCCTGCATCTTCTTCAACAGAAGTCAAGGACTCCACCAGCCTAAAACAAAGAATCCCTGCCCTAAAGAGTTAACAATCTAAGGCGTAAGCAGTACCCTTTGCCTTCAGCGTGCCAATGTACAGTTCAGAGCAGCTGCACCTGTATGTCTGCTCAATGGCCCAGCAAGAGCATTCAGTCTCAGGCTTCTAGCTTCCCAGTCATTGTCCTTCTTGGGTGGAGACCCACATCGTACTCTCCCTACATAGTTTCCTGCCTTCACTGTGTTGTTCCCAGCACAGACAGGCTGCCCAAGCACTCCTGCTTGTTTCTTTTCAGAGACTGATAATAGTGATTGTCAACAGTCATACATTACTGCATAGCTCCACAAGCTTATTCTACACTACACAGAAAACATACTCAAAACAATAAAAGAACCTACATACATCACCCCAAACCAAATAAGGGCTTTGGTAGGAGCAGTTCTTCATCACCTCACCCAAGGGATTTCCTTTGTGGTCACAAGTTCTTTACAGCTTTTATACAGTTCAGAGGTCTCTCAAACTGGAGTTTCCAGGAGAAGCTAATTAACAGACAATGATTTTCCTCCACAAGGCTTACCTTCAAAAGGGGGAATTAGAAGTGGGTCATTTGCATTCCCCTTCCCCTAGGGACTTCCTAGAACATCCTCTTCACACATATTGTTCCAAAACACCCTATGAAGTTAATACCTTCCAGAGATTTCACTAGTCAGTCTCCTAGAGAAGTTACGTATATATAATTCCACAATAACACATACACGCAATTGCATTTTTAATACAATGGACTTCCAAAGGTATTAAGCCTCATTCAATAAGGTTTATTTTAAATCAATAAAGTTCATTCGAGATATTGCAGGAAACTGTCAGTCTTTCACACATCCCATAACCATTCTGCAACTGCTGAGTATGTAAGTGAACCGTCTTCAGCCAGGGCCTGTATTACTAGGGTACAGTTCAATGAGCCATAGGGGAGTGGGTGAGCAAAATAATGGTAGGCACCAATATTCCACTGATAACAATAGTATTAGGAGAAAATAAGAATCCTGCTTCTCCCAACAGGCAAAGTCCAGATCTCCTGAAAACCCTGGTGTCCTGTACATTGCCAGAACCACCAAGGCCACAGAGTAGTACCCTTGTGTGTTTTATATGTGTTTTACATGTGTGTCATCAATGGCCCCAAAATAGTAGAGAAACCCCATTCCCTGAAAGCCAGCTATTCTTTCTGGCACATTTCAAATGCCAGCCACACACATGGATAAGTCACATTAACAATTGCTTAGCAAGCTTCCACCACCACTACCCTCACAGTTGACTTGCCAATGCCAAGCCACGAACCAGGAGCAGTCTCATAGACTCATAGACTCTAGGACTGGAAGGGACCTCGAGAGGTCATCGAGTCCAGTTCCCTGCCCTCATGGCAGGACCAAATACAGTCTAGACCATCCCTAATAGACATTTATCTAACCTACTCTTAAATATCTCCAGAGATGGAGATTCCACAACTTCCCTAGGCAATCTATTCCAGTGTTTAACTACCCTGACAGTTAGGAACTTTTTCCTAATGTCCAACCTAAATCTCCCTTGCTGCAGTTTAAGCCCATTGCTTCTTGTTCTATCATTGGAGGCTAAGGTGAACAAGTTTTCTCCCTCCTCCTGATGACACCCTTTTAGATACCTGAAAACTGCTATCATGTCCCCTCTCAGTCTTCTCTTTTCCAAACTAAACAAACCCAATTCTTTCAGCCTTCCTTCATAGGTCATGTTCTCAAGACCTTTAATCATTCTTGTTGCTCTTCTCTGGACCCTCTCCAATTTCTCCACATCTTTCTTGAAATGTGGTGCCCAGAACTGGACACAATACTCCAGTTGAGGCCTAACCAGCGCAGAGTAAAGCGGAAGAATGACTTCTCGTGTCTTGTTTACAACACACCTGTTAATGCATCCCAGAATCACGTTTGCTTTTTTTGCAACAGTATCACACTGTTGACTCATATTAAGCTTGTGGTCTACTATGACCCCTAGATCTCTTTCTGCCATACTCCTTCCTAGACAGTCTCTTCCCATTCTGATTGTTCCTTCCTAGGTGGAGCACTTTGCATTTATCTTTATTGAACTTCATCCTGTTTACCTCAGACCATTTCTCCAATTTGTCCAGATCATTTTAAATTTTGACCCTGTCCTCCAAAGCAGTTGCAATCCCTCCCAGTTTGGTATCGTCCGCAAACTTAATAAGCGTACTTTCTATGCCAACATCTAAATTGTTGATGAAGATATTGAACAGAACCGGTCCCAAAACAGACCCCTGCGGAACCCCACTTGTTATACCTTTCCAGCAGGATTGGGAGCCATTAACAACTATTCTCTGAGTACGGTTATCCAGCCAGTTATGCACCCACCTTATAGTAGCCCCATCTAAATTGTACTTTCCTAGTTTATCTATAAGAATATCATGCAAGACCGTATCATATGCCTTACTAAAGTCTAGGTATATCACATCCACCGCTTCTCCCTTATCCACAAGGCTCGTTATCCTATCAAAGAACGCTATCAGATTAGTTTGACACGATTTGTTCTTTGCAAATCCATGGTGGCTATTCCCTATCACCTTACCACCTTCCAAGTGTTTGCAGATGATTTCTTTGATTACCTGCTCCATTATCTTCCCTGGCACAGAAGTTAAACTAACTGGTCTGTAGTTTCCTGGGTTGTTTTTATTTTCCTTTTTATAGATGGGCACTATATTTGCCCCCTTCCAGTCTTCTGGAATCTCCCCCGTCTCCCATGATTTCCCAAAGATAATAGCTAGAGGCTCAGATACCTCTTCTATTAACTCCTTGAGTATTCTAGGATGCATTTCATCAGGCCCTGGTGACTTGCAGGCATCTAACTTTTCTAAGTGATTTTTTACTTGCTCTTTCCTTATTTTCTCTTCTAAACCTACCCTCTTCCCGTAAGCATTCACTATACTAGACATTCCTTCAGACTTCTCAGTGAAGACTGAAACAAAGAAGTCATTAAGCATCTCTGCCATTTCCAAGTCTCCCGTTACTGTTTCCCCCTCCTCATTGAGCAGTGGGCCTACCCTGTCCTTAGTCTTCCTCTTGCTTCTAATGTATTGATAAAATGTCTTCTTGTTTGCCTTTATTCCCATAGCTAGTTTGAGTTCATTTTGTGCCTTTGCTTTTCTAATTCTGCCTTTGCATTCCTGTGTTATTTGCCTATATTCATCCTTTGTGATCTGACCTAGTTTCCATTTTTTATATGACGCCTTTTTATTTTGTAGGTCACGCAAGATCTCAAGGGTAAGCCAAGGTGGTCTTTTGCCACATTTTCTATCTTTCCTAACCATCGGAATAACTTGCTTTTGGGCCCTTAATAGTGTCCCTTTGAAAAACTGCCAACTTTCATCAGTTGTTTTTCCCCTCAGTCTTAATTCCCATGGGACCTTACCTATCAGCTCTCTGAGCTTACCAAAATCTGCCTTCCTGAAATCCATTGTCTCTATTCTGCTGTACTCCCTTCTACCCTTCCTTAGAATTGCAAATTCTATGATTTCATGATCACTTTCACCCAAGCTTCCTTCTACTTTCAAATTCTCAACAAGTTCCTCCCTATTTGTTAAAATCAAGTCTAGAACAGCTTCCCGCCTAGTAGCTTTTTCAACTTTCTGAAATAAAAAGTTGTCTGCAATGCAGTCCAGGAACTTATTGGATAGTCTGTGCCCTGCGGTGTTATTTTCCCAACATATATCTGGATAGTTGAAGTCCCCCATCACCACCAAATCTTGGGCTTTGGATGATTTTGTTAGTTGTTTGAAAAAAACCTCATCCACCTCTTCCACCTGATTAGGTGGCCTGTAGTAGACTCCCAGCATGACATCACCAGTGTTTTTTACCCCTTTTAGCCTAACCCAGAGACTCTCCACACTTCCGTCTCCTATGTCCATCTCCACCTCAGTCCAAGTGTGTACATTTTTAATATATAAGGCAACACCTCCTCCCTTTTTCCCCTGTCTATCCTTCCTGAGCAAACTATACCCATCCACACCAACATTCCAGTCTTGTGTATTATCCCACCAAGTTTCAGTAATGCCAATAATGTCATAGTTGTATTTATTTATTAGCACTTCCAGTTCTTCCTGCTTATTACCCATACTTCTTGCATCTGTATATAGGCATCTAAGATACTGGTTTGATCTTGCCTCCCAGCTTTGCCCTGACCCTCCTTCCTCTCTGTCATTATAGCCCATGCTCCCTCCTGTTTCCAACCCATCTCCCAGGTCTTGTTCCCCACTTACCTGTGGGCTTTGCTCACCTGTCCCCGTCGAACCTAGTTTAAAGCCCTCCTTACTAGGTTAGCCAGTCTGTGTGCAAATAAGGCCTTTCCCCTCTTTGAAAGGTGAATGCCATCTGTTCCTAGCAGTCCTTCCTCGAATAGCATCCTGTGGTCGAGGAAGCCAAAGCCTTCCTGGCGACACCATCTTCGCAGCCAGGCATTCACCTCCACGATGCATCTGTCTCTGCCCGGATCCCTACCTTCAACAGGAAGAATCGAAGAGAATATCACCTGCGCTCCAAACTCCTTAACCCGTACTCCCAGAGCCCTGTAGTCACTCTTGATCTGCTCAGTGTCACACCTCGCAGTATCATTTGTGCCCACATGGATGAGTAGCATGGGGTAGTAGTCAGAAGGCCGGATAATCCTCGACAATGCCTCTGTAACATCTCGGATACGGGCCCCTGGCAGGCAGCATACCTCCCGGGATAAACGGTCAGGGCGACAGATGGGTGTCTCCGTCCCCCTCAGCAGAGAGTCTCCAACCACCACTATCCTACGTTTCTTATCAGTGGTGGCAGCAGACCTCCCAGCCTTAGGGGTACGAGGCTTCACCTCCTTAACTGTTGGGGGTGATTCTTTCTCTCCTGTATCAAGAAGAGCATAACGGTTATCTTTTACCACAGCAGGAGGGTTCGCAGCAGCTGTGGAGCACTGCCTGCTGCTAGAAGTAACCAGCTGCCAGTGTCCACCCTGAGCCTCCTCCTCCACTGATGTGTCAGATACACCCTGAGGCATCTCCTCCTCCACTGGAGTGTCGGTAGTCCTGTCAACTGGGACAGCACCGTCAGCTGTCTCCGCATGGATACTGTCCAGGAATTGCTCATGGATACGGATGTTCCTCAGCCTAGCCACCTCCTCCTGTAGCTCTCCCACCTGCTGCCTGAGAGATTCCACCAGTAGGCACCTTTCACACTGGATGCCACCCCCAGCCTGGATATCAGTAAGTGGAAATTGCAAATTACAGTCTTTGCAAGCCCACACCAGAATCTGGGTAAAAGCATCCATGCTTTGGTACTCTGTCTGGCTACAGGCGCAGGTGGAGGAGACAGAAGCAGTGCTGGCACAGGTGTTGTGGGTCCTCCTCACCATTGTAAGCCTCCCTCTGTCAAACTCTCTCAAATTCCCGTCTACAGCTCCCTGTCCGCTCTGCTCTGCTGTAAACAGAAAGGTTTTGGATGTGGCTCAGTTTATAGGTTCAGGGGACCAATGGGTCGCAGATGAGACCGACAAGGGACCCCCCCTCCCTTCCTACTCTCCTTCCAAACTCCCTTGCAAAACTCCCTGTTAGCAGCTCCTGGTCGCTAAGCTTCCTGGTCGCTTGTGCTCAGCATTCACTCAGGCCAGGGCTTTATAAAGCTGCGCACAAGCGACCAGGGAGCTTAGCGACCAGGAGCTGCTAACAGGGAGTTTTGCAAGGGAGTTCTCCAGTCCAGAGTACCCAGACAGTTCCAGGGGGTAACTGCAACCTGCTTCTGTACTGGTGTGGCCTACCTCAGTCAAGGGATGTGGAGGTCAGAGCAAGCCCCTTACACAACTCCAGGAACAACCGCCTCCTCAAGTTGAAGACCTATACCCACTGCTGGTCTTCCCAGGCCTGCAGGATGTTATGGTCCCACCACACTGTGCTCATTTTCCTAGACCAAAAATGCTGGTTTACACACAGAAAATAAGCACCAGTTGTGATATTCACAATGAACCCCCCAGAATCCTACCACCTTCTTTTCTCAGAAGTGCTCCCACAATGCCATCCAGCATCACTTCAAATGTCTGTTCTACAGTATAAACCAGGCACTTGCAAAAAGGAGCAGCTGACTGAACAGATCCATGGCTCAACTTTGGTCTGGAATGGAGAAGTGAGCAGCATGCATAGCCCAAAGTGCCTCAAAAAAAGGCATTTAAAATGTGGCAGTCCTGCACTGGGGTCTGCGAAGGACAGACAAATTCTTCCACAATACACCATAAACCGAGTACTAGAGTGGCTCCAGGTGGTGACAATGCTCAGGACTGTAAGATGTGCACCCATAAATCCAAGCACAAAACCTGTGCAGCTATAGTGCCAGTGTGGAAGTGATTGTACGGGCATGGTGAGTGTGTAGCTCTGCAGCGTGGAATGTGGTGGTGGGCTTGGCTAACAAGGGGACACGTGCATGAGCCAGAACTTTGGTACACACTCAGTGCAGACATACTCTTAATTCTGATGGTAGCATCCCCTGTTATGCCAGTCTCCTGAAGACAAGCTATCAGTTGCACCAATCAGTGTGGTAGTTGTAGGAAGCAAACATAGCTCAATTGGAGATCAGTTCAACTCACCTTCTCTGATGGCCTAAACAAAATTTAAACCTAGTTCTCCAGAATCACTAACTCTCTGTGCCACCACTGTAGACCTCTGTAAATCCCATAACTACAGTCTTCTGGATGGGACCTTTATCACACTGTGCAATTTTGCTTATGAAATTCCATTTTAATCCTGCTCTGTTACATTCTGTGCACTAACAATAGCTTCATGAGGTTGATTTTTAAGCCACCAAGGTCTTAGCAGGGCAACTGCCACTGACACCCTTTGTGACCTTGGGTGAGTCATTTAAGCTCTCCCCTCAGTTTATCCATCTGTATAATGAGGAAGTATCATTACACATCTCTCGCTTGGCTCATAGAGATAAAGATTTCCATATCACAAAGAGACCACCTGTCCTTGCACTGGCAAAAGCTGCCCAACACTAGTAAATTAATCACTTACAATTAAAAGAACAGTTGTTTCTTTAATACAATATATATTTTAAAAGCTACATTATTCACAACACGTTCCCCGAAAGCTCTTGACTGACAGACAATAGCCTCTCTGGGGAGACCAAACTGACAGGGCTGGAACCTAAATAATAAAAGTTTAATCATTATCAGCAATGATCATATTTAATAACTGTGATCGCACTGGGAACAATTTCCAAGAGGAATAATTTTTGCTTCATTACAATATGTGAGTGATGATACTAATAAACTCTCACATGAGGAACTCCAAAACTCCCAGCTTGCTTTCCCAACCAAGCATTCATTACTGCTCCACAAGACACTGAAGCAAGCAAGGATCTGGGTTGTGCTTGCCAGAAATAACTGCTCACTGTAATAAAATACATAGTGCAGAAAGTCAGATGATATTCCACACAACATGGCGATGAGGGAGAAACATAGGAAAGAGAAACAACCAAACCTGACTGTCAGGTGCTAAAAAAGTAGATTTTTAGGAAATAAGTTGCCTTTAGACTGAATAACTTCAGACTTTTCCTTTTTTTGAGCTCAGCAGACGTGTGACCGATGTTGCTTTCTCTCACATCAAACAGAGGAATAAATATATGATCCCATCCGGTGTGAGATGTAGTTGGAAATTAAAGCCTGCTGTTGTGAGCTTGGAGGGCCGGGAAGGGAGCCAAGTGGGAACATCTTGAAACTGAACTTGCTTCGAAGTCTGATTCAGATGTCCTGCTTGGGAGGGAGGAAGCAACCTGTTTTCTCATCTCGTTTCTATGTAAATTGGGATCTCTGGAGATGCAACAGCATTAGACTGTAATCAGATTCAAAAATTATGGTTATTGTGCTTAAAAAAAATAAAAAGGAGATTTCTTAATGTATCAGTTCTGCCTTTTTTTTTTTAAGCATTTGGCTTCCCTTCTGCATATTTTTGTACTCCTTTGTGGAATGTGGATGATTTGAAATACACTGGCAAAGTATTGTAAATGGGAATGAAATATGTTAGACAAACAACATCTAGCCTGCAGGAATTCATCTGAAATGAAGACAGTGAAAGGGTTCTTACCTGGTAGCGCTGTTCTGTTGCTTTTTAGGGGAATATTTAGCTGACCTAGGCTTCCCCAATGATGAAGAAATAATCAGTATTTCAAAAGCACTGCACCTGCAGAAAGAGAAAATAGGGATGAGTCCCAGCGGCTAAGCTTGGTTTTGCATCTGTATCTACATCCAAACTTGGCCATTATTAGGATCTCAGTCTTTAATTCAGCCCAATATAGTCTTTGGCCTAGCTGCGAACTTCAGATCTGACATGTCCCAAAGGCTGGAGATGTTCAGATCGGGAGTAGAGGTAGACTACTTCATACACTGATCACGTAGAGCTAAGGGAGGGCCATGTTCTCCTTTCCAAGAGATGAGGGAATGTGCAGGAGAAGGGATGGTGGGAGCTGATGCTCAGAGTGAGAATGCTCATCCTCAATCCCAAGGATTAATGGGATAGAATCCTGTGAGTTCTCTTACCAGAAATAAAATAAAATGTAAGAGAAGCAGGCCCCAGGCTCTGGCAGTGTGGTGATTCTTCCTTGGTCAGAGGGCATTAGCATGTGTACACAATAGGTGGATTTGATTGTTTGTTTAACGACACAAAGTTACTGCTAGCTGCAGGGTAAAAACATGTCCATGCATTCTGCATGCAACGTGTGATCAGCAAAAACTGCAGCAATATTACAGGAGCACAGGAAGGCAGTTTAGAGACTGAGGAGACAGCCAAAAAGCCATCAGATCTACACCCTTGAAGTCTGTGATCATCCCTCCTCCCCATTTTCATAAAGAGAAACATAAACAAGTTAGAGACAGAAAATATCAGGGAGCAGGTTGATGTGTTCTGCTGAGAATTGGGAAAGAAGGAAAATAGACACCTGAACAGAATCAAGCTGAGAAGTCATCAGCTCCCAGGTGAGAAGAGACTGAGAAGTAAATGTTATACTCCTGAGAGTGGCAATGGAACTCTGAGAATGGCTTTCTTCTGTGAGGAAAGCCCATTGCTGGGAACTTTGTAGTTTATTCATTTTTAAATGATGAAATAAGTGCAAAAACATATCCTTTCTTCACAGAATTGGAGAGCCTGGGTAGGGAAGAGGAATCAATGGCTTTTTATCCTTACAATGCTAATGGAAAATATAGTACTCCTTAGTTATTAACTTGGATACAGCTGTCCAAAGGGCACATGAGAAGCAGAATAGGTTAACTGCAGAGAAAAGAGGACCAAGAGGAGGAGCTGAGTTTGGGTCCCCAGTTTTGCAGGCTAGAAAGGCTGGGCCTGAGAGGGGAGCTGTGCTTGGTTGCTGATGTGAGTGATCAAGCCAGTGTGGTTGATATTCAGAAAGGCATTGAGCAGCACTGGAGGAAGGCACACTCACTGATTGGAGTGAGCATCACTGAGACTTGTCTGGTTTGGCTTCACAAGAAAACAGGACAGTGGTACAATCATAAGTGTCTCCGAGACCCTCTTCTTCAGAAGCAAAAATGAGCAAGAAAGAAATAGTGGAAGACAGCAGAGATCTGGGGAGACAACCGAGTAAAGATAGCAAGGAAGAAGGGACTATG
The DNA here is from genome assembly GCF_025201925.1 of Gopherus flavomarginatus. Classification (NCBI taxonomy): domain Eukaryota; kingdom Metazoa; phylum Chordata; order Testudines; family Testudinidae; genus Gopherus; species Gopherus flavomarginatus. The sequence continues at coordinate 123,140,630 of NC_066621.1, read as the reverse complement.
GCTGTGTCTACACTACAGACCTTATAGTGGTACAGCTATACCACTCAACTGTGCAGCTGTGTCATAACATTTCTTCTCAGATCTGGACCTTAGCGTCCAAAATATGGGTGTTAGCATGAAAACCTCCAAGCTCTTCCACGCCACCGTCTTTTTTCCCTTCGTAGTAGACACCTTCAGGCCACTCAGCATCATCTCCCTGGACTGTAAACTGACAAACCTGTAAGTCTCTGGAATAGAAAGGCTTGAGTGAATTAACATGGTACACTCTGGGCTTTAGTGAGGAATTGAGAAATGCTGTGAGGTAGTTAACAGTTCCCAGGTGCTCCTGGACCGTGAATGGCCCTTCCCATGATGCTTCCATCTTATGGGACTGTTGCGCCTTCAAGACCATAACCTGGTCTCCTACCTTGAAGGAACGTTCTCTGGTATATTTGTCATACCAGGCCTTTTGCTCTTCCTGAGCATCCTTTAGGTTTTCTTTAGCAAGCGCTGAAGAGTGTCAGAGGGTGTTTTGTAGGTTGCTTACAAAAGTCCAGAATGTTAGTTCCTGGAGAAGGGGTAAACCCCTCCCATTGCTGCTTCACCAACTGTAATGGTCCCTTAACCTCGTGGCCATGCACAAGTTCAAATGGTGAAAACCCTAAACTGGGATGTGGTACAGCCCTGTAGGCAAAAAGCAACTGCTGCAACACTAGGTCCCAATTATTGGAGTGTTCGTTGACAAATTTACGTATTATGGCCCCCAAAGTTCCATTAAACCTTTCCACCAGACCATTGGTTTGATGGTGGTACGGGGTGGCAACCAAATGGTTCACCCCATGAGTTTCCCACAGTTTTTGCATGGTCCCTGCCAGGAAATTAGATCCTGAATCTGTAAGAATGTCAGAGGGCCAACCTACCCTGGCAAAAATGTCTGTTAGGGCCTGACACACAGCGTTAGCCCTGGTGTTGCCTAGAGCTACTGCTTCCGGCCATAGGGCAGCAAAGTCCACGAAAGTCAGTACGTACTGCTTTCCTCTGGGTGTCTTCTTTGGGAAAATACCCAGAATATCCACAGCTACTCACTGAAATGGGACCTCAATTATGGGGAGTGGCTGGAGAGGGGCCTTGACCTGGTCTTGGGGTTTTCCCACTCTTTGGCATACCTCACAAGACCGGACATACTTGGCAATGTCCTTGCCCATCCCCTCCCAGTGGAAGGACTTCCCCAATCTGTCTTTGGTTCTGTTCACCCCAGCATGGCCACTGGGATGATCATGGGCTAAGCTTAAGAGCTTCCCCCGGTACTTAGTTGGAACCACCAATTGTTTTTGCGGCTGCCATTCTTCCCGGTGTCCACCAGAAAGAATCTCCTTGTATAAAAGTCTTTGGTTTATAACAAACCGGGATCGGTGAGAAGAGCTGAGAGGCGGTGGGGTGCTCCGTGCCGCCGCCCAAGCTTTCTGAAGGCTGTCATCTGCTTCCTGCTCGGTCTGGAACTGTTCCCTTGAGGCTGGGATCACCAGTTCTTCCTCAGACTGTGGACTTGGGCTTGGTCCCTTTGGAAGCAATGTAGGTGATGGGCTTGTTTCCATTGCTGGTGAACCGCTCTCCACTGGTGCACCTGAGGGTATTTCAGGCTTTGGCTGAGCCTTTTGGGTATGGCTGTCTGTTGCTTCTGCCAGTTCAGTCTCGCTGGCGCCCTCTGGCATTGAGTTTGAAGATGTGGTTGCAATTGCTGGTGCTGGTTGCTGTTCCAGTTCCGGACCTGGGACTGGAGGTGCTGTGTACTTGACTCTCAATGGGAGTGCTGTGTTTAACAAAAGACCCTTTGTCACAGCTTGATAGTTCCTTGTTTAATATGCAAGCTACTGCCAGGAGAGAACAGAAAAAAAAATTCTCTCTGGTTCCTTTTAAAACCAAACCCTCTCTGCTTAAAAGCCCCTAGCAGAGAAAAGAAAAATATAATATTCCTACTGACTTCTGGATTCTATCTTTATCCCACCGCTCTGCCACCATGTCATAACATTTCTTCCCAGATCTGGACCTTAGCGTCCAAAATATGGGTGTTAGCATGAAAACCTCCAAGCTTAGTTACCAGCTTGGACCTGGTAATTGCTGCCACCAGCTAGGAATTATATAGTACCTAGCTCACTGTGGTCTCCCCAAAACCTTCCCTGGGGGACCCTCAGACTCAGATGCCTTGAGTCGTACAACAAAGGGAAATAACCCCCTCCCCTTGTTTCCTTGTTTCTTCCTCCCAGGCTCCCCTCCCTGGACGACCCTAGGAGATTCCCTGCTTCCCGTCCTGGAAACACAAGTACCAAGAGATCTAATCTCTCTTCCCCCTCACCCAGAGGGTATGCAAAGTCAGGCTTAGTAAATCTAACACAAAGAGATTTTCCCCCTGACTTCTTCTTCCCACCAATTCCCTGGTGAGCTGCAGACTCAGTTCCCTGGAGTTCCCACTAAAGAAAAACTCCAACAGGTCTTAAAAAGAAAGCTTTATATAAAAAGAATGAAAAAAGGACATAAAAGGATCTCTGTATTAAGGTGACAATATACAGAGTCAATTGCTTAAAGGAAAAAAATGAATAAACAGCCTTATTCAAAAAGAATACAATTTAAAACATTCCAGCAACTACACACATGTAAATACAAAAGAAAACAATATAAACCTATTGTCTTACTATCCTTGTACTTACAACTTGGAAACAGAAGATTAGAAAGCCAGCAGATAGAAAAATCACTCTCAGAGACGAGAAAAGGAACAGACCAAGAACAAAGGACTCACACCCAAAACTTCCCTCCACTCAGATTTGAAAAAGTCTTGTTTCCTGATTGGTCCTCTGGTCAGGTATTTCAGGTTACTGTTGTTACCCCTTTACAGGTAAAAGAACATTAACCCTTAGCTATCTGTTTATGACAAGCTGTAAGGCCTCCCGTGTAGGCACTCTTTGCTGGCAGGAGAGACCTCTCCCACTGACATAATTAAACCACCCCCAATGAACAGCATTAGCTATGTCACTTTCCACACCAGCACTTTTGCCAGTGAAACTTGGTCGGGGTGTCTGCTTTTTTCAGATCCCTGACTGACAAAAGTTTTACCAACAAAAGTGGTAATATAGACAAAGCCTAAGTGTCTAGAGTAGTGAAATAGGTGCTAGGACTCCTGGGTTCAATCCCAATACTGTTGCTGACACCCTTTGTGACCTTAGGTGAGTTATTTAAGCTCTCCCCTCAGTTTATCCATCTGTAAAATGGGGAAATTATCATCTACCTTTTAAACCACACAAGGGGGTTGAGACAAGAAATTGATACCTGAATGTTTGTAAAGAGACTTTAGCGTTTTAGAGTTATGTCACATAGTGTTTGATTAAAAAATCTTTAAAAGCCTGATAGGCCATAATATGAATGGCACTTTATAATACCTACAAAGAGAGAGAGAGAAGTGATAACTGATTTCAGTGGGAGTTGAGCTTATTTGTTTATTCTTCATGGTTCCATCAGATGATCCCAGAATAAACCCAAAGCTACTGATTCTGTGAAGGGAGATGTCTGGATTCAAACCCCTGGATCCAAACCTGCCCTTGCTGGTTTCAGTTCTGGCTCAGAGCCCAGATTGGAAGGTGCCTATTTTTTGCCTGCTGTTCCTTCAGAGGTGAAATCTCATATGAACGGTTTTGTTTTTTTTTAGTGGAACAGTTCCATTGATCAGAGCTGAGTAATAACTTACTAGTTTGTCCCAAAAATAAATACTTATCACTTTATGTAAACGCTTACATTTTTCAAAGCTCTATGCAAACACTAGCCAATTACCCCAGATTAGATAAAATTAATGGATGAAGGGAACGTAAAATACATTAAGTAATATATCCTCAAGGTCATAAAGTATTAGTATATATTACAGCCTCTCATGAAATCTTGCTGGAAAGATTAATTTCAATTGCTTAGGATGGATTCACTTTGAATAGAAAACTGGCAGAAGGGCCATAAACAATGGGCAGTAATACTGCAGATAAACAGCACTGTCTCAAGAAGGGAGTGGGGGTGAGTCTAGTGGTTACTGCATTTATCAGTGTTAGGTCTGTGATCATTTAACATCTTCATCAGATGTTGGGAAAATAGCACCAAACATTTGCTGTGAGTATTTGTTTGCATTTTTAAGTAAACTTGCTTTGACTTAATTCACAGCCTTGTTGGTTTTACTTCTTGCAAATATGCTGGCAAATGAGTTTATTGGCAGGAATCTCCGTGTAAATAGTGGATTTTAAATGAACATCGCAGAACATTCATAGATGGAATTCATAATCCTGAGCATTCATACTAGAAACCTGACTGTGAGAGCGTTGCTCATTGAATCAGAAAACAGAAATATATCATCTGATCTTCAATATTAATCAAAACTGCTTGCCAATTTGTTAAACAGTTTTTGTTTGTTTTTTAATCTTTGATCAACTATACTGCACTCAAATGAACTACAGGTCAGTGCTTATTTAAATAGTGAATAAACTAGAGAAAATACTGTGGCTTCTTTGACCTGCTTAGTTAGCCAATGTCAGGGGGCTTTGTAGGATTGTTTCCTTAAGGAGGAGAAATGGATGATACAAGTCAGGGATATTCTTTGATGCAATCCTGTTTATTTAAAGAATATATACAAAGTCCAGTTTCCCTGAACACACTGGAAATAAACAACAGTAGTGTTTTTCCTTTCTCACAATTTCTAAGTACGCCCCTCCAGCCAGTCCTGCACCTGTGTCTTTCTGCTCCCTCTCAGGACTATGCTCATAAATATTTCTCTCCCTGTCAGAAGACTTTCTTTTCTAACACGCACGCAGTTTGCCAAACTTCCTCACCTCTGCATTTGACATCAGAAAACTCCTCAGCTTAACTTCTGGTTGGACTTTGCCATATGGACCATTGCTTGGGAATTGGCTTCTACTGTTTTCAGCTATCTCAATAAATAAAGGGGCTTCAATTAATCTTGAATCTTTGCACACCCATCAGCTTTAACCAGGTTTGGGATTATCTATAGATCAAAGACCCACTTGATGGCAATCATTAACACCTTCCAGCATAATAATATTGTCAAGGTTTCTTTCCCCATTCTGAACTTATTCGTACAAATGTGGGGACCTGCATGGACACTTCTAAGCCTAATTACTAGCTTAGATCTGGTATACACTGCCACCATCCAGAATTCCAGTGTCTGGGGCATTCTCTGTTCCCTCAAAACTTCGCCCCCTCCCTGGGTTGCCTTGAGGGACTTCACCAATTTCCTGGTGAATACAGATCCAAACCCCTTGGATCTTAAAACATGGAGAAATTTACCATCCCTCTCCTTTCCCCCCACCAGTCCCTGGTGAGTCCAGATCCAAACCCCTTGGATCTTAAAACAAGGAAAAATCAATCAGATTCTTAAAAAGAAAGCTTTTAATTAAAGAAAGAAAAGGTAAAAATTATCTCTGTAAAATCAGGATGGAAAATGCTTTACAGGGTAATAGGATTCCTATAGACCTGAGGGGCCCCCCCCAGCCTTAGGTTCAAAGTTACAGCAAACAGAGGTAAAATCCTTCCAGCAAAAAGAAACATTTACAAGTTGAGAAAACAAACATAAGACTAACACGCCTTGCCTGGCTAATTACTTACAAGTTTGAAACATGAGAGACTGATTCAGAAAGATTTGGAGAGCCTGGATTGATGTCCCGTCCCTCTCAGTCCGGAGAGCGAACAACAACAAAAAAAGACAAACAAAGACTTCCATCCACCAAGATTTGAAAGTATCTTGTCCCCTTATTGGTCCTCTGGTCAGGTGTCAGCCAGGTTTACTGAGTTTCTTAACCCTTTACAGGTAAAAGAGACATTAACCCTTAATTATCTGTTTATAACAAATATGTTCAAGAATAATTAAGAAATAGCAAAAAAGACAAAAATTAAATAAATGATTCTTTCCAAATTATTCTCCCAGTTGCCATTTTCACTAGTGATCTAGTAGTTCTTTCCATATATCACAAGGTTTTCTATAATGCCCATCACTGCAGGATTTAAGTGCTGCACCAAGAGGTAGTAGTGCGTACATTTAAGACCAGATTCTACCACCCTTACTCACATGAAGTAGTACCTGACTATGCACACAGTCTCATTGATTTTGATGGTCTTCCTCATAGAGTAAGAGTGGCCGAATCTGACCCTCAATTTGTAGATGGTATTCAGACACAGTCAGTGGAATTCACACTAGCAAGGAGTCTGGTATTGCAAACACCAGTCAGACAGCAGTGCAGTACAAAGGAATCTAGAGAGGTCTGACATGAGATTTTTCAGAATTCTGAGATGCAGTCTTTGGGAAGGCCATCTTTAAGTCATTATTTCACTCTCTCGGTTCTGGACTGGCTGAGGACTGATGCATTCCCCGATGTAAATACGAGTAGTTCTGGGGGTTGTTCCAATCTACAGAATTGTAGCCTTTCCCCCAAGGTGTGACTTTTAAGCCTCCTTTCTTTTCTCTCCCAGCTGCTTGCTATTACCAGTATTTGGAGTGGCTTTTCCTCTCTCTTTGCATGGGTTGGGTCCCATCGTGAGGGTGGACAAAACTCAAGGTCAGGGACAGGGGTGGCTCTAGGGATTTTGCCGCCCCAAGCAGGGCAGGCAGGCAGGCTGCCTCCGGTGGTTTGCCTGCAGAGGGTTGGAGGCCGTGAGACTGGCGGACCTTCCACAGGCACGTCTGCGGGAGGTCGACCGAAGCCGTGGGACCAGCCTGCCTGCTGTCCTCGCTGCTCCAGCAGAGTGCCCCCCATGGCTTGCAGCCCCAAGCACGTGCTTGGTATGCTGGGGCCTGGAGCAGCCCCTGGTCAGGGAGCTCTACCCTAGAAGAGAAGCAATGCCCAGAGACCTGAATAGCTCAACTCAAGGAGGAGAAAAGCAATAGCACAATGGGGAACAACTGCCTAACAAGAACAAATACAGTCAGGAGATAGAAAGCATGTTGTCTGCACTGCCTTGGAGGCAGAGTAAAGTGGCTTGAACAGCAAGTGAACTCTGAGTCCAAGAAGTGCTAGCCAACAGCTACCAGGCAAGCAAGGTGGATAAGGTACAAGTCAACCTCTTCTGTTTTTCTTTCTGGTGCCTGGTGCCTCCAACCAAGGATACAGCTCACTGTGCCATACATAGAGATGTTGTCCCTTAAGAAAATCAACACAGTTAGCTGGCAAGGAGCATAAAGCCCAGTATACATGGGACAATAAAGAACATAAATACAAACCCCAGCAAAGGAATGACACACCCAAAATAACAGCATCACAAAGGGGGATCTTATTGGGAGCAGGATCTGGAGAAGGAAAGGTTAAGGTTAAATATTAAGTACTTAACATTAATAAATAACCCAGTTCCTCAGCTCCCAACATTCACAAGTAATCCCAGCCTCCAGCTCCCTCCCTGGCAGCTTCTCAGACGATTGGAAAGCTGAGGTTCGGTTTGGATGGAGCGTTGCACTGCTGTTGCATTGGCTGGCTGAAGCAAAACCCTTCCCTTACTTTATTCTTCACTCCTGGGTGGGACACCTCCCTCTTTTGACTCCTACATGATTCACTGGCTCTCTGATCTGGAACCTTGCTGGGGTCTCAGATGGCTCTCGGGTTGGCTCTCTCTGCAGGACGCTGGTCACTGCAGTAACCTGGAACTACCTGAGCCATGCAGCTAGATCCCATAGCGGTGTAAAAACTGTTTTGTTGGGGAGTAGGCAGCCCAGGCTGGTCATTGGTCCCGTGGACTACTTGTCCAGATAACCCCTTGCAAAAGCCTCCCTATTAGCCTCAGCAGGGGTTTCTAGTTCCTTCTGTCCCTACCCCTGATGCCAACCATGCTGAGTAATGAGGTCAGAGGGCTCTGTATCCATTTTAGTTGTAGTCCTTTTGGCAGGGCCCCTAGATGCTTAGTCTGATGCTCCAGGAGGAGCTGGCAAACACTAAGTGAGGTTACAGAAACCTCCTCCACCGGGCTGCCTGTGACCTGTGTACCAGCACTAGGGTGACCAGATGTCCTGATTTTATAGGGACAGTCCCATATTTGGGTCTTTTTCTTATATAGGTTCCTATTACCCCCCACACTCTGTCCCTGTTTTTCATATTTACTATCTGGGCACCCTAACTAGTGAAGAATCATCATAGTGCTGTGTATTTTGGAGATGCCCCTTTCCTGCTTCTGACATGTCCCCCGGTCTTGTCCTCAGCACATCTCTCTGTCAGGGTTTTCAAAGGAAACCATGTAGAGTGAGCCCTACGCTGCTCCTACACTGAGGAAATTCTCCAGCATCCTCTTTACTGGCCTGGTATGCCACTGGAGTTGTGCACGGGGGCTGTGGCAACAGTGTGACCAAGGACAGAATTTGTCTTACAAACGCTTAGATCCTCTCCCTCAAAGATAGCTTCCCACTCACCTTCATAGATATGATCCAGTCGCTTTGGGCTCAATAGGTGATGTTCCCCTGTGGGTTGGATTGGGTTCTAAATATTTCATTCACTAGCTACAGACTACCCTGCTGACATGCACAATGGCTCAGCTGTTGTTGGGTGTCACCTCTTCCCCTGAAACCCATTATTTGGCTCCTAGAATTACAAGTAATCTCTGGGAATCTTCACAGTTGGTTGAAGGCATCAACTCCAGCTCCTTACCAGATGTGAAGACATAAGGGGTACAGGATTCAGCTCTCATTCATCTGCTCATGGTACCAAGATGCCTATGACGTATAACAAGAGGCATGAAACATTGTTCTTTGGTCCTACACAACAGAAGACTGAACGGTCATTCAATCTCAGGGTCAGATCTTGTGGTCTTCATTCAGGCTAAATTCCCATTGTCTTCCTGAGTCAAGACTGCAGCACTGAATCCCTGGATTCAACTTTTACATTGCAAATATGTGAGAATTCTGATAGCACCAAGCCAGAGACTTCCTTGTGCCAATTCGACATCAGCTTCCATTTGGAATCACATCAACAAAATGCATTTGCTGATATAAAATTATATTTTAAATTTTATTTGCTAATGAGAATGCTCTCAGTGTAAAATCCACATTGATATGTATTTCGGCTGCATTGCTTCCCTTTGCTTTCCAACAAATTTGATTTCTTAAATGGAACCTGGATTTTTATTTCTTTCCACAGTTAAAGTCAGACCTGGCTGAACAATTCATTGCTGAACAATTCACTGCTAGTCATTTATCTACCAATTGAAGTCCTTTATTCAGATTGCAAATTAGCCACAACACATCAGGATTTATACTAGTTTGCTTGTTATTTACAGTTGTTTGACAAATAGTTCAGATGATTAGATTTGACACTATAGATTATTCATAGTGAGAATTCAGCCAGCTATTTGATATTTAGAATGAAAGCTTTAGACTCGCAGGAATGATCCCCTAAGCCTTTGCTTTGCTGCCAGTCTGGAATGCCTTGAGTCTGGAACAACAGATACTCAGTCCTGATATTAATTTGTAGTAATGCCCCTATACAGTCCTCTGCCAGCGTAAAAGGGGCCTTAGGTCCATACATAAAAAATGTACTGCTTTAACTATACCAGCACAGGTAAAGCAGTACATCCCCACACCACCCTCCTAGTGTGAATGAGGTTATATTCCTCCTATCAGTACATCTTATTCTCCCCAGAGGAAAAGGAATAAGCTATCTCCTCATAAGGTACCTTCCTACCTACCTGTGTCCACTCAGGGGTTTGTACTGGCGTAACTATTTGATAAAAGAATCCCACTCTTAGCTGAAATAATTATACTGGTCTTGTACAACTCTCAACAGCAAACTGGGCCTAAGTGTACATGAGAATCAGACCCTCAGTCTTTCAGTGAATGAAGTGTTCATTCTTATGCCTTGCCTGCTTGAAGGAAATTTGCATCAGTGTCATTATATCAGGGCACACACCCCAATGTAAACACATTGCATCGGGGCAATGTAAATGTAATGCTTACCCTGGTGCAGTTTACTTGGCCATGTTGCTAGATTAAGCAGCATTGGTATAAGGAAGTCTTATGTAGTTACATTGGTGTGAATTTCCTTCATGTAGACAGGTCCTTAGCTATGGTAAGAAGGAGAAAGAACCAGCCAGCCAGCCAACAAAGGCCTTAAAAGATAATGATTTATGCTCCAAAAAGTGGCTCTGTGACAGTTACATCATGGGGATCTATATTCACTCTCAGGGTCTCCAGAGAGAAAATCCTCTTGATTTACAAGCCAGAAGATTGGTAGTGCTGCAAGCTGAGCCTGGTGGCTGAAAGAAACACTGGGTCTTTTCTTCCTCTTACATCAGGAGTTAGCAGGAGAAACTTCCAGACAATGAAATCTATTAGGTGTGGAATAATCTTCCAGGGGAAGTGGTGGAAGCTGAATCACTTGAACCACTTAGATTTAAACTATACAAAACAGTAATAAATGTATAATAAGGAAGAATTCCATATTGACAGATGGATGGATTATATGACTGATTAGATCTTTGCTCGGTCCTGATTCTGTGATCATCACCATTAATAAAGATTTCACAGTCTACTATCTGAAAATAGCTAACTATTTTGTTAAGGGTTCACAATACAGAGAAGAATCTAGTTCCATCTCATAACCACCTGTGGCTTTAAAGTTGCCTTGCCAGAGAAAGGCTTCCCATGTTTGCTAATTATTTGTCATTGCTTTTCCGACACATGGTGCAGAATCTGAAATCTAGCTATAGCAATCCAGAGCATCGGCCACCTGAAAAAGATCTAAGGCTCTCACGTGACTGAAGACAAGCTGCAAAGCATGGTCAGGAAAGGAGTGTCTAATGCTGACTTGTCAGCCTCCTTGAGGAAGACTGATGGCACCACTGATAAATCAATAAGGCAAAGGCAGAAAGAAGTCAATCAGTGATGCTTGTGACAAAAAGGCAGCAGCAAGAATGACGTGGCAGAAGTCAATAAGGCAACTAATTATGAGCAAAGTATTATCTCCACCAATGAAGGGAGAGCCCAATCTACCTCAGAAAACTACAGCTCTCTCAGTAAGGATAGGTGTTTATAGCAGTTCTTTTTGAGAAACTGAAAAGATGTTTGGAAGGCCTGTGTCTTTGCAGAGAAAAGAATTGAAACTGCTAAGCTGAAGATAGGGGTGTTTGAGCTGATGGATGTTTTATTGAGGAGATGCCAGACAGGCATAGTTACCCCCTCCTATACCTTCCTTCTCCCACACAGAAATCTGGCTCAAGCATCTGGGATTAGCCAACTGGAAACACAGTTGGTCCAGAATGCAACACCTTCAACAGGACAGACCGAGAGATTTCCCCGTCAAAATATCCCATAACTCCATGGTTAGACTGCTCACCTGAGAGGGGAAGATCTCTGTTCAAAACACATCTCCCTCTCAGATAGAGGAGAGACTTGAACCAGGAGTCTCCCACAACCAGGTTAGTACCCTAACCTCTGGGCTAAAGGTTATAGGGGAAGGATGCTGTCTCTTCCCCTCACTGTTTTGTGTGAACTCACCTGAGGGGCCTGATAGAATCATGGAATCACAGAATATCATGGTTGGAAGGGACCTCGGGAGGTCATCTAGTCCAACCCCTTGCTCAAAGCAGGACCTAAACCCCAACTAAATCATCTCAGCCGGGGCTTTGTCAAGCCTGATCTTAAAAACCTCTAAAAAAGGAGATTCCACCACCTCCCTACATAACCCATTCCAGTGCTTCATCATCCTCCTAGTGAAAAAGTATTTCCTAATATCCAACCTAAACCTACTCCACTTCAACTTGAGACCATTACTCCTTGTTCTATCAGCTGGTACCACTGAGATTAGTCTAGATCCATCCTCATTGGACCCCCCTTTCAGGTAATTGAAAGCAGCGATCAAATCCCCCTCATTCTTCTCTTCTGAAGATTTAATAATCCCAGTTCCCTCAGCCACTCCTCACAAGTCATGTGCCCCAGCCCCCCAAATAATTTTTGTTGCCCTCCGCTGGACTCTTTCCAATTTTTCCACATCCTTCTTGTAGTATGGTGCCCAGAACTGGACACAGTACTCCAGATGAGACCTCACTAATGCCAAATATAGGGGAATGATCACATCCCTCAATCTGCTGGCAATGCCCCTACTCATACAGCCCAAAATGCCATTAGCCTTTTTGGCAACAAGGGCACTCGGTTGACTCATATCTTGCTTCTCGTTCACCACAACCCCTAGGTCCTTTTCTGCAGAACTACTGCCTAGCTACTCAGTCCCTTGTCTGTAGCAGTGCATGGGATTCTTCCTTCATAAGTGCAGGACTCTGCACTTGTCCTTGTTGAACCTCATCAGATTTATTTTGGCCCAATACTCTAATTTGTCCAGGTCCCTCTGTATCCTATCCCTACCCTCCAGCATATTTACCACTCCTCCCAGTTTAGTGTCATCTGCAAACTTGCTGAGGGTGCAATCCACACCATCCTCTAGATCATTATTGAAGATATTGAACAAAACCAGCCCCAGGACCGACCCTTGGGGCACTTCGCTTGATACTGGCTGCCAACTAGACATGGAGCCATTGATCACTACCCGTTGAGCCTGATGATCTAGTCAGCTTTCTATCCATCTTATAGTCCATTCATCTAGCCCATACTTCTTTAACTTGCTGGCAAGAATACCATGGGAGACCATACCAAAAGCTTTGCTAAGGTCAAGGAATAACAAGTCCACTGCTTTCCCCTCATCCACAGAGCCAGTTATCTCATCATAGAAGGCAATTAGGTTAATCAGGCATGACGTGTCCTTGGTGAATCCATGCTGACTATTCCTGATCACTTTCCTCTCCTTAAAGTGCTTCAAAATTGATTCCTTGAGGACCTGCTCCATGATTTATCCAGGGAATGAGGCTGACAGGCCTGTAGTTCCCCAGACGCTCCTTCTTCCTTTTTTTAAAGATGGGCACTACACTAGCCTTTTTCCAGTTATCTGGGACCTCCCCCACTTGCCAGGAGTTTTCAAAGATAATGGCCAATGGCTCTGCAATCACATCTGCCAACTCCTTTAGCACCCTAGGATGCATTGCATCCGGCCCCATGGACTTGTGCTTGTCCAGCTTTTCTAAATAGTCCTGAACCACTTCTTTCTCCCCATGCTGTGCTGCCCAGTGCAGCAGTCTGGGAGCTGACCTTGTTTGTGAAGACAGAGACAAAAAAACATTGAGTACATTAGCTTTTTCCACATCCTCTGTTAGTAAGTTGCCTCCCTCATTCAGGAAGGGGCCCACACTTTCCTGGACCTTCTTCTTGTTGCTAACATATCTGTAGAAACCCTTTTTGTTACTCTTAACATCCCTTGCTATTTGCAACTCCAAGTGTGATTTGGCCTTCCTGATTTTTCTCCTGCATGCCTGAGCAATACTTTTATACTCCTCCCTAGTCATTTGTCCAATTTTCCACTTCTTGTAAGCTTCTTTTTGTGTTCAGGTTCAGCAAGAATTTCACTGTTAAGCCAAGCTGGTCGCCTGCCATATTTACTATTCTTTCTATACATCAGGATGGTTTGTTCCTGCAACCTCAATAAAGATTCTTTAAAATACAGCCAGCTCTCCTGGACTCCTTTCCTCATCATGTTATTCTTCTAGAGGATCCTTACCATTCATTCCCTGAGGGAGTCAAAGTCTGCTCTTCTGAAGTCCAGGGTCCGTATTCTGCTGCTCTTCTTGCTTCCTTGTGTCAGGATCCTGAACTTGAGCATCTCATGGTCACTACCTCCCAGATTCCCATCCACTTTTGCTTCCCCAACTAATTCTTCCCTGTTTGTGAGCAGCAGGTCGAGATCTGGTAAGCATATTAAAAGAGGAACCTATTGGATCAGCCCTGCATACGACCTAGGTGACGAAACACCTATCTTCCCCTAGTCTGTGAATCACTCTGGGGTTTAGGCAGAAGATAGACTCCAGGACACCCAGGGGAAGGCTGCAGTGCACATGGGCAGAGGCAGAAATATAGGCACTAACGTAACTTTTACTGCAAAAACTTAGTTGCTGAGTGAGTTTAGGTGCTTATAGGTTTCAGTGTGAGTTTTGTGCATCACAGGTGTTCCAAAACTGGGACTTAGGTGCCTAACACAGGGACTTAGGAGCCCCAAACTCCTTTTTGTGCATCCAAGCCTTTGTTTCTTTGCTACTAAAGAAAGAAAGCACAACTTAGCAGAGTGTTCAGGATGTGCACATCCCTAAGTGTGTCAGTGCTTCATGGTACTACTGTACCCTCCATCTTCCCTTCCTTTATCTCATCCTTGCTGTTTGCCACCTTCTTTTGTTCTGTTACCAGAGACAGATGAAAGCCCTACTGACCTGGTCAGATTCGAACTTGGGTAACTGTAAATTACCTGCCTACCTAAAATTCCCCATATGATTTTGAGGACAGGGCAAGCTATTTTCCACCTCTCCTTCTAAAAACATTACTTGCAATGTTGATGCAGAACTGATGCTACATTCCAAGCCAGTGGTGGCTACATTGGAATAGCAGATGTGATAGCCTTATGCACATATATCTATTCAGATGAACGGACTTATGTCAGATTGTAACTCTCAGGAAGTCAAGCTGAGAGAATCTTTCTCAGTAATAAACGTGATTAATCTTGCTGATTTGTCTGTTCCCAATTTTTCCACAAACACTTAGTGATTATCTCAAATGTATTCATTATTTAGAATTAGGCACTTGGACTTCTGGTGAATAATTCTTGGGCCATGGCTTGTTTGTGAGGATTCAATTTACAAAACTCTAGCTGTGTTGGTTGGCACTGATTGCACCTACAAGTTACTGTCTCCTTCTGTTCCCTGATTACAACAGAATAAGTCTTTGTCATAAACAGATAGCTAAGGGTTAATGTCTCTTTCACCTGAAGCACCTGACCAGAGGACCAATCAGGAAACCGGATTTTTTCAACTTTGGGTGGAGGGAAGTTTGTGTCTAAGTCTTTGTGTCTGTCTGCCTGCTTTCTCTGAGCTTTGGAGAAGTAGTTCTACTTTCTAGTCTTCTGTTTCTAAGTGTAAGGACAAAGAGATCAGATAGTAAGTTCTATGGTTTCTTTTCTTTGGTATTTGCATGAATATAAGTGCTGGAGTGCTTTGATTTGTATTCTTTTTGAATAAGGCTGTTTATTCAATATTCTTTTAAGCAATCGACCCTGTATTGTATCATCTTAATACAGAGAGCCCATTTGTATTTTTCTTTCTTTTTATATAAAGCTTTCTTTTAAGACCTGTTGGAGTTTTTCTTTACTTCAGGGAAATTGAGTCTGTACTCACCAGGGAATTGGTGGGAGGAAGAAATCAGGGGAAATCTGTGTGTTGGATTGCTAGCCTGATTTTGCATTCCCTCTGGGGGAATAGGAAAGTACTTTTTGTTTCCAGGATTGGAAACAGAGAGGGGGAGTCACTCTGTGTAGTTTCACAGAGCTTGTGTCTGTGTATCTCTCCAGGAGCACCTGGAGGGGGGAAGGGAAAAAGGATTATTTCCCTTTGTTGTGAGACTCAAGGGATTTGGGTCTTGGGGTCCCCAGGGAAGGTTTTTCAGGGGGACCAGAGTGCCCCAAAACACTCTAATTTTTTGGGTGGTGGCAGCAGGTACCAGGTCCAAGCTGGTAACTAAGCTTGGAGGTTTTCATGCTAACCCCCATATTTTGGACGCTAAGGTCCAAATCTGGGACTAAGGTTATGATAGTCTTAAAATCAGGTTTCCAGTACTGATATTCATGTTCACAATTCAGCATTTGTTTTCCATGAATTATCTCTGATATTTGCTAAACAAATTCACCACTTTCTCCACATTCATGCCACCAAACCCACCTTCCATAATATTCACAGTGAGCAAACACGAAAGGGCTGAGAACAGAGTCGATGCAGTTGTGTTTAAAAATCCAAAAGTATATTCATTGACTTTAGTTTGTTTTTTGCAATATTCTCCCAGCTCTGTGAGAAAACTTACCGAGAGAGGAGGTTTCTGTGCAGTGAGGAGAAAAGAGCAGGTCACAGAGAGACCTCTGGCAGGCAGGAGAGTCAACTGCATTATATAGTGTGGCCACCAGTCCCTGTCATGGCTGCTTAACCCACTTTGTCTCTCTGCCTAGTTCAAGTCAGGACACTGTGTGGGGACGTGCGGCAGCACAGCAGCGTGGATAGTTCCTTAGAGATAGTTATGTCTCTTCACCATTTAGGGACAACACACAGGATCCTGCTGGAGGAACTGCAGCTAGTTCAGGCAAACTCCTCCTGGAGCCTCTGGAGCCTAGTACATGAACCTCTACTGCATGAGCAAAAAGCCATATGGCTGTTAGCTAAGGCTGTAGAACAGATTCATTAATCTCTCTCTCTAAGTGGTCTTGGTGCCACTAGGTGGGACACAACACCACACGCAGAAGCTGTGTGGGTTACATGTTCAGACTGTGACCACATAGTCTGACCTCCTGTATATCACAGGCCATGGAATATCCCCAAAATAATTCCTAGAGTAGATCTTTTAGAAAAATATCCTAAAAAATTTGATTTAAAAATTGTCAGTGATGGAGACTCCACCATGACCTTGGTAAGTTGTTCCAAATGTTAATTACTCTCTCTGTTAAAAAATGTATGCCTTATTTCCAGTCTGCATTTTTCTAGCTTCAACTTCCAGACATCGGATATTTTCTACTAGACTGAAGAGTCCATTATCAAATGTTTGTTCCTCATGTAGGTACTTATAAATTGTGACTGAGTCAACCCTTAACCTCTTTGTTAATCCAGATCAATTGTGCTCTTCGAGTCTGTCACTTAGCATGTTTACTAATCATTTAATCATTCTAGTGGCTCTTCAATGAACTCTCTCCAATTAATCAACATCTTTCTTGAATTGCAGACCCCAGAACTGGACAGTGTATTCCAGCAGCAGTCAGACCAGTGCCAAACACAGAGGTAAAGTAACCTCTCTACTTCTACTCAAGAGTCCCCTGTTTGTACATCCCAGGATCACATTTGCATTTTTGGCCTCAGAGTCACACTAGAAGCTCATATTCAGCTGATTTCCATCACAACCTCAGATTTTTTTTGTGAGTCACTGCTTCCCAGGATAGAGGCCCTCTATCCTGTTCCAGAATATCTGGATCATTTTTCTAGAATGGTCAGCAGAAAACCAGTTATAAGTGGTGGCTGAGATATTTGAAAGAACTTAATGGAAACTGGTACCCAAATCTGGATTTGGACACCAAAATTCCTAGGGTGATGTCTTCACTGATGAAATAAGGAACATTTTTACCTCAGGATAATTAATGTGCATTAGCTTTCCTGCTGTAAAAACACATTGGAGACAGGGCAAGTTAGTGGTTTGAGCATTGGCCTACTAAACCCAAGGTTGTGAGTTCTATCCTTGAGGGGGCCACTTAGAGCTCTAGGGCAAAAATCAGTACTTGGTCCTGCTAGTGAAGGCAGGGGGCTGGACTCAATGACCTTTCAGGGTTCCTTCCTGTTCTAAGAAATAGGATATCTCCATTATTTATAGATAAACTAGGGGAGATCAATCATAGGCAAGAGTGGAAGGGAGGGAATAGCGCTGACCTGGACTACCTACCTTGTGGTAGACAGTACCAGTACCTTGTTTCCGCTTATGATTTTACAGCAAAATAAGTATCACATACTAGTTATCTCACTGTTTAAACAAAAAACTCTTAGTGAATACAAAGTCTTTAGGTTCCTTTGAAGATCCCAGGCATTGACAAATTGCTATTGTTAGGTTTCTGATCTAACATTCCCATTGAGTTGAATGAAGTCAGCTCAGGTATCTCTCCTAGTCTAGTTTCCAGCTGTCATCTGCAAACATAGCAATATCCCATCCATATTATATCAGCCATGTTGATGGAGACCTAATTTCTACACTTTCCTCTTTGCTCACTTCCATTTCTCTGCCTAATGCCTTGTAGCCTTTTCCATGCAGATCTCTCTGGATATGTCTGCACTGCAAAATGTACCCATGTACGGGTTCACGTGCAGGCAAACATATGCTAGCCAGGTGTGGCCCCAAGTGACTACCCTGCAGAGCTGCCCACAATCTGTACCCATGTAGCTACATCCGCACTGGTGCAGCATTTCCATGGGTTTGGCACTAAGTTTTGTGGGGTATAACCCAGGATTTTTAGTGCCTCATTAACTTGCCACTCTAGGAATTGGTTCACAGTGTATTGCAGGTATTGTGGTCAAAGGCCAACTAATACAAGTTAAAACTACAGCATAGAATCATAGGACTGGAAGGGACCTCGAGAGGTCATGTAGTCCAGTCCCCTGCATTCAAGGCAGGACTAAGTATTATCTAGACCATCCCTAAGAGGTGTTTGTCTAACCTGCTCTTAAAAATCTCTAATGATGGAGATTCCACAACCTCCCTAGGAAATTTAGTCCAGTGCTTAACCACTCTGACAGTTAGGAAGTTTCTCCTAATGTCCAACCTAAACCATCCTTGCTGCAATTTAAGCCCATTGCTTCTTGTCCTATCCTCAGAGGTTAAGGAGAACAATTTTTCCCTCCTCATAACAACTTTTTATGTACTTGAAAACTGTTTTTATGTCTCCTCTCAGTCTTCTCTTCTCCAGACTAAACAAGCCCATTTTTTTTCAAACTTCCCTCATAGGTCATGTTTTCTAGACTTTTAATCATTTTGTTGCTCATCTCTGGACTTTCTCCAAATTGTCCAAATCTTTCCTTAAATATAGCACCCAAAACTGGACACAGTACACCAGTTGAGGCATAATCAGCACGGAGTACAGCAGAAGAATTACTTCTTGTAGCTTGCTTACAATACTGCTATTAATACATCCCATAATGTTGTTTGCTTTTTTTGCAACAGCGTTACACTGTTGACTTATATTTAGCTTGTGATCCACTATGACTCTGAGATCTCTTTCTGCAATCATTTCCCATTTTGTATGTACGATTTTTACTTCTTAAATGGAGCACTTTGTCCTTATTGAATTTCATCCTATCCTTTGTCTACACTAAGATTTTAACACATGCTAGTTAACGTGTTAGGTAACCATATGTTAAAAATACAACTTTTTTGCCTATTAAAAATAAAGCCACATTTAAAATGCCTGTTTTTTCCCAGTCAAAAAGCTGTTGACTTAAATAGGAGTTGTTACCATGTAATCAAGAACAGAATTCAGCCCTAATTGTTGCCTTCTCTGTTGCCTAGATATGTTCCGCATAACAGAAACCTGAGGTCTATTCACTAGAGTATTACAATTTAGCAATTACACTAATTACAAATACTTAACAATTATAAAGGCCAGCACTTACATTGCATTTTACATTTCAAGGTGTTGTACAAATAATAGCTAATTAATCTTCAGAACATCCCAGTGAAAGAGGCATATAATACCCATTTTACAGGTGGGCTCACAGAGACTATTTGACTTGTTCAAGGCTATTAATCCAATCACCTTCCAGGCTGGGACTAATATCCTGGTGTTTTTAAGAGTGGAGAGGACAGTACAAATGCAGTCAATGCCATATGAGTCAGAGATTCATTCCTTGAGAAAGTGGAGGACTACAATGAACTTCTAATTAGATTTATGGACACATTACAAATATTTCAAAGGCCTATCTCTCCACAGCATCCAAGTGTTTCTATCCTGGCCACAAAGTTAGTTCCATATTTATAGAACCATTCAGCTTCATCCTTTTAATCCACTTCAAACATACATGTAGGAAAAGGGGGCAAGGAGCCCTCTAGCTGTGGCAAGGGTCAACTAGAATCACAATACACCTTAGAAAGTCTCCTATGGGCTAATATTCAGGGGACAGAGCATCATCTGCCCTTTGTCACCTGAGGAATAAAGATAGAGCTGCAAGAAGCCTCACAGCAATTGTGCGCACCATTATCTGAGGATCTGGAAGACAATAGGTGAAAGTGGGGGCTGTATAATGGTTAGCCAAGTCCAGACAGCAAGAAAGTCAAAGTCACAATGAGATGTTTCAGGAAGTTTTTGTATCACTTCTGTGTTAAAAGCTGACATAAAAGGTTTCAAGCTGAATGTGAGGAATGACTTTAAATAATAACCTGGAAAGGCAAGATCTGCAAAAAGCATACTCTAACAATAAGATTTAAACTCAGGAATAAGGGCTCCATTCCTATTCAGCAAGGGGAGATCCTTGCAATTAGCAGCTCATTTTATATATTCCATCCCTGGAATTCATCTGCCTTTGGAGTGGAAGGCTGCAATTCTTTGGCTATGTCTACACTACACAGCTTTTAGCGACATGGCTGGGTCACTACAGCCGTGCCACTAAAAGTCGTGCACTGTAGCCGCTCTTTGTTGGCTCTCCTGACTACAAAAAAACTTCCACCCCCAATGAACAGTTTGTGTTGTCAGCAGGAGAGCACTCCTGCCAACAATGCACTGTTCACACCGGCATTTGTCACAGCAAAACTTTTGTCTTTTAGGGGGAGAGGAGGGGTTAACACCTCTGAAAGACAAAAGTTTTGTTGTTCACTTGCCAGTGCAGACATAGCCTTTGACAGTGCACAACAACTTAGGAAAGGAAGTGCAGAAAAATTCCCTTTCCATTGCAACTGCAGGGGTATTTCAGGGAGACAGATGTTTAACAACCCAGATTAGAATTTAGCCAATGACCAGGCTTAATATTCTTACCAAAAGGGTGCCAGGACCTCAATTCTACATCTCATCATAAAACAATGGTCCTAATACATCCCTGGGCTTTTGTGCAGCCTGTCGCAGGAAGTGAAGTGAAACTCTATCCTGGGATGGCTAGGGGGAGCAAGTACAGTCCCTGGTTCACAGTACAGCTGCCCTCTTATACCCTGGCTACAGTGGCCACTAATGGACATTACAGCATCCAGGGAATAGCTGGGGCATAGAGACACTCTGTCATGCCCATCCCCACCCCTGGAACCTTTCTGAACTAGGGGCTTCCTCATGGGACATGGCCGGTTCTGCACAATCTGGACAGGTCTCCCTCACTATGGTTATTCTGCAGAAGGGCTTTGTGATTGCTCTATCCTGGCTCCGCTGACATAAAGTGGCAGCAGTACACCCCTGAATTCCTCTAAGTACCTCCAGTATAAAAGAGCCCTTTACAACGCATTTAGGAGCAGAATCCCTCATTTCCCCCTTTTTTTTGCATGAGCACAATGGAACTCAATGGAACTTATCCTACAGGGCAGAAAATCCCCAGCACACACGTAGAATGTTAGGCCACTGCTCTGTATATCCCATTCACTAAGCGGCATTGTGAGATATCAAAAAAAAAAGTACCTTGTCTGTTTCCAACTATTATTCATCAACTATTCTTTTTTAAACAATCCACAAATGTAGATGAATGAATTATTTGATAAAGAGGAGACAACCATTTCCATTTGCAACACATCTTTGTCCAGTCCCAGATAGGAAATGAACTTTCATATCAATGATCCCCACTTGTTACCTACATTTTCCTCCAGTAATCAGTCTTAAATATCAAAACAGACCTGATTTATTTCTGCTGAGGAAACATCTCATAAGAAAAGACATATGTGAAAACCTGCCATGTTTAGACAGGAGAAGTGCCTGAATTTGCTTTACTAGTCTGGATTTTCAAACTAAAATCAATGTAGCAATTGCAACAGTTTCTCATCCTTTGGGGGGTAGGAATGTTCATCCAAACTATCAAAAGTTCAAAATCATGTCTAAGGTTTTTTTTTTAGAACAGAAAGGTAAAAGTAATAAGATCACTCACTGTGAGAAGACCAAAACCATGTTTTCATCTGGCATATGCTCTCATCCAGTTTAACCTCTGATATTAAATGTGAGATTGCTCCTATCTTTAGAAGTACAACATAACAGCTCCTCATTAGATCCTGAAAATATACAGCCAGACATTGAGTCCAGGGGGGTCACCTAGATCATAGAAGACTTTGTCAGATGTGTCAGCCACTGAAATTGAAAAGATGATTACTTCTAATGACAGACCTTTTTTTAAAAAAAAAATCTGATAACTCTGTAACTGTGATAACGGATTATCTAAACCAAAAGAAATGGGGTGAGATTGTGTGCTGAGCACCCAACTCTGGGGCCCAAGGTTGCCAGAATCCCTATAATTGTATGCATTGCAGGGATTCCTCTCTTGCCACTTGCATGCCCCCCTTGCTCCCCTGGCAAGATCCCTATGAGAGACTCACGACAAAATCATGAGAGTTGGTAGCAATGTGCATCAATCTGCTGGAAGCAGTAGCAGGCGGCTGTCCTTTGTGGTTCGCCCACGGGGTGGACACTAGGCCAGTATGTCACATTACATCCTTTTGTTCATTGTTTTCTAGCCACACCCCCCATGCAACCCACTGGATCGGCAGGCAGCGATCGATCCAGCTGGGGTCGATTTATAGTATCTAGTCTATAGTTGGGCCTTCAACCTGATGTCTAGCAGGAGGACAAATGGGATGAAAGAGAGAAGAATTGTCCATATTTCCTATTAGAATTAATTTCTTTCCATAATTTTTATTTAATTATATACATTTATACAAATGCTAAAAAGGACACCTATATATATGCTATATGTACTATCAACATAATTTAAAAATATGTCCTAAGTCCTCATTTCAGCTATCTCCTACAGTGCCCCCATTCCTCCTTGAACAATTCCCCACCTTTAGTAGTACATCTCCACTCTAGTTTTCAAATACTTGGCAGAAAATATTAGCTTTGCAACATGCTCCGAAGATGAACCTGTTTGGGTCTATTTTGACCCAGGTGGGACATGAATTTCAAAGCTTCAGAGGGTACACTATACGTCAATAACAAATCTGCAGCTCTGAGTCTCAGAGCCTGGGTCTGTTGACTCAGGCTCCTGGGGCTCAGGCTACCATGTATAAAAAATGCAGTGTAGTCCTTCAGGGTTTCTGAAACCCCTATGGGTTTCAGAGCTTGGCTTTCAGCCCAAGTCCAAACATCTACATAGTAATTTTTTTCCTCCATGCTCAGCCCAAGCTCCCCAAGCCCAAATTAGCTGACCTGGGCCAGCCCTGGCTGTGTTGTGA